>NC_084943.1:1260000-1885000 GCF_958298935.1 Phragmites australis
TTCTTCTTATTCCCTAGTGGAGATGATATTGTCTTTACAAAAGTGGCCCATGTAGGATATATGCCATCTGCAAGGTAATATCCCATTGTATAATCGTGACCATTGATGGTATAATTCACTTTTGGAGCGTGACCTTCAGCTAGCTTCGCAAAGAGTGGGGAGCGTTGAAGAACATTGATATCATTGTGAGACCCTGGTAAACCAAAGAAAGCGTGCCAAATCCAGAGATCTTGTGAAGCAACGGCTTCTAGAATTATTGTAGGCTCGTGAATATGGCCGCTGTACATACCTTTCCATGCAGCCGGACAATTCTTCCACTTCCAATGCATACAATCAATGGATCCTAACATTCCCGGAAAACCTCTTGCCTCCCCAAGTGCAAGTAATCTAGTAGTATCATTCTCATTTGGTGATCTCAAATACTCATCTCCAAATACTTCAATAATAGATTTGACAAGCCTTTTCAGACTATCTATAGCAGTTGTCGGAGGAGGAACTCCTGTCGCAGGGATCCCGAGAGACCCCTTTTTTAAAGATTCGGCCGGGGGGATGATCCTGAACGAGCTCGTCGGGGAAATAAATGGAAACGGAAGGAAATGCAACGGCCGGTGGTGGGGGATGATCGACCTAGTGCAAAAAAGAAAGAGATAAATGCACCGGGGTTTAGACAGGTTCGGGCCACACGGGGGCGTAATACCCTACTCCTGTGTGAGTGCAATATCTTTCCTTGAAGGGAATTCTTCAAGGATGTGTCTGGTTACAATGGTGTATTATCTACAGAGAGCTTGAGGCTCCCGTGCTCTAGCTCTGCTCGAGCTTGCTTGTGATGTTCTTCGTCTCTTGTGATCTATTCTCTTGATCTCGTCTTGTCTGGCTTAGTTGTTTCTTGGCTTCGCTGCTTTCATGTGTTCTCCATCCTTTCCTTTTATACACACGCCGACCTTGGCTTACCCCAAATGGGAAAGAGGGGGCGCGAGTGCCAAGGCGCCATGGAGAAAGACGTCATCATTCCGTCTCGGCGAAGTGACAGGGGCGGTGGAAAAATGCGGCGCGCATCCGACCACCCGCCACTGTGGACGTCCTCCGGCGCTGTTGAGAGGGCCCACCGGGCGGCCACAGAGGCGCCCGATGCGCCCACCCTGTCTTGTTCTTCTGTCAGGGCAGGGTGGCAGGCGGAACGCTTTGATCCTGGCAACGTTATCCCGAGGTACCCCGGATGATACGAGACGGGACCCGTGTAATTAATGGACCCACGCCCCCCTGCCAAAGCATGGCAGGGACTGACACCATGGCATGGGCAGCTGAGAATGTCAGGATGTCAGGATGTCAGGCCGCGCGTGCCCATTAAATGCGGCATTGGACCTTTGACTGGCTGACACCCCGCCGACGGGTTCCTTCGGGTCGTCGGGGCGTCAGGCGATCTTGCGCGAACCTTCGGGGAACCGAGTGCTTGGGGGCTGCCACGTGCAGCCCCGAGCACTCTCTCCCGAGCACTCCTGTAGGACCCTTCGGGGAACCGAGTGCTCGGGGGCTGCCACGTGCAGCCCCGAGCACTTCTGTAGGACCTCTCGGGGAACCGAGTCCTCGGGGGCCGCCACGTGCAGCCCCGAGCACTCTCTCCCGAGCACTCCTTTAGACCCTTCGGGGAACCGAGTCCTCGGGGACTGCCACGTGCAGCCCCGAGCACTCTCTCCCGAGCACTTGGTTGTTCGGCCCATCGGGGGACCATGTTACTTGGGGGCGAGGGGGAACCCTTCCGAGCACTTTCTTCCCGGTACTTGGACTCTGTGGGTCATCGGGGAACTGGGGTGCTCGGGAACCAGAGGCTGTGGCCCCGAGAACCTTCTCCCGAAACTTTAGATTTTCCTCATCCTGCAGGGGGGGGGGACCTCGCGGGATGGCGACACGTGGCGGGCGGCCGGCCTGGTCTCGGGACTCAGGGACCCCTGGTTCCCGATACACCGACAGTAGCCCCCGGGCCCATTGGTAGGCGATGGCACGGAGACTGCGGATGGACCCTTCGTCGCGGCCGAGGCCGAGGCTGGCGTGGACGCCACATGGCAGGCTTTCAAGAGGTGGCCTTTCTAGACCCGGGCCTCGGGTACGACCCAGCGGGGAAATGAGTAGACGCGTGTCCACACAACTCCCGAAGGGTATGACGACCGTACGGGTGGCACGCGCGGCCGCCGCGCAGATCGAGGAAAATACGCCTGGCAGCTGCTGACGCCGCACGATCGGCGGGAGATTCGCCTGGCGGTTGCGTCGATCGAGGCGGCACTTCGCCGAGCGAACCGTTGGGCGGCAATATTTGAACTTTGAGATATAAAAGGGGGAGGGGATCGGTCCATCCCCCTCTTTACGCCTTCTTGCACTCCTGCTCTTGCCTTTTTCGTGCTCCGAAGCCCTTAGGAAATTTTCAGGCGATCGGAGCACTTTTTCTTCCCTTTCACCACCACCAAAGCACCTTCACTTTTGCCGAGATGCCGAGGGTTGGAGGAGGCCTTCGGGACAAGGCTCCGGACAGCATTCTGCCGGAGTCTCGTCTGAGGAACGAAGAGGCGGCGGCCAAGATCAGGAAGTTGCTGGTGCCCGAGGGGCAAGAGGGAGCTGTGGTGGTGACGCCGGCAAGCCTGACACCGGCGACGACTGTTCCTGGGCGGATCGTTCTCTTCACGTCTTTCGTGGTGGCGGGGTTGGTGCCGCCGTTCTCCACTTTCTTCCTTCAAGTGCTCGAGACCTACGGCATCCAACTGGTGCACCTGAGCCCCAACTCCGTCGTGGTGTTGGCGGTCTTCGCGCACCTCTACGAGATGTTCGTGGGGGTGGCGCCTTCGGCGACACTGCTTCGACACTTCTTCGTCCTTCGGCCGGTGGGGAAGAAGAGAGGGCACTCCACGGCGGATGTCGCGGGGTGCTGCAACCTTCGGCTACGGGACGGCCTGGGGGAGCACTACATCCCCCAGGTACTGCGCAGCAAGTGGGAGGAATGGCGACGGGACTGGTTCTTCGTCGATGTCGACCCCCACGAGCGCCTCGAACTACCAGAAGCGGCGGCGGAACCTCGGAGATCGACGTGGGAGGCGCCGCCGCCAGAAGACGCGAGGCTGGAGCCGGTGTTGGAGCGCATCCGGCTCCTGCGCGACTCCGGGCTGACTTCTGTCATGGTGGTGGTGGACTTCCTGCGCCGTCGTCTGGCGCCTCTGCGGGAGCTGGCCCGGCCGTGTTGGTTCTACACCGGATCGGAGGACATCACCCGGACCCAAATCGGCGCAAGCTGGGACCTCGGCCCGACGGAGTTGAGGGGCATGACGCGGGTGATCACTGGAGTAGAAGACATGGGCCGGGCGGAACTCCCGTGGCCGGAGATGGCGCTCTGCGCCAATCCCGATCGGGCGGCGATCATGGCGTGGCTACCGGAGTTCGACGCCCAGGGGCCCGTGGACCGGCCGAGGAGCCGGAGCCCCGAGGCCTCCGAGCTCCCTGGTTTGGACGAGCTGCTCGGCGAGGAGGCTACAAATAGCTCGGCGCGGGCTGGCGACGGGGCCGCTGCAGGCAGCAGCCGCCGCGCCAGGGAGGAGGGCGCCTCCGATACTGCCGTGGTGGTGGAGCCGGGGGATCGGGGAAAGCGTCCCCGAGTCTTCATCTCGGTGCCGGATTCTTCGCCGTCGCCGTCGGCAGCGGCGGCATTCCCGGTGCTGGAGCCGCAGCTTATGCGGATGGGGCCTGCGCCGGCGCCTGAGAGTCGCGCGGCAACCCCGCCGAGCCCCCAGCGGAAGAGACGGCGGGAGGACTCTGGGCCGGCGCCACCGGATCCAGACTTCAGGATCCCGGTAGCCAAATGGCAATACCGGTAAGTTTCTTTCTTTGCTCTTTCTTGGGCGCTTCTTGCCCGAACTGAGCCTTGATTTTGATCTTCACCTATCTCCCGCAGGCCGACCGCAGGCGTCATCGTGACTGAAGGGGCGCAGGCGCCGAGGCCAGAACCAAGCCCGTCGACCGTGTCGACGCAGGCGGACGCAGGGACGGCGGGGGCGCAAACAGTCGTGGCGGCCACTGGGAGAGCGGCGGAGGCGGCGGCCGAGAGGTGGACAGAGCAGCCGTCCGAGTCCTCGGTGCCGGCGGAACCTACCCCGGGCGTGCAGAGCCCGGGGCGGACGACGGTGGAGGCAGCAGCCTTGCCGGGGCCGGCGGACGCGGCGGCCGACGCGGGGATGCGACCGCCGTCCGAGTCTTCGGCACCGGCGGAACCTACCCCGGGCAGACAGAGCCCGGGGTGGATGGTGGTGTGGTGTCCCGTGGAGACCTCGGACCCCCCGGAGGCGATCTGCGGGGAGGCCGACGCCCCACCGGCGCCTGGCCAGCCCGCCGACCCCTTCCTGGCCGCGATCGAAGGCGTCCAGGTGGCGGTCGGGCAGCTGGGCGCGGCAGTGGGCGCAAAGGAGGAGCAGCTCGAAGCTGAGCGTGCCCGCCTGGCTTCGGAGAGGGCGCAGCTCACGAGCGCCCAGGAGGAGGCCCGCGCGGCGGCCGCGCGGGAACAGAAGCTCCTGGAGGATACCCACGCGGAGGCCGCGCGGGAACAAGAAATTTTGAAGGCCGCGAGGGCGGAAGCCGCGCGGGAGCGAGAAGACGCCGCCCGCCTGGCTGAGGCATCGAGGCAGCAGGCTGCCGAGGCCCTTGCCAGGATGGGGCAGGCGCAGGAGAAGGAGGCGGCGGTCGCAGTCCGCGAGAAGGCGGTGGAGGAGCTCCGGGCCGAGCTGACCCGCCGGGAGGGGGAGGCCGATCAGACGCGCGCCGACTTCCAGCGTTGGGAAGACAACCTCCGGAAGATTGAAGAAGACATCCGCCACTGGGAGGAGGACATCTCCCTTCGGGAGGTGGACAATGAGATCTCAGCGGCGGATCTTGGTGCCCGGGAGGATTCGGTGACCCAACAGGAGGACGTGCTGGCCCGGCGGGAGGGCGAGCTGAGTCGTCGAGAGGGCGAGGCTGCCGCGGCGGCCGCGGCCGCTGCTACCAGGGCGGAGGAGAACGCGAAGCACGAGGCGGAATTAACCGCCCGTGAGCGCGCCTTGTCCGAGCTGGTGGCGAAGTCGAAGCAGGCTGCCAGTTCCACAACCGTCGGTGGTTCTTCTGGCCCGGTCGGCGACCAAGGACTTGAGGCGCAGCTGCGGGCTGCCAAGGAGAAGCTCGAGACCGCGTTCGTCTCGCGGGTCAACCTGCAGCATATGTTGGAGGTTATACTCCGGCGGATGCGGCGGGCCGTGCAGAAGGGCGGCCTCGGACGGCTCGTTGAAGACCAGAAGAGCGACAGCCCCACACGACAAGTGTTAGGGCTTCAGCAGGTCTGCGAGCACCTCGAGGCCCTGCCCTGGGCTGTCCAAGAACTCGCCGCCCGGGAGGGACGCGGCTTGGCCCACGCGGTGGTCGAGCACATCCTGGCGTGTTACCGAAGTAGAGACCCGAACTTCCCGCTGGAGCCGGCGCGGGAAGGAGTGGTTGAAGCCAAGGGAGAGGCTGCCCGGGAAGCGGTTCGGAGTGCCGCTGCCGAAGTGGCAGCCGGCTTTAGGCGGGAAGTGCCGCCGCCGCCAGCCCCCGGGGACGACTCAGAAGACTCAGCTACCGCTTCCGCAGCCGACTAGACCTTTTGTAGTCGTTTTTCTTTCTTTTGTTGTTGTCTTGACGGATGTAAACATGGGAGTGATCCCTCAGAAACACTTGTATGTGCCTTGTGAATATAATGGCAGCTTTTCTTTGGCCTCGCAACTCCAGTGTTCTTGAATGCTTGATGTTCCTTCTGATGTTTTGACTTGAAGCCCCGGGGAGTACTCAGTCGGACTGTTCCCGACCTTCCCATCCTCGAGAACGAGGTCCCGATTGCTGTTGTTTGCGCATTCAGCCCTCGAGCTCTCGCGGGTCCGCATCGTCTGAGTTAAAAGACAAAGACACGAACTTCCTTGCTCGGGAGATAGATCGATTCAGCACGGAACACGCCGTGACCGGTGAACACTTTTTCACCTCGCGACCACTCAGTTAGTAGATGGGAGACGCGTGCGGGCGGAAATGTGACCAAGAGTCCCCATGGTCCGATGGTGCCCGGGCTTAAGACGGACCGGACCGAGCACTGACAGCCCGCCCTTGAGGCCTGAGCTCTGGACTACTCGAGCAGCTCGAGCGATAAGATTACCCAGGGCACCCAAGGACTCGGTAGTGCTCGGGGTCCTTAAAAGCGGACCGAACACCACGACCACCACGAAGGGCTTCGGTCAGACATTACCATACGCGCAGTACTCCTTTCTACGAACCGCTCTGTCGTTCCAGGAAAAAGTAGACACACGGTAGGGTTTTGTGCACGAGGGGATCATCTCGCCGAGCAGATTAAAATGCGAGAGCCCCCGAGGATGACTCGGGAACATAAAATTATTGAACGCAGACTTGTCTGAATGTAACCACTCACCGGACAGCTGTCGGCCTTCCGGCCAACTGATCCAGGAGGGGTGTAAGCTTCCGAGCTCGGGGTGCCCGGGGACTTGGTTCCTTCAGCGGAGTACCCGAGCGCCCAGAGGCACGCTAGGATCCCGGGATCGGGTGATCTCGACCACTCATGCCTAAGTGGTAGGACCACCCGAGAACCCTTGGGGCCGACCAGAGACCGGGGCGTTGAAGCCCTTGCGGTTGAGCTGCTCTTGATTTTTTTGCCTGGTGCGCTCTGTTAGTGCGGTACTTGTTATAAACTGCTCTCGTTTTCGACCCGAGACCTCTTGAATACCCAAACCGGCGGACGAGAGCGGACAGAGGCATAACCCAGAGGTCCTATGGTTCGGTGGCGCCCGGGTATGACAGACCAGACCGAGCACCGACAGCCCGTTCCGGGGGCCTGAGCTCCGGACTACTCGAGCAGCTCGAGCGATAGGATTACCCAGAGCGCCCCGGAACTTGGTAGTGCCCGGGAGCCTGCCACGACACCGAACACCACAGCCTACCATGCCGGACGTAAGTCAGCGGCAACTGCCCGCATGCAAACCGATTGAGATTCTTTTATCAGCGGGGAAAATGAGAGAGCGAACTTTTTCTCGCACAACCGAGCACCTCACCAGACAGATTAAACATACGGAATCCAGAAAAATGAATTTGACATAGCGACTGCCTATTGAAATATTGAATTTACAATTTTTACAAGGTTGGGCGACGGTGACTTACCCAATGGGTGGAGCCCCTTGTTAGCTTGTGTGGGGGGAAGCCCCCGGCCTGGCTGACTTGAGCCGCGAGCATGGCCATCTACGGGTAGAACCTGCGCAGGTGCTCGATGTTCCACGAGTTCGGGAGTGGCTGCCCATCCTCTGTCGCCAACCTGAAAGAACCCTATCGCGGGACCCCGATCACGGTGAAGGGACCTTCCCACATAGGGGACAGCTTATTCATTCCTTCGCGCGACTGGACGCGTCGGAGAACTAGGTCCCCCACCTCGAGAGATCGGGCCCGGACATGGCGCAGATGATATCACCACAGACTCTGCTGGTACCGAGCCGCCCGGACGGCGGCACGCCGTCGGCGCTCTTTTAGGTAGTCAACGTCGTCGCGCCTTTGCTGCTCCTGCCCACCCTCAGAATATGCATGCACCCGAGGGGAGCCCAGAGTGAGCTCGGAGGGGAGGACTGCCTCGGCGCCGTAGACGAGGAAGAACGGAGTCTCCCCGGTGGCGCGGCTTGGCGTAGTCCGATTAGCCCATAGCACGGCGGGCAGCTTGTCCACCCATCCCTTCCCGTGCTTGGTGAGCATGTTATAGGTCCGGGTTTTGAGGCCCTTCAGTATCTCCGCATTGGCGCGCTCGACTTGCTCGTTACTCCGAGGATGAGCGACGGAGGCGAAGCAGAGCTTGATGCCGAGGTCTTCGCAATAGTCCCCGAACAGGGCACTCGTGAACTGGGTGCCGTTGTCGGTGATGATCCGGTTTGGGACGCCAAAGCGACTGGTGATGCCGCGGATAAACTGGAGCGCCGTGTTTTTGGTCACCTTGATGACTGGGACCGTCTCCGGCCACTTGGTGAATTTGTCGACGGCGACATATAGGTATGCATAGCCCCTGATTGCTCGGGGGAATGGACCCAGAATGTCCAACCCCCAGACCGCGAAAGGCCATGACAGGGGGATGGTATGAAGAGCCTGAGCTGGCTGGTGAATCTGCTTTGCGTGGAACTGGCACGCCCTGCAGCGCCGAACCAGCTCGGAAGCATCCTGGAGAGCTGTAGGCCAGTAGAAACCTTGCCGGAAGGCCTTCCCGACCAGCGTGCGGAACGATGAATGGCCACCGCACTCGCCCTCGTGGATCTCAGCGAGAAGATCGCCGCCTTCGGCCCGGGAGATGCATTTCAGGAGGACACCTCCTGCGCTACGCCGGTAGAGATCCCCATCTACTATGGTATAGCGTCTGGACTGCCGAGCAACTCTTTCGGCAGACGCCTCATCCCCGGGAAGGAACTTTTCCTTCAAGTACCCTCGGATGTCAGACATCCACGAGGTATCTTGAGAACATTTGGCGAGTGCAGCGCACTCGCCGGACGGTGGCGCCCTGATGGGGCTTCCCACTGAGGGCACCGCCGGGGTCCCCTGAATTGAGTTCGAGGTTTCCCCTTCGTCCTGTTCGGCAGGCAGGACGGAAGGCCGTGCGAGTCTTTCTTCAAAGACTCCAGCAGGGACGCGCGCACGGGAGGAGGCCAGGCGGGAGAGCTCGTCGACCAGAGTGTTGTCGCGGCGAGGGATGTGCCGCAACTCCAGGCCATCGAAACGCCTCTCCAGCTTCCTGACCGCAGCCACGTACGCCGCCATTTGAGGATCCGTGCACTGGTACTCCTTGGATACCTGGTTGATGACCAGTTGGGAGTCCCCTTTGACCAGGAGGCGATAAATCCCGAGCCCCACCGCAGCCCGGAGGCCGGCGATGAGACCTTCATATTCCGCCATGTTGTTGGATGCGCGGAACTGCAACTGCACGACGTACCGGAGCTCTTCACCCGTTGGGGAGGTGAGAACCACTCCGGCCCCTGCGCCTTTCAGCGAGAGGGAGCCGTCGAAGTGCATGACCCAGTACCCGGGCGCACCGTGCCCGGGATAAGCAGAGACCTCTTCTGGGACGATGTTGGGGACGGGTGTCCATTCTACCACGAAGTCGGAGAGCGCCTGGCTTTTGATCGCCTAGCGACTGACGAAGTGCAGGTCGAATTCTGCCAGCTCCACTGCCCACTTGACAACACGCCCGGTGCCTTCCCGGTTTCAGAGAATGGGTCCCAGTGGATACGTGGTAACCATCGAGACCTTGTGCGCCTGGAAGTAGTGGCGCAGCTTCCGGGAAGCGACGAGCACGGCATAGAGCAGCTTCTGAGCCTGGGGATATCTTGCCTTGGCTTCCCGGAGGACTTCACTGACGAAGTACACCGGTCGCTGTACCCGGCGGGCCCGGACGGCGGCTCTACCCTGGGGGCTGCTGCAGCCCCCAGGCTCGGCGGCATGGTCGGGGCTGGCCGGGCACTTGGGCTCGACTCTCTGATTGGGAGGAGCAGTGTGCTCGGGCTCGACCCCTTGCTCAGAGGGAGCCGCGAGGACAGTTGAGTGCTCGGGGGCCTTTGGGAGCTGGGACCTAGCACCTGGCCCCAGACACTCGTCGCGCTCTACCACCAGCACCATGCTCACGACCTGAGGAGTGACCGAAACGTAGAGCAGCAGGGGCTCACCTTCGGAGGGAGCCACTGGCACGGGTGGCGAGGTGAGGTACTTCTTTAGGTCGCGGAAGGCCTACTCGGCCTCCGGCGTCCAGTCAAAACGACCGGTCTTCTTCAGAAGCTTGAAGAGGGGGAGCCCTCGCTCCCCGAGCTTGGAGATGAAGCGCCCGAGGGCTGCCATGCAGCCGGTGAGACGCTGGACCTCTTTGAGTCGAGCCGGGGGTCGCATCTGCTCGATGTCCCGGATCTTCTCTGGATTGACCTCAATTCCTCGGCCAGAAACCAAGAAACCAAGGAGCTTGCCCGCCGGCACCCCGAAGACACACTTCTCCGGGTTGAGCTTGAGGCGGGTAGTGCGGAGACTGTTGAAAGTCTCGGCAAGGTCCTCGAGCAAGGTGGCGCGGTCTCGGGTTTTGACCACGAGATCGTCGATGTAAGCTTCGACGTTGCGGCCAACCTGTGAATCAAGGGTAATACGAATAGCACGCTGGAAGGAGGATCCAGCGTTGCGCAGGCCAAAAGGCATTGACATATAGCAATAAGTCCCCACCGGAGTGGTAAAAGCAGATTTTTCCTCGTCCCCTATGGCCATGCGGATCTGATGATACCCAGAGTTTGCATCTAAAAAGCATAAAAGATCGCATCCCGTAGTTGCATCTACAATTTGATCAATGCGAGGTAAGGGGAAGGGATCTTTAGGGCAAGCCTTATTCAGGTCAGTGTAGTCTACGCACATACGGAGCATGCCGTTGGCCTTCGGGACGATGACTGGGTTTGCCAGCCAGTCGGGGTGGAGGACTTCTCGGATAAATCCGGCGTCGAGGAGCTTGCTGACCTGCTCGCGGATAAACTCCTGGCGCTCAGGCGCCTGCCGCTGGACCTTCTGCTTCACCGGGCGGGCGTCCGGACGCACCGCCAAGTGATGCTCGATCACCTCCCTAGGGATCCCGGGCATATCGGACGGTTGCCAGGCAAACACGCCTACGTTAGCCCGGAGGAAGGCGACGAGCGCGCTTTCCTATTTGCTACCCAGGTCACCACCGATCCGAACGACCTGGGTAGCGCCTTCGCCCACCACGACCTCCTTCGTCGGAACAGAGGCGTCGGCGGCGAGTCGGGGTTTGGATGAAGAGGGTCCCAGGCCCCCTGTAGAGCCATCGACCTCGGTCTGCGCTGAAACCAGAGCCATGTATGACTGCTCAGCGCAGGAGACGGCGCCGCCGGATTCGGCGATCACGGAGATGGGGCCCGCAGGGCCCGGTATCTTAACCGTGAGGTATGCGTAGTGCACGGCCATTATGAACTTGGCGAGCGCCGGACGCCCGAGGATGGCGTTGTAGGGGAGAGGGAGCTCCGCGACGTCGAAGAGGACGCACTCCGTGCGGAAATTGTCCCGGTTCCCGAAGGTCACGGGCAACTCGACCTGCCCGAGGGGCAGGGAGTGCCCGGGGGTCACTCCGCAGAAGGGGAGCGACGGCCTTAGGCGCCTGGAGGACACCTGCAGCTTCTCAAAAGCCTCTTTGGAGAGGAGGTTGAGGCCTGCACCACCGTCGATCAGCACTCTGCCGACCTTAACAATGCAGACAGTGGGGAACACCACCAGGGGTAGTCGCCCCACGGCTGCAGTACTTGCGGGGTGATCGGCCATGTTGAATGTGATCGGAGCGTCCGACCACCTCAGGGGCCTAGCGGCCTCCTCGCTCGGGGTTGCCGAGCACACCTCGCGTCGCATGACCTTGATGCCATGGCGCGAGGAAGGCGTGTAGGCGCCTCCGTCGATGAAGGCGACGGCATGCTCGGGCTCCTGGAAACCGAGCTCGGCGTTGTCGGGGGCGACCTCAGCATCGCCTCCCTCGCGGGACTCGTCGCGCTCCCTCTGGCGCTGCTCGACGAGTCCTTTGACCGTACGACACTCCGTGATGTCGTGCCATCTGGTCTGGTGTATGGGGCACCATTTGCCTGGCTCGGGCCCCGCGGGAGCGGGGACCCTCGCTGGAGCAGGAGACCGGCCGGGGGCCGGGGCTCTTGCGGGAGCTGGTGCCCTAGCTGGTGCCGGGGCCCTTGTGGGCACGGGGGCCCGAGGAGGGGCCCTGGCAGGGGTCCTTGCGGGTGCGGGCCGTCTGTCGACTCCCACCCGGCGCTCTTGCCGGCGGTCGAGCTCTTGAGCCGGCCTATGGGCGGGGCCCTGGGCCGGCTCGATAGGAGCTGCCTCGCGCTTCCTTCTCTTTTTCTTTTCCCGCTTGTCGGAGCGGGAAGAACTTGGCTGGTCGGCGGCGGGGCGGGGAGCATGCCACGCCCTGGCCTCCGCAGCCTTGGCGCACTTATTGGCCAGTGCGAAGAGCTCCGCAGTGGTTTCGATCTCGTGCGTACCTAGCTTTTCGAGCATCCGCTCGTCGCGGACGCCTTGCCGGAAAGCAACGATAACAGCATGGGGGGCCACTTACGGGATGGTGTTGCGGACCTGACTGAAACGCTGTATAAAGCGCCGCAGTGTCTCCCCTTCCTGCTGTTTGACGGCGTGGAGGTCGCACTCCAAGCCGGGGCACGTGAATGTGCCCTGAAAGTTGGCCACAAACTGGTGGCAGAGGTCATCCCAGGAGCTAATAGACCCTGGGGGTAAGTTCATAAGCCAAGAGCGGGCAGAGCCCCACAAGGCAACATGAAAATAATTTGTCATCACCTTTTCGCTGCCTCCGGCTGCTTGAACGGCCGTTGTGTAGATCTGGAGGAACTCGACGGGGTCGGTGGACCCGTCGTACTTCTCCGGCAGCTCGGGGCGGAACTTGGAAGGCCACCTGACCCGATGGAGCTCAGCGGTGAAGGCACGGCAACCGGTGCCGTACCCCGCAGCGCGAGTGGGGGTCCTCGGTGGCGAATGCCGGCGAGCCGGGGATTCCTGGTGATCATGGGCCGGGAAGGAGGAAGCCTGGTCCTCTGCTCCGGCCTCCTGCCGGGTTTCCCGCTAGCGCTCGAGAGTGACCCGGGCGTCCTCGTGGCCCCTCCTCTTATTAAGACGCAAGCGGAGGTCTCAGGCTTTGGACACGGCCAGGGGGACGGCGCTCCGCCTGGAGGCCCCTCGGCCCGTGCGGACGTTGCCTGTTGAGGAGCCAGTTCTGGCGGCGCCACGCTGAGTGGTGGTGCGAGGACTCCCGGCCTGCACCTGGCGGCGAGCAGTGCCAACCAAGGCGACGACATCTTGGATCCACCGGCCTTCCGGAGTGTTCGGTGTGGCCTGAACGGGCAGGTGCCTGAGGAGAGCATGCGCTGCAAGCAGCGCGCTCCCCGGGCTGGCCTCGCTGAACGCGAGTCTGCGCCGCAGTGGCACCCGGCGCTGTCCAGAGGCGGACCTAGCGGCCGGGGTCTCGACCTCCTACTGGGGGTCGGAAAGTGCATCAGCGGCGGCGGCGGCGGCAGCCCTGCTGGGCCCAGTGCCTTGATCCTCTTGGGAGGGAAAAACCGCACACGTGGATAGTGGCTGCTGCTGGAACGCAGCAGTGACTGGGCTTTCCCGGGCGTCGGGCAGCACTCCGTCACTGGAAGTGGAGCCGGAACGCTGGAGACGGTGCCCACCAGCCATCTTTTCCTGTAGAAAAAAGCAAACGAACAAATCCAGGGATATTCCCCCCTACCTGGTGCGCCAGCTGTCGGAGGAGAAACTCCTGTCGCAGGGATCCCGAGAGACCCCTTTTTTAAAGATTCGGCCGGGGGGATGATCCTGAACGAGCTCGTCGGGGAAATAAATGGAAACGGAAGGAAATGCAATGGCCGGTGGTGGGGGATGATCGACCTAGTGCAAAAAAGAAAGAGATAAATGCACCGGGGTTTAGACAGGTTCGGGCCGCACGGGGGCGTAATACCCTACTCCTGTGTGAGTGCAATATCTTTCCTTGAAGGGAATTCTTCAATGATGTGTCTGGTTACAAGGGTGTATTGTCTACAGAGAGCTTTAGGCTCCCGTGCTCTAGCTCTGCTCGAGCTTGCTTGTGATGTTCTTCGTCTCTTGTGGTCTATTCTCTTGATCTCGTCTTGTCTGGCTTAGTTGTTTCTTGGCTTCGCTGCTTTCATGTGTTCTCCATCCTTTCCTTTTATACACACGCCGACATTGGCTTACCCCAAATGGGAAAGAGGGGGCGCGAGTGCCAAGGCGCCACGGAGAAAGGTGTCATCATTCCGTCTCGGCGAAGTGACAGGGGAGGTGGAAAAATGCGGCGCGCATCCGACCACCCGCCACTGTGGACGTCCTCCGGCGCCGTTGAGAGGGCCCACCGGGCGGCCACAGAGGCGCCCGATGCGCCCACCCTGTCTTGTTCTTCTGTCAGGGCAGGGTGGCAGGCGGAACGTTTTGATCCTGGCAACGTTATCCCGAGGTACCCCGGATGATACGAGACGGGACCCGTGTAATTAATGGACCCACGCCCCCCTGCCAAAGCATGGCAGGGACTGACACCATGGCATGGGCAGCTGAGAATGTCAGGATGTCAGGATGTCAGGCCGCGCGTGCCCATTAAATGCGGCATTGGACCTTTGACTGGCTGACACCCCGCCGACGGGTTCCTTCGGGTCGTCGGGGCGTCAGGCGATCTTGCGCGAACCTTCGGGGAACCGAGTGCTCGGGGGCTGCCACGTGCAGCCCCGAGCACTCTCTCCCGAGCACTTCTGTAGGACCTCTCGGGGAACCGAGTCCTCGGGGGCCGCCACGTGCAGCCCCGAGCACTCTCTCCCGAGCACTCCTTTAGACCCTTCGGGGAACCGAGTCCTCGGGGACTGCCACGTGCAGCCTCGAGCACTCTCTCCCGAGCACTTGGTTGTTCGGCCCATCGGGGGACCATGGTACTTCGGGGGCGAGGGGGAACCCTTCCGAGCACTTTCTTCCCGGTACTTGGACTCTATGGGTCATCGGGGAACTGGGGTGCTCGAGAACCAGAGGCTGTGGCCCCGAGCACCTTCTCCCAGAACTTTAGATTTTCCTCATCCTGCAGGGGGGGGACCTCGCGGGATGGCGACACGTGGAGGGCGGCCGGCCTGGTCTCGGGACTCAGGGACCCCTGGTTCCCGATACACCGACAGTAGCCCCCGGGCCCATTGGTAGGCGATGGCACGGAGACTGCGGATGGACCCTTCGTCGCGGCCGAGGCCGAGGCTGGCGTGGACGCCACATGGCAGGCTTTCGAGAGGTGGCCTTTCTAGACCCGGGCCTCGGGTACGACCCAGCGGGGAAACCGTATGGGTGGCACGCGCGGCCGCCGCGCAGATCGAGGAAAATACGCCTGGCAGCTGCTGACGCCGCACGATCGGCGGGAGATTCGCCTGGCGGTTGCGTCGATCGAGGCGGCACTTCGCCGAGCGAACCGTTGGACGGCAATATTTGAACCTTGAGATATAAAAGGGGGAGGGGATCGGTCCATCCCCCTCTTTACGCCTTCTTGCACTCCTGCTCTTGCCTTTTTCGTGCTCCGAAGCCCTTAGGAAATTTTCAGGCGACCGGAGCACTTTTTCTTCCCTTTCACCACCACCAAAACACCTTCACTTTTGCCGAGATGCCGAGGGTCGGAGGAGGCCGTCGGGACAAGGCTCCGGACAGTATTCTGCCGAAGTCTCGTCTGAGGAACGAAGAGGCGGCGGCCAAGATCAGGAAGTTGCTGGTGCCCGAGGGGCAAGAGGGAGCTGTGGTGGTGACGCCGGCAAGCCTGACACCAGCAAGATCTTTTGGTGATTTATCATGCATCTAAAATAATGCATCTCATTCTTTGTTATGTCATACAGGCATTTGATAGGAACACACAATTAAGGATGGCTAATATGGTGTATTTTCCTACAAATAATTTAGAGTCATATTATTATCATTGCAATAAATGAATAAATTGGATTGTATGTGACTAGCCATGTTCAATAAACCTATATATTATCATATAAACATCTCTTTAAGATATTGATCATCTTTATATACTTGTGTATTTTGGTTGATGATAATTTTATTACCATCTTAATGCATTATTCGTAAAATCTGATTTAAATCAACACACGTGTACGCTTACTAGTAAAAAAGAAAAAAAGAAACCGAACTAGTCGCTATTCAGTGTGAAGTAGTTCATTTTCTCATGTACAAAACGCGTGAGTGACGCCATCCGCGGAATTGATGAATTGAACACGCTTCCACCTGCACGATCGTCTTCATCCTTCCTTCAGCCCTGGCCACGCCAATCCTTAATCGCCAAGCACCGTGACCGTGATCGCGCCGGAGCCACTGCCGCTGCCGCGTCGTCGCCCGCGGTTACGCAAGCTGCCTCCAATTTCCCAAGCCGCTCTCTGCTCGCCACGTGATAAAGCCCCGTCCTTCTCTGCTCCCACCTCACCTGTTCCTTCTCTGCACAACCTCGGTTCCCAATTCCCCACCTCCCGTGATCTCGTCGTCTCCACACCCGAGAATCCCCATGGCCGGCTCCGGCTACCCCTACGGCCACGGCGGCGGGGGCGGCTACGGCGCCCCGCCGCCGTACGGCTCGTCCCCGGCGCCGCCCTACGGTGAGAAGCCCCCCAAGGAAGGTAAAACCTCATCCTCCTCCTCGACCCCCTACTACGGCGCCCCGACGCCGTACGGCTCGTCCCCGGCGCCGCCCTACGGTGAGAAGCCCCCCAAGGAAGGCAAAACCTCATCCTCCTCCTCGACCCCCTACTACGGCGCCCCGCCCTCCAACCAGCCCCGCCCCTACGACGGCGGAAGCGGCTACGGGGCCCCGCCCGCTGGCCAGGCTTACAGCGCGCCCTACGGCGCCCCGCCCTCCAACCAACCCCGCCCCTACGGCGGCGGAAGCGGTTACGGGGTCCCGCCCGCTGGCCAAGCTTACAGCGCGCCCTACGGCGCCCCGCCGCCGCCCTCGTCGGCGCCGTACGGGTCAGCCGGCGGGTACGGGAGCCCGTTAGCGGCGCTGGTGCCGTCGGCGTTCCCGCCGGGCACGGACCCCAACGTGGTGGCGTGCTTCCAGGCGGCGGACCGCGACGGGAGCGGGATGATCGACGACAAGGAGCTGCAGTCCGCGCTGTCCGGGTACAACCAGAGCTTCAGCCTCCGCACCGTGCACCTCCTCATGTACCTCTTCACCAACACCAACGTCCGCAAGATCGGTATGTTCTTCATCATGCTCTCCCCCTCCCTCGTCCTGCCATTGTTCGTTGCTTCGTTCTAGGGTGCGGCACTGCGTCGGCGTGGTAGCCTGTAGGTTGGCTATCGTGCGCGTCGTGGTTGGTCAGCGGCGCTGTGCCTTTGGTGTAGCGTCGTGCGCGCAGGGCAGCGCGTGTAAATCCCAGTGTTACCTGACACCCGTGTCACAATTTTTTTGCCGAGGACATGTGGAATCCGAGTTTGTATTCCAGGTGTCCGAATTTTCTTTACCGAATCGAACACTGAATTCAAGTCGGATTCCAACTCCTGTATCTGTATCCAGTAACACTCGTAAATCTAAATCTTCGGATTTGCCAATCTGCCCATGGTATTTTGACTTCGGAATCGAGAGATGGAGGACTCCTACGGTGCCGGCCTACTGGTTGGGTCAGTGCAGCGTAGATGGATTTAGGATACTACCGGCCGGGCAGTGACAGGCACTGGCACGCAAAACTTTCTGGTCCGTGGTCTGTAGTTGCAATTTGATCCTTTTTAAAGAAGTGCAGAGTTAACTTTCATTCTACGGTGCCGGCCTACTGGTTGGGTCGGTGCAGCGTAGATGGATTTAGGATACTACCGGCCGGGCAGTGACAGGCACTGGCACGCAAAACTTTCTGGTCTGTGGTCTGTAGTTGCAATTTGATCCTTTTTAAAGAAGTGCAGAGTTTACTTTCATTCTAGACTTAGATCGAGTGGCCAAATATTGAATTGACCAAGTGGATATATTTCTTTACGCGGAAAATGATCGTGTAGAGACGCAGAGTGCAGATGACTTGAGTTGGTCACGAGTCATGACTGGGTTGCACGCATTGTAGAGCAATGCAAGCATGCACTACGGTGTCAACCGTCAAGTAACATGAAATTCCTGTTGACTGTTATTGTCTTATTGAAGAGAAATTCTACTATTTGCCATCGAATAACCACCGATTCTACAATTCGTCATCGAATAAATTCTGTTTACACCATCCAATAAATGGTTCGGTTACTCATCTGCTCGTCTGATTTTTGAAGAATTCCGACACTACCCTCCGTATACTGTTCAGCTCATTATGAACAGTACCAGAGAGCTAAAAAAAAGTCAAAAAAAAAATATGTCGATTTTTGTGCACGCTCTATAATTCATAATCAACCCATTTTAACTGTATTCACCTAAAAATACTGTGTAGAATTCAAACTAAAATTTCTCAAAATGTGGTCCTTTTGTAATACTGTGCATTACAAAGAACTCACTTTTTCACCACGGGAGATAATTTAGAAATTATTACATCACATTAGAGGAATATTAGTAAATTTTCTCAGATTTTTTGTAAATTTTTATGAGGCTCAAAAATTGCAAGAAGTTACAAAAGTAGCACATTTTGAAGAATTTTAGTTTGAATTCTACACAGTATTTTTAGGTGAATACAGTTAAAATGGGTTGATTATGAATTATAGAGCGTGCACGAAAATCGACATATTTTTTTTGACTTTTTTAGCTCTCGGGTATTGTTCATAATGAGCTGAACAGTACAGTACAGTGAAGGGTAGTATCGGAATTTTTCAAAAATCAGACTAGCGGATGGCAGATAAGGAACTAAACCATTTATTCGATGGTATAGAAGTAAACAGAATTTATTCGATGGCGAATTGTAGAATCGGTGGTTATTCGATGGCGAATCGTAGAATTTCTCCTTATTGAAACCATGGTCGTGTGGCTCTCTAGCCTTTCTCTTTTACCCTTCTGTAATCTGCACTTGACTTTCAGTGTAAGTCGGGGTATACCCATTTTGTCTTAAAAAAAACCATGCAACTTTATTGAGGTCTGCATTTTATGAAGACCATGCAACTTTGTGCTTTGTGATGTGCATTGCGGCACTAGGTTGTTGTGCGCTTGCATGTTATATGTAGTTTGTGTTACACCAGTTTCAATACTACTTAAATAGTTAAACGAGTGAAATGATCTTAAAACTGACACATAGTTTAGTAATGGTAATAGAGGCATCCCTGTTTGGTTGAGTTCTTTGTTTAATATTGAGTTTGGTTCAGATTTGTTTAAAAGTTGAAAGTACTCACTACAGTAGATCCTTGTTATTTTCATCATTTTTGAAGGATTATCATATATTATTTTTATTTTCGTTTGTTCAGAGTTCAAATCATGAGTTGTGGATTCCTTGATTATTCTCAGTTCAAAAGATCAGTGCTAATTGTCATACATTTCTTGAAAGTATGAGATATGCCTATATTAGATACATCATTTCCTTCTTACCTCTTATACCTTTAGTTTAACTTTTGTTTTTCCTCCTTTCAGGGCCCAAGGAATTTACTTCTGTGTTTTACAGTCTTCAGAGTTGGAGAGTAAGATGGCCTACAACTTAAAGATCATTTTATTTCCTTTAATTTTATGCGGGCGAACCAATCAGCTAATTTAAATAAGTAATGCTTAGCATTGTATATTTACCTTCCAACATATTGTGCAGGAAATATTTGAGAGGTTTGACCGTGATCGAAGTGGTAAAATTGATACAGCAGAACTGCGTGATGCTCTTCTCAGTCTGGGATATTCTGTTTCTCCAACCGTGCTAGACCTGCTTGTGTCCAAATTTGACAAGACTGGGGGGAAGAGCAGAGTGATCGAATATGATAACTTCATCGAGTAAGATCCTTCCTTGAGTGTAATAGCTTCATTATTTCCCAATGAATTTACATGTTTTTTTGTTCCATATTCTGGGGAAAAAGAACTTGTCTTATCTAGTGAAAGATCAAATTATAAACTGGTTTGTTCATCAATTGGGCTCCTAAGTTTCAGTCGTGTTTTCTGATCCAAAACTAGTGTGATGGTTAAAAATTGAGTATATTATATTTGTTTCCATTTTTCCCTGTATCACAATCCTAACTCTGTTTGTTTTACGTCATTGCAGATGTTGCCTCACAGTGAAGGTAATGCATCCACCATACTTCGCTGTGCTCAATAAACAGTCTTAGAAAAGTCTTTTGTTCTTATCCCAGAAATGCATTTCCAATCCTGTCTTTGCTAATTTCTTTGTACTATTTTTTTGAACGAAACATTTCTTTGGACTACATTTGCAGGGCCTGACAGAGAAGTTCAAGGAAAAGGATACTACGTTCTCTGGGTCTGCAACTTTTACTTATGAGGCGTTCATGTTGACTGTGCTCCCTTTTCTCATCGCATAATGGGGCCCATGTACTTTGTGAAGTTGAGAGAAAGACTTCAGCATACTATGCCCAGATGTATGAAGATGATTATGTTCGCGGAGTTGTTTAAAGCTGAGTTTTAATTATGGGGATTTAAGCAATGTTGCGGCTTCGCTAACAAGGCTGTTGTATCTTGTTCAAGTAAGTCCTTCAAAAAAGACTGTTGTATCTTAAAATGAAATCTGGCAATTGCTATATCTGGAAGGAATGCTGGGATGGTTATGGGTGGATAGATGGCTCAGAAAATGTGAATGTTGAGTATACACTTGGTCTGTTTGTTTATTAACTGTCTAGTCATCTTCTCTTTGAAATCAAATTGGGTCGGCATGCTTCTTTGCGGCCGCTCGGCAGTCAGCTGTGATAAGCGCCTCTACGGCTCTACCCCACCATTTGCTTGCACCCCGTGCGGTGCCGACCACAGCCTATACAGAGCCAGCGCTACCTGACTTGACAAGGAGGAAGGATCAGTCAGGGACGCGCATAGTCATTTCATGATCGTTGTTCGTGACATAAACTGCAATGGATTGGTTGTTGTATTGCTTGAGTCTAACAAATCCAAGAGATAAAGAGCATATCATATTGTAGATTTCAATATTATAATCGGTCTATCCTAACTAATCATATCCTATCAAAACAGTTAGATCCTTCTATAATAAACCGATGTACCATACACTCTTAACAATTAGGACGCGACTAAAGAATCCACACATGCACACCTATTTTTAGTCATGGGCCGATCCAGAGGTATTCCAGGTGTGCACAGGCACACCCAATATTTAGGGAAGTCAATTCAGATCAGGTTAGCAATTGTGAACTGGTGGCTGCCCGTGCTTAGCCGGAGCTTGCCTTGTTAGTCGATGCTTGTTGGCTCACCGGAGAACAAGCTGATAACTTGGCTGGAGGAGGAAGATGACAATAGCTGAACCACATTAGTGCTCTAATTTTCCTATTCTTTTGTCCTTTCCTTATGTTTTTATAAGTGTTTAGTGTATGTTCGAATAAAGATGTAAACTTATTTGTATGGCAGTATGTTGCATGTTGTTTAGAATATGTTTGCGGTGCTTCAATAATATTAACAACGTTATTACTTAAAAGATACTTCTACGATGACGATGGGTTTTAGAGGAATCAACAATGTTATCATGTGTAAATATGTGACTCTCGTTGCAAAGCACGGACATTCATAGGTACTTATCTATGAGAAAACCATCTCTCACCTCGGAGGTACTAAAAATAAAAACAGTTAGAAATGAGCTCTATGTGACAAAACAGCGAAATCACTCATTAGCTCAATTCTCCTTCACTTGCTTCAGAAGGAGCGCACCCAATATGTGACTTGGCTGAAGACTTTGGAAGAGACATTCGCCAAAGATCATTGAACCAATCCTGTGTTTATCTCTAACAATCTTTACTCGCTGAATCAATTGTATACTGCATTTTTTTGTTGTGCCAATGGTGGTACAGGTGCCTGTTCTATCTCGATTCTGATTCCTTTGTATCATCTCATACATGATAACCAGATCAAAGTTCCGCCCTAATTATGTACGTCGCTTGTGGGCATATTCTTTCTAGAAACTATTCTATTCTGAGTTTAGGGTTTCTATAATGTTTGGCGATGCTAAGTTATTTTTGGAGTTTTAGAAAAATACTATGGTGTCACAAAATACTTTGGTTTTAGAAAATTTAGAGGTGTTTGAATGTAACAGATTTTGTAGTCTTAAAAACCATAGTTTCACGAAGCTCTGGATTCTAAAACAGCACCATGGTTTTCCGAAACTACGACATCCAAACATGCCCTTAATTAGGTTTCATGAAATGGATTACTTAATTGCATGTCTTGTTTTGTATGGCTAATATGTGATTGTTTACCATGATCTTACTTTTGACAGAACGGATCATGAGTTTGTTTTTAGACGAATGGATCATGAGGAGCTGATGAGCAGGCATATTTTTGGTTGAAAGAGAGATTCCAAGGACAATGATGCAACTTCTGTTTTTCCCTCACAAAAGTTGGTCGATCTGTGAGCGTGACGGAACAGGTGGCGGTAGGTGCAGCGTTTGTTGTGGCCCGTGTGGATTACGGTCAATTTTTTTTTTGAACGGATAAGGATTACGGTAAAAAAAATTCTTGGACGGATAAGGATTACTGTCTCTTTTTTCTTGAACGGATAGGGATTACGGTCATGTATCGCCTGTTGTTTTGCTTAGCGTAAGAAGGTCACCACCAAATGGAGCGGATAAGGCGGGGTAACTGCCACGCGTGGACCACCGAAGCCGCGTGCGCCTCACGTGGTTTAGTCTTCTTCGTCCGCGAGTTTTTTTTTTAAATAGTAGTAATTTAATAGAAAATTGTAAAATATTGTGTATTTTTGAAAAATTATAAAAATAATATATTGTTGGCAAATCAATTGTCGTCAGGTGACTGACAAAGAAAATGAAAAAAAGCTATTGACTGATGGCTTGGTAATTACCAAAAGAAGTTGCATACCTTTAACCTCATCGGCGGCTTCCTACCTATTTTAGTGTCTACTTCATCGTAACTTGAAAAGAGTAGTATTAAAAACAAGTCATCTTCAGTTGTTCCACTAGTAGAATCATTAGACCAAAGACTCTGAAAATAGAGTTTAGAGTTTATGTGTCCCACCATCTGTCGGTAAATCAATTGTCGGTCAATGATTTAACAACTTGTACTATTTTTATAATTTTTTTTACCTTTTTCTTGTAAGGCTTACATAATTGTTTGGGTTTTGTACATCCTAGTGTAACATTGCAACCCTGCTCATTTTTCAATTTAATATCCGATTTCTCATTATTATCGCTTTGATGAATTTACTTGTATTGCTTGCTTTATTATATTAGTTTCTGTAAATAGCTTGCATGATATGTTTGAACTTGATAGTGTCAAATTGGGAGGGTAACTTGAAATTGTAATGTAAGTGGCTGAGTGCGGACACATGCATCAGCACAATTTTTTCTTCAGCTGTTCATGTGTAAAGAATGTCCATTATATTAGGCTCCATCTAGAATGTACAATTGCACAACTTGCATTTTAGTTGCTTGAAAACATAGTGTGCTTCCTTTGACATTGATATTTATCGTTCTTCTCTTTGAACATTTATGTTAGAGTTTGGTTCCTGGGTGCTGCTCTGAGAAAAATGAGGGTTTGGATGCGTTTAATTGTAACTTTGAGTCCATGATAAGCTACAGAAAAAGGACTGATGTTTGCAGTCTCTAAAAATGGGGCGTTTGATTTGGGTCAAGGTGCTCACTAAATTCATTGGCACCAAGTATTGAGTCTTCTTTAATTTATTATTTAAGACACTTAAGCACCACTGTTATATATATATATATATATATATATATATATATATATATATATATATATATATATATATATATATATATATATATATATATATATATATATATATATATATATATATTGAAAGCGAGATTATTCACGCGATGATGATTGATTTACCAGAAGGTTACATAAATAGGCTAAACCCTTCCATATCTTAACAACCGGCTTATGGAAACAACAACCGGGAAGATTAGGAGGGTGATCACGTCTAAATATAGTCTAACACCCCCCCGCAGTCTGAGCGTCGTAACTAGCCACAGAGATGGACGTTCAGACTGGAGCGAAACTCGGTGAAGACGGATGAAGGCAATCCCTTGGTGAAGATGTCGGCGTACTGAGATGACGTCGGTACGTGAAGAACGCGGACGGCTCCGGTGGCGACCTTGTCACGGACGAAGTGCAGATCAATCTCAATATGCTTCGTGCGTTGATGCTGCACAGGATTGGAAGAAAGGTAGACTGCACTGATATTATCACAATAGACAACTGTAGCACGCCGAACAGGATGATGAAGCTCCCCCAATAACTGGTGCAACCATGTAGTCTCAGCAACAGTATTGGCGACAGCCCGATACTCAGCTTCAGCACTAGAGCGAGAAACTGTGGCCTGACGTTTGGAGGACCAGGAGACGAGATTATTACCCAAAAAAACAGCATAGCCTGAAGTGGAGCGTCGAGTCTCAAGACAGCCAGCCCAGTCAGCATCAGAGTAGGCCACAAGATCAGTCGAAGGAGAGCGATGAATCCGAAACCCATAATTTAGAGTGCCCTTGACATAGCGCAGAATGCGCTTGATCACGGCCAAATGCGGCTCGCGCGGATCGTGCATGAACAGACAGACCTGCTGGACGGCGTAAGCAATGTCGGGACGGGTGAACGTGAGGTACTGCAAAGCACCAGCCAGGCCACGAAAATGAGTCGCATCAGCCACTGGAGTTCCATCTGGAGACAACTTGGCACTAGTATCAACAGGAGTCGTGCATGGTTTGCAGTTGGACATGCCGGCACGGTCAAGGATCTCAAGCATGTAATGGCGCTGAGACAACTGTAAACCCTCTGCACTGCGTGTCACAGATATTCCCAGAAAATGATGTAAGGGTCCCAAGTCCTTCATAGAGAATTCAGCTGTGAGGGCTGCAATGATCTTCTGAAGAAGTGTTGTAGAAGAGGCAGTGAGAATAATATCATCCACATACAGCAATAAATAAACTGTGTCGGAGCCACGACGGAAGACAAATAGAGAAGTGTCAGACTTGGCACCAATGAAACCCAGAGACTGAATATAGGTAGCAAACCGACTGTACCAAGCACGCGGGGCCTGCTTCAGACCATATAAAGATTTGTTTAGCCGACAAACATGATCAGGGTGAGAGGAGTCCACAAATCCAGATGGTTGTGCACAATAAACTGTCTCCGCGAGGGTCCCGTGGAGAAACGCGTTCTTCACATCGAGTTGGTGTATGGGCCAGTCCTGTGAAACAGCAAGCGACAGCACGGTACGAATAGTAGCTGGTTTGACAACTGGACTGAAAGTCTCACCGAAATCAATACCGGGTCGTTGTGTAAAACCACGAAGAACCCAGCGTGCTTTGTAGCGATCAAGAGTGCCATCTGGGTGAAGCTTATGGCGATAGACCCATTTACCGGAGACAATATTGACACCAGGCGGAGGAGGCACGAGATCCCAAGTGTGATTTGCTTGAAGAGCGGAGAATTCCTCAATCATAGCGTCGCGCCAATTGGGATCCGAGAGGGCACCACGATATGTCTTCGGTATGGGTGACAGGGTGGTTGCCTGAAGATCAAACGCCTTTTTCGGATGCCGGAAGCCATCTTTGCCGCGGGTGCGCATCGAATGCGCATTGTCCACAGGAGGGATACGGACAGTACCAGCAGGGGGTGCTGCAGCTCCTGTGGGTGATGTCGGCCCAGTGACAGAGGACGAGGGAGCGACGCCAGGCTCAGGGGCCGGCGAAGCCGCCGGAGGTGCGACAGGAAACGGTGGCCCGATGCTGGCAGCAACCCGGGGTGAGCCGAGGGCAGCATCAGGCATGGCGTCACCGGTGGCTGTTCCAGCATCGCTGGCAGCAACCTGCGGGGAGGCAGGGGCAGCGGGGCTGACATGGGGAGGACCTGCAGGTGTACCTGAAGAAAAAGGGTGGCCAACTGGAGGAGGCCCGTTAGTTTCATCAGAATCGAGAAACTCAAAGTGGGATGAAGGCGGTGCCGAGCCGAGTTCGGCGAAAGGAAAGGAGGACTCGTCGAACACAACGTGACGAGAGATGATGATGCGGTTTGTGGCTAGATCGAGGCAGCGATAACCTTTGTGTTCGGGTGGATAGCCAAGGAAAACACAAAGGGAAGAGCGGGGTGAAAGTTTGTTGGGGGCTGTGGCAGAAAGATTGGGATAGCATTTGCACCCGAAAACACGGAGATGATCATAGGTGGGTGGGATACCGAATAAAGCGAAAAAAGGGGTGGAAAAATTCAGTGTTTTGGTTGGGTGCAGATTCAGAAGATACGTAGCTGTGCTGAGCACCTCAGCCCAATATGGTGAAGGAATGCTAGCCTGAAACATAAGGGAGCGCATGATATTGTTAGTAGTACGGATAATGCGCTCAGCTTTACCGTTTTGGGGTGAGGTGTGAGGACATGACATGCGCAAGGTAACGCCTTTGGTGAGAAAAAAATGACGCGAGGTCAAGTTGTCAAACTCTCGTCCGTTGTCGCACTGGACAGTTTTTACAGTGGTGCCAAACTGTGTAGCAACATAAGCAAAAAAATGTGAGATGGTCTGAAATGTATCTGATTTTAGCCGAAGGGGAAAAGTCCATGTAAAATGTGAGCAGTCGTCAAGAATGATGAGATAATATTTATAGCCAGAAATGCTAGGCACAGGTGATGTCCACAAATCACAATGTATTAAATCAAAGTTCGTGATGGCACGCAAATTGGATGTAGCAAAAGGTTGTCGTGCATGACGACCAAGCTGACATGCATGACACAAGGGTTCTAGCTCACGTTTATTGCATGGAAACAAATGAGATAGGGCTTCGACACCTAAATGACCAAGATGTCGATGCCAAAGGGTGCTAGGAGTGGTGGCAGCCAGGAGCGCACGAGGCTGGACATGGAAGGAGTAGAGCCGCCCCGAGCTGTTACAGCGGACGATTTCGTTCCTGGTTGCCAAATCCTTCACAGAGAGGCCAAAAGGATCAAACTCGACAGAACAAAAATTGTTAGTGGTAAATTGTCGAACGGATATGAGGTTTTTAATAATATTTGGAGAAACAAGAACATTATGAAGATATAAAGGGCGCTCGGCAGAAAAACTAGTATGGCCAGTGGAGATAACGGGCAGCAGTGACCCATTACCGACAATAATATTAGGAGGACAATTCGATGAAGGGGGAGAAGAGGAGGAGAGGTTACCAGACGAAGACGTCATGTGAGCATCGGCCCCAGAGTCCATGTACCATTCACTGGACGACGGGGGAGTAAGCGTCATGGTGCTGAAAGAATTAGCAAGCGCCTGCTGATCCCAGTACGGAGCAAGCGGGGAAGGTGTCCAAGCACCAGAGCCGGGGGTCGGCGCGCCTGGCGCGCCATAGCCAGGGGGCACACCCAGAAGACCGAAGGCGGGTGCAGCGCCGTGTGTGCCCTGCGCAGTCAGCGCATGACCAGTGACAGCGCCGGCAACAGGGGCGCGTGGACGAGCGCCGAGAACGCCTGAGTTGTAGCCGGGCCACACCTGGAACGTCCCAGTCATCGGGTTGAAGGTGGTGGGCCACGCCAGCCCTCCGCGACCGCGCCCCTTACCGCGGCCACGGCCCTTGCCGCGAGGCGTCGCGCCGCCAGAAGGAGACGCCGCGGAAGGCGAGGTGACGGCAGCAGCAGTCGAAGGGGAGCCGCCACCAGCAGGCGTCGCGGAAGTCGTCGTCCGTGGAGGGGCTGCAGCGACAAGGGCTTGAGAGGGCGCCTTGGACAGCATGTTGAGTTCCTCCAGCTCGAGATCGGAGCGCACGGTGACGAAGGACGGGAACGGGCGCTGGCGTTTGATGAGAGCCGCCATGTATTCGAAGCGCTCGTTCAAACCGCGAAGAACGAAGAGAACGAGGGTGCGATCCTCCACCGGGTGTCCGAGATCAGCTAGGCCATCCGCCATGCTTTTGAGTTTGCGGCAATACTCGGTGATGGTGAGAGAGCCTTGTACAAAAGTACGGAACTGGCTATCGAGCATGAGGACGCGCGTCTCCTTATTGCCGATGAATTGTTCCTCAATGTTCTGCCACATCGCGCGGGCAGACGGCGTGCCGGTGTGGACGACCTCCATCAGTTCCGACGTGATGGTGCTGAAAATCCAGGATTTCACCGTGCAATCCATACGCGCCCAATATGGATCGGCGGCGGTGTCGTCATCTATCTCAACCAAGACGTGGTCGGTCAGCTCATATTTACCAAGAGTATTGAGGAACAGGGCCTTCCACTTGGTATAGTTCGTCGAGGTGAGATCGAGGACGATGGGAATCGCGGTCTTGATGTTGGAGACAGCCACCGCCTGGGCATGGAGCGCAGTGGTGGCGGCGTGTGCCTGGGCCGCCGCATAGGCCTGGACAGTCGCGGCTTGAGCGGCTTTGAAGTCGGCATCGAGCTGCGCCCGGGCGGAGCGGAGGTCCTCCAGGCGTGTGACGGCGTCCTCGGCCGCGTTGATGAGGGCGGCGTCTGCCTTGGCGGCCTGGAGACGGACGAGGTCGGCGCGTGCGGCCTCGATGGCAGCGTTTTCCAGAGCGGCGGCATGAGAGGGCCCCTGGGAAGCGGAGGCCATGGCGAGAAGGAGAGAGAGAACGCCGGAAGAGAGAGGGGCGGCGGCGGTAGTTAGAGATGCGGAAGCGAGGGTCGCAGGAGCGAACCGCTCGTTGATACCATGAAAGCGAGATTATTCACGCGATGATGATTGATTTACCAGAAGGTTACATAAATAGGCTAAACCCTTCCATATCTTAACAACCGGTTTATGGAAACAACAACCGGGAAGATTAGGAGGGTGATCACGTCTAAATATAGTCTAACATATATATATATATATATTGTATTTTTATCCTAAATTACCAGCACAGAGAAAACATTATTATCTAGTTATGGGCGAATGACGAATAACTGTTTTGATGTTGTTTCACTCTGAATCTTTTCCCACATAAAATGGTGGTATTTGCTAACTGTAGAACTACCTTAGATAGGAATAATTAAGTTGGTGTTGACGAGAGAACTTGGGATTGTTTTTGTTGTCTTGAAGTATCTTTGTGATTGTTATATTTCTAGTCTTATTTACTATACGAGGAGTTGGTTTGCAGCATCTGTCATTTCAAAAGGTTTTTATTGTGTTTGTCTGCGCAAAGCCTGACATCAAGAAGAGTAGTGTCATTGCTGTTTGATTCTATTTTTCTCTTATCACTATCATTCGAGTGGTGTGGTCGTGCTCAGCTGTTAAGATGATTCATTTTGAAAGTGTCAAGATTACTGTAATGTGCTTGTCTTCTGCTAATAAAATTGTGGTGTCCTTGTACCGTATAGCTGTAAAGATTTTAGTGAACTCTTCCAAGTTTTTGTAGGGCATTGATCATTATCGTTACTCACCTGCTGGCAAACTTGAATACTGATAGATACATAGGCTCATGGCTCGCACCTATGTGTGATTTGTCTTTCCTGCCATGGAATGTTACTTGTTCCTGATGGTTGCATTTGCTTGAGCTTGGGGGGGGGGGGGGGTGCCTAACACTGCCAATGCCGGTCCCAAGCCCGGATAAAAGTGGATGGGGCACCACTGAATGAGAAGAGAATACACCTGCTACATGCGGAGCCGTTTTAGAGTTCTAGAATTTAGGAGTAGAGAGCTATGACAAGGAAAACCGAGCTACTAAAACAAACAAGCACAAGGCAAGCAAGCTAACTAATCTTGCAACGACTAAATTAACCACTCTGCATGGCTGCACTTGCCCTCTTCCCGAGTCTACATGTCAATCTCTTCCTTCGCGCGCCAGGCAACCTATAAAAATAAGAGTTTATTGTCGATAGATGGAAACTATCAGCTGGAACTAACGTTGTCAATGAGCCTCAACCTCCCGAGAACCTCCGCATTGCGGCGCCCCGCCGCCGGAGGCGGACAGCAAATGGGTTGGCAGAGGAGAGGAGGAACACGAGGAAGGCCACAGAGAGGGCCATGTGCGGCGGGGCCATGTCTTGCAAATGGGTTGGCAAGACGGACGCCCGCGAGGTCGCCACAACTTCGTGCCGCGTTCGCTTCAGGACGCCCCCCCCCCGGTCGGCGGCGCATCCGAGCAAGGGTGGATGGCGACGATCTAAGGCCCCGAGCAAGAGTGATCAGTCGTCGTCTAAGCTGATGATTGCTCTCCTGCTACTCATCGCTTGCCGCCGCCCATTTTGGTACGGCGGCAGCAGCGTAGCCGGGACGGGGCCCGCCGACGACGCAACACGCAAGCTACTTACTAGGCTTCGTGGTTGCGCGTTGTGCTCGCTGTTGCGGCGTTTGTTTAGACCACAAACTGGGATGAATCTGGCAATCTGCACTCATGGAGCTAGCAGCTGTGCTGTGCTTGCTTGTCTTCGTGCCAATGTTGCGTGTCGTGTGCAGGGAATTTTTTTTATGATATATCTGATATATTCAGTTTATCAGATCTACCGATGTAAGTGTTAGATCTTTTTTGTCAAGTTGGTTAGGGGCACGATAGACATGCATCATCACCTTTAACAGCTTCAAACCATTCATCCAGGCAAATACAACTATGCATACTTTTACACACGTATGGTTTATCTCGACGGTCCATCCCATCCACCTAATACTCATCCATATGTTGATTCTCTCACATACTCTATATTTTTTTACCTACTCTTCTCGTATAAATCTCAACGCAAATGAACGGTTCACGTCTGCATGCCTAGTGAAATTTACATGTTTCATTCGTCCACGCCGTCCCCAAGCCTTCAGGTAGTATGGTACTGTAAAGCTTTTTTTTCCCTTCACAGTTCATTTCCATTTATGAATTTTCTTGATTACATTTGACATGGATGTGTTCTAATGCACATGGAGGATGATAGTGCTTAGTTGCGTGATAACATGCTGATGCTTCATATGAGCAGTATGGTACCTAAAATCCAGAAAAATAATGGAAGTCAACTGAATCATGATTTTTTAGGCCATTATATTCTTGGACTGTTCTTGGCTGAGCTTTGAGTGAAGCTGAAGAAAATTGGGTGACTAGTGGATTAGAAACCTATATAGTACTACCACTGAGTCGGGAGTTACCTGCCTGCCTTACAACTCACTCAATGCATCCGTTGGCTGCAACACTTGCATCTTTTTCTCTTTGTGGCACTTTGAGTAAACCTAAAGATTTTTGGTACAAGAGGATAGTTGTGACTTGTTTCATAACCATAGGTAGTCTCCTTTCATGAAAAGTTGCTTAAACAAAGTCTTTTCATGAAAAGACACCTAATTCGTTGATATGTAGAACTATTTGAAATTTTGAATCACATGGTCATGTATGATAGAAGTGGATGTGGATCCCCTCGGCTCGTTGCGATATCGATAGGTGTTAGCAAATGAGAATGATCCATGCAAGCATACTGGTGGCTCTGCAGGACAGTTAAAGTTGCTTGCAGTAATATTCAGAATAACAACAACAACGACATGTAGCTTGGCATTTCGCCAAAAAAACATCCTTCCACATCACTTGATTGTCACTTGCATTTCTTGTCGGCTAGGTACATCTCGGCAATGCAGAGGTCGGGAGCAAACTCTAATATTGTTGTATCTTCTTATTATGATGATAAAAATTAATAAAACTTCTTTTATCGAGAAAAAAACTTGCATTTCTTGTAGTAAAGAATCGCAAACATAAACAACATTGGCTCAAAGTTTTTTCAGACATCCTATAGCTGAAAAGAATAAACGCAGTACAGCATATCCAATATTCATGGAATAATGCATCTTTTCAATTTTTGTGGTCACCATCACCACCGTTCTTCTCCGGCAACAGCCGCGCGCCAGCCTCCGTGTCATCCGGCTTGGGCACCCCTGCCGCTGCCGCCTTCCTCTGGGCCTCCTTGGCCTTGAGCCCCTGCAGCTTGGCATGGTTGTAGTAGGCGACACCGAGGAACGCGATGCCGTAGCCAACGAGGTTGACAGGCGTGACGGTGTCCTTGATCACCGTCCATGAGAAGGCGATGAGCAGCCAGTCCTTCACCACGCCGGCCACGTTCATCGTCAGCGCCGACGTCTTGCCCACCAGCAGGAACACCGCCAGGTTCAGCGCGAACGCGCACAGCGAGTTCGTCCCGAACACGATTATGTCGGGCCGCGCCAACCCCGCCGCCGACGCCGCCGCGGCGCGCAGTCTCGGCAGCTCGACAATGTACCACGGCACGGTCAAGAACGCGAGGCAGCACGGCGCGATGTAGTAGAGCGAGGTGATGGGGTTGAGGGACATGCCCTTGGAGGTGAGCAGGATCTGGATGAGCACGAGCCGTGTGGCCTCGGCGGCGACGGCGGCGAGCTGGAGCGTGACGCCGAACACGTCGAACCGGGCCTCGCCGTAGGCCGCGACTGCGACCCCGGCCGAGATGCCGAGCATGTTGAGCATGGACGCGCGGCGGAAGGAATCGGTGCGGAAGGCGACGGCGAGGGAGTAGACGGCGACGGGCATGAGCGCCTTGAGCATCTGGATGAAGGAGACGGAGAGGTAGATGTAGGCTGAGTTGGAGAACCAGAGGGAGAGCGCGTAAAGCGCACCGATGGGCACGACGGAGGCGGCGTAGAGCTGCGGCGTCATGGGCGGCGAGGAAGGGACGTCGACGACGCGGAGGACGCGGACGAGCGCGGCGGCGAGGGAGGCGCAGAAGGCCATGTGGATCATGGTGAGGGAGATGGGGAAGGGCCAGCCGTACATCTTGGGGTCCAGGATGTACTTGTTGTACACGATCACCGAGAAGCTCAGGCTGATCCAGATGCCCACGTACGCGTACGACAGCAGCACCGACTTGAGCACCGACGGCGACGGAGAAGACGACGATGCTGACACCTCCATGGCAGCCTTGGTGCCGTCGCCGGCCATGGCGGGCGCGGTGTCGTCGCCGGCGCCCATCGGGACTGGAGGCCTAGACCAGATGTGGCTTGCGACGAGTGGAGAAGCTGTTGTTAGCTAGTTAGCTAGCTCTGCCTTGAAGTGCCGCAGAGGCAGAGCGCTAGCTATGAATATTAGCTAGCTTGAGACGTGCGTTTTGACATTGACCCGCAGTAAAGAGAAGCTCTTCGTCAATGCATGGATGGAATCATGGAAGCTTTACGTATGCCATGCTTCATTTCTTGACGGCGTTGCTTAAGAGCAGGAGATCTTGAGTGGTGCGGTGCAGCTTTTTTTTAGGGTGCGCATAATTTAACCAAGTAATTAAACGTGTTACTTTTTGTTACTGTTTTTTTAAGGAACACCGGTAGAACTCAGTAGACAAACACACTAACGCAGCTCCTATTGAAGTATAGAGATATGGAGGTTCAATATTGACAAATACACCATATACGTCTCGCTGTTAACGGATACGTCGTCTACTACTAAAACAAATTTCCATCTTGTAAGACATACAAGAAACAAATATAAGATTCGATTTCTGATGAGCAGAGGATATAACTATATCCACTGACCATTTCTCTAGTTACTCCTTTATTTATCGCACAACATTTTGCTTTGATGTACATCAGTAATCTTAACAAGGAAATGGCTCAAGGTGAATGATAAGGCTTGGATTGCTCCAAAGAGAAGGGTCTCTGCTCTAGCTCTAGTGCTCTGATGATTCTTCATGCTCGGCTGTCTCAGCGTAGGATCCGAGGACGAGGTCAGAGTCAAACTGCAACTGCTTGCATGCGTACATGTAGTGCAGTATAACTGACGTTGAAGCAATATTTGTGCAAATTCGGACGAAAAAAGAAAACATTTGTTAGTTTGTCACGAAGAGAGGCCCAGTGTCACCTTGGGTCTAAATAATTGTTCTCTCTGCTGGAGGCGGCCACCTACCACCCGCCTCCAACGGTGGGTATGCCACTGAATCCGTGTGCCTCCACCTTTGCCATACTAACCTCTTCGTTTTGAAACTTTTCCGCTTTAGTACCACTAACGATTTGTGGTCTCGCAGCTCCGCTCTTGCACCTACCTTTTCCACTTAGCCTATCTGCCTTCCTGAAACCTTTTCTAGTCTGACAACTATGAAGGACTTCTCAAATCTTGAAACCCCTGATCCTAATTTCGTTGGCGGTCATCGTTCTTCCTCGTTTAAAATCGATCTCGTTTTCAGCGTCTGAATAATAGAAGAATTGTAATTATATTGGGCTCAGCCCAGGAGGCCCACGCGTTTCTCTCCTTCACTAGCCCAGCCCAATCACGCTCTCAGCAGTCAGGCCCAGGCCCAGCGCTGCGCGCCGCCACTCGGCTCCCTCCTCCATCCCTCGCCGGCCACCGCAGCGCGTCCAGACCCAGCGAGCACCCCGCGAGACACAAGAGCGCGGAGGAGAGGAGGGAGCTCGAGAATATGGGGTGGAAAGCGGCGGAGAAGCTCATCAGGCAATGGAAGATCCTTCGCGGTGACAGCGTAATCTCTCTCGTTCTACGCTCCATCCCCGGTTCCTCTTGCTAGTCCTCTCTTTTTCGTTGCAGGATCTCCAATTCACTCTCTCTACTACCAGGTGATGATTATCATATGCAAGGCCAAGGGGGAGACCGGGCTGATCAAGCGAGTCATTCGGTCGCAAAATCGCGTCATTGTGGAGGGCAAGAACTTGGTAATTTGTTGTTAGCAATCCTCGCTGGTTATCTGAATGTGGAAATCAGTGTACAAGATGTGTATTGCTATCCTGCATTTGGTGGTTACATTGGACTCAGCACAGTTGCATAAATGGCAGCTTAGTTTGTTGCAGGCTGGTTGTATCGATTCAATGGAACCTACCCTCATCAACATTGCACTCCAGGTGTTTGTTGAAATTTCCAAATCGCTACAATTGAAAGGTGGTATGTGAAAGTGCATCTAGCTCTAATGTGTAATTTTAATAATTAATGATAATACTTATTAATAGGTTGTGTCATAGGTGATGTATGGAGAAGAGATATATATCAAGATGATTGAGCTCTAAGTGATGCTCAAGTAACAATACTTATTAGTAGGTTGTAGACTGATTTGTGTTGTGGAATTGGCTGTGATGAATACCAAACAGGCACATTAGTTCACTAATAAAAGGTGTGCATCAAACTGTTTCGTGGATTCGAAACAGAACATTCGAATAGCATATTGTATGACTTTGATATATCAATATGTGGCCGTGCTAGTATACGTAAAGTATACAAAATAAATACATAAAGACAAAGTACGGGGAAAACATTGCTCTATTAATTCATCATTGAATTACAAAGTATAATTTTCCACGCTTTACATTACTCCAAGTACATCTGACTAAACTCACTTGGTTCCCGTAGCCTCATGAGGCCACCGGTTAATTACATTCGCAGTGTTGGACTGCAAAATACCTCCGATTAAGCTGCACTTGATGGTCGTCATCTCCAAAATAAGAGTTGTCTCCATTCCTAGATATGCTCAGGTAACAATACTTATCTTTGTTACAATCTTTATGCAATATCATGATTGCTTTTTTGTATCTGTCGTTATCAGAAATATGCCAGAGTTGCATGATAAATAAATCTCCATTCCTCGATATCTGTGCTAAACACAGTTACACGGTTCATATTCATGGTGATACATCCACAATCCACATAGTTAGATTTCTAGATTGATTAGGTGTAGAGTAGGGCCAGATAACTATTTTTTTTTGTTGCCCTTTTACACATATTACAAAACGGTTTTCTTGCAAAACCGTATGTGGCTGGGTTAAAAACTATCTGTGATTAGCTGAGTCATAGAAGGATTTTTACCCGTATGTGATATCCACATACATTTTTTATAGAAGGCTCGAAAATTCGTCTATAATAGGGGTTTAAAACGTCTATAACAGGTTTTTCTGTAGTAGTAGTATGATAGTCGAAAGAGCACAACTAAGATTATTTTCTTTCTCAGTAACATTCCAGTCACTTGGCAATCCATGAAGCAGAAACAGAAAGTTGTAGCGCTTTCATCTTGTGAAGCTGGGTATACAGCAACTGCAACTTCAACTTGCCAGGGACTCTGGCTGGCTTGGGTGCTGGCTGAGATACTGGGCACCAAACCATGCATTCCAAAGTTGAAAGTGGACAACAAGTCCGCAATTTCTCTAAAAAAAAAAATATGTGCTACATGATCAGTTCTTTGCTTTGATAAATAATAAGTTACACAACAAAAAACATTGTTGCATTGTAGCACAACTCTACGTGTTCTTGTGCCTTTTTAGGTGTTTCACGTGAGTTGAGATTTTTCTCAAGCTGAAGAGCGAAATAACTTCTTGTTTCCCTCGAGTCTGGCTCTAGAGGTACGACCGCACAAGCGGGTCTGGCTCTAGAGGTACGACCGTGCAAAGTATTAAACACGCGCACCCTACATTCACTAGGCCAAACAAACCCAAAATAGGCTGGGATTAAGAAGAGGGAAAACTGCAAAAACCCCCCCAAAAGTCACTTGGATTTTGACTTTCCCCCCCAAAAGTTGTTTTGTTGCAAAAAGCCCCCCAAAAGTTTGACTTTGTTGCAAAAAACCCCCTAAAAATTCAAAAAAATAAAAAAATCATTAAAAAAATTCTAAAAAAAACTAGAGACAATTCTAAGACCTTCTGTGAAATTTGTTTTCAAAAATAATATACTTTGCATCATATTTCATGGAGAGGAAGTTTGGAAAAAAAAAGAAAAATATGCAGCTCATTTATTAACTCATGTTATTTTAAATTTGTCATGTCTACCATTATTTTTCCTACACAAATAATTATTTAAGTAAACTAATAAAAGTGGTTTCACTAATTTTGGGGTGTTATGGATTAGTTATGAATTAATCTATCTGCAACCCATCTATTGAATCCTGCACGTTACAATAACTATTTCAAGATTTCATGTATTTTTACAAGATAGAGGATCATGTAAGAAGACTAAAAAATTTTGTTTCATGATTTTTGGATTAGTAAATAATTAACTATGCATTTAACTCGAATTAATAAATGAGTTGCACGTTTTTCTTTTTTTTCAAACTTACTCTCTATGAAATATGATGCAAAGGATATTATTTTTGAAAACAAATTTCACAAAAGGTCTTATAATTGTCTCTAGTTTTTTTTAGAATTTTTTGTGATTTGTTTTAAATTTTTTTGAATTTTTAGGGGTGTTTTTGCAACAAAATCAAACCTTTGGGGGGTTTTTTGCAACAAAACAACTTTTGGGGGGGAAAGTCAAAATCCAAGTGACTTTTGGGGGGGTTTTTGCATTTATCCCTTAAGAAGAAGAAGATGGTGCAGTGCGCAGTGTGGCTGCTGCACCTGCACTGCAGTGACCTATCATAGGTAAGCTCAACTGCTCAAGCCAGAAAAAACAGAGCGCCACTGCAGTGCTTGGCAGTTGTATTCCAAACAAACAAAGAGGAACATGAGAAAATGCAGCATCAATCAATCAATCAATTGTTCAACGAACAACCCCACGATGTTGCTTCACTTCGCATCAATCCAACCAACTAGTAAAGTTTCACACAACCGTGGGACCCTCACGATGCCTACGTCAGCACTCGACGGCGGCGCACGCGGCCCGCCGGAACCCGGGCGGCATGTCTGGCGCGCGGCTCCACTCGCCACCGGCGATGTTGTACACCAGCACCACCCCTTCCAGGGCGGTGGCCCCCGCATTGTGGCCCCTCACGGCCGCCACGTTCACCACCGCCACCACCCTGTCGCCGCCCACGCCGGCCATCGCCACGCGCACCGCCATGCCCAGCCCCACCGACCCCCTGGGCACGGGCGGCGCCTCCAGCGCCACCCACCCGCAGGCGCCTCTGCTGCCGTCGCCGCCTCCTCGGTTCACGCCGCTGCCGCACCAACGCCAGAAGGAGAGGTCCACCGCGTGGCTCGCCACCACGTAGAGGTGCTCCCCGGCGCCGCACGCGCCCACGACGCAGCCGCCGCCGGGCACCGCCCGCGGCCGCGCCCACGCCCACGCGCCGGACGCGACGTGCAGCGCGTCCACCGACCCCGCGCACGCGTGCGCTTCAAGCGCACGCGTGCCGTCACGGCCGGGCCCGGTCACCGCGACCCCGCCGGCGATGTAGAACACGCCACCGGCTCCCGCGCCGGCGCACCCGTACCTCCACCGCGGCGCCTCCGCAACCACGCGCCACGCGTCGGCCGCGGGGTCGTACTCCTCCACCGCCGCGGTCCTAGCCGACCCGCCGGCGACGTAGATCCGCCCGCCCACGGCCGCGGCCGCGAACTTTTTCCGCGGGAACAGCGTGGGCGCGCACGCGCGAACCACGCCGGTGAGCGCGTCCACCCGCAGCGTGGTGCCGCGGCCGATGAGGAAGACCTCGCGGCCCACCGCGACCGCGCGCGCGTGCGCGAACGCGGATCCGCCGCCGCAATGCAGCAGTGACAAAGGCACGGGCAGTGCGGCGACCTCGAGCTCCGGCCGGGCCTCGTGGTTGAACTGGAGCAGCGCTCGGGCGAAGTTGGTGCCGTGAGCGGAGACAGAGACGGCGAGGAGGGAGGGGCAGAGGCGGCCGTGAGCACGGCGGAGGAAGAGAAAGGCCTCGGCGGCGAGGAGGGACTCGAAGCGGCGGCAGACGGCGGGGAGCGGCGGCAGGGAGGCGCGGGGGACGCGGGCGAGGCACTCGAGGAGGAGCTCGTCGGGGAGCGCGGAGATGGGGGACTCCTCCGTTGTTGGGTCGGTGGAGCAGGGGTTAGTGACACCGGTGGTGGTGATGGGGACGGGGACGGCGATGTGGCGGGCGGGATCGGCTGGGATGCAGGACTTGACGAGCCAGGAGAGGCTGCGGGAGTGGCAGCTCTCCGCGGCCATGCCAGATCGGGAGGGAGCTCGCAGCTCACTCACTCACTGCCCTTGCTGCTGCTGCTGCTGCATTGGCCTTTGGTCACTCAAATTTGGCTCCGTTTTGCGTGCGATTTTGTTTGGATTTGGTTGTGTTTGTTCGTTGGGCACTGGACAGGTGTCCCCACTCTTCAGGAGAGAGGGGATCGCGGTGATTTTGAATTTGAAATTGAGCGGGTTGACAAGAATTTTGAAGAAAATGTACTGCATCCGTTTGGTTTGCCAAAGTTCTCCATTTGCTTTGTGCTTGGAACTTAGCTTTGTAGCTCCACTCTATCAGAGATTTCAATTTTATTTTATAATTTTTTTCGTTCATAGGTGAAAAGATCGAAATTCACGAAATGTCGTCAAAATCCCAGCCATTTTTCGTCCTATAGGTCAGTGAAAGAAAATTATAGAATTAGAAATTTTGTTATCCTCTGAAACTCGTAAAATTTCATAAAAATTTTGATCCCTGGATTCTGTCAAGCTGCAGAGATGTACAGATGGGAAGTGGTTTCGTTCAGCTGCTGGTAGCTAGTTGATAGATTCCTTGTTTCTCTCTAATCTTATGGAGGAGTAGATAGATATATGCCTTTTAAAATACTTTCAGTTGCATACGCGAACAAAAGCATACAAAAAGATTTCTCAATCTTTCAATGCGGCAATACTTTCAGGTCCTCAGTTGCATATGAAGAAGAGTTCATGAACTGAACGAAGCCCTTGGTGCCTACAGGGGCGGCGGACCTAGCCTAAAAAATATAAGTTGAGGCACAACAGTGATTAGGTTTCTATAACTTCACGAAAAAGGACTAAGTCTGCTGAAATCCATTGAAAAAACAAAAATTTAAACGTGAGCCTGTGCCGCCGCTCGCTCTATGCTGGGTCCGCCCATGGGTGCCTACAGTGACCAGCATACCAGGGCTAATTAGCATCTCTGACCAAATGCTGAAATCTGCCTGTACCATCTCGAACAAATCAGTGTGAATGCTTGCAAATATGGTCGCTCATGGTGGACGACTTGGACGCATCTAGCTACTTTCCTAGCCAAGGCTCGACAAGCAAATCATGCTACGATTTGCTAGAGAAAAGTGTGCGCTTTATAGCTATAAGAAAGATTGTGACCAAGTTGGTGGCTGATTCGATGGTGCGTTTTATTTACCCTTTTGCAAACGGTTATCGGTCCCCGGCGGTAATCACGGTTATCGCATAGTAATTTAGTAGAATTCGGTAGTGATCGAATTTTATTAATTTTTTAATTTTAAATTTAAGTTTGATCAGTAACCGCTCAATTTACCGACAATATTTGTAACGGTGTCTGCAGTGACCGAAAGAAAGAACGCAATGACCCGCAAAGCCTGAACAGTTTGTTCAAGGAGGAATCAATCTCAACACTTGACGCCTGAATATCCAGAGAAATTTGGAACTCTGTCATGTTCGTCTGCATATCAACTGACTATGAAGCAAGTGACATGTTGGGCATACGGTTCACAAATGCGTCGGTAACCGCTCAAAAATCGCGGTTACCGATCTTCTCGGTCCGGTCCGGTTTCAGAAACCGAATGGTAACTGAATTTGAATTCAAAAAATTTGAAAAAAAATCAAAAAAAATCTTAAAAAAAACTAGACACAATTCTAAGATCTTCTGTGAAAACTTTTTTCAAAAATAATGTCGTTTACATCATATTCTATACGGAGGAAGTTTGAAAAAAATGAAAAAAATTGAAGCGTGCGGCTCAGTTATTAACTCATGTTAAGGAAAAGTGTAACATGTAAACACATATTTTTCTTGTGTAAAACGTATTTTAAGAGAATCTTTAAAATTGATTTCACTTTATTTAGAGTTTTATTAATTTCTCTATAATTTTTACAAAGTTCACAAGCATAAAGTGAATATGTTAAGAAACAGCACTGTAATTAACTTTTTCATGTCTACTATTATTTTTTCTATATAAATCATAGTATAAATAAGCTAATGAAAGTGGTTTCACTAATTTTTGAGGTGTGATGGGTCAGTTATGAATTAATCTAGTCGCAACATATTTACATAATCATGCATGTTACAATAACTAATTCATGAGTTTATGTATTTTTAAAAGACATAGGATCATGTAAGAAGACTAACAAAATTAGTTTCATGATTTTTGGATTAGCAAAGAGTAAACTATGCATTTAACTTGGTTTAACAAATACAATTTCTCACAGAAAATTTTGAACTTTTTTATGAGTATAAATACTTTTATCATGTAGATCATGTCACAAGGAAACCAAGAAAATTTGTTTCACTTGATTTGAAGCTCAGATGAATTAGTTATGATTTTAGAAGATTAAGATAATTTTTGGATTTTTTTGTTGAAATTCATTGAAAATCGAGAAAACCGCTTGATAAATCGAGAAAACCGAGCGGTTACCGAGAAAACCAAACGGTTACCGATAATACGGAAAATTTGAGAAAACCGCTTGATAAATCATAAAAACCGCTCGGTAACCGGTCCAAACCGACCGGTTACCGAACGGCTAAAATCGCGATTTTTTTCTCCAAAATTCAAATTTTGTCAAATGAATTTTCTTTAAATTTTTTTAAATTTTTGACCAGTAACTACGGTTATCACGAATTTTTGGTTACCGTCGGAACCCGGTAACTGAGCTCCGATCGGTAACTTCAACTCTGGTTGTGCGTCGGCACTGGTTTGTCCAATCACTTCCATGTACTGATACGGACAAGACAAATTATAGCAGTGTCGTGCTAGGACAGTCACATCAGTTGGGTGCTGAAGCTCCCTTTCAAACGAAACGCTACTGATGCAAAAACGTGGTCCCTTGCTCTTCGGAGTTTCTTTATCGTTGAAGCCAAGTCACTGTCCTTGCAACATGCGAATTAGCAAGAGCCGTTTTGAAACGACTAGTTTGGTGGTCAGCAAGTACAACGAGAAGAAGAGAGGAAACAAATATGGTTGCAGTATTGTGTGAATCTTAACATAAATGAATGCACATGTGAAAACTTCGTTTTGCATCACGCAAGGCCAACAACATCCGGTAGCAACCGCCAGCGCGAAGGCTTCTGGAAGCTGCCGTTAACCCCGGAGGGATATCAAGTAATTCCCCCCCTTGGCTGCGGCTAGCAGGGGCGACCATGACCAATCGAGCTATGTTGCCCACCCCATCGCTCCACGGCAACGAGGAGTTTATGGAGGTGGTGGTGGTTTGGCACAGGGAGACCTCCTAGAACGCCTCCTGCATCATTCATGTCGATCTCCCTCCTGATTAAGTCCTACTTTTGTAATCTTTTCTGTTTTCCCGCAAGAGGCACATCTAATCTAGAGAGGACAATTACTGATAATTCACAAGCAGCGTGATTAATCGCAGGCATTCTCTGGACATCTAGGGATGACAAATTTTCCCGTGTAGGCGAGGATACACCCCAAACAAGACAGAGGCGGGGCTGATTTTTCCCTGTGAGGCTCACGGGGCAAGACCCCTAAGTCTCCAGTCCCCTCCACTCCACTCCGCCGTTACTCTACATATCCATCCGCCGCCACTCATTCCTCAACCTCCAACCCTCCACTCCGCCTCCACTCTCTAGGCTGTAGCTGACATAGGCATGCCGCACATAGTGACACAGCCATCCAGACGGTCGTTGGCTCACCGCGCATGGATCTACAGCCTCCAAGGCACGTGCATTAGTCGTCGGGCCGCACTGCCTTTGAGTCTTTGACCAGCACGACCGCACATGCGCTGGCCGCCGAGGCGCATGGCCTCCGTCGAGGCGCACTGCCTTTGAGTTTTGACCAGCACGACCGCACAGGCAGTGGCCACCGAGGCGCATGGCCTCCGTCGGATCGTCCTGTGCCCTCCCTCCCTTCATCCCTCTCATCTCCAGACGCTAATGGATATCGGGGATCTAACGGGGCAGGGAAAGGATGTTTTTTTCCCTGAAATGTGTTTCGGGGTCAGAGTGGGGGTTTGCACATCTCAAGTGCTGACTGACTGCATGCTGCGCTCTGTCACCATTTTGTCAGTCCGAACATACTCCGGAACTGTGGTTGTCAGACAACTTTACCTCTTAAACTGTCATATCTGTTGATAGAAAATGCTACTATTTTTCTCTTTGATGAATTAGAAAAGGATAGATAATTCTATATGCTGCAGGTATGTAGCCATTGTACCTACACGATGATAAACTGATAATCCAGTGATACCCATAGTCATGGACTTGTAAATTAGGCTTGCGTATAGTTGGTAGTTGGCATAATCATGAACAAGATCAACCTTTTAAGTTTGCCTAGTAAGTTGCATAATCAGTATAATCGTGAACAAGTTTTTTCTTTTGCGGGGAATAATCATGAACAAGATGTATCTTGAACGAGACCAACCTCCTGCTTTCGTATTCGTACCCTAGATATTGAAAATTCACATCTAGTAATTTTCAAAAGTAGTCACATAAAAAAACTCTCAGCTATAGCTGATGTTATGTTATACGTCCATGTAAAATTTCAAGAACAAACTTCAATCACATTTGAGATTAAAAAAATCTGATGTAATGCCCATGAGCATTACATTTGTGAGGTCCGCTCTCGAAATTTTGTACATATGTAGATCACATCCTTATCCGTGGCTGTTATATTTTCTGAAAACTGGTACATATACTTTTCAATGAATCTGTAAATCTTCAGTCGAAAGATCTAAACCACCAAGAAACCGCCACCGCCACTAACCCCGCCATGTGTCGTGAATTGTGTTCACATAGTCGAATGATCAAATTGCAAATTTCAGGCATATAGAATTTAGAGGACTGAATTTTAAATAATAATTAGGCCATTTGTAGTGGACCCGTCTTTGGCCTTCAAGTGCAGCACTAGACTCTGTGAATGGTCAAATGTGGTCTATACAGATGCAGTAGAAAGCTTACAGCAGGTCATGGTTCTTCGGGGCCGTCAAGTCGTGCGGCAACGACGATAGCTCACCATCGGTGCTTCGCTTCTACCCATACTCGTACCACAGCAGCATGACCACCTCCCCAAGCGTTTGATGTCCAAGCTCCTGCCTCGCATCATCCCGCTCCCGCGCCGCCATCACACCAGCCACAACTCGAACTCACCCATCACCCCGGTCCTCGCGATCTTGCTCGCGCACGTCTTCGCCACCCGCTCCACCAACCCTACCTGGGCGCACACCCTCCCCACTCTCCGACGCGTGCCTTGCCGCTGCCGTCTCCTCGATCGCCCACCCTGACCTTGCCCTCATGCTCCTCTCCTGGTCCCAAACCCATCACCACCATGTCAACTCTGACCGAATTTGAGAGGGATTCGGCAAGAACTGACGAACATCCAGATTTCAGAAATGGAGAAAGTGGAGAACGCTAGCATGATTTCGTTCTAAAATTCTACAAGTTTCTAGTACAAGCATATTCTCTGGACATGTCCCTCACCAACACACGCAAGCTAGTTATATAATCTAGCTCAATTACAGTTTAACCAAACATTAACTGAAGTAAAAGTAGTTTAATCTATCTTAACCGAGAATAAAAATAAAAAGGTAGTTGTCTGGCGAAATAAACACGCTACCATCAAGTGGACTGTCGTTCGATCTCCTACGAAGTGGTATCGACCAATCCTGAGCATCGGTTGAGCTTGAATCAGACTAGGTTATGACAAACACCCCCTATCTGGGAAGAGCTCTTGTGTCTAATACCCTGACAGGAACATATTTGAGTCAGCCATGAGCATCCACCAAAGGTAAATTCTTGCTGGGAATAGCATGGGAACCTATGTGTTTCTTGAGTTGGCTGACATGGAACACTAGGTGGATTTGTGCATTTGATGGAAGCTACAACTAGTAAGCAACATTCCCAATCTTCTTTAGAATAAGAAAAGGCCCATAAAACTCGGTGGTAAGCTTGAATGAATTCCTTAGTCCAAAGGTTGTCTGTTTGTAAGGCTGGAGCTTGAGATAAACAAAGTCACCCTCTTGGAATGTTCTTTCAGCGCACTTCAAATCCGCATATTTCTTCATCCTTTGCTGTGCCTGGACTATATTATCTTTGAGCTGGGCAATCATTTGGCTTTTGTCAGTTAGGAAGTCTCTGGTAGGGGAGTCAGGACAAGGGATCTGCACTTCACTTACCAATGGAGGTGGGTAACCATCAAGTGTCTGGAATTGTGAGATTTCAGTGAAGTGTGGTAAGTGGTATTATACCATAATTCAACCAATGACAGCCAAGATGACCATCTTTTTGGTTCAGAGAAAGACATGCATCTTAAGTAGTTTTCAAGGTATTGATTGATCCTTTGGTTAGACAGTCACTCTAGGGTAATAGGTTGTACTGAGTCTAAGTGAAACCTTCAAATTCTTGAATAAAGACTGCCAAAAATCACTTGTGAACAACCTATCACAATCTGAGACAATGATAGTAGGAAGCCCATGCAATTTATAAATGTTGTCCATGAAGACCTGAGCCACCAATTGAGCATTGATTGGGTGGGAGAGGGAAATGAAATGGGAGTACTTAGTTAGTCTATCCACAACAACAAAAATGGTGTCCTCACCATTTGATTTTGGAAGTCCTTCTGTGAAGTCCATTGATATGTGAGTCCAAGCCATGTCAGGGACATGTAAACGATCAATAAATCTAGGGTAGTGAAAGTGTTCACCTTTGGCTCTTTGACATGTTGGACAAGAGGTGACAAAGTCCTCAACTGCATTCTTCAGCCCAGACTAGTGGAACAACCTTTTGACCCTTTGGTAGGTTACAGATATAATTGAGTGACCTCCCAGGGCAGAAGAGTGGAGTGCGGAGATGACGTTATCCCAAATAGTTTGATCTTGTCCCAAGTGGATCCTTCCTTTGTACCTTAGAATTTCAGAATGTAGAGTGTAAGGGGAGATGGGATAAGGAGAGATAACCGATTGAGCAATAATCTGCTGTCAGTCTTGATCTTGAGCATAGCTCTCGATAACCTCTGAAACCCATAATGGTTGTACCACTGTGAGAGCATTGCACTCCACATCCCTTCTAGGCAGTGCATCTGTAGCTTTTCTCCCTTCCTTGTTTATATTCAATCTTCTAATCAACTTGAAGGAGCCTCAATAATATCTTGTGTTGAATTCCCTCTGTGAGTCTCTAGTCAGCAATATGTTTCAAACTCTGCGGATCAGTTTTAATGATCAATTTAGAACCCAACAGGTAACGCTTCCATCTTTTAACTGCTTCAAGTATAGCCATTGCTTCTCTATCATAGATGGATTGAGCTTGTGCTCTTTTGCTGATAGACTTGCTAAAGTAAGCAATAGGTTGTCCTTTTTGCATTAGGACATCACCAATCCTAGAGCCACATGCATCTATCTCAAGTGTGAATGGCAATTCAAAATTAGGAAGCCTGAGTACCAGAGCTGTGACTAGCATGTGCTTGATTTTAGTGAATGCTTGAGTCTGAGTAGGGCCCCATAGTCTTTTACAAAACGCCTGTAGTAGCCTGCCAAACCTAGAAAACCTTTGAGCTAGGTGACAATTTGTGGAATTGGCTACTCCTTGACAACATCAATTTTAGTAGGGTTAGTTGATAAACCTTCATCACTAATAACGTGGCCTAGGTATTCAATCTGTTGGACAGCGAATACACATCTGCCTCTTTTTGTAGTCAATTTATTGTCTACAAAATCTGTAAGACTGTCACCAAATGAGTCATATGTTCTTCAATGCTTTTGCTATAAATTAGAATGTCATCAAAGAAAATCAATACAAATTTTCTGAGATATGCAGCAAATATGTTGTTCATCATGTACTGAAAGGTTGCTAGTGCATTAGTCAAACTAAAAGGCATCACAAGAAACTCAAAATATCCAAAATGAGTTATAAATGTTGTCTTTGGTATGTCCTCTTCCTTAATGAGAATTTGGTGAAATCCAAACCCTAGATCCAATTTGGAAAAGTATGCAGCTCCATTCAATTCATCAAACAGATCATCCACAATAGGTATAGGAAATCTATTCTTGATGGTCATATCATTTAATTCTCTATAGTCAACACAGAACCGTCAAGAACCATCCTTTTTCCTAGCTAGAATAGATGGAGATGAAAATGGACTTTCACTAGGTTGAATAAGTCTCTGCTCTAATAATTGTTTGACCAATTTTTCAACCTCACCTTTCTGATAATGTGGAATTCTATAAGGTCTCAAGTTATGAGGGACACTACCTAGTTTCAAAGGAATAGAATGACTGCAATTCCTATTGTGAGGTAGCCCACTGGGTTTAGAGAAGACTACAGTAGACCTCTCCAAAATGTCACTCACTTGCTCTTCTTGTTGTGGAGATTCTATACCAGAAGTTGGATTTAGCTTTAGCTGTAAGATATATCCACTTCCACCTTTTGACAACAACTTATGTCGGTGAATCAGGAACCGGGGGTCCCTGAATCCCGAGACCAGGCCAACAATCCGTCACGTGGCGCCATCCCGCGGAGTCTCCTCCGCGAGGTAAAAAAGATTAAGTTCCGGGAGAGGGCGCTCGGGGCCACAGTCAGTGGTCCCCGAGAACCCAAGTTCCCCGATGATCTACGAAATCTAAGTGCTGGGAAGAAAGTGCTCGGGAAGGTGTATGGTGGCCCCCGAGCACCCGAGCCTCCATACACCTTCCCAAGCACTTTCTTCCCAGCACTTAGACTTCGTAGATCATCGGGGAACTTGGGTACTCAGGGACCACTGACTGTGGCCCCGAGCGCCCTCTCCCGGGACTTAATATTTTTTACCTCGCGGAGGAGACTCCGCGGGATGACGCCACGTGGTGGATTGCTGGCCTGGCCTCGGGATTCGGAGACCCCCGGTTCCTGATTCACCGATAGCAGCCCCCGGGCCCATTGACAGGCGATGGCCTAGAGACTGCGGATGGGTCCTTCGTCGTTAACGAGGCCGAAGCCAGTACTGACGCCATGCGGCGAGCTTTTAGATGGTGGCCCTTCCGGTCCGGGCCTCTGGTACGGCCCAACGGGGAGCTGAACGGACGCGCGTCCAGACGACTCCCGAGGCGTGTGATAACGGGACGGGCGGCGCGTGATAACGAGGCAGGCGGTGCGCGTGGCAACCGCCCAAATCGAGAAAAATACGCCTGGCAACTGCTGACACCCGCACGACCCGAGGGAGATTCGCCTGGCGGTTGCGCTGGCCGAGGAAACCGTCCCGCCGAGCGCGCCGTGGCAGGCGACGTATGAATTTTCCTGGGGTATAAGAGAAGGAGGGGAGCGAACCGTGCCCCTCTTTACGCTATCTTGCGATCAAGCTTTTGCCTTCCTTGCGCTCCTGAGCCCTAGACTTTCCTTAGGCGATCAGAGCACCCCTCTTCCCCCACCGGCCATCGCATTCATACCCATTTATTTCTCCGGCGAATATGTTCAGGATCATCCCTCCGGCCGAATCTCTAAAAAAGGGTCCCTCAGAATCCCTGCGACAGGAGTTAACCCTCCAACAATATTAGTAATGCGTATCATCGTCCAATTAGGTCGGATAAGATCGGTTTGGAATCACTTCCTCCCCAAATCAGTTCGTCCTGATGGCATGTCGCATTAAGTTTTATTTGAGATGGCCACGTAAAATGTGAGGATATTTGACCAGCCTTCCAGACCAACACTTGAACTTAAGCATGGATACATATTTTGCTTTACCCTTTCTATTTGCGTGAATATATTTATAGTTTTCAGTTGGGGGTTTGGAGCTATTGCCGTGGTCACATGCAATGTAGCCCTTCATTTACTGAGATGCACTGTGTACTGCCTAATGTCTTCCAGCATTTGTCATGATATATGATTCATCAATTCTGGTTCTCTATGGATAGCACTATATTGTAGATTGCTTATCAATTTATCACCCACCATCTCATCAACATTGTTGTACACAGTGCATGTAGAGAATGGCACATATGTGAATAAATACAAGATTTGGAGATGTATGAGAAAGGAGACCGTGACATCTATTTTTATTATCTTATCTTGATGCTACAGTGACTGTCATTGATAATTTCTGCTTGTTTTAATTTCTCAATAATTGTCCCTTATCAATTAAAATCGTATATTTCTCATAGAGTTTGTCATTTGCTCATTGCCCTATTGCTAAATTCATTTATCAAGGTAAAGCGGGTTTTTTTAAAAAAATTCATCTGTTCCATAATGGCAAGCATTGAAATGTAAAATGACAGAATGATCGATCATGGGGGGATTAGGATTGCAAGTGTTAAAGCTCATGAACATTGAAATACCTTGATAACCAAATCCAAGCAACTCTATACTGCCCTTGCTATGAACGCATTGGGTCCCTGCTCTCTCTCTCTCTCTCTCTCTCTCTCTCTCTCTCTCTCTCTCTCTCTCTCTCTCTCTCTCTCTCTCTCTCTGGAAGATACGAGCCACACTGACTCTTGGATTGTTTTGCAGGTAAGCAAATCGACCTGCTTCCTGATATCACTCGGAACTAGGTACACTGTACACAGGACAGTTCATTTTTTCCCCTGTAGGACATTAGCCTAATCATAAGTTTCATGTGCTGATACTTCTGTATATAGTTGCTGATCATACTGAGTTACTGACCGTATTACTCATAATCACGAGAGGCGGTATTACAAGTGGTTCAACGCTCTATCATCACTAGAAGCAGGAGCCCCTGTACATCAAACCTTCTGTGTTTTTGGTACAGATTTGTCAATTGGAGAGAAAATAACTTGATAAAAAGGCAGTTAAAGTTATTTATACACTTCTGACTCATTTCTTTATTTTCTCGAACACGCAGGAGAGTTACGTATCATTATATTAAGTAAAAATGCCGTCCGAATACAAAATTGTACCAACGACCGGGTTAGATTTTAGTTATATGCCGCAATGCAAAAGACTACGACCTCAAACAGAAAACTCAACCCCTTCGCTCCCACCGTTCCACAGAGGTGGGCCTAAAAAAATCTCAGTTAGAAGCAGCGTTACCCTGGACCAACCACCGTCAAAGATGCAACGGTTGCGATATTTTCAAATGGGCCATGCCACCAGATAACCAAATAATTGAGCCCCTTGTGATCACCCTTGGGAGTTCCGTGCTGCGCGTTCTCACACCAATCTTGGAAGTCTTATTAAGGTCATATGGCACCAAAGACTGTAAGCCAACGTGCCAGAGCGCCTTGAACCATACCTCCCTCCCTGACGAACACACTCCCTCCCTGACGAACACACACCCAACTAGCAGATGTGCGCGATGTCCCTTTTCTCTTGGTAAAAGAGAGAAATCTGTTCATTCGTAACTTCTCTTAAGAATTTGTCAAGCATTAGTTTTATCGATTGAGTTTAGCCTTACAGAGATGAAACTCGTAAAGAAAAATATAAAAAAACATAATCAATTTACAAACGTTATTGTCAACCCAAATAGAGACATGAAACTATGAAACCGATGCTCTGGTCATTCAGCACTTCCAGTTCCGGCCACCACCCTTCTCCTTGCTTGCACAGGCAAGCCCCCTTTCATTCTGAGCGTCACGGAGAGCACGTGCTCGGGCACACCGCCGGCGGCATCCTTATTGACGTCGACCACAAATTCTTCGAGCACGCTAGCAACGATGGACTTCATCTGCACGTACGCCATCTCCTTCCCCAGGCACATCCTCGGCCCTGCATGGAACACGGTGAACCTGAACGGGCTCTCCGGCCGGAACGCGCCGTCCGCGCCGAGCCACCGCTCCGGCTTGTACTCCGCGCAGTCCTCGCCCCATATGGCCGCGAGGCGCCCCATGGCGTACGCGCTGTACGTCACGGACCAGCCCGCGCCGACGTGCGTGCCGTCGGGCAGCGTGTCGTCCGCGGCGCACGACTGCGAGTCGATCGGTGCCGGCGGGTACAGCCGCATCGACTCGGTGAGCGCGGCGTGCAGGTAGTGCATGTCCCGAAGCGCGTCGAAGCCGAACGGCTCGCCGGGACGCGTGCCGGTGGACTCCCGCACCGCGCGGACCTCGTCCACGACGCGCGCCACCACGTCCGGTCGCGACGACACGAGCCAGAAGAACCACGTCAAAGCCGAGGACGTCGTCTCGCGCCCGGCGATCAGGAAGCTGAGGACGATGTCTCTGAGAACCTCGTCGCTGTGCTCGTCGCTGGCCACGAACCTTGACAAGACGTCGTCTCTGTCTTCCACCGATGCACTCTGGCGCCGCGCACGGACAATGTCCATGGCGAACCCATGGATGTCGGCGATGGCCTTCTTCAGTCGGCGCTCGGTGCCGACGTTGAGACACTTCTTGATCTTCCAAGAGACCTCCACGGGGTCCAAGAACCGGCCGACTATGAGGTCCTGCGCCTCGCCGAACGTGCGCATAAAGTCCGACTTCGCCTCGGCCAACACTCCACCGTCGGCGAGGCAGCATGGGTCGTGCCCGAAGGCAACCATGCATATGGTGTCGAACGCGAACCGCTCGAGCACGTCCTGCATGTCGAGGACGCCGCTGTCCCTGCGGAACAGCGGGAGCAGCCTGTTGGCGACCTCGGCCTGCACGACGTCGGCGACGAACTTGCGGAGCGAGCGCTTGCTGAACTGGTGGCTGGCGTTCTTGCGCTGCCAGAGCCACTGCTCGCCGTCGGAGTTGAAGAGGCCGTGGCCCAGGAAGTCCTCGAGCATGGAGATGGCGTGCTCGCCCTTGGGGTAGTTGGTGAAGTTGGCGCGCAGGACGTGCTCAACGTCGGCGGGGTTGCCGGTGACGATGCCGGTGCGCATCCCGGGGATCCAGAAGCCCATCCTGTGCTCGGGGCTGGCGACGATGAGCTCGGTCGACCAGTCGAGGAAGCGGTGGCGGTTCTTGAGGAACGCCGGGAGGTGGCCGAGGAGAGGGTGGGCCTTGAGGCCATGGGTGGTGGGCTTCTTCTTGGTCAGGGTTCTTGTGAAGTGGTAGGAGATGTATAGCATGGGAAGCAGGGCAAGCAGGGAGAGTGCACTGTCTTTCATTTCAGGGACGCCCATTGCCGTTTATCTTTTGCTGTACTGTTGACCTGTGGATGGAGGGAAGAGGAGAGTGTGTCTGCTGGTTTATATAGACCCGTGTATATATGTCAAATAATTATACAGAGTTGATTATATATAGAATTTGAAGTTATATTAGCGGTATATGGTAGAGTTAGAATAGAACTTTAGGTGGAATACCGGTAGGACTCATTTAACCAGGTATCCTCGTAAATATAAAAGGAGGATCGCTGCTTGTAACAATGAAGGTATAGCGACATGTTCATAGGGTCGACAGCAGTTTTGCCAGGACCCCAAGATGCGGCTGATGTTGCTAGATGAGGAGGAGCACCCGTAGTCATATCTCAAGGATATAGGCTTTGATCGAACATCGTTAACAAACATCGTGTCTTTGGTGTTGTTTGTGATTATATGTGTCGTCTCGGTAGATCGATCCGTTGCTTCTGTTTATGGCTAGTTTCCTAACACCCTGTTTGGCAGAGGTTCAGCGATTATAGGTTATAATAAAGTCGTTTAAGTTACTAATTTTAGTTTAAACTAGGAATAAGATGGATCACCAAAATATACTCAGTGTACCTGCATCTCTAACTGTATGAAATTTTGGAGTTAGGAATAACTTATATCTAAAAAATCTTAAAGCTAGAACTCTACCGAACAATCTCATACCCTGCATCTCTCGACGGCATGTTGCAGTGTTCAACCCATACTTGCATTGTGCTCTGAAGAACGATGGTAAAATATTCTCAAGAGAGTGCCAGGTTGTTTGAAGAGGCTATGGATGAGCGCATGGATATGCCAAGTTGTTTGTGCTTGTTGACCAAGACAGGGCCTTGCATCGCAGGCCAAGGAAGGTCAACCGGGCACTTGTTTTAGTTATAATCCGATGGAGGATAAGAAATGTTTCAGTAGGAACCTTCGGCTGAGGAGACCTTGGTCAGTCACATTTTAATATTCTGAACATTTGAGCAGGAGCATAGTACTATTATAACCATGTAAACAAGAGAGCGATGGAGGTAATGAGCTAGGAATGATGAACTCAGTTCAGTAACGGAGTGAAATTCAGAAACCGAAGAATGATGGACCATGGACACTCCTGGCGATTCTTTCCTTTTCTTTGTTTCTCTCAGCCGACGAAGTTCATTTTGTAGGTTTTGTCTAGCGATCAAATTCGCATGAAACCGCTCGATTTCTTTCGGAATCAGGGGAAAAAATTACCGCCTTTCAAGCAGCATCCCAACTTGTGCAGCATGCATGCCGTTATGTTTTTTTTATTTGAGCTGATTGTGTATGATGAATTTGTTCTGTTACTAAGTACAATACCCATGCGTTACAATAGATTTATACGAAACGGCTTCATATTCTACACAAAACATTTATATTTCAAACACGTCATGTACGGAGCATACGAATTTATGTTCTAGAGAGATACATGAATCCATATTCTGCATAAAACAATTCACGTTCTATTGTTCTAACGGTTTTTCTCGGACACACCCATATTTTATCAAAGTTTTGCACAAGATGGTATTCATTCCTTTTTTACAATCATGCAATACAAACATCAGTAAGAATGTGAATTCCATATCTATGTTTTTGTACACACAACGATGCATATTTGCAGTTTTTCATGACAAGCGAATCATAATAAGAATCAACTCAACCGCTTCGAAAAACGAAATCAGGTTCCCGATAGCTATATGAAAAGAAAAATCCTACTTGAAATCATCTCATGTCATTTTCTAAAGTAACACTTGTTGATCTACTGCTTGATTTCTTCTTTTCCCCGTTTAAGTGACCTTCTAGTACTCTAAAACACATCATGGCAACAAAGCTCCCAGAGCCGATGCACTGGCCATGTACCACGACTATAGTTGTTCAGCAGGCGAAAACAATACAGTTGCATTGGCCATACAGCAGGGGCTTCACTATGTCATACAGAGGTGGCCAACTGGTCTGACGGGCTGGGCTGACACGGGCACAATGAGGTACAACCCGGTTAGAGCACGGCCCGTTAGGTCTGATTAGTCTTCTAGGTCGTGCCGTGATGGCCCGTTTGCCGAAGGCTCAGCCTACGGCATGACCCGTGAAGCACCGTACCATATTGTGTCGGCCCGTTTATATTTTGTTGTTGATCTGTGGAGGGGGGAAGAGGAGAGAGTGTGCTTGCTGGTTTATATATAAACTGCATCTCTGGATGGCATGTTGCAGTGTTCAACCCATACTTGCATTGTACTCTGAAGATGGATGTTAAAATATTCTCAAGAGTGTGCCAAGTTGTTTGAAGAGGCCATGGATGAGCACATGGATAAGCCAAGTTGTCTGTGCTTGTTGGCCAAGACAGGGCCTTGCATTGCAGGCCAAGGAAGGCCAACTGGGCACTTGTTTTAATTATAATCCGATGGAGGATAAGAAATGTTTGAGTAGGAACCTTCGGATGAGACGACCTTGGTCAGTCACATTTTAATATTCTAGGCATTTGAGCAGGAGCATAGTACTACTATAGCCATGTAAACAAGAGGGCGATGGAGGTTATGAGCTAGGTATGATGAACTCAGGTCAGTAACGGAGTGAGAAATTCAGAAACGTAAGCCGGTGCCGGTGGAGGAGCCGGTGAGGGACACGCTTGTCCTGAACCTCAAGTTCTATCGCCAGGGGCACATCTGTTCCATCGAGCAAACCCTCCGGCTGTGCACTGCATGACCAGGAGGATTTGCGCCTTCCAGAAAGGATGATTGCTCTTGGTAAGCTTCTCTGTAACCGAGTGACCGAGTAGCGCCGGCACGGCCAGACTGGAGAGGGACCTTCACTTGTTGCCATAGATGTGATTCTTTAGAGGACAGGCTCTGTTACCATGTGAGAACTGGTAGAAACATATGAACTTTCGTAGGAGCCGCGTGTGTACGTGTTAATATGTAGGCCGAAGCAAAGCCTGGAGATTACATTGTGATGGTGACGGACTTGGTTACAGAAGCTAACAGATTCGACAGTGTAGAATTGAGTTCAAACACAACTCCTATATCTAGACTGAATCTATCTCCAGGCATGTAACCAAATTCGTTTTACAAAGATACAGCCGATCATGGTATATCTAACATTAGAAATTGACAGGGGTGTCAATCCAAATGCACCCCAAGTCTGTGTGGTGGTCCGTGATGGCTGGAAGGCCACAACACGGAGCATGGCAATCTCAGTTGCTTTGTGGAGGATTGGCGCCAGGACTGTGACGTTGACATCAATGACCTCACCATTGACGTCGGCGGCCCGAGGCAACCCGATCTGCTGTCTAAGCTGCACGGTAGCGACGACAAGAAAGACACGTTGCGATGACTGTCGGTGGCATACCCAACCATTTTTTTGAAAAAACTTTATTAACTCTTATTGTTTCACTAAGACGATACAACTGTATAAGAGCATACTCCATGCCTCTGTCCCATAAAACAAAGAAAATACACAGTGAATAAAAAGAACAAAGGGAAATCACACGCAGGAGCAGGCTGGCTAAATAGATGGGTGCTCAAGCTGATGTCTAGAGCCACATCCATGTCTGATGGAACGATCTCTGACCACCTGCTCCAACCTCATACACGCCGCTGCTACCATATCTATAAGTGCCAGATGTCGGAGCACAGATCAAGAACGGAGCTAATATGTATATATATATATATAACCTACAAAGAAGAATGATTAAGCGTCATAATAAAAACAATGTAGTTTTTACATAGCCACAATGATCAACAAAGAGCCGCCGCCCCAACCAGTATGTGGTCTTTCATATTTTTACTAAGGCTCATAAGCCAATTTCCCATCATGTGGGATATACTACGGGGTGGGTAAATGTTTGAAGCCACATAGAAGATGAACCATGCAAAACGAACAAAACGGCAGTAAAAAAAAAAGGTGCTTAATCGTCTCATTTTTATGACAAAGCAACACTTCTGACTACCTTACCAGTTTCTCTTTCTGAGATTGTCTTTGGTTAAAAGTACTCCTTGCCGCATGTAACACATAAATTTTTTGATTCTGGCAGGAATTTTTAATCACCACGACTATTTATTAACATTCGGAACGTCTATGTGTTTTAGGGCACGGTACAACGAGTTCACTAAGAATTTGCCATTTTGAGTCAAATTCCAGTTGAACTCATCCCACTCTTAAGTTAAACTGAAGTTGTGGAGTCTTGACATGAGTTCATTCCAAGCGATCAACCTTTGGTCACTCAGATTTCACTGGAAAGATATCATAGGATGGCTTGTCTGTAACACCTAAGCAACAGATTTTTGTTTGTGGCGAACTATATTAAACAATCCAGGGTATTTGTCACAAAGTGGAGAGTTCTCCAGTCATGTGTCTTCCCAAAATCTAATCTGAGAGCCATCTTTGATAGTAAAGGTACCGAAACATAATAGTTGATGTTTCACCTACATCATACCTGCCCAAAAGTGGGAATCTCCTAGTTTCCACTGAACCTCTGAAAGAGTTTTGGACCCTAAGTATTTATTTCTTAGCAGATTTTGCCAAATCCCCTCCTCATTGAGGAGTTTGAATAACTATTTGAATAGTATAGAAATGTTTTGGACTTCTAGGTCTTGGATTCCTAATCTGCCCTGTTCTTTGGGTTGGCAGATGTTCTTCCATTTCGCTAGGCGATATTTCTTTATGCGATTGTCACTTTATCAGAAAATCTAGAGCAAAAGTGATCTAGTCTATGAAGAATCCCCGCGGGACTAGGAAGAAAGACATCATGTACATAGGAAGGCTAGTGAGAACCGAGTTGATTAGGACAATCCTATCACCCGAAGAGAGATGCTTGCATATCCAACCACTTAGTTTTTTAGCCAAGTGTTCCTCTACTCCATTCCAATCTGAATTTCCCAAATTTTGGTAGTGAATTGGGATGCCGAGGTACCTTAGAGGTAGCTCCCCCATCTCACATCCAAACAACTAGGAATATTGATCTGCGACTTCCTGCGCTGCCCCCAAAACAGTAAAGCTCATTTTTATGGAAGTTAATTTTGAAGCCAGAAAGTTGTTCAAACGCACTAAGTAAAAGTTCCAGGTTCTTTGCCTTTTTCCAAGTCATGATCTAAGAACAAAATTGTATTATCCGCATATTGAAGGATAAATAGCCCATCATCTGAAAGGTGCGGGACAATTTCGCTGATTTGGCCCCTTAATTTAGCATGCTCAATTGACACTACCAACATGTCTGATGTAATGTTAAAAAGTAATGGTGATAAAGGATCACCCTGGCGCATGCCTTTTTTGGTTTGAAAGAACGGTCATGTATCGTCATTGACTTTTATGGTGACACTTCCTCCCGAAATGAAGCGCTCCACCCAAGAGCACCATTTAGGGGAAAACCCTTCATTCGCAATGTCTGTAAGAGAAATGGCCATTTGACTTTGTTATATGTCTTTTTGAAGTCAATTTTTAAAATAACCTCATTCGTCTTTTTATTATGAAGTTTATGGATTGTTTCATGCAGAATTATAACCCCTTCAAGAATGTTTTGCCCCCTTAGAAAAACAGTTTGGGAAGGCCCAATTATTTTGTCAGCTAGATTGTTCAGGTTGTTGGTTGCCACCTTTGTGGCATCAATGCTATTTACTTGCTATCTAGGACCAACTACATGGACGACAAATTGGAGGTGGTGGTTCCTGTTGATGTGAGGGAAAAGACGTTGTGAGGAGTAGCCGAGCTTGATATCCAGAAGAACTTCATTTTCATGCTCCCACCTACTGCGCGAGTGAGATCTCCAAAGTCCAGATATCTGAAGAAGATTACAGGTAATTAACTCTTTTTTTTTTTAAAGAAACTTTATTAACTCTCATCGGTATATCAAGCTGATACAACCGCTACATAGCAAAAAAGCAAGAAAGTGTAATAAGATGCCAGGGCACATAGGAAAAAAAATGGAAAGTCTAACAAAGATGGAAACGCCTGCTCTCATATGAGGTTATTCTGGTTGGGCTTAGATACGAAGTCTAGATTGTCACCCAAACTGAGTAGAGAGCTCCTTAGACACCTACTCCAGTCTCGTACATGTCATAGTAACCAACTCATAATGCTCATGCTGATGTATCATAGATCATGAATGGAGCCCGTGTGTACTAGTAAAAATAACATATAAAGAAGAAACATATTTCCTTTTGTTAAAGATAATATATACTGTTACTCTGTGTTTGCGTATTTGTGTGTATAGAGTCATATGAAGGCTCTGCTTGTCATGTTGAACATCTGCTTGTGAAAATATGAACTATGAGGTGCATGTGAAGGAATTGGGGAGCAGAAATAGGTGTGGGAAGAAGCATGTATGGCAGCATATCAACCTATAAGATGCATGGATGGCAGATTGTGTCCAGATGGGAACCGGTGACCACAGGATGCTCACATTTATGAAATAGCTATATATATTCTTGACATTGGTATAGAGGTCGAAACTTGTACTTTCATCATTAAAAAAGATGCAGGATGTAAAAAAATATTGGCAATCGAATTTGTTGATGAATTGATTTAAGGAAACTATAGCTATGTTAAAGGAGGTATCTGGATTGTGTTGATTGCATCGCAGGGGAAAGACGTGCAACTAGGTAGGCACTTCTTTTGTAATCCGAAGGAGGATAAGAAATGTATCAATAGGAACCTTCAATTCTGATGATTAGATGGAGAGACCTTAGTTAGTAAAATTTTAATCCTGACCATTTGAATTAGTCGTAATAGTACTATCACCTCGCCACCCCGTCCACCAACCGCCGCCAACGCATGGGTGGCCTTCCCTCTAAGCCTAATGGCATCCAACTCCGAAACCCTAACCCTATCGGGCGACGCAGTGATGAGCAACGTTTGCCGGATCGAGTCGAGGACAACAGCTGCATAGACTTACCGGTTTGGTCGGCACGGTGGTGAATTAACCTCTGGAGAGAGAGGGAAGGAGAGAGAGGAAACATGGCTCTATGGAGAAGAAGCACATGAAGCGTTGGATGGGGATCCAACGGACGAAGACATGGATTGAAATTTTGCCGTTTTCAGGCAACAGTGAAGGAGACTTTACGCTGTAAATTAGGCGAAATGGAGGTAACGATGGTTGAGGTATGAACCCGGCTTAGCAAAGGAGTGAAATTCATTCAGATGCCGATCGGAAAATGGAAGGGCTATGTCATACCTGGTGATTCTTTCCTTTCCCTTGGATCCATCTCCAACGAAAGCTGCGCGGTGCGAGGAGTGGCACACAAGTTTGACCTCTCTCATGCACGTTGCCACGTCACCTAGTATTAGTAGGTATCTTTGTCCTCCGTACAAATGAGATGAACATAAGCAAATTCTATAGAAACTTATTCAGAAATATTCTCGTGAGATCTTATCTATCTCATAATTCAATGGCTAGGCTGAAAAAGAGAGAGAGTATAGATATGTATTATCACAGTGAGAGGGACTTTTATAGAACCAGATTCTATAGCTTCCATTGCTTGCCATCTTGCATGAACGCCGCGCCGTACAAATGAGACTGCTTGCCGTGCACCAAGGGACCGGTACGTACGGCCAAAACACCATGCAAACACTCTAGTCTCCTCTCTTGTCTGCTCGCCGTTTCTGTCGACAAGAGTTCGGCAAGTCATGAGCATTGCATGCATGCAGCGCACCTCCGTCTGTGCCGTGCTGTGCTGTGCTGTGCACACATTTACGAGCGAGGATCCACAGATCGATGCATGGCGAGCTTGACACTCGAAATTTAACGGTTGCGAGTGCAAAGATGTACATGTTCACGTACGTACGTGCACTATATATAGATACCGTCGGTGTCAATATCATCTGCATGCACTCCTTAGTACTCACGACACGTACACACACGAAGACAGAGGCTCCGTACGTGCTTTCAGGTCTCACGCCAACTAAGACGTGCAAGCTATCTGCATGGAGACCATGGACGTGCAGGCGCAGCGGAGCTTCGTCGTACCCGCGCCGCACCGTGTTCGACCTCGTCGCGCCGACCTACCACGTCACCGTCCTCTTCGCCTTCTCCCCACCCAACCCCACCGACGACGTCCTCATCGACGCTCTGGCCGCCACCCTGCCGCACTTCCCGCTCCTCACCGCCCGCCTCGAGCTCAGGTGCCGCCCCGACCATCCGCGACGACGTCCGTTCTTCGTCACGGGCAAAGGCGGCGCGGGTGCTCTCGTCGTGGAGGCCGCGGTGTCGTCCGCGCTCTCGGACCACCTCCGGCTCGTGCCGTCGCCGGACCTCGCGCTCCTGCACACGCCGGTCGACAAGGGCACGCCGCACCTGCTCCAGCTGCAGATCAACCGCTTCGCGTGCGGCGGCCCCGTGATCGCCTCCTCGGCGCACCGCCAGGCCGCCGACGGCTACTCCATGTCCACCTTCTTCTACGCGTGGGTCGACCGCCCCGTGCCGTACGGACCGGGAGGTCTCGTGCCGCGTTGTCCGCCACGGTGCGAGTTCGAGCACCGCGGCGCCGAGTTCTTGCCCCTGTCATCGCCGCACAAGAACGGTGCAAGCAGCCGTCAGGCTCCTGTCCGCGTCGACCCTTCCGAGATCACCAACATGCTGCTGCATTGCACGAGCGGGTTCGTCGCCAAGCTCAAGGCCCGAGCGCAGAACAGGTACACGACCTTCGAGACCGTGTCGGCCCACCTCTGGAAGAAGATCACGGTCGCGCGCGGGCGGGTTGACGACGCCGCGCACACGTCGCTAAACGTCTCGGTCAACGGCCGTGCGCGGCTGGGGACGGACGCCGTGCCCAGGGGGTTCTTCGGCAACGTCGTGCTCACGGCGAAATCCTGGACGAGCGCCAGGGACTTGGCCCGCGGCAGCCTCGCCGACGCAGCGGCGCTGGTTCGCGCCGGCGTCCTCGCCGTCGACCGGATGTACTTCCAGTCGTTCATCGACTTCGGGGTGCTGCACGGCGACGAGGAGCTGGAGCCGTTCTGTTGCCTACACAATGGATTGAAGCATCGATGGCAGCATCAACAAATCACATATCGACAAAAAGTACTGCATGATAAAAATAAGGGGGCAACAATTTATCACTCAAGGAAAGCTTCCAGTCGACGCACCAGGACCATCCATTCTCCATCCGATGGCTGTGTGCAGTTCTTCTTCCACCACTCTCTTCTCCGACGCGACAGCTTCCAATACGAGCTCATCGTGATGCCCCCACCTCCCACCCGCTTGTGTCCATTCCCAGCGGCGTCCCCATCACCGGGTCCGTCACTGCCACACTAACCCATCGGCACGTGACGCCTCTGTCCACAGGTGGTCTTCCCGCCGCCCTGCCGTCTTGCCTGCCACCATCATCTGTCCTGCCCACCTCCCCTAAGCTTCCTTCTAAACTTGGAATACATGGAACCCCACCGGAAAACCAAAACCCTAAAGCCCACCGCTGCTTACTCGCCAGCGATGCACGTTCACATGATCGACTGAAATTGATCTTGCCTACCGCCCTTGAAGCCCTTCATCTAAGCTCGGAGATCACAGGGGAGGACCCCTAAAACCCTGATAGCCCTAAAACCGGCAACCCTAACTCTAAAACCTCATTGGTGCCAGTGCGTGTTCACATGGTCGGTTGAGACCTCGCTCTATTTCAGTCAAATAAATCATGGACGATTATGTTTGCACTTTGATGATTAGTTGATCGATCACCTTGCCTTCTAGTCTAGTTTTGTTGAAACATGTTAATTTCAACTAGTCTATAAGATACAAACTTTTTTTTTTCTTTTGAGATCGTCCATCAAATTCAACACTCTCAAAACTCAGTCGGGCGCAGTCTGAAAGCCGCGAAAGCAAAACTTTAAGCACAACGATTATTCCACCGCCATTCGCACCGAATTCCCATGGACAATATATCTGAGCCCTGATCCGGTTCAAATTTCAGTATGAGCCATGGGTTTCACTATTCCTCTTCAGTTGGTTTCGGCGGTTCTTCATGTTACAGAGTCTCCATGTTACATATGCCTGATTGGTGATGAAATTTGAGTCTGATGCGATGAAACTGAGGGCTTTCTACTTATTTTCCCTGCGGCAGTTGCTTCTATTATTATTATTTTTCTAGTTTCTGTTATATTTTTATTGGAAATTTCACTGTTGGGCTGTGTACTTGAGAGCTGATTGGGCCGGCCTGTTTCTCGTCGGGTGTTTTGGCCCGAGCCCTGTCGTCGGTGTGAAAAGGAGCCGCTCAGCTCTAGGGTTTTCAGCTGGGGGTGTCTCCGGTGGATAAGGATGAGGCTGGCTGGGGATTGCGGCGGCGGCGAAACTACCCTGCCCGGTTCCCTTGGGTATGCGGTTTTGGGGCGGATTCGTCGGCCAGGTGACGCGGCGTGCGCCTCCCCTTCTTATGTGCCTCCTCCCTCTCTCTGGAACTTGGTTTTTGAGTCTGTGATTTCCTCACTCCTCACTGACTCTTTTCCGGTCTGCTCTGAGCTGATTGAACCCTAATCTGTTGGGTGATCGATCTGATTTTGTGTGGGCCGGGAAGAGAAATCTGTTGGTGGCCGGAGCTGCACGGCTGCAGTTCAACCGCGCGTGCAGTGGCAGCGTGGAGAGGCTTTGTATCTCCGATCTCCTTCTCTCCGTCGGCAACGGCGGGTGCTAGGTTTTCTGGGACAGCGGCTATTGAGTCGTGCCTAGCCTCACTTCCTTTCGACTTTGATCGAAGTTTTGCTGTGAGTAATCTTTCTTCTATCCCTCTTTCTATTCTTGCTCTGTGATGATTGTGGTTATCTGAGATTGGGCTATTTGTCAAGAATAATAGCAATAGAATTGTGGTTATATGGATGAATGAGCTGCTGTATCGCAATCGATTAATGGGCTGGTGATGGTTCTCTGAGGTCTGTTATTGTCCATCCTAGAGATGGCAATGATCTTGCAGGCGGCAGAGGGTAGTCTGAATTTTGTTATTCTCTGTTCAGAGATGGCATATCATAGTCTTTACTGGGTAAATGTAATGATTGCAATATTTGATAGATTTCTCTACCTGTACACCTGTGCTAAGTCTGATACTGGGCATTTCAGTCTGTGTGAGGCCTTCTGTACTGTTGCAGCTCATTGTCCAGTGACTTACTTTGATACAATGTCCAAATTCTTTCTGCTAGTTGAGGTCTTAACAATAGCCCAATCAATGATGAACTTTGTAGAACAATTTGGGAGAAAGACTCTTGAGTCTTGGAGCCAATTGTCATGTAATAATCTGAGAGTAAATTTTTATCATCCTTTATTCTGCTGTCAGTCTGTTGGGATAGTTGCTCAATTGCTCTGCTATGCAAATCAGCTAATTAAGGTACACATGTTGAGCATTGTAGTTGCTGTCTTTATCCTATTATGCAATTACTTTACTCTGTGTTCAGATAGCTCAGATTCCTGCTATTTTAATTGTCTCTATGGAATAATGTTCATGCTCTATTTACCACATATTATTCAACAATCCAGAAAACCTAGTATTGCTTCGAATATGGCTAGTTCTGGCTCCTCCACCTTACCTCCGTCTTCCTCGGACGCAATTAAGCCTGAGTGCTTTGATGGGACCGGCTTTAAGCGCTGGCAGGCCCGGACGAGGCTGTGGTTGATGGAGCTCGGTTTATTCTGGGTCCTCAACGAAGAGCCGCCCGCCCCCCAGGGGGAAGCCGTGCTAGACGAGGTTGAAAGAACGCGTCTTGACGCGTTAAGGGCCCGTTGGGAGAAGGCAAATGCTTCTGCCCTGGCACGTCTCTTGGCCGTTCTGTCGAACAGGCTCTTCGACGTCTACGTGAGCTTCGGGGAAGCGCGGAAGGTGTGGACGGAGCTGAATGACAAGTATGCAGAGAGCGACAACGACAACGAGTCCTTCATGGTGGCAAGCTACCTGAACTTTCGCATGGGAGATGGCAGATCAGTCATGGAACAAATCCATGAGCTACAACTGATCGTGCGGGACTTAGGCCAGTATGGCTGTGTCCTCCCGGAGAACTTTCAGATTAATGCCATTCTGGCCAAGCTGCCCACTTCTTGGCGTGACTTTGTCACCGCACGTCGGCATTTAAAGCAGCGACTGACTCTTAATGAGCTCATTGCTGCGATAAATGTCGAGGAGAAGTCCAAGGCAGGCTATGGTGGGGGGAAGGTGCCCGCTCAAGCAAACCTTGTCGAGCACAAGAACCATCCTGGCAAGAATGCGAAGAAAGAGAATACCAAGCCTGGTTTTTCGGGACCGAAGGCTAATGCAATGAAGAAGAAGAAAAAACCCGAGATTGTCTGCTACGTCTGCGGCGAGTCGGATCACAAAGCCAACAGATGCCGCAATCGTAAGGGCAAGGGGCCAACACCTGAGCAGCAGAAGGCAGCCAAAGCCTAAGTGCATGTGGCGGTTGCAACGGCCAATGATACTGGCAAAGGCGACTCCACTAGTGGGTATGTACCTGAGGCCTATATGGCAAATTCACTAATAAGTTGGTGGATTGATACAGGTGCTACAAGGCATATTTGTGCTGATCAGACGTGTTATACTTCTCTTCAGGGCGCAGATGGTGGATCCGTACTGATGGGGAACGGGGTCTCGGCAGCAGTACGCGGAGTAGGACAAGTGAGCCTGAAGTTGACTTCTGGCAAGACTCTTGTCCTGAAGGACGTACTGTTTGTTCCTGCCATGACCCGCAATCTACTCAGTGGATCGATGTTGTGCCGGTAAGGAATAAAATTAGTCTTCGAGTCGAATAAAGTAGTGATGACCAGGTGTGGGTCGTTTGTAGGGAAAGGCTATGATTGCGGAGGCATGTTCCGCATTTCTATTCTTGATAGCTCTGCAAACATTTTCTATTCTTCGTATTCTAATGAGAATATTGACATTTGGCATTCTCGCTTGTGTCATGTTAATAATGAAGCAATTGTGCGTTTGAGCAAGATGGACCTTATTCCTTCATATAAATATGATAAGAGCCATAAGTGCGAGGTGTGTGTGCAAGCTAAGCAGCCCCGTAAACCGTTTCATACGGTCGAGGGGAGAAGCACTTCGCCACTTGAGCTGATTCATTCTGATCTTTGTGAGATGAATGGAATTTTAACCAAGGGTGGCAAGAGGTACTTCTTTACTCTCATAGATGATGCTACTAGGTTCTGCTATATCTATTTGCTGAGAACAAAGGATGAAGCATTAGAATACTTCAAAATCTATAAGGCCGAGGTGGAAAACCAACTGGGGAAGACAATAAAAAGACTGAGGTCTGACAGAGGTGGGGAATATATTCCCAGGGATTTCTCCGAATTCTGTGAAGAAAGTGGCATAATCCATGAATTTACGCCACCATACTCACCACAGGCCAACGGAGTAGCCGAAAGAAAGAACCGAATAATTTGTGATTTGGTTAACACCTTATTACAAAGTTCTGGTATGGCTAACTCATGGTGGGGTGAGGCTGTTCTCACAGTAAACTATGTCCTGAACAGGGTCGCTCCTCGGAATCGCGAGGTAACCCCTTATGAAGGATGGAAGGGGAGAAAACCGAATCTGTCCTATCTTCGCACATGGGGCTATTTGGCTAAAGTTCATATTCCCCTGCCGAAGAAAAGGAAATTAGGACCAAAGACTGTCGACTGTGTCTTCCTAGGATATGCACACCACAGCACAGCCTATAGATTCCTGGTGGTCCATTCCGAGGTCTCAAACATTGCCGTTAACTCGATAATGGAGTCTCGGGATGTGACATTCTTTGAGCACATCTTTCCGATGCGAGCAAAGGAGATTAGTTCCCATGATCTTTTAGTTGATAACCATGTTCCTCAGAGTGTTGATGACACGGTTCCTGATCTGGAACTTAGGAGGAGCAAGAGGCAAAGAACTGGAAAATCACTGGGAGATGACTTTGTCACCTATGTCGTGGATGATGAACCGCGAAACCTTTCAGAGGCATACGCTTCACCAGAAGCGGAGTACTGGAAGGAAGCAGTCCGTAGTGAGATGGATTCGATCATCACTAACGGAACCTGGGAGTTAGCAGACCTCCCAGTTGGATGCAAGCCGGTCGGCTGCAAATGGATCTTCAAGAGAAAGCGGAGACCCGATGGTACTATAGAAAAGTACAAGGCCCGATTAGTGGCTAAGGGCTTTACGCAAAAGGAAGGAGAGGACTACTTCGATACTTATTCTCCTGTAGCCAGATTACCTACTATCCGTGTGCTCTTAGCACTGGCAGCTTCGCATAATCTCCTTGTGCATCAGATGGATGTCAAGACCGCTTTTCTTAATGGAGAGCTGGATGAGGAGATTTATATGCAGCAGCCAGATGGATTCGTGGTAATAGGACATGAGCGTAAAGTATGCAGGCTAGTCAAATCCCTGTATGGTCTCAAACAGGCCCCTAAGCAATGGCATGAAAAGTTTGATACTACACTGACTTCGGTCGGCTTCTGTGTTAATGAAGCCGATAAGTGCGTGTATTATCGCTATGGTGGGGGTCGAGGTGTCATTCTGTGTCTATACGTGGATGACATATTGCTATTTGGGACAGATATGGAAATGATTAACCAGACTAAGTCTTTTCTATCTCAGAACTTCGATATGAAGGACCTGGGAGAAGCTGATGTAATTCTAAACATCAAGCTCATAAAGGGCGAGAATGGGATAACTCTCTGTCAATCCCATTATGTGGACAAAATGCTTACACGTTTTGATATGATAGACTGTAAGCCTGTAGCCACGCCCTATGATCCAAATATTAAGCTGAAGAAGAATGTAGGTCATGGAAAAGACCAGTTAAAGTATTCGCAGGTGATAGGTTCTCTTATGTACTTGGCCAGTGCAACTAGGCCTGACATCTCATATGCAGTATGCAGGTTGAGTCGTTATACGTCCAACCCAGGAGATGATCATTGGATAGCACTGGAGAGGATTCTCAAGTATCTGAAGGGGACAAAGAACCTTGCGATTCACTATTCTGGCCATCCTGCAGTCATAGAGGGATTCAGTGATTCCAACTGGATCAGTGACTCGGATGACATGAAGGCTACGAGTGGATATGTTTTCACTCTAGCAGGTGGAGCAGTATCTTGGAGGTCATCCAAGCAGACCATCCTTACTCGCTCCACGATGGAGGCTGAGCTAGTGGCACTAGACTCAGCAGCCGTAGAGGCAGAATGGATTAGAGAACTCCTTTCTGACCTGCCGATATTGGATAGACCAATTCCGGCTGTTCTCACCTACTGTGATAACCAAACCGTTCTGGTTAAGGTCAAAAGTAGGAAAGATAATATGAAGTCTTCGAAGCATATAAAACGGCGACTCAAGTCGCTTAGGCATGCACTAGAGACGGGTGTAATCACTGTGGATTATATTCAGTCTGAAAGGAACCTTGCGGACCCTTTCACCAAAGGAATGGCTAGAACAGTCATTCAGGCAGCATCGAGAGGAATGGGATTACTACCCACTGAAAAGATTCACACCGGCAGTAACCTATCCTAGAAGATCGGAGATCCCGTGAACTAGGCTCTAGGAAAACAAGCTGTGTGGATATAAGAGCAAATCGATCCCATTTGCTGTTATGCTCTTCTGTAGGAGAGGCTGAGCTACTAGCTCTTAACGAATTCAGTGCCGAATGGCTATAGATGTCGTTCTACAGGACATCTAGGAGAATTCACCTATATGAGTGTGATTGTGTGGTCGCAATTGTAGAGAAGGAGGGTACTTCTCTGTGTGACACTCATGAATTAGATACCTGGACATGACCTTAAGTCCAACCCGGGAACTAAAAGCATGGCAGTTGTCGGTGTATTAGGAACCAGGGGTCCCTGAATCCCGAGACCGGGCCGGCCATCCGCCACATGTCACCACGCCGCGAGGTCCACCCTGCAGGATAAGAAGAAACTAAGTCCCGGGGGAAGGTGCTCGGGGCCGTAGCCTCTAGGTTCCCGAGCACCCCAGTTCCCCGATGATCCGCAGAGTCCAAGTACCGGAGCGAAGTGCTCGGAAGGATTCTCGCCTACCCCCGAGTACTGTATTCCCCCGATGATCCAAACAGCCGAAGTGCTCGGGAGAGAGTGCTCGGGGCTGCACGTGGCAGCCCCCGAGGACTCGGTTCCCCGAAGGTCTCCCCCAAGTGCTCGGGAGAGAGTGCTCGGGGCTGCACGTGGCAGCCCCCGAGGACTCGGTTCCCCGAAGGTCTCCCCCAAGTGCTCGGGAGAGAGTGCTCGGGGCTGCACGTGGCAGCCCCCGAGGACTCGGTTCCCCGAAGGTCGCCCCCAAGTGCTCGGGAGAGAGTGCTCGGGGCTGCACGTGGCAGCCCCCGAGGACTCGGTTCCCCGAAGGTCCCACCGAAGTGCTCGGGAGAGAGTGCTCGGGGCTGCACGTGGCAGCCCCCGAGGACTCGGTTCCCCGAAGGTCTCACCGAAGTGCTCGGGAGAGAGTGCTCGGGGCTGCACGTGGCAGCCCCCGAGGACTCGGTTCCCCGAAGGTCTCACCGAAGTGCTCGAGAGAGAGTGCTCGGGGCTGCACGTGGCAGCCCCCGAGGACTCGGTTCCCCGAAGGTTCGCGCAAGATCGTCCGACGACCCGAAGGGTCCCATCGTCGGGGTGTCAGCGAGTCAAAAGCCCAAAACCGCATTTAATAGGCACGCGCGGCCTGACACCCTGACATCCTGACATTCTCAGCTGCCCACGCCCCAGTGTCAGACCCTACCATGCACTGGCAGGGGGGCGTGGGTTCATTAAATGCACGGGTCCCGTTCCATTTCATCCGGGTGCCTCAGGATAACGTTGCCAGAATCGAAGCGCTCCGCCCGCCACCCTGTCCTGGCAGAAAAACAAGACAGGGTGGGCGCACCGGGCACCTCTGAGGCTGCCCGGTGGGCCCCCTTAATGGTGCCCGAGGGCATCCACAGTGGCGGGTGGTCGGGTGCGCGCCGCATTTTTCCACCGCCCCCGTCACTTCGCCAAAACGGAATGATGACGCCTTTCTCCGTGGCGCCTTGGCGTTCGTGCCCCCTCTTTCCCATTCTGGATAAGTCGAGGTCGGCGTGCATATAAAAGGAAAGAGAGCGAAGCCAAGAGACAGAGGAAGCTAGACAGAACGAGATCAAGGGAAGAGACCGAAAAATCAAGGTGAACAAGGCAAGAAAGCCCCGACAACCCTCAAGAAGCACACAAGAGCCTCAAGCTCTCGGTAGATGGCTCACCCCTGTAACCAGATACATCCTTGAAGAATTCCCTTCAAGGAGAGATATAACACTCACACAGGAGTAGGGTGTTACGCCCTCGCGCGGCCCGAACCTGTCTAAATCCCGGTGCGCCCATCTTTCTTGCACTAGGACGATCATCTCCCACCAGTCACTGCATTTCTTTCCGTTTCCCGCTTATTTCCCAAACAAGCTCGTTCAGGATCATCCCCCCGGCCGAATCTCTATAAAGGGGTCTCTCGGGATCCCTGCGACAGGAGTTCATCCTCCGACAGCTGGCGCGCCAGGTAGGTTGGAATATCCCTGGATTTGTTCGTTTGTTTTTTTTTACAGGAAAAGATGACTAGTGGGCACCGTCTCCAGCGTTCCGGCTCCACTTCCAGTGACGAAGTGCTGCCCGACGCTCGGGAGAGCCCAGTCGCTGCTGCGTTCCATCAGCAGCCGCTATCCACGTGCGTGGTTTTTCCCGCTCCAGGGAATCAAGGCGCTGGGCCCAGCAGGGCCGCCGCCGCCGCTGCTGATGCACTTTCCGACCCCCAGCAACAGGTCGGGACCCCGGCCGCCAGGTCCGCCTTTGGACCACGTCGGGTGCCATCTCGGCGCAGGCTCACTTTCAGCGAGGCCGGCCCGGGGAGTGCGCTGCTTGCAGCGCATGCTCTCCTCAGGCACCCGCCCGTTCAAGCCACGCCGAATACTCCGGAAGGCCGGTGTTTACAAGATGTCGTCGCTTTGGTTGGCACTGCTCGCCGCCAGGTGCAGGCCGGGAGTCCTCGCACCCTTTCCCAGCGTGGTGCCGCCAGAGCCGGTTCCTCAACGGGCAACGCCCGCACGGGCCGAGGGGCCTCCAGGCGGAGTGCCGCCCCCCTGGCCGTGTCCGAAGCCCGGGACCTCCGCTTGCGCCTTGACGAGCGGAGGGGCCACGAGGACGCCCGAGTTACTCTCGAGCGCCAGCGGGAGGCCCGGCAGGGGGTCGGGGCAGAGGACCAGGCTTCCTCTCTCCCGGCCCAAGGCCACCGGGAATCCCCGGCTCGCCGCCACTCGCCACCGAAGACCCCTACTCGTGCTGCGGGGTACGGCACCGGCTGCCGTGCCTTCACCACCGAGCTCCGCCGGGTCAGGTGGCCTTCCAAGTTCCGCCCCGAGCTGCCGGAGAAGTACGACGGGTCCATCGACCCCGTCGAGTTCCTCCAAATCTACACAACGGCCGTACAAGCGGTCGGAGGCAGCGAAAAGGTGATGGCAAACTATTTTCATGTTGCCTTGAGGGGCTCCGCCCGCTCTTGGCTTATGCACTTACCCCTAGGGTCTATTAGCTCCTGGGATGACCTGTGCCACCAGTTTGAGGCCAACTTTCAGGGCACGTTTACGCGCCCCGGTTTGGAGTGCGAGCTCCACGCCATCCAACAGCAGGAAGGGGAGACGCTACGGCGCTTTATACAGCATTTCAGCCAAGTCCGCAACACTATTCCGCGAGTGGCCCCCCATGCTGTTATTGTTGCTTTCCGGCAGGGCGTCCGCGACGAGCGGATGCTCGAAAAGCTAGGCACGCACGAGATCGAGACCACTGCGGAACTCTTCGCACTGGCCGATAAGTGCGCCAAGGCTGCGGAGGCCAGGGCGTGGCATGCTCCTCGCCCCGCCTCCGACCAGCCAAGTTCTTCCCGCTCCGACAAGCGGGAAAAGAAGAAGAGAACGAAGCGCGAGGCCGCCCCCGTTGAGCCGACCCAGGTCCCTTCTCATAAGGTGCCGCAAGAACCCGACCGCCGGCAAGAGCGCCGGCCGGGCGTCGACCGACGTCCCTCCAGGGCCCCTGCTAGGGCTCCTCCTCGGGCCTCCGTGCCCACGAGGGCCCCGGCACCAGCTAGGGCACCGGCTCCCGCAAGAGCCCCGGCCCCTGGCCGAGCTCCTGCTCCAGCAAGGGCCCCCGCTCCCGCGGGGCCCGAGCCAGGTAAATGGTGTCCCATACACCAGACCAGATGGCACGACCTCACGGAGTGTCGTACGGTCAAGGGACTCGTGGAGCAGCGCCAGAGGGAGCGCGACGAGTCCCGCGGAGGAGGCGATGCTGAGGTCGCCCCCGACAACGCCGAGCTCGGCTTCCAGGAGCCCGAGCACGCCGTTGCCTTCATCGACGGAGGCGCCTACACACCTTGCTCACGCCGTGGCATCAAGGTTATGCGACGCGAGGTGTGCTCGGCAACCCCGAGCGAGGTGGCCGCAAGGCCCCTGAGGTGGTCGGATACTCCGATCACGTTCAGCATAGCTGATCACCCTACCAGTACTGCAGCCGTGGGGCGACTACCTCTGGTAGTGTCCCCCACTATCTGCAATGTTAAGGTCGGCAGAGTGCTGATCGACGATGGTGCCGGCCTCAACCTCCTCTCCAAGGAGGCTTTTGAGAAGCTGCAGGTGTCCTCCAGGCGCCTAAAGCCGTCGCTCCCCTTCTGTGGAGTGACCCCCGGGCACTCCCTCCCCCTCGGGCAGGTCGAGTTGCCTGTAACGTTCGGGAGCCGAGACAACTTCCGCACGGAGTGCGTCCTCTTCGACGTCGCGGAGCTCTCTCTCCCTTACAACGCCATCCTCGGGCGTCCGGCGCTCGCCAAGTTTATGATGGCCGTGCATTATGCATACCTTACGGTTAAGATGCCCGGCCCCGGGGGCTCCATCTCCGTGATCGCCGACTCCGGCGGCGCCGTCTCCTGCGCTGAACAGTCATACATGGCTCTGGTCTCAGCGCAGGCCGAGGTCAATGGCTCTACAGGGGGCCCGGGACCCTCTTCATCCAAACCCCGACTCGCCGCCGACGCCTCTGTTCCAACGAAGGAGGTCGTGGTGGGCGAAGACGCTACCCAGGTCGTCCGGATCGGCGGTGACCTGGGCAGCAAATAGGAAAGCGCGCTCGTCACCTTCCTCCGGGCTAACGCAGACGTGTTTGCCTGGCAACCGTCCGACATGCCCGGGATCCCTAGGGAGGTAATCGAGCATCGCCTGGTGGTGCATCCGGACGCCCGCCCAGTGAAGCAGAAGGTCCGGCGGCAGGCGCCTGAGCGCCAGGAGTTTATCCGCGAGCAGGTCAGCAAACTCCTCGACGCCGGATTTATCCGAGAAGTCCTCCACCCCGACTGGCTGGCCAACCCGGTCATCGTCCCGAAGGCCAACGGCAAGCTCCGCATGTGCGTGGACTACACCGACCTAAATAAGGCTTGCCCTAAAGATCCCTTCCCCTTACCTCGCATTGATCAAATTATAGATGCAACTGCGGGATGCGATCTTTTATGCTTTTTAGATGCAAACTCTGGGTATCACCAGATCCGCATGGCTGTAGGGGACGAGGAAAAATCTGCTTTTACCACCCCGGTGGGGACTTATTGCTACATGTCAATACCTTTTGGCCTGCGCAACGTTGGATCCTCCTTCCAGCGTGCTATTCGCATTACCCTTGACTCGCAGGTTGGTCGCAACGTCGAAGCTTACATCGACGATCTCGTGGTCAAAACCCGAGACCGCGCCACCTTGCTCGAGGACCTTGCCGAGACTTTCAACAGTCTCCGCACTACCCGCCTCAAGCTCAACCCGGAGAAGTGTGTCTTCGGGGTGCCGGCGGGCAAGCTCCTTGGTTTCTTGGTTTCTGGCCGAGGAATCGAGGTCAATCCAGAGAAGATCCGGGCCATCGAGCAGATGCGACCCCCGGCTCGACTCAAGGAGGTCCAGCGTCTCGCCGGCTGCATGGCAGCCCTCGGGCGCTTCATCTCCAAGCTCGGGGAGCGGGGGCTCCCCCTCTTCAAGCTTCTGAAGAAAACCGGTCGTTTCGACTGGACGCCGGAGGCCGAGCAGGCCTTCCGCAACCTAAAGAAGTACCTCACTTCGCCACCCGTGCTAGTGGCTCCCTCTCAAGGTGAGCCCCTACTGCTCTATGTTTCGGCCACACCTCAGGTCGTGAGCATAGTGCTGGTGGTGGAGCGCGACGAGTGTTCAGGACCAGGTGCTGGATCCCAGTTCCCAGAGGTCCCTGACCACTCACCTGTCCTCGCGGCTCCCCCTGGGCAAGGGGTCGAGCCCGAGCACACTGCTCCTCCCAATCAGGGAGTTGAGCCCGAGTGCCCGGCCAGCCCCGACCGTGCCGCCAAGCCTGGGGGCTGCGGCAGGTCCCCGGGTGGAGCCGCCGTCCGGGCTCGCCGGGTGCAGCGACCGGTGTACTTCGTCAGTAAAGTCCTCCGGGAAGCCAAGACAAGATATCCCCAGGCGCAGAAGCTGCTCTATGCCGTGCTCGTCGCTTCCCGGAAGCTGCGCCACTACTTCCAGGCGCACAAGGTTTCGGTGGTTACCACTTATCCACTGGGGCCCATTCTCCGGAACCGGGAAGGCACCGGGCACGTGGTCAAATGGGCGGTAGAGCTGGCAGAGTTCGACCTACACTTCGTCAGTCGCCAGGCAATCAAAAGCCAGGCGCTCTCCGACTTCTTGGCAGAGTGGACGCCCGTTCCCTACATCGTCCCGGAAGAGATCTCTGCCTATCCCGGGCACGACGCGCCCGGGTACTGGGTCATGCACTTCGACGGCTCCCTCTCGCTGAAAGGCGCAGGGGCCGGAGTGGTTCTCACCTCCCCAACGGGTGAAGAGCTCCGGTACGTCGTGCAGTTGCAGTTCCGCGCATCCAACAACATGGCGGAGTATGAAGGTCTCATCGCCGGCCTCCGGGCTGCGGTGGGGCTCGGGATTCGTCGCCTCCTGGTCAAAGGGGACTCCCAACTGGTCGTCAACCAGGTGTCTAAGGAGTACCAGTGCACGGATCCTCAAATGGCGGCGTACGTGACTGCGGTCAGGAAGCTGGAGAGGCGTTTCGATGGCCTGGAGTTGCGGCACATTCCTCACCGCGACAACGCTCTGGCCGACGAGCTCTCTCGCCTGGCCTCCTCACGTGTGCGCGTCCCTGCCGGAGTCTTTGAAGAAAGACTCGCACGGCCTTCCGTCCTGCCTGCCGAACAGGATGAAGGGGAAAACCTCGAACTCAATTCAGGGGACCCCGGCGGTGCCCTCAGTGGGAAGCCCCGTCAGCGCGCCGCCATCCGGCGAGTGTGCTGCACCCGCCGAATGTTCTCAAGATGCCTCGTGGATGTCTGACATCCGAGGGTACTTGAAAGAAAAGTTCCTACCCGGGGATGAGGCGTCTGCCGAAAGAGTTGCTCGGCAGTCCAGACGCTATGCCATAGTAGATGGGGATCTCTACCGGCGTGGCGCAGGAGGTGTCCTCCTGAAATGCATCTCCCGGGCAGAAGGCGGCGATCTTCTCGCTGAAGTCCACGAGGGCGAGTGCGGTGGCCATTCATCGTTCCGCACGCTGGTCGGGAAGGCCTTCCGGCAAGGTTTCTACTGGCCTACAACTCTCCAGGATGCTTCCGAGCTGGTTCGGCGCTGCAGGGCGTGCCAGTTCCACGCAAAGCAAATTCACCAGCCAGCTCAGGCTCTTCATACCATTCCCCTGTCATGGCCTTTCGCGGTCTGGGGTTTGGACATTCTGGGTCCATTCCCCCGAGCAATCGGGGGCTATGCATACCTATATATCGCCATCGACAAGTTCACCAAGTGGCCGGAGGCGGCCCCAGTCATCAAGGTGACCAAAAACACGGCGCTCCAGTTTATCCGCGGTATCACCAGCAGCTTTGGCGTCCCGAACCGGATCATCACCGACAACGGCACCCAATTCATAAGTGCCCTGTTCGGGGACTATTGCGAAGACCTTGGCATCAAGCTCTGCTTCGCCTCCGTCGCTCATCCTCGGAGTAACGGGCAGGTCGAGCGCGCCAACGCGGAGATACTGAAGGGCCTCAAAACCCGGACCTATAACGTGCTCGCCAAGCACGGGAAGGGATGGGTGGACGAGCTGCCAGCCGTGCTATGGGCTAACCGGACTACGCCAAGCCGCGCCACCGGGGAGACTCCGTTCTTCCTCGTTTATGGCGCCGAGGCAGTCCTCCCCTCCAAGCTCACTCTGGGCTCCCCTCGAGTGCATGCATACTCTGAGGGTGAGCAGGAGCAGCAAAGGCGCGACGACGTGGACTACCTGGAAGAGCGCCGGCGGCGTGCCGCCATCCGGGCGGCTCGATACCAGCAGAATCTGCGGCGTTATCATCTGCGCCATGTCCGAGCCCGGTCTCTCGAGGTGGGGGACCTAGTTCTCCGACGCGTCCAGTCGCGCGAAGGAATGAATAAGCTGTCCCCTGTGTGGGAAGGTCCCTTCACCGTGATCACGGTCCCGCGGGCAGGTTCTTTCAGGTTGGCGACGGAGGAAGGACAGCCACTCCCGAATCCGTGGAACATCGAGCATCTCCGACGCTTCTACCCAAAGATGGTTGTGCTCGCGGATCAGGTCAGCAAGGCCGGGGGCTTCTCCCCGCCCAGAACAGTCCGAGGGCTCCGTCCCTTGGGTTAGCTGCTGTCACCCAACTTTGTAAATATTACACATTCAATAAGCAATCGCTATGTCGAAATATTTTCCTGAATTCCGTATGTTTAATCTGTCTGGTGAGGTGCTCGGTTGTGCGAGAAAAAGTTCGCTCTCTCATTTTCCCCGCTGATAAAAGAATCCCAATCGGTGTGCATGCGAGCAGTCACCACTGACTTACGTCCGGCATGGTAAGCTGTGGTGTTCGGTGTCGTGGCAGGCTCCCGGGCACTACCGAGCCTCAGGGTGCTCTGGGTAATCCCATCGCTCGAGCTGCTCGAGTAGTCCGGAGCTCAGGCCCCCGGAGCGGGCTGTCGGTGCCCAGTCTGGTCTGTCATACCCGGGCGCCACCAAACCATAGGACCTCTGGATTATGCCTCTGACCGCTCTTATCCACCGGTTCGGGTGTTCAAGAGGTCTCGGGTCGAAAACGAGAGCAGTCTATAGCAAGTACCGCACTAACAGAGCGCACCAGACAAAGAAATTCTATATTTTCTCTTAAGTCATAGGCTGGCAATCGCGAGCAGTTCGGCCGCGAGGGCTTCAATACCCCGGTCTCTGGACGGCCCCAAGGGTCCTCGGGTGGTCCTACCACTTAGGCATGGGTGGTCGAGATCACCCGACCCCGGGAGCCTCGTACGCCTCTGGGCACCCGGGCGCTCCGTTGAAAGAACCAAGTCCCCGGGCACCCGAGCTCGGAAGCACACCCCTCCTGGATCGGTCGGCCAGAAGGCCGACAGCTGTCCGGTGAATGGTTATGTTCAGACAAGTCTGTTTTCAGTAAGTTTATGTTCCCGAGTCATTCTCGGGGGCTCTCGCGTTTTAATCTGTTCGGCGAGGTGGTCTCCTCGCACGCAAAACCCTGCCGCGTGTCTACTCTTTCCCAGATCGACAGAGCGGTTTGTGGAAGGGAGTACCGCGCGTGCGGTAATGTCTGATCGAAGCCCTTCGTGGTGGTCGTGGTGTTCGGTCCGCTTTTAAGGACCCCGAGCACTACCGAGTCCTCGGGTGCCCTGGGTAATCCTATCGCTCGAGCTGCTCGAGTAGTCCGGAGCTCAGGCCTCGGGGGCGGGCTGTCAGTGCTCGGTCCGGCCCGTTTTAAGCCCGGGCACCACCGGACCACGAGGACTCTTGGTCACATTCTCGCCCGCACGTGTCTCCCTTCTACTAACTGAGTGGTCGCAAGGTGAAAAAGTGTTCACTAGGCACGACGTGTTCCGAGCAGGATCGATCTATCTCCCGGGCAAGGAAGTCTGTGTCTTTGTTTCTTAACTTAGGCAGTGCGGACTCGCAAGAGCTCGAAGGCTGATTACGCCAGCAACAGCGATCAGGACAACTTCATCCTCAGGGACGGGAAGGTCGGGAACGGCCCGACTGAGTACTCCCCGGGACTTCAAAGTGAAACACCAGAAGAAACATCAAACACTCAGAGAAACTGGAGTTGCGAGCCCAAGGAAAAGTTGCCATTAATATTCACAGGATATATACAAGGCATTTTCTAAGGGTTCACTCCTATCGAGACAACAAAAGAAAAAAGGCTACAAAAGATCTAGTCGGCGGCAGAAGCGTCGGTTGAATCCTCTGAGTCGTCCCCGGGGGCTGGCGGCGGCGGCACCTCTCGCCTAAAGCCGGCCGCCACCATGGCGGCGGTACTCCGGACCGCTACCCGGGCGGCCTCTCCCTCAGCCTCGACCACTCCCTCCCGCGCTGGCTCCAGCGGGAAGTTTGGGTCCCTACTTCGGTAGCAGGCCAGGACGTGCTCGGCCACTGCATGTGCCAAGCCACGTCCCTCCCGGGCGGCAAGTTCCTGGACTGCCCAAGGCAGGGCCTCGAGGCGCTCGCAGACCTGCTGCAGCCCAACACTTGTCGTGCGGGGCCGTCGCCCTTCTCACCTTCAACGAGCCGTCCGAGACCACCCTTCTCTACGGCCCGCCGCATCCGCCGGAGTATGTCTTCCAGCATATGCTCAAGGTTAACCCGCGAGACAAAAGTGGTCTCGAGCTTCTCCTTGGCGGCCCGCAGCTGCGCCTCAAGTCCCTGGTCCCCGGCGGGTCAGCTCGGCTTGCCGCTCCTCCGCCGCCTGCTCCCGAGCTGCAACTGCCACCTCCCTCTCCTGCGCCTGCCCCATCCTGGCAAGGGCCTCGGCAGCTTGCTGCTTCGACGCCTCGGCCAGGCGGGCGGCGTCTTCTCGTTCCCGCGCGGCTTCTGCCCGCACGGTCTTCAAAATTTCTTGTTCCCGCGCGGCTTCCGCACGGATGTCTTCTAGGAGCTTCTGCTCCCGCGTGGCCGCCGCACGGGCCTCCTCCTGGGCGCCCGCCAGGTGCGCCTTCTCCAATGCTAGGCGGGCGCGCTCGGCCTCGAGCTCCCTCGCCTTAGCGTTCACCGCTGCGCCCAGCCGCCCAACCGCTACCTGGAAGCCTTCAATGGCGGCCAGGAAGGGATCGGCGGGCTGGCCGGGCGCCGGTGGGGCCCAGGCCTCTCCGCAGAGTGCCTCCGGGGGGTCCGAGCTCTCTACAAGGCCCTGCCCCGTCATCCGCCTTGGGCTCTCCGCGCCCGGGGTAGGTTCCGCCGGCGCCGAAGACTCGGACGGCGGCCGAGTTCCCGCATCGGCCGCCCTGTCCGCCGGCCCCGGCAAAACATCCATTTCCACCGTCCTCCGCCCTGGTCTCTCCACGCCCGGGGTAGGTTCTGCCGGCGCCAAGGATTCGGACAGTTGCTCCGTCCTCCTTTCGACCGCCGCCTCCGCCTCTCTCCCAGTGGCCGCCACGACAATAGGCGCCTCCGCCGTTCCTGTGCCCGTCTCCGTCGACACAGCCGGCGGGATCGGCCCTGGCCTTGGCACCCGCGCCTTCTCCGTCGCAGTGGCGCCCGCGGCCGGCCTACGGGAGACAGATGAAAAATGTCGAAGCTTAGTTCGGGCCAGAAATGCCCAGGAAAAAGCAAGAAAGGAGACTCACCGATACTGCCACTTAGCCGCTGGGAGCCTGAAGTCCGGGTCCGACGCTGTTGGTCCGGATTCCTCCCGCCGCCTCTTCCGCTGGGGGCTCGGCTGAACCCCTGCGCGGGCTTCGGGCGCCGCCGTGCGGGCCTCGTGTGCCGCCGTGGGGGTCTCGGTTTCCGCCATGCGGGTCGCAGGCGCCGGTGCAGGCCCCATCCGCACCAGGCGCGGCTCCAGCACCGGAAATGCCGCTGCTGCCGTGGGCGACGGCGGAGAGTCTGGCACCAGGATCAGGGCCCGGGGACGCTTCCCCCGATCTCCCGGCGCCACCTCTTCGACAATTTCGGTGGCACCCTCCTCCCTAGGACGGCGGTTGCCGTCTGCGACGGCCCCTTCGCCAGCCCGCGACGAGCTGCCAGCGACCTCCTCGCCAAGTAGCTCCTCCAGCCCGGGGAGTTCGGAGGCCTCGGGACTCCGGCTTCTTGGCCGGTCCACAGGCCCCTGGGCGTCGAACTCCGGTAGCCCCGCCATAATGGCCACCCGGTTGGGGTTGGCGCAGAGCGCCATCTCCGGCCACGGGAGCTCCGTCCGGCCCATGTCCTCCGTTCCGGTGATCACCCTTGTCATCCCCCGCAGTTCCGCCTGCCCCAGATCCCAGCTCACGCCGATCTGGGTCCTGGTGATGTCCTCCGGCCCGGTATAGAACCAGCTCGGCCGGACCCGCTCTCGCAAAGGCGCCAGCCGACGGCGCAGGAAGTCCACGACCACCATAACGGAAGTCAGCCCAGACTCGCGCAGCTCCAGGATGCGCTCCAACACCGGCTTCAGCCTCGCGTCTTCTGGCGGCGGCGCCTCCCGCGTCGATCGCCGAGGTTCCGCCGCCACCGCTGGCAGTTCAAGGCGCTCATGGGGGTCGACGTCGACGAAGAACCAGTCCCGTCGCCACTCCTCTCACTTGCTGCGCAGCACCTGGGGAATGTAACGATCCCCCAGGCCGTCCCGGAGCCGAAGGTTGCAGCACCCCGCGACGTCCGCCGTGGAGTGCCCCCTCTTCTTCCCCACCGGCCGAAGGACGAAGAAATGGCGAAGCAGCGTCGCCGACGGCATCACCCCTACGAACATTTCGCAGAGATGCGCGAAAATCGCCAACACTACCACAGAGTTGGGGCTTAGGTGCACCAGTTGAATGCCGTACGTCTCCAACACTTGCAGGAAGAAGCTGGAGAACGGCGGCACCAACCCCGCCGCCACAAAGGAGGTGAAGAGGACGGTCCGCCCAGGGACGGTCGTCGCCGGCGTCAGGCTCGCCGGCCTCACCACCACAGCACCTTCTTGCCCCTCCGGCACCAGCAGTTTCCTGATTTTGTCCGCCGCCTCCTCGTTCCTCAGACGAGACTCCGGCAAGATGCTGGCCGAAGCCTTATCCCGGCGTCCTCCTCCAACCCTCGTCATCTCGGCAAAGATGGAAGGTGTCTTGGTGGTGGAGAGAGAGAGAAGGAAGGATGCTCCGGTCGCCTGAGAATTTCCTAAGGGCTTCGGAACACAAAGAAGGCAAGAGCACAAGTGCAAGAAAGCGTAAAAAGGGGAACGGACCAATCCATTCCCCCTTTTATATCTCAAAGTTCAAAAACTGCCGCCCAAACGGTTCGCTCGGCGAAGCGTCGCCTCGATCGACGCAACTGCCAGGCGAATCTCCCACCGATCGCGCGATGTCAGCGGCTGCCAGGCGTATTTTCCTCGATCTGCGCGGCGACCGCGCGTGCCGCCCGTATGGTCATCATACCCTTCAGAAGTTGTGTGGACACGCGTCCACTCATTTTCCCGTTGGGGCATACTTGAGGCCTGGGTCCGCAAGGGCCACCTCTCGAAAGGGTGACGCATGGCGTCTGCGCTAGCCTCGGCCTCGGCCGCGACGAAGGGCCCATTCGCAGTCTCCGTCCCGTCGCCTACCAATGGACCCGGGGGCTACTGTCGGTGTATTAGGAACCAGGGGTCCCTGAATCCCGAGACCGGGCCGGCCATCCGCCACATGTCACCACGCCGCGAGGTCCACCCTGCAGGATAAGAAGAAACTAAGTCCCGGGGGAAGGTGCTCGGGGCCGTAGCCTCTAGGTTCCCGAGCACCCCAGTTCCCCGATGATCCGCAGAGTCCAAGTACCGGAGCGAAGTGCTCGGAAGGATTCTCGCCTACCCCCGAGTACTGTATTCCCCCGATGATCCAAACAGCCGAAGTGCTCGGGAGAGAGTGCTCGGGGCTGCACGTGGCAGCCCCCGAGGACTCGGTTCCCCGAAGGTCTCCCCCAAGTGCTCGGGAGAGAGTGCTCGGGGCTGCACGTGGTAGCCCCCGAGGACTCGGTTCCCCGAAGGTCTCCCCCAAGTGCTCGGGAGAGAGTGCTCGGGGCTGCACGTGGCAGCCCCCGAGGACTCGGTTCCCCGAAGGTCTCCCCCAAGTGCTCGGGAGAGAGTGCTCGGGGCTGCACGTGGCAGCCCCCGAGGACTCGGTTCCCCGAAGGTCTCCCCCAAGTGCTCGGAAGAGAGTGCTCGGGGCTGCACGTGGCAGCCCCCGAGGACTCGGTTCCCCGAAGGTCTCCCCCAAGTGCTCGGGAGAGAGTGCTCGGGGCTGCACGTGGCAGCCCCCGAGGACTCGGTTCCCCGAAGGTCTCCCCCAAGTGCTCGGGAGAGAGTGCTCGGGGCTGCACGTGGCAGCCCCCGAGGACTCGGTTCCCCGAAGGTCGCCCCCAAGTGCTCGGGAGAGAGTGCTCGGGAGAGAGTGCTCGGGGCTGCACGTGGCAGCCCCCGAGGACTCGGTTCTCCGAAGGTCTCACCGAAGTGCTCGGGAGAGAGTGCTCGGGGCTGCACGTGGCAGCCCCCGAGGACTCGGTTCCCCGAAGGTCTCACCGAAGTGCTCGGGAGAGAGTGCTCGGGGCTGCACGTGGCAGCCCCCGAGGACTCGGTTCCCCGAAGGTTCGCGCAAGATCGTCCGACGACCCGAAGGGTCCCATCGTCGGGGTGTCAGCCAGTCAAAAGCCCAAAACCGCATTTAATAGGCACGCGCGGCCTGACACCCTGACATCCTGACATTCTCAGCTGCCCACGCCCCAGTGTCAGACCCTGCCATGCACTGGCAGGGGGGCGTGGGTTCATTAAATGCACGGGTCCCGTTCCATGTCATCCGGGTGCCTCAGGATAACGTTGCCAGAATCGAAGCGCTCCGCCCGCCACCCTGTCCTGGCAGAAAAACAAGATAGGGTGGGCGCACCGGGCACCTCTGAGGCTGCCCGGTGGGCCCCCTTAATGGTGCCCGAGGGCATCCACAGTGGCGGGTGGTCGGGTGCGCGCCGCATTTTTCCACCGCCCCGTCACTTCGCCAAAACGGAATGATGACGCCTTTCTCCGTGGCGCCTTGGCGTTCGTGCCCCCTCTTTCCCATTCTGGATAAGTCGAGGTCGGCGCGCATATAAAAGGAAAGAGAGCGAAGCCAAGAGACAGAGGAAGCTAGACAGAACGAGATCAAGAGAAGAGACCGAAAAATCAAGGTGAACAAGGCAAGAAAGCCCCGACAACCCTCAAGAAGCACACAAGAGCCTCAAGCTCTCGGTAGACGGCTCACCCCTGTAACCAGATACATCCTTGAAGAATTCCCTTCAAGGAGAGATATAACACTCACACAGGAGTAGGGTGTTACGCCCTCGCGCGGCCCGAACCTGTCTAAATCCCGGTGCACCCATCTTTCTTGCACTAGGACGATCATCTCCCACCAGTCACTGCATTTCTTTTCGTTTCCCGCTTATTTCCCAAACAAGCTCGTTCAGGATCATCCCCCCGGCCGAATCTCTAAAAAGGGGTCTCTCGGGATCCCTGCGACAGGAGTTCATCCTCCGACAGCAGCCTTGTACAGAGTGTCATGTGGATGGAAGCTCTTACACCAAGACAGAGGATCAATGTGTATTCATCCTCTGTCTGTTTGAGTCAAAGTCTACAAGACTAGGTATTGTGTTCAAACCCGTAAGGTACACTCTACTCAAATCCTGTATATAAAACCGAATATCTCCAACATTAAAATTTTGGTGGGGATTGTTATATTTTTATTGGAAATTTCACTGTTGGGCTGTGTACTTGAGAGCTGATTGGGCCGGCCTGTTTCTCGTCGGGTGTTTTGGCCCGAGCCCTGTCGTCGGTGTGAAAAGGAGCCGCTCAGCTCTAGGGTTTTCAGCTGGGGGTGTCTCCGGTGGATAAGGACGAGGCTGGCTGGGGATTACGGCGGCGGCGAAACTACCCTGCCCGATTCCCTTGGGTATGCGGTTTTGGGGCGGATTCGTCGGCCAGGTGACGCGGCGTGCGCCTCCCCTTCTTATGTGCCTCCTCCCTCTCTCTGGAACTTGGTTTTTGAGTCTGTGATTTCCTCACTCCTCACTGACTCTTTTCCGGTCTGCTCTGAGCTGATTGAACCCTAATCTGTTGGGTGATCGATCTGATTTTGTGTGGGCCGGGAAGAGAAATCTGTTGGTGGCCGGAGCTGCACGGCTGCAGTTCAACCGCGCGTGCAGTGGCAGCGTGGAGAGGTTTTGTATCTCCGATCTCCTTCTCTCCGTCGGCAACGGCGGGTGCTAGGTTTTCTGGGACAGCGGCTATTGAGTCGTGCCTAGCCTCACTTCCTTTCGACTTTGATCGAAGTTTTGCTGTGAGTAATCTTTCTTCTATCCCTCTTTCTATTCTTGCTCTGTGATGATTGTGGTTATCTGAGATTGGGCTATTTGTCAAGAATAATAGCAATAGAATTGTGGTTATATGGATGAATGAGCTGCTGTATCGCAATCGATTAATGGGCTGGTGATGGTTCTCTGAGGTCTGTTATTGTCCATCCTAGAGATGGCAATGATCTTGCAGGCGGCAGAGGGTAGTCTGAATTTTGTTATTCTCTGTTCAGAGATGGCATATCATAGTCTTTACTGGGTAAATGTAATGATTGCAATATTTGATAGATTTCTCTACCTGTACACCTGTGCTAAGTCTGATACTGGGCATTTCAGTCTGTGTGAGGCCTTCTGTACTGTTGCAGCTCATTGTCCAGTGACTTACTTTGATACAATGTCCAAATTCTTTCTGCTAGTTGAGGTCTTAACAATAGCCCAATCAATGATGAACTTTGTAGAACAATTTGGGAGCAAGACTCTTGAGTCTTGGAGCCAATTGTCATGTAATAATCTGAGAGCAAATTTTTATCATCCTTTATTCTGCTGTTAGTCTGTTGGGATAGTTGCTCAATTGCTCTGCTCTGCAAATCAGCTAATTAAGGTACACATGTTGAGCATTGTAGTTGCTGTCTTTATCCTATTATGCAATTACTTTACTCTGTGTTCAGATAGCTTAGATTCCTGCTATTTTAATTGTCTCTATGGAATAATGTTCATGCTCTATTTACCACATATTATTCAACAGTTTCTACCAGTAATTCAAACAATTACACGTTCTCTGTTATTTTTATCTGCTTAGATTATTAGAGGAGCTATGGTGGTGTTTTACACCCTGCCCTTTCGAATTTCTGGCACTTGAGCTCCTGTGCGTTTATTAGTGCTTTTGTAGGATCCACCTTCAAGTGATGCCCTGTTACTCAGTTGTCAGTACTACATATGGCTGCTCTCTGGTAGAGGGGTAGCTCTATTTTTTTTAACGTTTTATGCAGGCTTTCTGGCTTGTTGTTAATAGTTGTGATAACATTTTGCTTTTGGGTTGATTAGGTTATGGAAATTCTCAGCCACAATAACAAAAGGGTGAAGCACAGGCCTGAGATTTCGCTGCCTATGCTTGATTTGTGGAAGATTTATACTGAATCCACTTCCTCAACAATTGCTCAGAACTTTTGTGTTGTGTATATTGAGATGGCGTTCGAACGCCTGCCAACTGAGGTATTATTCCATTTTCTCTAGAGTTGCTTCACCATTTCTGCAAAGTCAATGGTATGAACTTTCCGTTTTGTAACAGGATAAGGAAAGGGTTGCACCTGATCTTCTAGTCTATTATGTATATTAAAGGGTCAAGAATTGGAGTAATCACAGGGGACAAGTTGGTGTAGGTACTGTTCATATGGGTCACACGTATATACATGTATATAATATGGATACATATATGTATCCATATTTACATATATATGTATATGTGTATGTATATGTATGTGTATGTATATGTATGTGTATATATATGTATGTATGTATGTATCTATATATATGTACACATAATTTTTTTTCAAAATTCCAGAAAAATAGCGAAAGGGATAATAGTTATATTGATAAGTCGGTTGAGATAACCTAAAATGCATAGGAAAATATCTAAAACTCAAAAAAATATAAAACAAATTTAGTTAGGTTCATATTATTACCATCTACATGTTAAAATTATGTACATATATGAAAGTACCATTGTTTTCTCCATAATTAAATGAATGTGTTAAATATTGATAAATTCATAAATAAATATTGAGATGTCCAAAAATGGTGAAACTAATTTTTTTTAATCTTTTTTTGTCATGCTCTGTGCAATAAAAAATGGACTCGGGATTGGTGGATCCACCTAGTTAATATATCAAATGCTCCAGCTCAGCATCAAGGGACTATCTTGAGACTTGTATCGAAGGTCAGTGATGCCTCTACTGGAGTGATTGCATTTTTATAGAATAATTTGGAAAGTGCTGTTTGTATCTGCCCTTTTACCCTCACTTGCATGTTTTTTTCCTTCTATTTTACTTATATTGTTTTTTTAAGAGAAACAGTAGGGGAATCCCTTACTGTGGTAATTATATTAATATAGAAGAAAAAACAAGGCAACTGTACAAAGAAACCTCATAAAAGAAAAGGAGGAAGAGAAGGGGCTACACAAGCGAAGAGATCCAAGAAGAGACCAGGGGCCTCAGAGATACAGCCATCCTAACGGTTGTAAGGACATATTCTGAGTAAAGTTGACTTTCCAACCACTAAAAGAAGGGTTAATCCTCTGAAAATAAACTTATTTCTTTATTTCCAAATATTCTAGGCTGTTATAGTGAAAATCTCCAGGAAGAAGGGACAATGAAACTCCCTTTTGACTCTATGCAACATTAGGAAGAATTGAAGGCGTTGACAATTTACTTATATTGTTGGTTAGGCTATTGGTGAATGTAACACACGTAAGGTGGATGACACTATTGCTTCAAAATATCGAGCAATAAGTGAATCTAATGATGGTCTAGTATTTGCTGACTTCTGTTTTCACACATTATTGTATCAAGAACCACCTCAAGGGTACGTTTTCCTTGCTAAATTAGGGAAAATTATAAAACATATTTTGAATTTCGGACATTTGACTACCATTAAATTCTTCAGTATTGGATGCCCGGCAGGACTTTCAGTTGCCCAATCAGATCGTGTTACTGGAAACTACCGGTAAAAGGTGACACACTTACATCAAGAAAGGTAATACAAAAATGATTTTGGTCTTCAGATGAACATGCATAATCATGTCTGCGCATGTATTCACGCATTTTAGTTGTTGAGTGTACTACCTTCACAGTGCACTTTCACTTAAATGGAAACTAAATTGAGAACGTAGATGTTCGTATGATCTGCATGCGTAAATACGTGTGATTGACACCAACTGATGTATCTTCTTTCGGGTCCCATAAAATAATCTTCAGGAACTTAGTTGGCTAGCTTGCGCAGAGCGGTCGCAGTCTTGGAGCCCAATGGCCTGCCCAGATGCTTGGAGATGTAATCACCGGCCTCCATGAGCCTGTTGAGGTCGATGTTGGTCTCTATCCCCAGGCCATGGAGCATGTACACAACATCCTCGGTGGCAACATTGCCAGTGGCGCCCTTTGCGTACGGGCAGCCTCCGAGGCCCGACACTGATGAGTCCACTATACTGATCCCCATCTGACAAAACAAAGAAAATGTTGGGCTAAGGTGAGCTTTTTTTGAATGTTATGGACTTATGGTGACAGTGCAGAGAAAATGTATGTTTGCTTACTTGAAGGGAAACTAGGATGTTGGCAAGGGCTTGGCCGTATGTATCATGGAAATGAACAGCAATCTTGTCTACTGGAACAAAGGACATGACAGCTTCAAGCATAGCAGCTACACTACCTGAAACAGACAACATAACAAGGAGCACAGATGTCCCAATGAGATATACAACTCATAACGTCTTTTTTTCTGAGAGATAGAGGATAAGCAAATCATACTAACATATTGGAAAAATGAGAACAATCAAAACTATAGTATTACGGCTCATAATTAGCAGGTGATCTGTTGTGCTTCCTCTGTTCTTGGTTAACATTATTTTAGCATGTTAGTGGAAAAAAAATGTTCTGAAGTGGTACCAAATGTAGAACTTTGCTTCTTCAAACAGTTTCCACAACTGTCAAGTGCTAACTGCTGACAGAAAAAAGTACTGAAAACAGCGGATGAAGTGCTGAAAGCATTGACAAGAACAATCAGTACCTGGTGTACCAACACCAATTGTGTCTCCAAGTGAAATCTCCGAGCAGCCCATGTCGTAAAGCTCTTTAGCTACATATGCCACCTTCAATGGATGGATTGTGCCTTCGACAGGGCACGCAATCACACATGAAACATACCTAGTGCAATCAGAAGAGGATTAAAGATTTCAGACCAGATTGCTCCAAACAGCTTCAGTACTCGGCTCTCCATTTACACTTGTTTCAGGATTAGAGACCAAAAGTTCATGTAGCTTACCCGCGGATACGTATTCCATGTTTCTTGGCAGCAGCAGTAACATCACGGTACCGAACAAGGCTTTCCTCAATAGTACAGTTAATGTTCGACTTAGAGAAGGATTCAGAGGCAGATACAAAAACTGCAACTTCTTTTGCACCAGCTGCAACAGCAGCCTCAAATCCCTGCAAACCACCAATTCGTCACTTTAGATTGGATCCTTTAGTAGCAAATATGCATAGCACTATTAACGCTGTGCAGTAGAGTTCTGAAAAAAATGATAAAGAACTTACTCTGAGGTTAGGAGTTAACACTGGATACCGCACATCAGGAACCTGCTGGATCCCTTTGAGGACTTCCTTTGCATCAGCTAGCTGCAGTATCCAAACTGAGCTAAATAAGAAATTCATGTCTTGTCATGCGAATTACTGTATTCACCAGATAGCTCCACATGATTTAAATACATCACCTGTGGCACCCATTTTGGGGATACAAAACTTGTGGCTTCAACTACTGACAAACCTGCAGCCACTAATTTATGTATCAGCTGGATCTTTACAGATGTTGGTACATTGCTTTTCTCATTTTGCAGACCATCTCGTGGTCCAACTTCAACTACCTTCACAAACGTTGGTAGATCCCTCAGAACCTGAAGACAAGAATGTTGAACAAATGGATTAAAGGAAAGCATGGTGGTGCTATTATCGCGATCCTTTTTGTAATTTTTACAATTGCACTTATTAACTTATGATGAAAAAAAAAAAGAATCGATAACACAATGACAATGGACAAAATTTCCGTTTAAAAAAAAACAATGGACAAAATCATATGGCAGTTCAGTCCTATTTGTGCAATTTAAACTACCTTGCGAGGAAGATCTCTAAGTTCCACTCCATCACAGGACGAATTAGTATTATGGCATTGTGGATGCCATAGATGAGAATTGCCATGGAAGATCATCTGAGTGCTACCATTGCAGGAGTTATTGTACCTGAGAGTGAATCAACAATACGCAATTTTAACATCATTCCTTCACTTGGCAGTTTTTTGAAGAAAAGCAATTAACAAAGGATACAATAGGTAAAAACAATTAGTGAAGTGATAATGATCGTCAATTTCACTTGAGTGATTGATACCATTATGCCCCCTCAATGGTGCATAATCATAAGCCTCTAAATATTGGAATCATAAGCCTCAATTAACGGTCGTCATTTCACACGGAAGCTAGGTTCAGGAATCAGGATAGAAAAACTTACTTGCCAGTGCTGCGATCATCAGCTGTTGCCCTACGACAAGCACTTGGCGACGAGAACCGCTCAAGTCTGTTAATACTCAACTTTGGCAGGTCTCCGAGACCAAGTGGCTCCTCAAGGCTTGACATTCTACAAACAACAATTGCAATCACAAGTTCTTTGATCTAGCAGAAGAAGAGGGGAGAGAACCATGAACAAACAGGGCACCGGCCGCGATAGACAAGCATACCTCGATCGATCGATGGACAAGCAAGAAGCTCAATCGGGTCGATGGGCGCGAGGTATGTGAACACACCAATCCGGTGGACGGGCGCAAGGTATGCCGCTCGAATTTGACGCGACCCGCGGCGGAAATCTCTTGTTTGGTGGGGGGAATGGCGGTGGGCGGAGATGGCGAGGTCGCAGCTGCCGAAAGCGCGACCCTCCGCGTGGGGAAGAAGGGAAGGAAGCAGGGAACCGGTGGCCACGGCGCCGCGTGGACCTGGTCCACGCCTCGGGCGCCTGGGGTCCCATGTGTCAGTGGGTGTGGAGTTATGAGCCCCGGTGTACGGAGTGGTGGTGTGGCGGGCCGCGTGGGAGTGGCGTTGGTCGGCGGGTACTTTTCAGTTGGGTATCCACTAGAACCGGATCGGGCTCCGAGCGATATGTATCCACTAGAAGCTTCTCAGTGCAAATACCGCTGAAGCTTCATGTTGCAAATGGGAGGCATGGGTGGAAAATAGATAGCAGTTATTTGAATTATCTGATATTTGTATTTGTTAAAATACGAATATGGATATTTATATTTGTATTTGGTTTTGAAATGGATGCTAAAATAGATGTATTCGAATTCGTTTTCGAGATTCGGATTTGAATATGAATATTCGAATTGCTTTGAATTCGGATATGGAAATGAATAATATTCGTATCGGTCAACTAGGGAATCAAATTGCGCTAAAGTTTTAGAGATTTTAGAGATGAACAAAAGTTATATATTCTGGCTCAATCAAATTTGATCAAAATTTAGACAAAATTGATCAAATTTTAGGCAACTTTGATCAAAAAATTAAATTTCCGACATGAATTTGAACGAAATTTATAAAACTTTGGTAATTTCAGTAATTTCAAATGCAAATAAATTTTTTACACACCAAAGTAAAATTCTTGTCATTAAAGGTGTAGGATATTGGTATACAACCCGATCGAGTAGATATCCAAATGCGGATCCAGATTCAAACAATCTAATTCGTATTTGCATTTGTGGATATTTGAATTTATATTTGCATTTGTATTTGTATTAATATGTGGATAGCAATGTAAAAAATGGAATATTCCATCCGTATCCAGTGTCATTGGACCCATTTAGATAATGAGATCCGATTTGCAAAGGTGTATTTATTATTAAATCATACTCGAATGAAAACGAGTGCATTGACAATTAGAAAAATAGCTGGTTTTTCTTCACATTTTCCAGTAGAGATGGATATCTTATTGGATTTTTAGCTGAACTGAATGAGATAATGATTAAATTTGCACATGCGCAACGTGGCGAAGATGATGGCAAAACGTGCCATTGGATGGAAAAGAGTTTTGCAACAACATTGTCCTAAACTTGATGATTTACACTTAGATTATCTATAAAATTTTGCACTTTCTTGATATGTTCTAAACTCTTTCACTTTGTATAAGCTGGTCTTCTTTTACCATTGATGTCATGTACGAGATAAGGGGAGCTTAAAAAGTACCAACCCAAATAAAATTTATTGAATTTTAAAGGGCTGAAATACGAATTTTATGAGCATCAAGACGAGAATGGTATGTCTCTTCTCTCCGAGTCTCAATTGAGTCATAAATCACCATTGTTCTACAGATATTCGACAACATATACTATCAACGACGCCTTATGATCCCTCTTGTTCAATGATATCCTTGCTATGACATGCTCCTATACATCATCTCTTTTTTTTAGAACTTGTCAAAATTATTAGCTTAGGTCATATCGCCTTGCCAAGGTTGATGGTGTCCATCTACCTTTGCTACATGTTGCGTCTCCAACGACGACTAACGACTGTGTACTCGTTTTCTCAAGTTGTTAAACGCTAGCACAATTAAGATGTTGTATACGCTTGTGATACCTTTATAAAGTCAAACCTTCCACTTTGCTAGTCTATGCAGAACTCCAATTTTTTCCATTCACTATGCTAATTTCTACAGAAATACCTGTTTTCGATACTAAGGTGATTAATACTTTTGAAATTATCTATGACATGGCATGCATTCCTTCTGGAAAGACCAGGATATGAATTTTTTTTTCTCTCTCCATTATGTTGAACTCGTAGATGAGCACATGATATTTGTACAATTACGCAAAATCAAAATTTTGTACGAATTTAAAATAAACTGAAGTGGCTCAGTAAAAAAAGTATGTTTGAGGAAATTTTTGGTAAAATATTTTTGAGGAACTATTTTGCAGTTTACTTAGCAACAATGTTACTGAATATGGATATGTATATAGGTGTCAGAATCCCATTCGGATTCAGATGTTAGATTCGGCAAAGAAAAATTGCACACGTGAAATACATCTCGGAATTCGACTCGGATTCGGGGTATCCGATTCAGTAAAAAAAAATAGACACGGGTGTTGAGACTCGGAGTCATATGTCAGATTCGGCAAATAAAATTTGCACACGCGAAATACAACTCGAATTCAGGGTGTCCGATTCGGCAAAAAAAAAAACTGGACATGAGTGTCTAGACTCGAATTTGGATGTCAGATTCGGCAAAAAAAATTGCACACGTAAAATACAACTCAAAATTCGACTCAAATTTAGGGTGTCTGATTCAATAAAAAAAAAATTGGACATGAAGAAGAAGGAAGAAGAAATCCTCGCAGTTACCCTTAAACCCTAAAAGCCCTTTTCATGGCTCATACTCCGCCCTAGTTACCCTTAAATCCTAAAATCCCTTTTCATGGCTCATGCTCCACCTCTCCCACCCCGCATTTCTACAATGGCGATGGATCTGAACAAGCTGCTCAACGCTACAATGGCCGTGGAGAAGGACGAGGCGGTGCTACGACGGTTACGTGATGCCGACCCGACGCTCTACTTATCCCCATCCACAGACCTCACCGTCGCCGCCTGCACGGCCTCACGACATATCTACTCCTCATTGGCGCCGCTCTCCTCCGCGCAGCCGCCGCCGCTCCCTAGCCTCCTCGTGGGCCCTGCCTTCGACGCCGAGCAGATTTTGTCCCAGATTGAGCTGCTCGCCTGCCCAATCCTCCCCCACCTACGTCGCCAGCTCCACCGCCTTGAGCAGCAACCCTCGTCGCAACCAACTCCTAAGAAGACGTTTGCAGAAGCCAAAGAAGAGCAATCCAGACAGATAAAACTAACCAAACACTCTCCCTTTTAATAAATATAACTCTGCTTAGTCTAATTTCCCCCAGTCTAGTTATACGATGTAACTCTACGAAACATCATTCGAAAAATCAAACACACCCTAAATATATAATGAACAACTGCGAAATAGTTGGATCACTAGGGCAGAAAAACATGAACATTTCAAGTCGGTAATCGTGAAATGAAGTCACACAATGGCAGTTTTCTTACGAAATCTTGTGGTTGAGAACATTAATTCGTTGGTTACCTCCAGGGTTCACAAAGTCGTTGAAAGCTGATCGAAAATCATAAAAATCAGTCAATTCGGTCTGCATAGAATTCTGAATTCGATCGGTTTTTGAATTTGAATTCAAATAAACAAAAAATCACAAAAAATCTAAAAATACTAGAGACAATTATAAGACCTTATGTGATATTTTAAAAAAATAGTGTCATTTGCATCATATTTTATTGAGAGGAAGTTTAGAAAAAAAAGAAAACACGTGCTTTAAAGCGTGCAACTTATTTATTAACTCACATTAAAGAAAATATTAACATGCAAATACATATTTTCTATGTGTAGAGTGTACTTAAGAGGATCAATAAAATTAGTTTCATTTCATTTAGAGTTTTATCAATTTCTTCATAATTTTTACAAAGTTCACAAGCATAAAGTGAACATATTAAAAAAAGTACTTTAGTTAACTTTTTAATGTCTACCATTATTTTTCCTACACAAATAATTGTTTAATTAAACTAATAAAAGTGGTTTTACTAATTTTTGGGATGTGATGGATTAGTTATGAATTAATATATTTGTAACACATTAAAATAACTATTTCATAATTTCATGTATTTTTAGAAGATATATGATCATGTAAGAAGACTAAAAAAATTGGTTTCATGATTTTTGGATTAGCAAATAATTAACTATGCATTTAACTAGGTTTCGCAAATAAATTTTCTCACAGAAAATATACAATTTTTTCATGAGTATAAATACTTTTATAATGTAGATAATATTACAAGAAAACTAACAAAATTTGTTTCATTTGATTTAAAGCTGTGATGAATTAGTTATCGATTTTACAAGATTGAGCTATTTTAATGGGTTTTCTTAGACTTTATTGAAATTCGATAAAACAACAGTTTTTGATGGAATTCGAGTGATTTTTGATCACAAACAAAATGGAAGAAATACGGTTGAATACCGAAAAATAGAGCAATTAATCGGTGAAGTCGTCTAGTTACTAAATGCCCAATTCATTCGGTATTTACCATGATCAAATCAGTTTGACTAAATGAATTCGACCGAATTTAATCAAATTTTCTGAATATCACGAATACCGGAATTCTCTGACTTTCTTATTTCGGGGTTCAAACGGATTTTTGAACCTTGTTACCTCCAGACTAATCATATGATCGTCGCGAGCTGCGCCGTAACAAATTGCAGCTTGGAAATCCTGCCCCACTGCATCGTGCATCGATGCTTCGCCTCGTCGGCGAGCGCATCTTTCTCGGCGACGCCATGGCCACCCTCACCGCCGCCTCAGCCTCGAACGCCGCCGATTCCAGCTTCTTCATCTGCTTCGGCATCTCCGCCTCCGTCTTCTTCATCTGCTACTGCCGGGGCCTCGCCGAGGAAGTCCGCCGCGTGGGCGCAGATAAGAATCGCGAGCTCCATGAGGGGGTTTCTACAAATCGCGAATAAAAATCGGGATCCACATGAGGGGTGTTTCAGCAAAAAGGGGGTTTTCTGCAAATATTTGGATCGCGATTAATGATCCCTATCCAAATTAGGGGTCCTTTTGCAAAATATGAGGGTTTTTTCTTTTGAGAAAAGCTAGCACTTCTTTCGTGCCTTCCTCCATCCGTCGGACTTCCCGATCTCTTCTCCCAAGTCCCGCCGCCGCCGCCGCCATGCCGCACCTTGTCCGCGAGCGCCTCTTTTTCGGCGACATTAACGACGCCATCGATGCCCTTACCACCGCCGCCTCCACCAACTTCACCCACGTCCTCTCCGTCGTCAGCTCCGCCTCCATCTCCTTCATCACCGACTGCCGCCCTGGCCTCGCCATCCCTACCGAGGAGGTCCACCGTGTGGTATCCGGCGAGGAGGGTGCGCCGGCTGTCTCCGCGGTGCCCCCCGGGCGGCTGATGCGGGTGGTGGAGCGCACCGGGGACGGGCTTCGGATCACGCGGATGGCCGTGCCGCTGCGGGACACGGAGGAGGAGGACCTGCTCGACCACCTCGAGCCGTGCCTTGACTTCATCGACGAGGGTAGGGAGGTGGGGAGTGTCCTTGTCCATTGCTTTGCCGGGGTTTCCAGGAGGTAGGTACTCTTCTGGCGTCTGAAGCATCCGTCATGTTTAGCCATGGAATTTGGTTTGGCCTGAACAAACTGTATTGCTTTTTGGAAGCATTCAAAAGTTATATGTTACATAGCAGAACGAGGAGGGGGAATACATTTTTTAGGCGAAATGCATTATAAATTTGAAGTTAAAGATACGATTTTTGACTTAACCAATTAGACGCCTGTCAGATTTCACTGATTTCTTACTAATTAGTAATTTCAGGTAACTTCCCTTCTTACTAATTGTTAAAGATAAGAATCTAACTGTTACAGATGCAATTTTGACTTAACCAATTGGCCGCACAAGGAAACTGAATGTTTGTGACACTAACCACTTAGAGTAGGCTGCTGGTTGACAATTGCAAATTAGAATTAACTTACCCATATAGGATTTCTATTTAGTAATTGATTAGCACACACAATTTTACTTGTCATGCATGTGTTCAGAATTTCTTTACAACTTGTTGCAGTGCTTCCATCATTGTTGCTTATCTTATGAGATCAGAGCGGAAATCTCTTGAAGGTCTGAATCTCTTTTCGTCAGAAGAGTGCATGTAAATTTTCCATTTACTCTACTTGAATATTGCTCACGTGGCATGTCTTGCTTATTATTTTCTTCCAGAAGCATTAGAATCTTTGAAGGAAATTTCTGAGTTGGCGTGCCCGAATGATGGTTTTCTTGATCAGGTGAGATTCGATTTTGTTCTGTTTGCAGCATATAACTCCCAGAGTGTTTGTTGCTTAGTTGAATATCCTGTACCCTGCAGTTGAAATTCTTTGAAGAAATGGGCTTCAAAGTTGACACTTCAAGTCCTTTGTACAAGCAATTCCGCTTAAAATTATTAGGTTAGTCTTGATCCATCTTGGCCAACTTGGTGGTTACTAGTTGTCCTGACATAAAGTTGAGTCAATAGGCCTTCTCCATTTTCTCTTTGTTGGGTCTCTCTTTGACTACTATCACTGAGAACAGTGCCAGTTAGTTGGCCATGCAGGCTCCGGCATAGTTTATATAGGCCAATAGGCCAGATGCACGCTTTGATGCTTTCAAAAGGAATCTAGCTGACACTGCAAATCATGAAATATCTTACTTCCTCGTGAAATTCATAGGTGGCTAATTGGTTGTTTAATGTACAATCAGTTTTTTTTATATTTCCACAAGGAAAGGATATTTTTCTGTACCGTATAAGTTGATTAAGGAGAATAGATCACTGATTCATGGTCTAGAGTGTTCAAACGTTTTTTCCTTGATAATGCCTTGTGACTAACATATTCCCTCGAGCGCTTTTGTATCCATTTGAAGTGATGTATGGTTAGTATCGCAGCTGCACCTGAAATAAGTTTAAATGTGTGTCACCATTTTTATTTTTTTCACAAATTAGTCAAATTATCAATTGGGCAGTTTTGATCTTGTAGAAGTTTGGTGTATTCAACAATAGTACAATACTATTGTTTCATCTGATAGAATTGATCATTAGTAATCCCTTTCAATTCGAAGCAGGGGTTCCCTTTCTGCATTTTTTATCATGTGAATTTTGACCGCATTAGGTCCTTTAGGTTTATGTTTGCTTCAGTCTCACAAACATTGCCATTCCTTCACATCTACTATGCGAATGTTTACCATATTTAAACAGCTATTCTCTATTTAATTCAAGTAAATTCTTAATTTCAGTTTATTTGAACAAACATGCATGCAGTAACCTAGCCTTTTCCTCGGGAAACTATCTTGTTCTCCCGTGAGGACATCCTCCCCTTAATGGTTACCGCACTTGTACTCTTCCAAAAATCACGAAAAATTGGGTACATGCACATCTTGTTGAAGTATGCATGCCTGCAAATTTTGGTACAGAAATGTGTATGCATGTGTACTGTACGGAAAAGACAAAAATTCAGTCCATATTTGGAAAGAAAAATTTGTCCTTTTGGTATAGTACATGTACATATATATTTTTATACTAAATTTTGCAGACGTACATACTTCAATAAGATGTACACATACACATTTTTTTCGCTATTTTTGTAAGTGTAGAAGTGTGCAAACCGGAAAGGGAAGGATGCCCTCGTGGGAGGACGAGATTCGATTAATGTATGCTCTTGCAGGTCAATCGTACAAATTTGGGGAGAAAATAGGCAGCTATATGTTTAAAGATGACCCTGGCCTTTATCCACAATCTGGCTCTTGTCAAGATCCTTCAAAGGAGGAACAACATAAAACAGCTTACCGCTGCAGGAAATGCAGGAGAATTATTGCTGTGCAGGACAATGTTGTAAGTCATGTTCCTGGTGAGGGTGAATCTTGCTTTGACTGGAACCGAAGGAAGAGTGATCGTCCATACAACAAAGAACAAGATTGCTCGTCTTTATTTGTCGAGCCTCTGAAGTGGATGACTGCAGGTAGGCTGATGTTATAATCTTCTTCTTGGAGAGTGACTTCAGATGGGTCATGACCTATTTGCATCTGCAAGTACACAAAGAAAAATTCATACAAGTTATGCGCATATGGTCGGTTTATGCTTGGGTTATGTTGCGCATGTTTCATTAGGGATTTGGAACTAACAGACACTGCAATGGTCCATATTTCAGCTGGTAGCCATTTTAAGATTTTATGAATATTGTATTAGGTGCCTGCATTAGTAAATAAAAGTATCATAAATCGTTAAGAGTTACATAGATGTCATATGCTGCCCCACTGAATCCCTTGTGATTCTTGGTGTGTTAAATACTTGTGTGTTAAATGATTAGGTGAGCTTAGAACTGATACCTTCATATATACTTGTGTGTTAAATGATTAGGTGAGCTTAGAACTGATACCTTCATATATACTTGACGTTTACAGCAAATGTACACCTGCTTACATTATTTGGGTTTAGTAGAGCAAATGTTGTAGGTCCTGCCTTTTTATTTTCACTATCCCTACATAGTTTCACTTGCGCCTTTGTTCATATCTAGCAGTAGAAGATGGTGCTTTGGAGGGGAAGCTATCATGCATCCATTGCGGAGCACGTTTGGGATACTTCAACTGGTCAGGAATACAGTGCAACTGTGGCAGCTGGGTTACCCCTGCGTTCCAAATCGTGAAGAGCAAGGTTGATATCAGCACCATCTAGATCGTAAGGAGACCAGCCAAGTCCAGGGCTACCATTGGGGAAGTATTGAGGGATGTGACAAAGCTAGCGCCTCGTAGTTTAAGATTTCGTGTACAATGTGTACGCAACATATACAGTGAAGCAATAACATATTTGTATATGTTGCCATTGCTGATCAGAAGCTGTGCACAGCAACGATTGTACAAAACCACGCATTTTCTGATGTATACAAATTGCTGTGAGATCAGTCGTCTATAGGGCTGAAAACAGATCGAATATATGTCGGGCATAGTCTAAGCGTATTTGCGTTGTTTCAGCAAATGCGAATATAAATGCAGTTTGAGCGCTATGATATGACTCTATTTGTTTTTGCAATGGATTGTCACAATTTAGATTATGTGCAGAAACTTTTTCTCACTACCTTATGAATTATAAGATTTTGTAATACAGCTGGAATTTTGCTTTTGTTTTTAGCCTGAATCTATAATCGGAATCAAACAGGGCTTAAATACGGACATGAACATTGTCTACAGAAGTTGACCGGACAGAGACATTTTTAACCATTTCGTCCTTGTACTTAATGCACATAATCATTCTAATTTATTTCACCTAATACGTTAAATTAAAAACCTGTCCAACTGGTAAGGCATACTGAAAAAGTGCACGTATAGATTTATATTCTTTTTTTTTTGGTTGGAAAACACACATGGATTTATCGAATTTGAATGCCATAGAGTAATTCCAATAAAAAATACTTTCAGAAGCAAAAAATCTCAGTATTTATACTAGCTAAGTATCTATACGTTATAACGATAATACAAATATTTAACACAATAACATCAAACACAAACTCAAGGTATAAAGATATGATGTGCCATACGAGTGCTGCAAAACGAATATGTCAGGACCGATACTGTAGTTTGATTTTATATGAAATTAAAAAAGAAAATAAGGAGATTATCTACTAATTTCCCTCCTAATTTCATTATTTATTTTTATTAGTAAGATGTGTTTTATATCTGCAGCCGGTAACGAGATAAATGGGCTAGAGGACAAGGGTGAATACAAAAGTATGCATGAGAAGAAAGCATGAGAAGAGATGATATGAAAATCAACTTATATTTTATACTATAGAAATATAGATTTTTCTAAGCGGATTTGAAAAAGAAAACAAACCGGTAAAAAAAAGAAAAAATAAAAACAAATAGGAGTGGGATGGCAAGGAATGAACCCCTGCCGCAATACCGTTGGATCGCGGGCCTGCGGGCTATCTCAGTCGTCCAGATTCTTCTCTTTGACTCCATTCGCCAGTCTTCTCCGTTCTTCCGCTTGCGGCCCCTCTCCCTCCTCCCGCCGCGGCCGCGGTGTGCGCGCCTCTCCGGCCAGCCGCCTCTGCCTTCCTAGTTCCTACCCCGCCGGCGGCACTCTATTCCGTGAACTAGCGTCCCCTGCCTGCCCTCAATACCCACCCGCTTCCGCTCCCCCATCTCTGCTGGCTTGGAGGTCCATGGATACCAGCGCCGCGGCCGCCGGCGAGGTGGGCTGGTACGTGCTCGGACCGAACCAGGAGAGCGTGGGCCCCTACGCGCTCGCGGAGCTGAGAGGTGACCCTTCCCCCCTCCCTCCTAACAATTTAGCGCATTGCAGTTTGAGTTTTCTCGGTGAGGTGAGGTCGGATTTAGGGTTTCGTCCATGAGGCGGAGTTGGTTGTCTGTTGCGTGATCGCTTGCGTTGCTGAATTTAGCTTCTTTCTTATTTAGATTCTTGTTTTCTGAGTATTAGTGTGTAGATAATCTCGCGGAGAATGTTTCGTTTCCACGCTTTTGAACTTGAAGAATTTTGCTCCCTATTTCCCAAAAACGAATATTGAAAATAAAAGAAAAATTGCTCCCTTCGCAGAACATTTCGCAAACGGGTACCTCAACGAGGGCACAATGCTCTGGGCACAAGGGAGGACGGAATGGATTCCACTCTCATCGATCCCAGAGTTACACTCTGGAGTCGCAACAAAGGATCAACCTCAACAAGGTTAATGTTTTCGCCTTGTACTGCACCATTAAAGAAAATTCTGTAAGGTTCTACTATCTCATTCTTTTGATTTGTGTGCAGCTGCCCCAGATGTTGAAGATGATTTTGAGAAGTTTCAGAAGGAGGTTATAGAAGCCGAGACAGAGGTGGAGGCCTTGAAAGGCAGTGCTGAAGATGGTGATGTAACCCAAGAGCTTGATGAACGGCCAGCAACCCCACCAGATGGCGAGGAAGAATTTACGGATGATGATGGCACCATTTACAAATGGGACCGTACTCTGAGGGCATGGGTTCCTCAAGTAAGTACTGTTAATCTATCTTTGCCATTGCTAGGTTTAGATATGCTGCCTACTTGTATCAGGTAGTACTTTCTTTACTTATCACTATTGAGGTGCAAGACATTCTCCTTAGTTTAGAGCTTGAGATGTTATGTACTTTCTTATGAAAAATCATGAATCATCATTAGATGAAAACTCGTGTTAGTATATGTCATTCGGTCAATTTATATGTACTTCTAGTTACGTAGTAACAAAGGACCGACCAATGGAAAGTACCAACCATTCTTTAATAGACTCAGAAATTCTTGTGAGACTATTGTTTTTTGAAGGATTGTACTAGTTTGGGAATTAATGCTTGGAACATCTTTAGTCTTCTCACTCAAATAGGGTTCAAGAGAGATTTAGTTGAACTGAGCCCTATGTTTGTCTTTACTGTTTAATTAATCATTCTTTATATTTTTCTTTAGCTACCTGTGCTGGTGCAAGATTTCAAGCTATGTTTCTGAAACAACAGGCCTGATAACCTTCAGGACTGAAGCCAATTTTCTAGAAAAAAAATCTTACATTTCATATTAGCAACCTTAGAGAACGTGAGAAACTCATCTAATCATCTGAATCGACGTATCTTTACTTTAGAGCTTATTTTTTCATCAGTTTCTTTCCCCTCACCATAATCCTTCTTGCTGTGCCTAGTTTGCTCAAGACAGCTGTGTGCTAATTAGTTTTCATGTTGTGTATAAGTTTTATTTCAAGGAAAAAGCAACTATGTTTTGTTCCAGCAAATACCGGTATAAATCATGGTTTACTTGCTAGTCCACTACTCCACTTAGTATTCCTTACTTTCTCATACTGCTTTATGTTGGCAATAATTATATATACATTGCAATTATTTCATTATATATCCGTTCAGCTTTTATTCCTTTGAATACAAAAACTCCCCCTTCTTCATCTTGTTTAATATACCCACTTGTTATAATTTTCAATTATTCCAATTTTTCGTGTGCCTTTATAGAATGATGTATCTGGTAAAAAGGAAGGTTATGCTGTTGAAGAGATGACTTTTGCACTTGAGGAAGAAATATTTCAGGCACCAGATATCCCTGGTCCGCCCGCATTAGAAGAAATCAACACTCCGGCCAAAAACAAAAACAAAGAATCAGATAAAGCAGAAAAGAGAGGAGAAAAGAAGCGGAAATCTTCTGAGAAGCCAGCTGAAAAAAAGGTATAGTTTCCAAGTCATTCTGGGAGTTCTTGATAAGTGTGCACAGGTTACTTCTAGTCTTCTGCTAACCTGTTGGACTTCTGTGGTAGGAAGCTAACAAACCTCCAGACAGTTGGTTTGAACTCAAAGTCAACACACATGTCTATGTAACTGGTTTGCCTGATGATGTCACCGTGGAGGAGGTAATTTACTTGTATCAACTAATTCTGTAGCCACATTTCATTTATCTCTTGGGGAGATCATATTGTTGAATGACAATTTAACACTTTATTAATTAGTTGGTTATTCTAAAAATGCTTGGTTGTGAACTTCTGATGCTGGATTTCTTTTGCAGATTGTGGAGGTATTTTCCAAGTGTGGAATAATAAAGGAGGTATGCTTTTAATATGCAGTGTTTCAGAGACACAATTGTTGTGGCCTGTCTTATTCACTCTTGATCATGGTTTCATTTTTCTCACCTGTGAAAAGACTTGGTTTTGTCAGTACTTAGACTAATATATAGTTGCCATCTGAGAATGTAACTAATTGGCATACTGGCAAAAAAAAAAAAAAAACTTTGTAGTTTGACTTATCAGAATCTTTTTATCTTTCTTCATGGCAGGGCTGTTCATTTTTGCAATCTGTTCAACTCAGCAATTATATATTTCACTGTCAAATCGAGCACTTAGCAAATTTCAGCTGTCCAAACTTGCAGCATGCATTATGATAGATATTACTTCCTCCAGTCCGAAATAAGTGTCGTTTTTGACATCGACACGGTCCCCAAAATATAACTTCAACTACTACTTTTTGTTGTAATATATTGATAAAAACATAGCAAAAGTATACTATGAAAGTATTTTTTGAGACAAATCTACCCGTGTCATTTTCAAGTATCCAAACTCAATACATAAAAAGTAATTTGTAGCCAAAGTTTAAAACAGTTGGCTGCACGCAACCCAAGACGACACTTTTTTTGGACTGGAGGGATTAGATATTGGCACATCTGCCCATATGTTATCTTAGATGGATGTAATATTAATTTGTTGAGATGCTACTGGTGCCTTAATTAAGCTGAAAAACTATTACCATATTTATTTGACATTTAATTTATTTTGAGTAGCTATTGTTGTTTCTCTTATTCATAATATGTTTTGGAAACATATGGCTGTGATGTGGTATTTATATTTCTTCCCTGAACTTTAAAGCATTGGACACCTGTAAATGTTGATAATTGATAATACAGGACCCAGAGACTAAAAAACCTCGGGTGAAGATCTATACTGACAAGGAAACTGGCAGGAAAAAGGGTGATGCCTTGGTGACATTTCTCAAGGTATCTCCTTGTTAAACTGCTCAGATTATTTGGACTCACTATGCATTTCTTTTCATGTGCCTTTTCTTCTCGATGATCCAGGAGCCTTCTGTAGCTTTAGCAGTTCAATTGTTGGATGGGTCGTCATTCCGTCCTGGTGGTAAGACTCTGATGTCCGTAAGTCCGGCCAAATTTGAGCAGAAAGGTATTATTTCATGATTCTATCAATACCAAATATTCTATGTGCCATCAGCTACAAAAATTGTTACTGATGCTATCATATGTGTTTCAGGTGATGCTTTCATTGCAAAGAAAGCAGATAAGCAAAAGAAACGGAAGACCAAGAAGGTTGAAGACAAAATGCTTGGATGGGGTAATCTCAATCTTGGTTTTTTGGTAGTTATTTTAATTATAGTTGATTCAAATATATGATTTGTTTGTTGTAGTGTTAACTCATGGATAGATTTAGGTTGTACAAAATCTACCCATATTATTTTTACATGGCTGAATTAAATACTCTAAAGATAATGTGGGCCAAGTTAAAATGATTTGACAGTATTCATTGTAGGATGCACACGCTTTTCTTAACTGAGGGAGCATAGGAGAATAAACCCTAGTCTTCAGACAAAGTTTGATTTTAACTTCATTTGTTTTGTTAATAATTTCTTCTAATTAGGTGGGCATGATGATAAGAAGGTGATGATTCCTACTACAGTAATTTTACGGCACATGTTCACTCCTGCTGAGTTGAGAGTAAGTAGCTGATATATGCTTGATGCCTCCCTAAATATGTGCTCTTTTGATCTGAGACTGGGTTTACCTGTACTTGATTGCACATTAGGTCATTTCAGATTTGCTCTCCCGAGGTTCATGCTTCATAGCAACTTTCTTTTCATTTTTATTGCACTAACCAAGAATATCCTGACCTTGCAGGCTGATGAAGAACTTCTTCCTGAGCTTGAGGCAGATGTTAGAGAGGAATGCATCAAGTTTGGCCCAGTGGATAATGTGAAGGTAATGATTGATTCCACCTTGTCTGTAATCATAGGGTTTTCATAAAGCACTCTGAACACCTACGCCCAGATATGGAGCTTTTCCCACCAACCAAAAATTGAACTTGTCTGGAAAACAGATTCTACCAATTGCTTTCGAAAACAAACTTTTCATCATTTTATTATAATGATGAGATGCATACTTTATACAAAGAAATTCTCCAGAATCAAGCCAGATTGGCATGGATCAGCCATAAATCACCGAATTGTCCTATTGTATCCTTCTCTGTTTTCCACCAAACCGCTGTTGTTAAATTGACATATTTCTGGCTTTGTGCATGCAGATTTGTGAAAATCATCCACAGGGTGTCATATTGGTGAAATTCAAAGACCGGAAAGATGGTGCCAAATGCATAGAGAAGATGAATGGAAGATGGTAGGTTTCAAAACACGCATATTCCCCTTTGTTCCCCCTCACAAGCCTTCAGTATGTCAAATGCCTCACTAAGTACCCTGAAATGTAAGGAAAATTTTGTCATCTGAATGAAAATGCGAGTAATTATTGGAGTTGTGCATGTTTACTCATCTACCCAAAGAAGATTTAACTATAAAAGAATGTTGAGCAATTATCTTGTTCTCCTGGATTGATATGTACTAACAACAAAAGAGATTCATTGCTTACTTTGCAGGTTTGGTGGGCGGCAAATCCATGCGAGCGAAGATGATGGTTCAGTCAACCATACTCTGATCCGTGATTATGATGCAGAGGTGTCAAGGCTGGATCGATTTGGAGAAGAGTTAGAAGAGTCCACATGAGAGTTGATCAATCGATTATTAGGATTGCCATCAAGTATGATAGCATGAGGGTAGAAAGAAAGTTTTGTTTCTTACCCCTTTCATAGGTTGGGCCTTTTGTTTGCCTGATCAATCTCCGCAAAAAAAAAAAAGTTTGTGGGTACTGGCCATGGGCTGTACGCGTTCTGTAATTGTAAACCATAAAGATGAACTATTTTCGTTGCTTAACGTGTAACACTTGCTAGTAAGCAACTTGCGATGCTCGTGACCTCGCTATTGGGACCCTGCTGTTGTTTTACTGGGTTGTACCGGCACGTCGCTGACGATACAGCTTGTAAGATGGAGAAGAAACAGCCCCTACGTCATCTACTTGGCACTTTGGCAGCTGGTGGCCACTGATGATACAAACAGACGCTGACGATATACACTGTGAGAATAAAAATTCACTGACGAATGTCGTAGTGTTTGCTTGATTTCTGCAGGCATATACTCGTTTCTAGTGCTTGTATATTATATCTACAAAAGGGCCTTGTAAGCATTGCGCTTCTTGTGGTGTCAACGAAGACCATTGCGCTTCTTGTGGTGTCAACGAAGATGCAAGCATTGCATTTGCAGATTTGCCCTCTAGTCTGAAACTGGTTTGGTCGTCTGTTGGCTTCAGGTCTTCCAGAGTGATCAGTACCTTCAGGATCCCCTTAAACATACCATCTGTAGCGGAAGGAGATCTCAGACACGTGTGCCAACTCTCAGTGGATCCCACGTGTCAGTGATGAGTCACCCCTACGTCCCAGGAACCGCTTCCATCTCTAGCTATATGAGTGAACAAGAGGGTTAAAACACGCATCGCTGACCCACGTGTCAGTGACGAGTCACCCCTACGTCCCAGGAACCGCTTCCATCTCTAGCTATATGAGTGAACAAGAGGGTTAAAACACGCATCACTGACTCATCCATGGCTCCGTCAGTTCTTAAGTATGTACTGCATTCCAATCCCCCACAATCAATAGCACAATGTACACAGCCATCCATGAACTAAATTGCAGAAGTTACTCCGTTGCATTTGTGTACATTTGTGCAAATTTGCTTGTTTGAAAGCTGTACACATCACATACTTGCTGCTTCATTATAGGACTAGGTCTCGCCTCTTCTTGTGGTTCGATGGCTCAGCACCAGCTGTCCCTTTCCTCATCATCGCCACAAACTCTGAATAATCTATCCTCCCGTCCTACGCGTGCAAAAGTAATTTCAGTTTCACTTGATTTAACAAACCAAAAAACATATACCATCAATACGAGGAACAATTAATCATTTTGGTCTATTGAATCCTATTTCTGTATAAATTTTCCCCCTTAACATGAACAATGTTGATGATACTGTAGTTCGTATGCTATATCACATTGTTTCTGTATTATATCAATTAAATTTGCATAATATATGTCCCTTACATTGTCCGAGTCGGCATCTGAGATGACCTCCTTGATTTCATCGGCATCATACAATCCTTGCTCCTTCAAGGCTTGCTCAAGCTCTTCTTTTGTAATGTACCTGTGAGATAATGAAATAAATTTGCATTCCCCCACAATATTCCAAGTCCAAAACTCGGGTGTCACAGCTGTGTTAATTTTGATGCTTAACTTACCCACTGTTGTCCTTGTCGAAATACTGGAATGCTGTGTAAAGGTGCTCCTCCCTATCCAGTTTGTTCATGTGCACTGTTGCGGTGACGAACTCGTCGTAGTCAATCAACCCATTACCATCAGCATCAGCCTGAAATTATATAGAAGGTTTAAAGGGATCATGTCAGCTTAAATTGTCATCTTGAATAGAACCATGTTCTTAGAGGTGCTCAGAAGAGAAAACTCACTGCTTCCATCAGTTGCTGAATTTCATTGTCAGACAGCTTGGTTCCTTGCTTTGCCAACCTGTTCTTGAGCTCTTCAAGCGTAATGGTCCCGCTGTTATCTTTGTCGATGTTCTTAAACATCTCCTTCAGCCCGGTGATTTCCTCTTCGGATAGGCACCCAGCTATGATCTTACATTAGGTCCAGGACAGCATTAAAGTTTAATTGGTAAGCTGTTCTTCAGCAATTAGATATGTGGAATACTTGCCAAATATGTACTCTTAATGCTGCTTTCTTGAACTGGTTCATGGCCCTGAACTGCTTGAGCCTGTTGAGAACGACATTGTCAAGTGGCGTATCAGGTGCATCTCCATCTTCTTTGATCCACGGGTGATCTACATGTTCAAATTCGTGCCAATTTGTTATGTCAATGCCACATTGATGATATATTCATATGAGCTACTAATGAATAATATGATGAGAACAATATCTAGGGACTTTCGTACTTACTGAGAACCTGGAACGCAGTAAGCCGCTCCTTGGGGTTGATGTTCAGCATCTTCTTGACAAGATCCTTGGCTCCTGATGAAATGTTGGGCCATGGATCGCTCGCAAGATCAATCTGCCCACGCAGGATCGCGGTGAAGATGCCATTCTCGTTCTCTGTCAACGGTACAGTTCAGAAACCATTTGGGAGGTGCAGAAATGCTCGATCTTTCTCGCAGAATGTGCATATACATACCTGCCCAGAAGGGAGGCACGCCGGCTAGGAAGATGTAGAGCATCACGCCAACGCTCCAGATGTCGGCCTCGGGCCCGTACTTCCTCTTGAGCACCTCCGGCGCGATGTAGTATGCGCTGCCGACGATGTCCCTGAACACCTCGCCTTCCTTGAAGAAGACGGAGAGCCCGAAGTCGGTGGCCTTGAGCGGCGCGTCCTCGTCCTTGCTGAGCAGCAGGAAGTTCTCCGGCTTGATGTCGCGGTGCATCACCCCCATGGAGTGGCAGGTGTGCACGATCTGCACGATGGTGCGCAGCAGCGACGCGGCGGCGCGCTCCGTGTACTGGCCCTTGGCGATGATGCGGTCGAAGAGCTCACCGCCGACGCAGAGCTCCATGACGAGGTGCACGTTGTGCTTGTCCTCGTAGGCGCCCCTGAGGTCCACCACGTTGGGCTGGCCGGAGAGGTGGTGCATGATCTGCACCTCGCGCCGCACGTCCTCCGCGTCCTCCTTGCTCGCCAGCTTCCGCTTCGCGATCGTCTTGCACGCCAGCTTCTCCCCCGTCGCCTTGTGCGTGCACAGGTGCGTCACGCCGAACTGCCCGCGCCCGAGCTCCTTGCCCACCGAGTACGTCGCGCGCACGTCCTCCATGGGCCGCCCCAGCACCGTGCCGACGGGCCCCGCCGGCTTGTTGCTGCTGGCCTTGGCGGTTGGCGAGGCTGGTTTGGAGGGTGCCGCAGACGACGGCCGCAGGCCATTGTTCGCCGACGTGCCGCGGCTCGGCGCCTCTGCCGTCGGGGGCGCTGCTGGACCCGTGTCTGCGGCGGCGCCCTGCCTGGCGACCTTGGAGCAGCAATGGCCCATGGCTGCGTGGAACGCGTGCTGCCTGCTCCGACGGAGGGCAGGCAGCCACAGACATCAACAGACTTGGACGACGAGAGATCTGGGGCGAGCCAGACACAGAAATTTTTGCTTGGTTTGGAGATGGTTTTGGTTAAAAAAAATTCTAAAAAAATGGTTTTTTGGAGTTAGAAGGGTAGAGAGGAAACGGCGGGAATGAAGAGCGGTAGTTATCCCTGTTGGGGTGTCTCTTAACAGATATAGGTTAGTTGCTGTTTCTGGCAAATTGTCTTTTTGATACCAGTTGTCTTTTTAGGAAAATTGTCTCTAGATTATGTTCTCTGAGAAACATTCTCAGAACAAGCTTAGGAAGACAGAGATTGCCTTCATTTCCGGGATGATAAAATTGACTATTTCGAATGGACTCAACCTGACAATAAATCAAAATTTACATTGCTTTAATATTGTGTACAGTTTGCTTTGGAGAGCATAGAGGCAGCTTCCTTGATAAATTTACATTGATTATAATGGTACAGCTACAGAATTTTTAGAACTACAACATCCAGAAGTTGGCTAACAGTTGATTTTCCATCTGCTAGTTCATGATAAAGTAAGCAAAAAGGGGTTTTGGCTATAGAATCCAACGAAGGAAAATGTCCAACCTTTGTGCATACATTTAAAGTTGAACAACGTTCTGTTGCCATGTCTGAAGTTCTGCATACAATGCATATGTGATTCAAACATCTGTGGATCCTGTTGTAGCAACAGCATATATATAGTTGATGATTACCTGCATTCATACCACAGCTTATCAACTGCATCACTGCACTTTAAAATATAGATGCCAGCAACACAATTTCGAGGGTTTGCAAACATTTGGACTAGGAGTCAAACAAGAAGGGTTCCTAAATGTGGCGCTCATACACACCGTGACCTTCCTTGCCAGATTGACTTTCATCTTAATCGCTCCTCATGCTCACGAGACGTCCGCCGACGTGGCGGTGGACGTCCTGCCTCTACTGCAGCGACGCCAATGCCGACGCGCCCTTCCTCTGGCAGGAGTACGAACCGGCCGCCCTGAATATTTGCGATCCTGTGCCTGTGTTACATGAACATGAGAACGGGTGTCGGAGTCCAACTCATGTCGAGACGTCCGATTCGGTAAAAAAAATTGGAACACGTTAAATACCACTTGGAATCCGACACGGGTGTCGGAATCTGACACGGATACGTGAGTGTCCGACTCGGCAAAAATTTTGGACACGAGTGTCCGGGTAACACAGTCCTGTGCGTGTGTTCTGAAATTTGAATTACGTGTGGATACGGATATACATATGTACTAATTTGATTATACCAGTCGTGAATGCAGAGGAGTTAGGAAGAAAAGGCTCATCCACCTTTCTTTCTTTCTCCCTCTTTTTCTTTCTTCCGCTCATCTTCCTCTTCTTCTCCATCTGCCTCATCCATGCTAAAAAAAATTGTTAAGGGCTCTGAAGTCTCCATTGGCCGTGAAGCGACAGAAATCCTCCCCGAAGCCTCTTGAATCCGCCCCTGGATCATGCCATGCCACTTCAAAATTCTGCTTACATCTGCACCTCTTTGTGATTGAAGTACAAAAGTTGCAAAAAATTTTGTAGGGTATTCTCAAGTTTAGAAGAATACAAAATGATATGGAGCGCCCCATTATAGTCCACTCTGTTTTATGGGCTACAATTTATTTCGACCAAGTTTTATGGGCTATAATGTGCTGTAACTCTGTAATCTGTACAATAGCGGCCCACCCTGCGCCTCTCGGCCCGGCCAACCTCGGAGGGGAAGCTGCCGAAACCCTGCGGCAGGGCAGCCGCCAATTCACCTTCTTCCTCGCAGCCGCAGCTCCACCTCAGCGACGCCCCTACTAGTCTGCCAAACTGCTCGCCGCTCTCCCTTCACCGAAGCAAAACTTGGTGGGTTGCGTTCTTCCGTTGATGGGTCGCACCATCAAGAGGGCCAAGAAGGCCAAATCCAAGAAGATGACCAAGGTGCCAGATATTGTTCCTGGAGTTCTTCTTCGTCGTGGTCTCTTCAGTATGTTCTTTGCTTCACTTTGCTAATTTTTTGCTGTATTTCTGGCTGAAGAATGGTGAAGCCCCGTCGTCATCTAATCCTGCTGTTGCGTCTGGCCCGGCTAAGGTGAGGGAGGAATAATCAATCTGATTTTCCTTTTGTCATACAGCCGAAATAGTGGTGTTTACTCATCGATTGGCTCCTAAATGAATCATCTTTTGCTTAAAAAAAAATGTTTTTATCCGTTCTTACGAACTTTCGGTAACAGATTCGTATCGATTTTGTGTGCCAGTTAGGCTTAACTAGTGGTTCTTTTCAGGTCTGGCAACCGGGTGTAGATTCACTGGAAGATGGGGAGGAGCTCCAGTTTGATCCTGAGGCTTACAATTATCTCCGAGGATTTAGCATTGGCTGGCCTTGCTTGAGGTGAAATTTATGCACGTAGAGCATTGTTCATGTCCTAATTTGAGGCCAATATATGGTCTGTTTCAACGAATGTACCTGCGATTGCAGTTTCGATGTTGTGCGTGATCAACTTGGACTTGTCCGGTCAGGGTTCCCACATACATTGTATGGCGTTGCTGGAACCCAGGTTGTGTTTCTCTTTACCCCTTCAGAACCTAGACATTGTTACCAGCAAAACTTGAATTGCTCTTCATGTCTGCCATATGGTTACTCTTTGGTTTTCTAAAATAAAATTTCAATGGGTATATTAATTTTGTACTGTTGTTTCCTATTCTTCTATGTTTTTTCATTTTGTTTTTGCAGAAAATCTCATGGGAATGTGCTGTGATGTTGCCAATTTTATTATTGTTCTTATTAAGTTGTTTTAGATTGAAAATCATGCTGTTCCTGATTCTGAGATCAAAACATGGCAGAAACTTAATGTTAGTGCCCGTTTGCTTGCATTTATATCATGATTTTTGCCAGAAATTGTGATGGATTGCGAGTGAACTCTAACATGGATTATTACAAGAGTAATGTAAGCACAAAATTCAACAATTTTCTTAAATGAATTGATCTTACGCTGGATACTGAGCTTGAAAGATTGACATGAGATTCATGGAATTGCAAATAATCTATTCATGACTAGAAACTTTAGTTTGTCTCTGAATTAGGATTTAAGAGCTAAACTTTTTGTTTCTTCAGGCTGAGAAGGCTTCATGGAATTATATCGGCATTTTCAAGCTTTCCAACATAAACGGGAAGAAGCGGGAACCTATACCAGCTTCAGCAGTTGATGGTGACAGTGATATGGATAGTGACAGCAGCAGTGATGAAGAAGATGAAGAAATTAATGAAGATACTAAGCCCATTGTACATGTATGTTCTTACTCAAGACCTTGCCATAAAAAAATATATTTCACAATGCAGCAAGCTCCTTTGATACATAGCTTGTGATGTGTTCTGTTGCTATATATGAATGTACCAGCTAAAAAAGGTGGCTCATGCGGGGTGTGTAAATCGGATACGCTCAATGACTCAAAAACCGCATCTATGTGCTACATTGGGAGATACTGGTCATGTTCAGGTAATTCATTTCTTCCCTCACATTTCTTTTTATTTGCTGTGATGGTCTTCTCACTCTAACCTATACATCAATCCCCTTTCCTATTTGCCCTGTAACAGAAAGTATATTTTATGCATTTTATTTCCTTTTGAAAACCTTTGTCCAGGAACAGAATGCACCACACTGACTACTTCTTTGTGGATAACTAACTGTGCATTCTATTGCTAAATACGCAGGTGTGGGATTTGAGTAAGTTCCTTAATTCATTAGCAGAGTCAGAGACACTTGCGCACAAAGAAGACGACACAATCCTCAAGCTCTTACCTGTGAAAGTATTTAGTGGCCATAAAGATGAGGGCTATGCAATTGATTGGAGTCCACTTGTTACTGGAAGACTTGTTTCTGGTGTGTCTGATCTTATCCATTTCACAATGTTTGTCATCTGCTGTGATGTTTAAAGTGTTTCCGTGTTGAGAACTTAATGTATCGTGTGGTTCCCTCTATTCCATGTCAAAAAATCATCCATATCATTTAATTTGGTATATAGACATTTGCATGGATTAATGTAATGCTTTATCTACGTAGGTGACTGCAATAAGTGCATTCACCTGTGGGAGCCGACTTCGAACAACTGGAACGTAGATGCAAATCCATTTGTTGGACACTCTGCAAGTGTTGAAGATCTACAGGCATGACACTGAACGATGTATCATATATCTATTTGTATGTTTCCTTGAACATGATTGTCTCAACTGTGAGAACTATATCCTTGCAGTGGAGCCCCACGGAAGCCGACATATTTGCCTCTTGTTCAGTGGATGGTACAATATTAATATGGGATATACGTACAGGGAAGAAACCTTGTATTTCTATTAAGGCTCACAATGCTGATGTGAATGTTATCTCATGGAATAGGTATATCCAGTGGAGAACTCTATCAATTTTATGAGTACTATAACCTCTGCTGCATAAAGCATAATGTTTTGTGCATGTTTTTACTTTCATTCTCAGGCTTGCTAGCTGCATGATAGCTTCGGGATGTGATGATGGCAGTTTCTCAATTCGTGATCTTAGATTAATCAAGGTACTCCATCTTGATAGAGCACAATTTTCTACGCCTGTGACTTTCATACGCTAGCCACTTCAATTGCATTTTCCTCAATCTGTGTTTTTATGATTTGTTCTAAGTTCAGCTTCTGTTTGTCTGTATCGATGTAATCAGTAAACCTTCTCATGGATGAAAATAGTTAGGTTTGCGTATGCTACTAGTTTTTTCAAGTTAAGAGATGCCACAGTAGATATTGTTTTAGTGCTGGTAGTGTATAAATTGTGTCTTTGTGCAAAAATCAGTGCAGCTGACTATTATCCATGTCATATTACCCTTTTTTCTCGTAACATATTCGGTAAATAATAATTTTGCTTGTGCATTTTTTAGTATCGCTTGTGAATGATTATATTTGCATCGAATCTTTTTCCCTTATGCTCTCTATTGTACTGGTAGGAGGACTCCTTGGTAGCGCATTTTGAGTACCACAAGAAAGCAATTACATCTATTGAGTGGAGTCCACATGAAGCATCAACATTGGCTGTAACATCTGAAGACCATCAACTCACGTAAGTCTCCCTCCTTACCTTAGCTCATTCATGTTTTAGATGCAATGAATTGTTGAAATGTTTGCCTAGTATTTGCTGACACCCTTCCTGAATTGTCTGCATTCAGAATTTGGGATCTTTCATTGGAAAAAGATAAAGAAGAGGAGGCCGAGTTCAGAGCGAAGATGAAAGAGCAGGCAAATGCACCTGAAGATTTGCCCCCACAACTTCTCTTTGTTCATCAGGTAGTATTATCACATTATTTCTCTCATTTTCTTATTCTGGTATTGGAAATTAACCGATTTGTGCCTTCATCTTTTGTGGCTGTATCATTTTTCCTAGACAGTTTTGTTGCTTGTAAAGAGGCAAATACTTGACTTTAACTGTTTGTATGAGCAGGGCCAGAAAGATTTGAAGGAATTGCACTGGCACCCACAGATACCTGGGATGATCATATCAACGGCATGTGACGGCTTCAATGTGTTGATGCCTAGCAACATCGATACAACCATTCCAGCTGCTGAGCCTAGCAACATTGATACAACCATTCCGTCTGCTGAGCCATAGATGTTTAAGGTAGCACCATCAAACTACTTTTCAGATTTATGTATCCAGTAGTGTGTATCCCAGTTTTGCTGTCATTTGTGTTCATAAAGGATGATGGTCATAAAATTTTGATCGACTGACATTCTGTGCAATATAGTGATAAGATTTAATATGCACGGCCTGGATGGTAGTTCTGCTCGGTTTGCTAAATACTCTCCTTGATCAAAATGCCATTTTTTGTTCCTGGTAATTCTGCTGGATGTTGGCCTGGCATGAAAATCTGGTGTTGAAGCAAAAATTGTGACCAAAACTGTTTGCTTCACAGCTAGCAGCCTAGTTGGTGTTGGTGCTGAGCTAGAAGGGCAATTTTTCTTTTATTAATTATCATTAACTTCTTTATCGACTGCAGCCAATTGTGAGATGCTAGTCAACAGCAAAATGTTTGTGAAACCAATAATCGAAACTGTTGCAGGTGTAGCAGCACCTCATGGCTGTGAATTGTGATTATATATGGCTCACTGGTACGAGCACAAGCTGCAAGACTGGAAGGTCAGTCTTTGCACAGCGTGGTCGGCGATTTGATGCAGGTTTTGTTCGTTTCTGAAAATTCTGCAGCCACCCATTTGTGAATGCTGCTGCATGTGTGCTCACTTTGGAGGAAATTAAATATAAGCTAGGCACATATCCTTTCTACTAACTTCTAAGCAATAGCAGAGGATTGGAACTGTTAGGAGCTCTTTTGTTTTGGTTAAATTTCACGGAAAGTTAGGTTCGCTTTGACATGAAAAACTCGTTGACGAGCACTAGCTGTTTGCTCCTCTGAACACCCCAGAACTGAAGCGTCAGTTTAGACTTCTATTTTTAGTTCAAATAAAAATAATGCGGTTTAATTAAATACCGTCAATTTGCCTATAGCTCGAGTTTAAAAAAAAATTGAGGCTATAGATGAACTCCTTCAAGACTTCTTAGAGTTTAAGCTCTGTCAAACATACCTTAATGCCAAACTCCAAAGAAACGCGATAAGTAGTACACGCAATCTAGGTACGTGAGCAAGTATTTTAGCCAACAACACGAGCAAGAATAAGTTCCGAGAGGCCTTCAGCCTCTTCGACAAAGATGGCGACAGTACCTTGCGCTTCGCCATTGCATTGTTCGTCAATGAATTGCGCGCGCATGCATGCATGCAAATGCAGCAATCGATTGATGCAAAGAACATGGCAGGGACGATCACGACCAAGAAGCTCGGGAGGGTGATGCGTTCGCTGGGGCAGAGCCCCACGGAGGTGGAGCTGCAGGACATGGTCGATGAGGTGGACGCCGACGGCAGCGGCGCCATCGACTTCCACGAGTTCCTCACCCGCAAGATGCGCGACTCTGGCGCCGACGACGAACTCCGCGAGGCCTTCCGCGCGGCTTCATCTCCCGCGACCAGCTCCGCCACGTCCTGGAGAACCTCGGCGAGCGCCTCTCCGATGACGAGCTGGCCGAGATGCTCCGCGAGGCCGACGGCCAGATCAACCACACCGAGTTCGCAAAGGTCATATGGCAAAGTGAGTCAGCCCCAAGCTTTTTTTTTGGGAAATACAGTAAGAGAGATTCTACTGTGAAATTAGTGAGAACCGGTGTCGAGCAGGCCTCGAACGCGGATGGCACGAGTGCAACAACACACTCTGACCAACTGCGTTAGGCGCAACTTCTCAGCCCCAAGCTTCTTCGATCTTGGCATTTCTTTTTTACTTTCTTGCAATGCATTCGTCACGTTCTTCTCAATTGCCCTGTAGATTAGATTAGATTATTACCGCATCCTAGGATTGTAATATAATCATTGGGTATCGATAGGTGGTTGCTTCTACTTAATCGATTAGGATTGAGTTTCGTCAGCGAAAACGCCGGTACCGCTGCTCCTGAAAAACAGATATCGCCTGTCGCTGACTTCTTGCGTTTCGGATCTTGAAAATCAGCCGCCAAGTTAGACAACGGTACTCCATGAATGTATATTTGCCCATACGCATACTTGCATTGCATTGGGTCTTGAAAGTTCAGTAACGTAATAGCATTAAGCCAGTAACAGTGCACCCATGCATCAAACTTGATCTGAAACAATGCATGACTTTGATCTGAATCTGAGTATCTGATACCATATGCTGTTCTTGTATGAATGTGCAGACGAAGGCAGCATATGATGGACGACGAGGGGAGTCACGGATCTCACTCTCACCGGAGCAACAGCTGCTGTGCAATCCTCTGAAACTCACCCAGCCACCTTAACTTGTAGTTGGCAGCCGGAGAAATGTAACAAGCAAAGCGAGTAAATAGCTGCATGATTCAGAATGTACATGGAAAAGAAATAGCTTAAGCTCTTCTGAACTTCTGGTTCTGTACTGGATAATGGTGCAAGGTAGCAAGAGCATACTTGGCGACATTTCGCAGATTCAGAATGTTTCAACATGATTTTTTTAGTAAAGTTTCAACATGACTCATAGGCATATGGATTTACAGAACTCACATACTCACAAAACCTACTGAATGAGCTTCGCTGCAACTACAGAAAGCAATGCAATCTCTCAAAATGCAATTTACAACAATGGTGGAGGACGATCGAGCACATTTCGCTGGTCCAGACTATGAAAATGGAATATACTTGGAAGTTGGAAGAATGGGACTCAAAAAGTTTGCCATCCTTCCTTTCCGGAGGTTCTGCTAAGAAGCAGGTTGCATCTGCAGATCGTCGGATTTCCAGACAACGTCCTTCAAGGTCTTGGAAAGGTTCTTGTAGAACTGCAGAAAATTACAGGTACACATTTAAGTATATATTGTTCAAGGAAAAGGTGCTAGAAGAACAAAACAAAAATTACAAAATTCAGTAATTTAGTGAATCCAAACTACTGGTGATCGGAAGCTAATGACTCAGCTTCTTAATCATAGTCCATGAATACATATGCTTCTTTTATTGGCATGATCTTTGCATGTATGGTAGTTACCTTGTGAAATTCCAGAGTGTCACCTTTTGCTTTTCGGACTTCTACCATATGAAGAGAGGGTGCAACTTGCAGTATCTGGATGAAAATGCATAATAAAAGTTAGGCAGAACAAGTTTACTTAAAGCAGATTGCAGTTCAGGTTTTTTTTCCCTGCATTACCTCAGTAGCAACATTGAGGTTGCCCTTCCTCCCTGCTTTTACCTTTTCGAGCCTCAACTGGTCACAAAATAAAAGATAACTTCATCATACAGAAAGATCTATTTAAAGTTTGTATACATTGGAGAAGTCAGACCTTAAAAAAAATATTCAAACAATAAGTTATTATAGAGTTGTGGGGAGGAACCTTGTAATTTTTCTTCTGAACATCAAATCCTAGAGGTTTTGCAGCTTCCTCAATCTTGCGGACAATTTCTTTGGGTGGACACTTTGATGTGAACCTTGTTTCTCTTTTGAATTCCTGCAAATACAGTGATTAATAGTTAAACTAGAAAGTATAGAAGAATAAAATCGTAGAAACATGATAAGTATATATTTAATAGAAAATCCCAACTTTGAAAAAAAATTGTAAAATTTTCAGAACCGATGTTCGAATCACATAGGCATATGGAACTATTAGCTTGTGACATGAATTATAATTGTGTAACTGACTTGACCTACATTAGCTGATTTCAAAATAAATTCAAGTGCATATCCATGAGGTAATATCCTCAGAAAATCATGATGACTTAAGCTATCACACATTGCAGTTTCAATGTTCTAGGTTACTAGAGAGGAATCAGGAACATCCCGTACCTGCTCTGAGTCAAATAAGTTTCCAAGATTTAGGCCTGCTGACATTGAAATCAGTTCAAACGCGTTCAGAGCTACTGGTTCTTCTTCTTTCTTTTCTGTCACATGGTGCTCCTGAATGAGGTCAAACAACAGTAGTAAAATTAGTTGGAAAGTAGATTCCATGACATTCTGCGTGAGGTAGAAAAATAGAAATGCACCATTTACTCACTTCTGAATCATTGAAGACAGCATCCACATCATCCAATGTTGTGTCATATTTTTCGTCAAACTCCGGGCGCTTGTAGCCCTTTTTGAACCACTCATCCTCTAGTATTTCTGGGATTGTTATTCTCTGCCATGGTTTATCAAAACATGACCCTAATGTTATGGAGCAAGATAGAATTACGAAGGTTCATTCTTCTTGAAACAGACTCAGCAGTCAGCACATCCTTATGATGTACCACAATCCAGTTTTAACTCTTCCACACACAAAGGGTTTCATTTTGAAATTATGCATATTTTTGTGTGTAGGAAAACGAAGAGATGGGTGCTTCTAAACTTTTGTAAAAGCAAACTGAACTACATCTATCAGTGACTTGGTCCGTACTAGTAAGTACATTAGGAACTTCTAAAATGAGTGTTAACCTGAGTTACTCAACAACCGCTGTATCTATGGAAATATCATTTGGTGGATGAATATCAGTGACATCATGATTTCCGAGCCTACTAGAGGATACATTGCATGATGAGTACGGATCCGCTCTATTCAATTATCTGAAGAATTTTTGTTTTCGTAGTATTTTTGTTCAAGTAGCTCTTGTGCTCTGGCATACCGTCATTGGATTTGGATCAAGGATTCTTGTTAACAACCTCTTGGCAGGAAAAGACGTCCAAGGTGGAAATGTAAATTCTGCATTTGATATCTGTCAGGAATAGCAGGATAAAGTCAAACAAGCATGAATAAGCAAGACAACAGCAGTGATCTAAAAAGCCATGCAATGCTCACTTTCTTATACAACGTCATAAGATTAGAGTCCTCAAAAGGCAAATACCCTGCTAGCAGAACAAACAGGATAACTCCACATGACCACAAATCAGCCATTGCACCATCATAGCCTTGATCTTCAAGGACCTGTAACGAAGGTGGTTGAAATATTCAAATCATCATATTACTAATGATATAGTAACTGCAATAAAATTAATTATGGGTTCAATTTATACAGTTTTCTAGCATTACCTCTGGTGCAACATAGTTTGGAGTCCCACAAGTTGTGTGCAGCAATCCATCATCCTGAACAAGAAAATGACACAAGGAAGATACTTAAAAACATGTTGAGGGCCATGAAAGTTTTCAAATATCAAGGAGGTAATGCACAAGTGTTAATTTTTAACCAGTCGGTACTCAAGTACCCGTTAGTAACTTAGAGGCATAAAGCAACAAGTCATTACCTTGATTTGCTGAGATAGTGCGCTTAGCCCAAAGTCAGAGACCTTCAGATTTCCGTATGAATCAAGAAGTAAATTTTCTGGCTGCAAGTGTTGTAGTTTAGATTCTGAAATAGAGATCTTAATGACAGAAAAAAACCGGTAAAGAAAATGTGCTCACTTTTAGATCCCGGTGGTACACACCCCTGCTATGACAATAATCAACTGTGTTGATTAATTGTTGGAAGTATCTCCTTGCCTCATCTTCCCTCATTCGGCCATGGTTAACCTATAATGAGGATTAAAAAGATTACCCATTAATGAAAATTTTTCAACAATAGATTGAACTTTGTGGACACTGAAACAGTAAGGTGGTGGGCATAACAGAGAGTACATATATTGGAATGGACAATGTAGCATATCACTTACAATTGTGTCAAAGAGTTCGCCGCCGGTTGCATACTCCAACACAATGTAGATCTTTGTTTTACTTCCCATCACCTGAAGATTAATGAAGACATTGATTTGTCAAAGATCAGCAATTGCCCCTAACGAAAAGAAAATAGGCATGCTAAATGATCACGTCCAAAATTTCTGACTTGTATCTTTTCTGATCAACAACTTTCTATGACCTACTGGAATGTCAACAAAGGAATAATGAGTTTTTTTTATTACCTCATATATGCGGACAACATTAGGATGCTTAATCAACTTCATCGTCGAAATTTCTCGCTTAATCTGCATTCGACCAATTAATTTTTCCCGTCAGCAACATTACTAATTGAAACTCTGAACAAAGTTGCAAGCTCATTGGCCATTTAAAAGTGAAGACACTAAAGGGGGGAGAGAATCTGAAGGAAGGAACCATAATCTACTAGATGTGAAATATCACCAAACATTAGAATGCTGCAATAATTCAAAGTGTCTATTCGACACTGACCTGCTCAACCATCTTATGCTTGAGAACCTTCTCTTTATCCAGGATTTTGATGGCTACCGGTTCGCCGGTTTCAGTGTCCTTCGCAAACCTGACCTTTGCAAATGTGCCTTCGCCTATGATTCGACCAAGCTCATACTTCCCCACACGTTTCTTCACCTTGGTTGTACTCATCCCCTGCCTTATTCCCCCTTGGAACCTCAGGAAGCTTCCACACACAGTCAAATTTTTGTATTGTCCTGTGTGGAAAATTTTACTCGGTTACAGTTGTACATGGAGAAGATGACATGCTCATACTATTCTTTCTGGATAAGCTTATTAAATCTACTAAACACCTGTTTTTACATGAGTTTACTTACATCTTATTTCTTTTTCTGAGATCATGGATGAACATTGATCTGCACTAGTCAAAACTTGAATTGGTTTCTTGTTAAAAATAAAAAAGAGGAACTTGTACTGGGCTAAGAAGTACCAGAGAATCTGGGCCATACAAATCAGATGGCGTGAAGTTACAGCACTGTGCTCCTCTGACTTTAACCCCTGAAGTCAGAGGATCCCAATCTCGAGACTGGTAAACAAGCATGCATTCAGTTTACAATTCCCCACCACCAGTAAGACAGGAAGTTAGCGAGAGACTCTCAATCAGTGTGAAGTTGGTTAACGGGTTAAGTACACAAGATCCTGTGACATCAATTTTTTAATCTTGCCCAAAACATGAATAATCAATTGGGAGTCAAAGGATTTAGACTATCATTTGGATCTGGACATAATATATGTCAATTAACCACATGGGGCCTCCTAAGAAGCTATTAAATTGAATATTCATACAGGCTAACGGGTGAGGGTATATTCCACCAATTGGGCAGCCCAAGAACATGAAAAAAAAAATCAAGAACTAGAAGGAACAATGGAGCCATGGAGGTTGCTCGGGGTATGCATAACAGTGAAGAGAATCCCCATGAAGGCAGATATCATTTCAAAGAAAAGAAGTAATAGCTCTAACCGAGACATTCAACATAAGCCAAAATTTAGCTTTTGGCACATAGAACATACCAACCGATTTAATTGGAAAGGAACAAAACCAAACGGCTCATACAGATGGCAGAGAGAAGGGTACAAAACAAGGAAGAGAAGAGGCGGCAGAACTTACAGGTTGCTCTCACTTGGATCAGATCAAGAAATGCAGAGTAGATGCCCTTTGCGCTCTCCTCTCCTGGTGGCTGGTGATGAAGCAGATCTCAAGAATGGCTATTGGGGTCAGGAAGAGCAAGCTCAGGAGGCAGCTGAAACAGTGGTGGCCTTCGTGTTGCGAGTATGATGAGCTGATGTCTCCTAGCTAGCTGCCTGGCCTATCTATATAGCGGCAGCAATAGCAATTAGCATGTGTGAGAGGTTGGAGAGGAAGGGAAGGAGATGTTGGAAGCTCCAAGCTCCTCATGTATGGCCTTGAGAATGGACAAGCACAAGCTCCAAGCTTAGCTGCCAGCCACCAGGGCTATAGGAAAAAACAGGAGTGGCTGTCAGAGATGGGATCCACAGGGCGCGGACGAGGGACGACAGGTACGGAGTCCACGCCGGACACCACATCAAATCCTACTGTTGTACCAGCATGCTGCATGATTGATCCCGGGTTTGCGATCGAGATCGCCGGGTGTCTAGCTCGCTCATTCACTCACACCTGTGCACTGACCGTGACGGTACGGATCCTCTGTGGCACATGCTGGCAGAACGGCGATGAACTGGGAATCAGCAGCTTTTCATGGGGCCAAAGGAACAACAAAATTGTGAGCAGTGGCTAAATGGACGGTTCGGATCGTTATGGTACGGGCCTATTGAGTACAGTCTAGTATGGTATGTTAGCTAAACAGGTCCTATCGTGTTAGCTTACATGTTGTGACTCTAATCCAGTCACAATCCATTTAAGATTAGGTCATACCGTGCCAGCTCGTGACACGGTAAGTCTAATAATTTTTTTTGCCTGTCAACTTGCAAAAAGTTAAAAAAAAAAAATCACAAAAACTTGCTTTCATTTGAAATCGAGCATCCGATCTTCTACTTGAGAATTAAACACACTACTATTGCACCGCATATCCTATATAATATTAGATCTAAACAAATTATATAAAATATTATAAAAATATAAACAGTTAAACGGGTCGTGACGTACTGGCCGTCGTGCCGCGGCTCCGATCCAGACACAGCTTAAGCCATCATGTTGTGCCGGCCGAACCCGTTAGCCGTCATACAGTACCGTGTCTGGGCCAGACCAAAATATCCATACCTCATGTCGACCTATTTGACCCGATTCACTTAGCCACCTTTAATTGTGAGTACTTACTTCACACGTTACAGTGGCAAAATATTCTAAAACTTCATGGATGAAGCACAGGCTCTAACACTCTCTTCTTTAAATGCATGGCAATTAGAAGTAAAAATCGTCCAAAATCTGTGTTTTACAAATTATTGGTTGTACAAAACAAATGTATTGCTGAACCAACTACCCATACGTCCATCGGTTTACATCAATAATTAGTAGCCTATAAGCACGAATCTCTGCAAATCTTGCTGTTAGTTTAACCGTATGACTCAACAGAACAGTTCTAGACACGTTTATGGCGAACGTTTACTGTTTGAAACAAGCGTGCCAGCAGGCCCAGCACGCACAGCAAGAAAACGTTGTACTCTCAGCAGGTTGCGGTGTTAAAATTCATATAAAATAAATTCCCTAGCATTATTTAAATCTACATTGCAATTGGCTCTCCTAAGGATTGATTGCCGATTTTTCACGCAGTTGGTTTTCACAGGAGTTGGTGAGTTAATTTATGGATGCTAGTAATACTAGCTCCGTTATTAAATAGATGTTGTTTTAGAAATTTGATTTTATTTTTAAATAGATCTTGTTTTGAGTTTTTAATGTGGTATATTACTAGAATGCTTATATTAAAGATTATTAGAAAGCGGAGTTTTAATTCAATGAGTGTGGTAGATTAGTGGCTTATGTATCATTGATTAAATGTTGAAAAATTCAAGAGAGATAAATATATTATATATGAAAGAATTTATTATAATTTTATTTTATATATCGAAAGTTAAAACGATATCTTATAAAAATAGAGATAGTAATAACAACTACGACGATCCAAAAGTTATCGCACATCCGAGCAACAGTCAATTTAGATTGGACGAGCCAATGTTTAGCAGAGCGGCATCGATGAGCCCTAAATGAACACGGCCGAAACCATGCAAAATGGACCGGCTAGCTGTCAGAGGTGGGGAGGCAGATGACAAGACACGTGCAGTTGTCCACACCAACTTAATTGATTTGGCACGGAGAAATATTAGAATTTCTAATATAAGAACTCATGTCGACTGTGTAAGGTGTGTGCTTGTGAATGCATGCATATATATAGTTATATATCCAGCTATATGAATATGACCTGAACAATTTTTTGCAACTGAATTGAAAACAGTTACAATATATGGACCCTTTTTTTTCCCGAAGAACATGCTACTCGCATGGCTGAATTCTTAAGACACATATGTGTGTGACAGGATCGGAACTGCTTAATTGGTTGTCTCTGATAACAGTTAAATTCTTTTACTCGTGTAACATGCCGCTCGAGACTAGTCATGCCGTGATTCTGGATTTGCAATCAAGATGGCGCCAATGTCTCAGCCGTGTTCGCTCCTGCCATACGTTTCATCCTGCCTTCCACATTCAGCACCGTAAAATTATGTATGTCGTAAGCTTCGAGTTATGTGACGAATTAGACGGCAGCTAAGAATAAAATAAAAGTGAAAATGGTTCGCAGCGACAAAGAATAGCTACTGGCTGCCTATTTATTTAACACGTTCCTAATCTTCATGAACGCCGCTGAGTTTACACGAAGGGTTAGGGCTCGGGTTTTCGGCGTTCACTGTAATATTACAAAATCATATACCACTATAGGTTTAAAACCGGTAGTGAGTTTCGGGCAATGAAAATTGAATTGTCATCATTGCCGGTGTTTTAGAACCGGCAGTGGAGCCTTTTCCAGAAAACAAAGAAAATAAAAGAAAAAAGCGACTCCGCATTGCCGTGCCGCTCCTGGATCCTACCACTGCGTCACCTAGAACCTCATCGTGGATCCCGCCACCGTGACGCCCTGCACAGTGGTATGAAGGCCACCACCACAGTACAGAAACATCCACGCGCCACCGATGGACGACCTTGGAGGTGCTGCGACCTTGCAGCGTCGCCGACCCACCCATGCATGAGCTCCTCGCGCCCTCCTCCACCACGCCCAAGCGCCATCATATGTGCTCGCCCAGCAGTAGAGGCCACCAGATCAGCGCTCGAGAGAGGGAGAAGGGCGAGAGGTGGTGGCGCTCGGGAGGAGAGGGAGAAGGGTGCTAAAGGAGAGGGATGGGTGAGAGGCGGCGCCGCTCGGGAGGAGAGAACGAGAAGTGGCGGCGCTCGAGAGGCGGTGGCACTCGGGATAGGGACAAGAGGTAGCACGCTCGGGAGGAGAGGGAGGGGCAAGAGGCGACGACGCTCGAGAGGTAGTGGTGCTCAGGAGAGGAACGAGAGGCGGTGGCGCTCGAGACAGGGGCAAGAGGTAGCACACTTGGGAGGAGAGGGAGGGGCGAGAGGCGATGGCGCTCGAGAGGTAGTGGTGCTCGGGAGAGGAACGAGAGGTGGCGTGAGAGGGAGGAGAGGGAGAGACAGTGACACACTCGAGAGGAGAGACCAGAGGAGAGGGAGAGGGGCGAGAGACGATAGACGAGATCGAGGTGGAGGACTTATATTTTTTTAGAGCGCCCGGGAACGGACATGAACGTGTTCAACCAGATTGAAACATAAATTTGAATCTGTGCTTACCTTCATTGCCGGTTTAAAATAACAACCGATAGTGATATTTAAGCATCACTACCGGTTCTTATTAACAACCGGTAGTGATGCCGTTTTTCTTACGAACCGACAATGATACTATTATCATTGTTAGTTCTAATTAAACTGACAGTAATGAATCGATATATAAGGTCTATTCTGTAGTAGTGTTGGTGACTCAAGGGAGGGGGGTTAGAGGGAGGCTGGGGTAATAGCCGGACCGACGGTGGGCTACGGCATGGCGGTGCGACGAGGTGACTGTGGTGCTATCAGAGCTACAGATCGATGTCAGGCTAGCGGTGGATGGGGTTAGTGGTGGGAGAGCTCAAAAATAGATAAATTAACACGGCGGTAGCGGCAGATCCGAGGGGGCAAGACGCCGGAGGAGACTGATGTAGGCGGGTGGCGCGGGGACCAACATAGGAGAGACAAACGCACGATAGAACAAACAACCAGATGTTGAAAATAAAGTTTCGTACGTTGGATAGATATCGAACGGTCATAAGGCGTCTAGAAGATAGCTCTGTTTTCAGGCATGTGAAAACTAGGATCTTCCTTTATTTAATCATTCGTTCGGTTTCAGTTCGACGACGTGCGTACGCTTTAATTCTCCAGTCAAATTGCGCGCGCAAACTAATAAGTAATAACCATGAGAATCACACTGCTACTTAGTTAGTACTATCCATTGCTGTCAATGAACAAATTAACAACGAAGTGTCATAATCATCTAGGCTTAGCTATATATGGCCTCCTTTCTTTAACCCTACTTTATTTTCTCGTGCAACATGTGTGTATGTCGTCCAAGAGCAAGCGAAAATTAGCTTTCTTCTGTTGGGTCAACTGTCGAGTTGTGTACACGCTTGTAATTCAGTTATGATATGAACAAATATATGCGATAGATTTTACTACGTACCTAGCTGTTTTCCTAAACAGTCTGCTACTAGGAAATGCATGCATGCTTGGGCATTATAATTTCAACGAAAGTTCTTTCGATATATAAACTTGCATGTGCTGTTGCACACAAACATGTATATATAGTACCGATCCGTTGACCGTTGGCTAAGTCGTCATTCAACTTGCATGTATATATGTCCAAGACCAAGTAAGGTTTCTTCTCTAATGTCAACCGTGGAAGTTGCATATTATACATATATGACCAAGTCATTCGTGTTATTTTTCAAATAGGGATTGAATTATATTCAAAAATGCACTCCCATTATATATATATATATATATGTGTGCGCGCGCGCGCGCACGGTAGTCTATTCTATGTCCTGCCGTATTATATTTTAACACTGTATACATCCTTAGATCCGTTATAAACCATACATCCAAAAATATATAATTACAACACTTGAAACTAACGAGTTACCATGTTACAATTAATATATATATATATATATATATATATATATATATATATATATATATATAGACACATATATATATAGACACACACACGGTGAGTCTACAGCCGCCAACGGATCTACCGAGGCCGTGGACGCTAATGCATCCGACGCATTGCTAAATGAACCCTGAGGTCGAAAATATTCCTTGGTACTCGGATTTTGCATGCCGAGTTCCTTCGTCTGCACACATGGATTGACGGAAGTCATATAAAAATCAGGGGACAACCAAACAGCTTTAAAATCCAAAACACGAGGGATTATGGTTGAAGTATAAAACAGATCGATAGGAATGTTTTTTTTACAATTTAGATCAAACATATCAAAGCGTTGTTACACCTTTAAACTCGAATTAGATGAACGTCCAGGAGCGACCGCAGCTATACGGAGCATGAGATTGATGATACTCTCAAATCGCCCCTACTGCCACTAACTACAAATCTGGATCTATAGTGGTTTTAGGGGTTAGAGGGGAAAAAGAAAATGTTCCTAAAGTGTCTTTCGTAGGATAGAATTTTGTAGAATTTATTTTTCCATTTGGGATCTTGTCACTGAAAAATGCTTATTTTCTCCGGTTAACATACAATCAGATTAAAAAAACTACCATGCAACCATAAAAACCAATTCCTTTTCCAGTTACGGGAAAAATCTTTCAGTTAAGGGAAAAAATTCCAGTTTCGGGAAGATGTTTCTTATTGTGAGAATAATTCTTCCAGTTGCGAGAAGAATGTTCCGGTTAAAAGTGTCTGGGTTGGGTAAAAGGCATTGGATTGCGTGTTAATAATACTTATTTATGGTATTAGATTGCGTGTTGAGAATATATAAGGTAGAGAGAGAATCATTCATTAAGAAGAAAAGAGTTTAAAAGAGTTATGGGAGAATACATCCCTCGTGCATGGTGTCTCTCCTATCAAACAGCCCACGAGGTTGGATAGCATTAAATTATCAATGCGATGGTGCGCGCAGTTGTTGTTCAACAGTATCCATATCAAGCTAGGCTAGGTTCACATGTGATGTGGAGCAGCCGTGGGTAGTACGTAGAGACAAGAGGTAAGATCATCCCAAACTGACACCCGTTAGGATCTAAATTTTTTTTATAAAGAGATTTCCGTTTTATTTTGCGTTTCAATAGTTTTATTTTACAGTTTCTATCATGAAATTTTTTTAAGATCATTCTCTTTAGAACAGGATTATCTCTTCTTTTACTTTTTTAATCCCTTCGAAGAGAAGATGTTAGATACGAGAGAAAATAAAGAGAATAAAAACATAAGAAATCAGAAAAGAAATTAAGTGAAAGAAATATGATTAGAGATGATCTAATTTAGTAGTGTTAGCTATACTTAGATCATTTCAGCATGCATGCTTATCACGAGCGAATAATTTAACAGTGCAAATGCTGTATCAACGAGACTGTTGCGCTATCAATGAGCAAATGCAACGTTCAGCGCCTCGGTAGGGAATGCAGGTACAGTAGATAATAAGCTAGCATGCATGACATGGCCTACCTGACGGCACGTCCGGACCTAAGGCTGATCGAGGACCGGAGACTTGCATGTCGCACGCACACAACAACACGTCGAGTAGTCCATATCTTAGCTACTGCAAGCATGCGTGTGGTGTGTCTTTTGAAGTCTATGGCAAAACGGAGGAACATGGCACATGCATCGACAAATCACAATGGACCAACAACACCGACCGAAACCAAATGATTTGCATCGGATGTAGCGACCTCCCCTGGTACGTGTACGTGCCACTATCATTGCTCAGTATATGGCGTCTCCTTCGCCTTGCTCAACCTCGTGATTGTCACCTGTCTAGATCGCTTACTGCACACAAGCATAGGCTTATTATCTGTCTCTCCATTGGGCCCCAAACTGCGAACGAAGATGGGCCAATTTGATAGGCTTCCTTCCCTCCTCTGCAATGCAGCATATATTCCTCTCAAAATTAAAATGCAGCAATGCAGATCTGATGGCATTCCTTTTATTAAGTTGCGAATGAATCCCCATTTTATTTGATTTTTTATTTGAGACGTAAGTGATCCCCATTTTTAGTTGCTCTTACTGTTTCGCGCATTTTGGAAAACATGCGTCGATGTTTGTATTACAGAGACTTTGTATGTATTGCGAGCGTGCCAGTATACAGAGTATACAAAAGTAGAACACGGGAGACAATGTAATGGAATCGTAACTTTATTCATTCGTGTAGAATTCATAAAGTACATCTTCGATTACAGTTGTTTTACACCCATACGCACACGCTATCTGACTTTTTGCTTTACTTCGGCGATTCCTTTGTCTTTTGGTTTCCGGGGCTTCGTGAAGCGCTTCCGGTTAATTACGCCCGTCTTCGGGCTACCTCCGATTAAGCTGCTGGCGGTCGTCGTATTCAGGTCGTCTCCGAGTCTGCAAGGTTGTAGTCACACGCAAAACAGACCAAGCAAAGTGACAGAATTAGAAATCAAAAGTAATAAAGGACGGGATAAGCAGTCCAGCCAAAGCTTCGGGACTGTATATGGATCCCGGGTCATCATCGGCCTCGTCGGCCTCAGAATTATGTTTTTGTCATCATCGACCTCATCGGTCTCAACAGATCTCATGAAGCAACAGTAGGGACTTTCTTTCTTTCGTGGTAAGCATCATCGAAAGGCGTCAATATAGAATTCATGGACCATCAACATTGAGTCCACTGAACTTTCTTTCCTCTCTTCTTTCTTTTCTTCTTTCTCAACATGAAGCTAGCAGCACAAGATAAGTAATGATCACAAGCCGTAACTAGCCACATGCAATAGGATCAAAATGCATAAGGGACAGTATGAAATTGCCCACATAAATGACAAGATCAAAATAGATAATGCCAACAACAGCCCCTCTTTTTCTTTTGCTTCTTTTCCCTGAAACGGATCATCACCATTGAGCAAGGCATGTAGGATAGCTCAGGATCAATAACAGGGCAATCAGCAAGAGAGCCCTTTGCAGTTTTTTCATAAGCACAGCACAGAGGCCACCTTCTTTGCACGAGCTCGGCGCCGCCGGCCGGTTTGATTCTTGCATGAACATGGCGTAGAAGTTGTTTTGATTTTTTGCATGAACACGGCATGAAAGCCGGTTTGATTTTTGCATAAACACGGCACCGACGCCGGTCGGTATTTCTTTTGCTTTTGCACGGGCACAGAGGCCTTCACCATTGAGCACCAGAGCATAGAAGGGAGAAGAATAGATCGTCGTCGGGCCTCAGAACTTTCATCACCGGCCATCGGCTACGGGGTAATTTAGTATTTGGGGCAATCAGAAGCATGCCCACATCAGTGAAAACACCATCACAGCGCAAATGCAAAGCAGAACAATCGGGCCTCGGATTATTCCTCATCGGCCGCGGCAGACGCTAGTGCATGCAGAACGACGGCGGCACGAAGGCACGCGCACAGAGACAACCATCACAGGACAGCCACCATCCATCGTAGAGAATAGCACGAGTTCGACTTCGGGGGCGGCCTCAGGTTTCATCACTGGCCAGCCCCCCGGCGATCTCAGCGCATCAGGGGAGGAGAAAGAAGGAGCAGTCATGGCCGAGGCTCACCTTGGGTCGACGGCATGGCGAGAACGGCGGCAACAGCGAACTCCGATCGTCAATGTGGACGGACAGCGGGGAGGCAGCACCCCTTCAAGGCCTCGGCCACGCACTGAGGAACGGCGGAGAGTACTGGACGGCAACGGCGAGTACTGTACGTCGGCGGCGTGTACTGAACGGCGGCGGCAAGTCTCAGAGAGCGAGGGCGCAATGTGGCAGGGGGTCGGTGGGAGAGAATTTTTTTTTTCCTCCTCTGCAGCCGAATTCCCCCTGCTTTATGTGGGCGCCGGTCGGGTAGAGATAGAGGGGAATCCAAACCGAAAATCGTTAAGAAATCCCTGCGAGAGACACAGTCCGGAACCTTCCCCAAATCCAAACAAATCCGGATGAGTCCCTCTCTAATCCCACCCGGAATTGGTTCAAATCGGGCTTAGAGATAGAGAGAGGAGATGGGGCTTTGATTTGGATAGAGATGAGAGGAGGAGGGGGCTGATTTTGGTGGCGGCGTGAGGGAGAGAGGGGGCTGCAAGGAGCTGCTCGATGTGGAGCGTGAGGAAGAAGGAGGGGGCGCTCCCTGGGCTTGAGCGGCAGGAAGAAAGAAAAAAAAAAGAAAGGCCGGAGGGGACAGCCCAATCGGCAAAAGAAAGGCATGGGCTACCTTGATGTGCCATGACGTGTGGAGAGAAAAGGACAGGCCCCCATCTCTCGTACAGACTAAAGTTGATGTGTGGAGAGAAAAGGATATTATTTTTTTTTCCTTTTTTTTTCTTTTTCTTTTGTATATGTGCATATGTGAATGAATACGGGGTGCAAAAATACGTCAAAATAGCATCGTACACTTACTCTGTTAGCCGAGCCAAACTCCGGTCCAGTGCATTTTTTTAGGGCCGGGAGCCTAGAGAAAATTTACTCTTGATACCGCTGATTCATGCGTGCTGTAAGACCATCTCCACGAGACTAGCCAAATAGCACCTTTTATATTCTCATATAAGTGTCCTCTAAAAAGATTCTCCTTTATATCTTTCTTCACACTCTAACAAACTATCTATATTCTATCATCTATATTCCACTCTGTTATATTCTAATAATTTTTTATAACTAATCATATATTTATAACCCACCAATACTATAACACGTCTACTATGGCAAGAATCTAGACCCAGTGCTACGTGGTGGGATGGGAGTTTGCTGCATGGAGACCCAAAGCTCCCCATGCTCTTGGCAGTTGTGGCCCCGGTCGGCCCGGCCTCGCCAGCCACACTGAAACTAAAGCTGTTCAACTAGATCGGGTCAAATAGGTCGGCATGAGGTACGACTCCGTCCCAGGCATGGCACTATGCGATGGCTAACGGGTCAGGCCGGTATGACACGACAGTCTCAGCTATGTATAGGCCAATGCGGCACGTCGGACTAGACTGGCACGATCCATTTAAGTTTTTTTATTTTGTAAAATTTTATATAATTTGTTTAGATCTAATAGATATAGAGATGTGTAGCAACGGTAGTGTACATGTTTGTCTCTCAAGCCACAGGAGGCTATGTACAGGATGACTGGCTCCAAGCCTTCATCAAGCCCGCCTTCGCCGAGCTCACTGTGTTGCTGCCGGAGTGCTATGAACCTGAATACAACTTTCCCTACTCGGTTCTATCATATGATGAGGCTGGGAGCAGCTCGATCTCAGTTCAGTATCTTTACATCGCCTCCTGTGGTTTCCATCCCACACGAGGTCCAAGGCTGCTTGGTTGCTCGAGGTGCTTGTTGAAAGTGTGCTTGCGCAAAGTCTGTCACGGAGGAGGAATTAGGGTTGCGCAAAGTCTGTCACGGAGGAGGAATTAGGGTTTTTTCTGTCCAGCTGCTTCGCTCGGGAGCGGCTGGATCTCTCAACTTTAATATGATAATATTTTTTATAGCCGGGTTCTCTTTCCAAAACTTATATTGGAGACCTTAAATAGGGGTACACGTTCGAGGGTCGAACCCCGGACCGGTAAGATCGCATCCATACGTCTTGCCTTGAGCCGTTCGCTCGCATGCTTTGACATGATAACCTCCCTGAAGATACCTTGTGATCTAGAGAAGCTCAGTATCCTGCGGGTGCAAACGTACAGACTGTTGCGGACGGTCGAGAATGATGCTCTGAAGCTCTTCACCTTTAGCTACGAAGGGTGGCCTTTGTCAAGATTCTCACTTGGAGACTCGTTGGAGACGAAGGAGCTGGACATGCACGCCACACGCATGGGAGACATAATACAGTACGCGGGCAACAATCTCCCCTCCATCGGGCCAAATCTAGAAATGCTTGTCCTGTCAACAGTTCATGAGGTACCATGACATTATATATGCATGATGCGTATATCTAGCTATATGATAGAATCGTACAAAACATAATCAATATTTTTATTTTTCTTTCTTTCAGAAGTTGAAGGCATTCATAATGCGTGACAAATTCCAATACCTTAAGCATCTTATTATTGTTGGGATCCCTCAGATTGCTTTTCACTCAGCTCACGCACTCTCTGAATATTCTTACGGAAATTCGGCAAATGATGCGCTACAGTAGTCTGACAAGAACTCTGAACTGAAGGAGTTTCAAAGTCTGTTTGCTTGGTTTTGCATTGCCAAATGCTGCAGCTTTTCGGTTCTTTCTTCTCCATTTATTCAGCAAAACAAGTGGATGTGCTTAGCCACGTTCCGGTGAATTCATGCCATCCCATGAACCGGTGAATCGCGTAGCACTACGACGCGTAGGATCGCACAAATTGTGGCTCAGCTCAACTGAATAACAGACTCTGTAATCGACTGAACTAACTGAACCAAGACCGAAACAAAGCAATGCCTAACTAACTAACCAACAGCTACGAGTTTACTGCAACATACTCCGCTCTACACTAGTTGTTGCTGGTATCAACAACACCAATTCGTGCTCACAGCTCCCGAAACTTCATTTTCCCGAGTGACATCGTCAGTATGTTAGCGAGTTGATCACTGGTGTCAATATCCTTAACAACGACCTTGCCATCTTCCACACTCTCTCTGATGAAGTGGTAGCGTGTCTCAATGTGTACTCCGATCATAAAAAAACGGATTCTTGCACAATTGGACGCATACTTGTTGGCGATGTGAATGGTGGCGACTTTAGGCTTCCTCCCGAGGAGATCACCAACCAACCTTCCCAGCCACACCCCTTGGCACGCTATGCTTGCCACAACGATGTACCTTCACAAGATGAAAGAGCCACAACCTTCTACTTTTATGACTATCATGCCATAGGATTCTGCCCAAGCAAGAATAACATACATGTGCTTTTTCTGACGGTGAGTTCCCAACTCATGAGAAAAGGTTCCGAGATCAAGAAATAATTGTTCCAATTCAAATTAGAAATTATTCTGATTAATGGCAAAACGATTTTCAGCTTTGAGATAAAATGCCTTGTTTGGCCTAGCTCTGAAGCTAATCATCTTTGCCGAATCTATAAAAAATGAGGCTAAACATGGTGGGCTTAGAAATAATGAGGCTAAACATGGTGGGCTTAGAAGCTTGGCTTCAGAGAAGCCCGGCTCCCCGGCTCCGCAGCACAAAATGAACTACGGGAGAGAAGCTCGTATTTTGAGGCACCTGGCTTCTACGAAGTCAGCTTCTCCTTCAGAAGCTTTCTTCTAAGCCTAAAAGATGGAGCCGGAGCTTGGCCAAATAAGTCAAAAATGTTCCAAGTAACCTCTTCACCTCCAAATCATGCCGTTTCTCCTTCTCAGATGCCAACGATTCTCCTCGAGCCAGTCACGCCGGAGAAAATAGCATGACTAGGGAGCATGGTTCACGTTACCGAGCTCCGGCAGTAACCGAAATCTCGCGGTAACCGCGGTTACCAGTCAAAAATTCAAAAAAATTCGGAGAAAATTCATTCGGCAAAATTTGAATTTTTGCGAAAAAATCGTATTTTTGCCCTCTCGGTAACCGCTCGGTTTTGGTCGGTTACCGAGCGGTTTGGGTCGGTTAACGAGCGATTTTCTCGCATTTTTGATTTGGTCGGTTACCGAGCGGTTTGGGTCGGTAACCGCTCGGTTTTCTCGATTTATCGAGCGGTTTTATCGAATTTCAGCGCAGTTCAACAAAAAACCTAAAAAATGGCTCAATCTTGTAAAATCAATAACTAATTCATCTGAGCTTCAAATCAAGTGAAACAAATTTTTTTGGCTTCCTTGTAGCATGATCTACATGATAAAAGTATTTATACTCATAAAAATTCAAAATTTTCTGTGAGAAATTTTATTTGTTAAACCAAGTTAAATGCATAGTTTACTCTTTGCTAATCCAAAAATCATGAAACTAATTTTGTTAGTCTTCTTACATGATCCTATATCTTTTAAAAATACATGAACTCATGAATTAGTTATTGTAACATGCATGATTGTGTAAATGTGTTGCGACTAGATTAATTCATAACTAACCCATCACACCTCAAAAATTAGTGAAACCACTTTCATTAGCTTATTTATATTATGATTTATGTAGAAAAAATAATAGTAGATATGAAAAAGTTAATTACAGTGTTGTTTCTTAACATATTCACTTTATGCTTGTGAACTTTGTAAAAATCATAGAGAATTTAATAAAACTCTAAATAAAGTGAAATCAATTTTAAAGATTCTCTTAAAATATGTTTTATACAAGAAAAATATGTGTTTGCATGTTACACTTTTCCTTAACGTGAGTTAATAACTGAGCCGCACGCTTCAATTTTTTTCTTTTTTTTTTCAAACTTTCTCCCTATAGAATATGATGCAAACGACATTATTTTTGAAAAAAAATTTCACAGAAGGTCTTAGAATTGTGTCTAGTTTTTTTAAAGATTTTTTTGAATTTTTTCGAATTTTTTAAATTCAAATTTCGGTTACCGTTCGGTTTCTGAAACCGGACCGGACCAAGAAGGTCGGTAACCGCGATTTTTAGACGGTTACCGATGGTTTTTTGAACCCTGCTAGGGAGCAGACGTGCGTGGTATGGGTGCGAGCTGGAGCCAGCGAATTTGGTTTTTGCCCTCTAGAAACAGCAGCTCCAACTCGGAAACTGCTTAGTCTGAGGGAAACTCCCCTTTTGTCTCGCACCTCCGCTTCTAAGCTAACTAAGAGCGAGTGCAGTGACCAAGGGCAGCGGAGCCTTAGTCACCAAGAACGTAGAACTATACCAGGTTTTTTTGTCCTAGGAATGTTGTCCCCGTTCCAAAAACACGGGAACAATTTGATCCACATCTTATCACAACCTTTCGCAAATAGCGTCAAGCGTTTGTCAACCCCGTTTCTCGATCCTATTGATCTGGAAATCTGGTGACTATGAGTGGGACGCGGGGAGCGATGAGGGTGAGCATGAGATGAGACGCCCTGGTGCAGAGAAACTAGCGTAGAGAGTGTGTGGATGGAAAGGCAGGTGATGGAGCCGAAGGGCTACTTGGCAGCGAGGCCAGTGGCACGGTTTCGCTGGAGGGGTTGTGCGACGGGTGTGTTAGGTTCGCATCTAAGACGACCCATATATATATGGTTTCTCCGGAGATCTTGCTGGTGGTGTAAGAGAAGCCTCATATTTGTTTCGAATAACGTCCTCAAGTGGTGCTGATGATGTATTAAGCTGTTCACCAAAGCACACTTGGCTCAGGCAAAGCTGCAGATAATCTTTACTATTTAAAAAATACGTAGTGATTCTCGCACCAAATAGGACGTCCTGCTTACAGTCCTGCAGATTATTCCTAAACTTTGCAAAAATTACCCACCTCATACCACTCAATCTCTACTACTCTGCTCGCATATGTTCCGTACCCGAAAATCCTGCTCCCACGTTTTGCCTCTGACTCACGCGCCCACATGCCTAACGCGCTGCACGCCATGTATGTCAACGTCTCCCACAGCTTCTGACTGGCACCCACGTATGAACGAACCCAATAATAACATGGCCTCCAAGCAAGTGATATCTCTCGATGCCTGAACCTGCCTGTCCCAAGTGTAACAACTTGCATATGTAATGATCAGTGTGCATGCCTCATATTCCCATGACATGCTGATGACTCATTTGTAAGCATTTAAATGAAGTATTATAAAGGAATTTACCTTTTTATCATGTGGTCTAAGGCTGAAATTAATTTTAGAAATTAGTTCATCATATAAAAAGAATATTAATGATTTTTTCATATTTTTAAAACTTTATTTGAGACCCTAATAATTGTTAAAGCGAGCGAGCGAGCGTGCCTCCGATTTGCCGTCTCCTATCATGCTGTCTTTCTTGGAACGGCATGCTTATCACTACCCTCTCTCTCGAGTACACACGCATGCATCTCCATCGATTCGACCGCCACAACATTGGTCAGCTAGCTAGCTCAACTGCCCGTGAACAGTTCACTTCAGTATAATTTTGATTATTATCATGTTGATGAGAATCGTACAAGATGGCATCATCAAGCAGGCACACCAGACGACAATGAATAGCTAGGAATCAAGTTAGTTAGCTAAATCTGCCTTGTCTGCTTACTGTATATTTTATCCCAGTCGTTGGAATTTCTGTCACGGATTCAGTCTGATGTACATACATATACTATCACTAACCGTTGGCCCAGCCAACAACGCCGGCAGGACCCAACCAGGACCACGAAGCCAGACATCTTCCTAGTACAGTAATATGTACATTTGGGAGACAAATATAGCAGCTGGTTGTTTCTTCTCCTAGTTGAAAACACTCGAATAGGTACCTGATATCAGTACGGCCGTACTACTGCTGCAGCTACTTCATATTTTTTTAAATAATATTATTTTATTAGAAAATTGTAAAAATATTATTTAAAATAGAAAATTTGCGAAAACAAGTGTAGGTCGCACTTCAATTGCCGACTAGCTACATATTAGCAATTAGAGTGCCGATATCCTATTTAGCACACACATATACCCTTTGTTGTATTTCACAGAAAATCACTACTGGAAACGTACATATTCCCTAGAGCCAAAATTATTAGGGAACAGCTAAAAATCCGTAGAGAACATGTTTTCTTAGAAACTTTACTACAGAAAGATTCATAGGGGAAATTTTGTAGGGGAAGACGACGTCCCTTACGGTTTTTTTTAATTTTCTAGGGAATATTTCTTTCCCTATGATTCTAAACTATAGGGAACTCTGATCTACAGGGCTTTCCTAGTCCAACATATAAAGCAACTTTCCCCACAAGTCTTTATTTATAGGGAAATGAATCCAGTGAACAAGAAGTGTTTCCCTACAAATTCAACAAAGAGCACTAAGAGTACAATATAATATTCGTTAATAACATAACAATTAAATATTTAACCCCATTTAGTACCAATACAAGCCATAATTCATTGAGGGTGTGATTGGTTGTTAGTAGGGTGTGATTGGTTGTTAGTACAGAGGCAACCTGGCTCAGCGGATGCGTATAATCTCAGAGAGAATCGTGTTTGGTTATCTGCATAAACTGTTCTAGCCTGACCAAGTGGATGCAAATGTGCGCTCATGACCTGGCTTGGGAGGGAATTCGAGCTTCCCTCCGTAGCCTGGCCCAGCGGATGCAGAACCTGCATCCGTTCATACATGTGGGCTCACTTGTAAGTGTCACAAAATCATTTGCATACTAATAACCAATCACAGTCTCAACTCTTGCATCCGCTCTCAGATTCGGTCAACCAAATATAATCTCAGCTCAGCCTGTTTAAACAGATACAACCAAATAAACACTCTTCTTCTCAATAAATATGACTCTGCTTATCCTGCTTTCACTTAGCCCGCATATACGGTCCATACGAGTTAGACCCATGCGGGCAACTAATCACATCTTGAATACATGAGCATATACATATGGTCATATAAGACCAAAATTTCATCAGGATATCAAGAGTGCTCCAAAAGACTTAAATATAGCAGTCACAAGATACTTAAGTTCCAAAATAAAGTCATATAATTTGCTTGTAGATAGCATGTCACATAATTTGCTAAAACATAGCACATTGGCATCATAAAATACTTGAACCATCATGCCATAATAAGTTCCAACATGACATCATTAAACTACAAAATGTGCTCCAAGAGAAATCAGCTTCAAAATGTGACACAGCTTCAAAATGTGACACAAAATTCATAGCCACAGTGCAAGTATTATGAATTGAACTACCAGCTGCTTCCTCCACCTCTTGCGGCTCTGTTCCCGTATCCACCGAACACGCCTCGAGCGATCCTTTGTAGTGTTTCTTTCGGATTATCTAGTCCAATAGCTAAGCCAAATGTATCACCTATACAATAACTTAAGAGAGGTCAAGGTTCAATTAGATGTCTTAGATTTCTGCTATTTTTGTCATGTAGCATATGACTAAATTCTGAAACAAGTGAACAAGAAGTCTGACATAAACTTTGCATGCTAGTTGTAGGCTTTCATTAACAAAAATTGGCACAATACATATCGCTAGTCAAATAAACTAATACACTGTCAGACACAATAAATAAGATAGTATTTTCATGTCATGAACAATTAACATGAAGAAAATGAGGAGAGACTATGGACACTTAACTGACAAGATGGAGATAGTGTTATCATCCCCTTGGTCTATCTTATTGTCTCATGAACACCCGACCCTCTCCTCAATCTGTTCTCTATCGCTACTCCAATTCTATATGCAACATAATACCAATCAATGTCTTCTCCAATCGACTTACTTAACACTAATTTCGATCTAAGAAAAACAACAAGAAAAGAAGCGAATATAAATGTACCAATTTGGGACCGGTAGGGATTGGATGCAACAATCGAAAATGAGGGATTGGGGCTAGGGTTTGGAGTTAGTGGACTACGAAGGAAGTGGAGGACCAGAGAGAGGGAGACGATGCTGTAGGACTACGAATAATCCACGTCCTCTCGTCGGCTATATCTGCAGGACGCAGCGGCGCGTTGGGGTTAGAGTCAGGGGCGGTGGCGTCTACTCCATCCTAGTTGGTTGCGGCGGTGGGGTTCGAGTCAGGGGTGGCATGTCACATCCTAAAATGCTAATTATATAATTAGACATGCATAATCGTCATTGCATGTGCTTGCACATGTTTGTCTATCAAAAACTAGTTAAACATGTCTCAAATACCTTAGAGATAGTTTAAAGTATTTTGAAGAATCCCTACATACCTTGGAGAAGGAAAAGAATATAAGAGATAATGATGGGAGACTTAGGAAAAATTCAGCAAAAGAACCCCCTCGTGGTTTGATCGGTGTCACCCGCGGTCTAACCGCCAGGTGCGCTGCCACGTGAATTTCCTGCGATATGATCGCTCAAGCTCGCGGTCTGATCGCCAGCACACAAATGCTCGGGTTAAGTGGATTGATCGCTTTCTTTTGCTCTCTCTCTCTCTCTCTCTCTCTCTCTCTCTCTTACTTTTCTCTTACTCTCCTTCTCTCCACCTGACCCTAAAAAGAGAAAAAGATCTCTACTCGTCGCGTTCGAAGGCTGGAGATAAGAGATGAGAACTCCCATTAGCTTCCCAGAGGACTTCCTCAAGTTTTTCCCCTCTTCACCCTCATCAAAGACCCATTCATCGACTGCAAGCTTCACCACCACTCTTCATCGATCACAAGCTTCACCACCACTCCGGGAGCCGATCCGTGAATCGGAGCCTTCCTGAAGCATTCAAATCCAATAGAAAGCTTCCATAAGCTGAGGTGAACTATCCCCTACCGTTTTCCTGTTGTTTCCGAGCTCGATTCGACCCATGTGTCATTTAGGCCTAAGATCAATCTAGCCTAGATCCAATCCATGAGGTATTTTAAGTTTAGCTCGGTGAATGATGTCCAAATTACTTTAGAAACACTCCACTAGTCCCATAGAGCATTGTGGTACCCTTCGTTGTTGAATGTCTCGTCGGAATCCTCGTCAGCGACCCTGCAAAGGTGCTGCCGGTAAGGTTTGATGGTCTGACCGCCACTAGTGCTTACTTATTGTTCACGAATATTGATTATGATGTCGATGGTTGGATGAGATGTGATGATGAGATGAGATGTGAGCGGTGTTAAGGGTGTCTTCTGCCTCGGAGGAGTTCTTCGAGGTAGTTTGGGAGAGGAGCCGGATACCATAGACCGCTTTGCATCGGTTAAGCACCGTCCATCAGTGCAGTTGACTTTAGCACTTTCTGTGCTTACTACATATCGCATATGGGAATGATAAATCGAATACCTTTGTAGATGTGGCTTTTTTGCGTGCGAGTCGATAGTGTGAGCAGACGGGTTTGTAGGGGTATCTAGTTTGCTCCGGAAGTAGTTCTGGATGATCCCCGCATCTATCGGTGCATAATCAAATGGTTGAGGCTTATTGGGAAAGGTTGACACGAGTACCCTTAGCGTGGGCCTGTGTGGATGCGTGAGCCGTATGGTCCTCGAGTCATGTAGGTAAAGGAGTATCCCTACAGGGTGTAAAAATAATTTAAATTGCCACGCTCTTGGTTATAAGCATGCTTCTATCCATTTGCATCTGTCGTAGAGTTACGAATGTGGGATGATGGTATGGATGGTATGTTGGGTAATATTGATAGCTGGCTAGTGATGTATTACTATGGTTTTATTTATATTTATGTGCAGGTTAGCAATTACAGGTTTGAAATGGTATGTTAGTTATATGTAGATGCTTGCACATATGTATCTAGATTACGGGTGCATATGTTTTAATCAACCTTGTGTCCTTTCTTTCCTCGCTAATGGTGCAATGAAAAATCCTTAGAGCCGAGTTATTTATATGTCCCATATATAGATTAAGTCTTGCGAGTATCTTCGTACTCAACTGTTCTACAGGTTTCGCAGGTGAGGAAGAGGTTTGGCTACTTCACACCCATCGATGCTAGCGGTGGAAATAAGTAGACAACTACTCGGAGGTTGCACTTTTGAGGTGAAGCCTAAGAGCATATGACTTTACCCATGTTTTGCTATCTTTAGCTTTTGTTTCCGCTGTGTAGTTTCTCTTTTAGTTAGGAGTGAATCATTTTTAGTATTCTATAAGATCTCTTTTGCTGTAAATTGTTAAATTTGTAAATGGTTAAAAACTTGTAATATGATTTAAGTACTCACTCTTTATTAAGTTTGGTTATGATTGTATATCTTGGAAAGGTATGTATTTCGATTTTGGGCACAAAACACGTCGTCAGAACTACCAGGATGATATTCTGGTTAATCGTTGAAGTCGTGATTATGTAAATAATTGATTTAGTGATTAACTAAAATATTATTTAGATGGTTACACCACATGGCCGGGGCTAGGTGTAGCGTCGGCTGGGTGCAGTGGCCGGAGAGGAGACTTGCTGGAGACCACCGGCCATAGAGGAGGATGGTTGGCGGTAGGAAGAGGAGAATGCCTTGTTTCGGGGAAGAGGGAGTAGAGGATGGAAAATTTTTGTTTAGGTCCAGGCACGCAACAGAGGTGATGTTTTTTTAAAAAAAAAAAAAATCCCTCTGGGAGGCTACGTTTCGGCGGCAAGCGAATTGGGGCGAAAAAAAAAATGGAGGCAACAACATTTGGTGTAACGTGCTGTTGAGCTGGCTGGCAACAGAGACTCCCTATTGTCCTAAGAAATCTTTTCCTACAAAGATGCAGAACACAGTAGGAAAATATTTCTTTCCCATGAAAATCAAACTCATTTCGTAAGGAAAATACAATAACTAGTATTGTAATATCGTTCTTAGCGAGAAAATAACTGTAGGGAACATGGATGTTTCCGGTAGTGAATGAATCATGATCTTTTATTATTTAGCCATGTTGTATCGTTATGAGAAATAAATTTTGCATTGTTGCCAAAAAAAAGTTCCACTAAAAACAGTTATGTTGGGAGTTGGATTGCTGACAAGCTTCTCAGCTTTCAAACAATAGATAGGCTTGTTGGCTCACCAACTGTCGACATGTTTTGTTGGTGTCGACAGAATCTCGTCGTACCTCTATCTGTGTGTCAAATATGATGTTAGTACTCTGATTACTGATAGATGGCTAGTCAACAATTGGAGTGGTGACTGACATATATTTTTATAATTTTTCCATTTTTTTAATAAAATAATATTATTTCAAAAAATCGAAAAGAAGGACGAGAAGGAGCAAAAACCCACAACAGCGCAGCCGCAGCACCCGAACGCACAGAAAGGTGAGCTCCCAGTCCCAGTAAGAAAAAGTCCGCTGGGGCCTGGGCTTGGGGTCCAGGCAGGCAGGCAGCACCAGGCAGGCGGGGGCGGCAGCAGGGAGGAAAGGAATAGGCAATCAATCGGCCCCGGCTCAATCTCTCTGCTCTGCTGACCGCTGTGCTCTTCTCACCACCGGAATTCGGGGATCAGTAGAAACTGAACGGATTTCCGAGGTGTTTTCTTTATAAAAATTCCATCTTTCGTCCTGCTTTCATCTGGTGGCGGAGGGAGACGCATGTCTTTTCTCGGGGCAGCCGTCCAGCGACCACGGAGAGCGGAGGCAGTTTGGGCTAGTCGTCCTACCAGTCCACCAGGCGCTCCAATCTAGCACCCGCAGCCGAGAGCCGTGGGGAACGAGGACGGCGACCCGGCCTCCTCATGGAAGGTACGAGCTTCAGTACTTGGTTTCCTTTCGAAGGTTGATGGGATAGCTTTGGTTCTAGATCTGCGCGGGGTTTCCTGATATTAGGATTCAATCGGCTTGTTTTCTCCTAGATTTTTTTTAAAAAAAATGCGGACAAGTTCTTCGTAGTCCAAGCTGTAGAATACATGTCCAAATTCTCGGCCGACTGTTTGTTCTGGTTCTTGATTGTGTTTGGATATATCAATAATGATTAGGAACAAAGAGGCAAATGTTCAATTTTTTTCTTTGAGGAGTTATGACTTGCTACTTTTAGGATGCCATTCTGGGATTTTAGCTTTGAATGCCGTGTTTGATTGAAGTCCTGCTCCCGGGAGAGTGCCCGGTTACTCACAGCGAGGCTATTTTGCAGGGACGGGTCTTGTGATGCCTTTTTTAATTGAATTGTAGCTCTTGCTTTGGTATGGTATATAGACGGGATTAAACTCTTTCACATGATATGGGATGCATATGGAGCTTTTTCTGTTCATGTTTCATGGATGATTTATGCTTGTAGATAATATTATCTTATCTAAAGTAGGAAAAATTCAATTTTGAGATAAGGCTACTCGATTAGTTTTCAGGATCATGTGTGCAATTACTGAACAAGATTGAGATTGGTATTTAGCAGCAAATTGCACTGTAATGCATATATGGAAAGCAATTCCAGTCCTGTGGGTTAGTTTGGAAATGGTATTACAGAAATTACCATATGCATCTCGCAAGTGCAGCTGATCTTGCCACTTTTTAGTACTGTAGCAAACAACAATGCAGAATGCATTACACATTTCTGCCACCTTATTTTCTGAATTTTGTGATGCTCAAATGTAGATGCCATGTATAATTTGGTCAACAGCAATGCCGTATTCTTGTCCCCCCTTGTGACCAGAATATAAATGAAGTAAATTTTGCAAAACGTAGGGATGCCAATTCAGTTGGTTTAGAATTTCAATCATTTGAGATCTATAAAAGATGGGAAAAGAAGCTGCAATAGTATGATATTTGAAAACGATGAACAACTATGTTCTCTTGCATCACTAGTCACGTGCAGGTGCTATGGTGGTACAATCTTTTTTGAGGGGAACGGTGGTACAATCTTTAGCACTGATAAATCACCAAGTTTCTCTGTTTTCTTTCATATGCTGACTAAAGTATTGCAACACATTTGGAACATCTTTCTAATTGCTAATTCGCTATGCCTGATTTGGTTGGGATATTAGGAGCAAGCACACATGAAACTTATACCACCATTCAGTCGTTATATTCATGTACAATTTTGCTAGAAGGAATGAAGGATAACATGGAATTACCACATTCGGTTACACCAATAGGTCAATCTGCGTGCACTTCTGCTGTGATCCAGAGTAAACTAAAGTTATGACTCGTATTTGTTTATTTGGTTGTCTCAGTAATTGTTGAATGCATGGTAATCAATGTGTTGAAGGCAAACTAACTTGAAAAGTTCTTTTTGTTAGTAGATTGGTCGACCGTTCTCTGATCCTAATTGCCCTGAACATTGTGTCCATATTTAAGCTTCTATGATTTTTCTTTGATCTGTATGAACTTGTTGGATACGTCTAGAAAAACACAAAAAAAAGTCATGTCCGTATTGTATTGTATTGTATTGGTATTGGCATGCAAGTACTGATTAAAACTAGTCACCAATCTTTGTAAGCTAACTTGAAGGAGTCAGTATTTCTTGCATGGTTTCATACTACACCTGTCATCTACTTATCTTCAATACTCTAGTGTCTATCTGTTACTTCCTGTTTCTTTACTCAGCTTCAATCCTATAATTTCTTGAAGCTCCTCATATTCAATTACTCCGAACATTCTTCACGCGCAAACTTTACATTTTGTAACTGAGGAATTTAATGGCATTTTGCAGGCCAATCCCCTGACCATATATCAGTTTGTTCAGCTCCAAAAAAGTCTAGTACTTCATCACGAGGTAGACAGCGTAATTTCTCATCATCTACATGTAAAGATTTTCTCCGGAAGTTTGTGGACAACAAACTTCTGACTTCGAGCCTAGAGGATTGGTTCTCTGGTCACAGTGAAGATTGTGATTTTAGGAAGCCAGCATTTGATACCCCTTTTGACCTTACTGAATTACAGAATTTTGATTATGCTCAGGAGGGTGTTAATTTTCAGCAGCTAGTACGGATGCCAAATGCTCTTTATGCATCAACATCAGATGTTTTTGAAGCTACTGCGTACCTTGCCTTGGAGGATTTCCTACATGCAGGCATTAAGGGATTGTGGGAAACTTTCTGGGGTCCTGACGAAGAAATGCCTTTCTCAGTTGCCTGTATACACAGCACAAGCCCAAAGTTTTATCCTGCTGAGAAGGCTATTAGCAGTGGGAAACTCGATGGTGTTTGTGCAACAGCTGTCCTGATGAAGAATTTAAAGCATTCACAAGGAAGATGGGATCATATTGTTGTATTGGCTTTGTTGAGACCTGATATTGGAATGGTTTCTGCACAAGGTGACCACGAGCCATCTCCTGGTATCTTGGGGGAGGCACTGTTCTTTGCCTTGCGTGTTCTACTATCTCGAAGCCTTAGCAGATCCTCCACAGTTCTTCGAAATTCAGATTGTGTTTACTTGCTTCTTGTTGATTCACAGTTTGGAGGAGTGGTCAAGGTCCATGGTGATCTGAACAAGCTGGATTTCAATCTGAACAATGTTTATGACTGTGCTGCTGAATGGATAAAGAATCACGCCAAAATTACAGTTTCTTCCATAGATCGAGTGTGGAACAAACTTGGGAATGCTAACTGGGGAGACATTGGGGCCCTTCAAGTTCTCCTTGCAATTTTCCACTCAATGGTCCAGTTTTGTGGAGAACCTAAGTATTCTCTTGATGAGCTAGCAACGGAACATAGTTCCCGGCTACAAAGTCGCAGATCAGAAAGACATTTGGTTGACAGACAAGCTAATGGTAATGGTTTGTTTCGATTCCAACAACGCAGTCATTCTCCTGAAATTGTTGAGGCACAGGAGGAAGCAGCTGTTGGTGTCAAACCAGAGGAAACCTTGAAGCTTGAAATAGGATCAGTTGTATTGATGGAGTATGCTAACTGCCAGAAGGGTTTTCAAATCAATGGCATTCTAACAGACAGTGATCCTCCTATTTATACTTCTAGTCCTGTAGAAGAGCCTGCCAAAACCTATCTGTTGTATGTAGGCTCCAGCCCTTCTCATTTAGAGCCGGCCTGGGAGGATATGAATTCCTGGTACCAAGTACAAAGGCAGACGAAAGTACTGACTTTGATGAAGCAAAGAAGCATTTCTAGCAGATATATACCACAGATGGTAGCCTCTGGACGCATCGTCCATCCAGGCCCATGTAACAAGCCTAACTCTAGTGGGAGTTGTGGGCATCCATGGTGCAGTACTCCGTTCCTGGTCACCTCACCAGCTGGTGAGCCCATTTCAAATCTGATACGAAATGGATTGTTCGGTGTTGAGGAGGCTCTGAGATGTTGCCATGACTGTTTATCTGCTCTTGCTGCTGCAGCATGTGCAGGAATACGTCACGGTGATATCCGTCCAGAGAATGTGATCCGTGTGAGTAATGGCTCAAGGCATCCATATTTTGTACTTATTGGATGGGGTCATGCTATCCTGGAAGATAGGGATCGACCTGTAATGAACCTGTTCTTCTCATCTACATTTGCGCTCCAGGAAGGCAAGCTATGTGCAGCATCTGACGCGGAAAGTTTAATTTATCTTCTATATTTCTCTTGTGGTGGAGTTTGCCCAGAGCTTGAATCGGTTGAAAGTGCACTTCAATGGAGGGAGACGTCATGGTCAAGGAGAGTTATACAGCACAAGTTGGGCGATGTCTCAGCAGTGTCGAAAGCTTTTGCAGATTATGTTGATAGCCTTTGCGGAACCCCATACCCAATGGACTACGAGATATGGTTGAGAAGATTGCGAAGAACAATCAATGAAGATCATGGGAAGGAGATCGATACATCAAGTTAATACCGCAGCACATTCTCTCACAAATCGAAAATGTGGAAGATCAAGAACAAACACCCAATTACCTTTTGTTGTTGTATATAATTTTTGTGAAAGGTTCATAGCTCATAGTATTGCCCTTCATCTTGCACCATTTCATCAATAAGGGTATCTCCGAAATTGCAATCTGCTGCTGCTATCCTCAATTTGGATCACTGTCACTGTTTGCTGTTCAGCGGTTTTGCCTTCAGTCCTTCACACAGGAATGTATTATAGATCCTTGAGGATATCAGCAACATGTTGTATTTTGTGAATGGTCTTTGGTAAATTGGTGAGCTGTGCTCTGGTTGCCCTTGGAGATTCTGGGTCCATCTTATTCGAGTACGGATGGGCTTCTAGATTATTTTTCTCATGTTCAGTGTTTTAAACTATTAAGAAGTAGGTAAATGTGGATCCTTGGTGTGCGGTATAGTCAAACAACTTTTGGTCCTTTTTGCTCACTTTTTGTGATTGCACCAGAATGGATTTGTGATTAGAGGTGGTTTGGCATAGTAGCATTTTGTTCTGAATTTTGACTAACTTATTTGTTGGGTGCAATGTTCAAGTGCACCAAGTTCCTGTAAATGGTCTTGAGTTGTTCCAGACTCCCCTCCTGCAACTGGTTTGTATCAAGACACTGCCTTATCTTTGCCGAGAAAAAAAAGAAAGAAAAAGGAAAGAAACACTGCCATAGCAGTACAATCCTTGTACAGTATCAAGAAACACTGCTTCATGGGTTTGTTATTTAGAGGGGCTTTTACCTGTGTTGATCACCATATATGAGTTTGAATGATGTCAATTTTGTTGTAATGGATGTATCTGTTTCCCAATTGTCTGTGGTTGTCAAGACAGCTTTTCCTGGCTTTGGACTCGTTGCAACTTGCTTCAATTCGCAGAACTGAAGACCTTAATCAAGGAGCTGCATACATATAGTAATGTTTGTAATGCTGCATCCTGATGAAAATTAAGGATGATCTTCGGATCCTTGTACTGGTTACAAGGAATTTGGTCTAGTAAATATGTAGTCGTGCAAATGTAGTAATATAAACATAATTTTAAAGTATAGGCATATGTATGCGTTATGTGAATATTGTTGAACAAATACGTCGAAAATAATATCGTAAGTTGATTTCAAATAGGATACGAAAAAAGAGGAGATTATTTGCTGATTTCTCTCTTAATTTCTTTTTTTATTTTTAAAATAAAGCATGTTCTATATCCACGAGAAGGATGGATGACAAAAGTAATGAATTCTTCAAATTTTTAAAAAATTACTATATAAAAGAAGAGTATGGAAAGAAATACGGACCAAATTTATATTTTATATAACAGAGATCATTCGTCTAGCCACCACGTGAGTACGTGACCAGCCGGCACGGAGGCAGACGCTATGGCGAGGCTGCGGCTCGCCGGGGACCACGCGTACCTCCTCACCAGCGTCCACCACCACAAGGTAGGGGCGTGCTTGAGCGCGATGTTTCGATCGAGTGCCTCGTTTGTGCTTACGAGAAGGATCCGTGCCTTGTTCTAACTTAGGAGGGAGGCTATGTGTTTGATGAAATGCCAAAGAAGAGTCATTTCTGCCCACGTTAGATTGGGTTCCTTGATCTTAGTGTGCTATGATTTGATTATTGTAGGGTATGGAATTTAACTAAATAAGAGCTTATAATTGTGCGAAATTTGCGTCAGAGTCCCAGAGGTAATTTTGATATGCAGGCGTTGCTAGCTGTTGACTGGCTCAATCCCACCCTGCTTTGGAGTAGTTTGGTTGGTAATCACACAACGAATAGGATAGCGGATTGTGTTATATCTGTACCAAATCATAATGCATACTCATTTAATTGCTATTTTCCATAATTTGACATGATTACATTACTTATCAAGCAAGTTGTTCACATCGTTTTAATAGCCATACAGGCAACCAAACGGATCCTTAATGATGCCTCTTTCCATGTTCTATGAATTCCTTTGAATCAGTTGCTTTCATGTTGTAACTTGCACTGCGTCTACATTCTATTAGGCCAGCTCCAACAGGAGCGGCATCCGCAGGAGTCAATACTGTGCCGGCAAGTTTGCCGCTCGGCAACGCTGGCAACGGCTCCAATGGAAACCGTATCTCCCGCTACAGTGTCGCGGGAGACAGTTTTTTTAAGGCCGCGAGCAGTATATTTTCCGCTGGTTCTGAGGTCCACTATCACTGTTCACAACGTATGTATGTGGATTCGACGGAAGGAGAAGAGTAATGGAAGATAGGAAATATGGTATCTGTTGGAGATGTAAAAAATAGGGGATCCTGTAATAGTGATAGGAGATATTGTAATAGTGTTATAGGAGGTGGATTTTTAGAGTTTCTGTTACAGATGGTTTTACACCATCGGTGTTCCTTTCTGCTGGCCCTTATCAAGCTGACCTGGCATTTACAAAGGCAGGAAAGCAATTAGTGAACTACTTTCTTGCTATGTCCACTTTCTCATCCAAGGTCGACGTGCTCTAGAAACATATAATACAAAAAAGTATGAACAATGCCATGGTAGATATAGAAAATAATTCGGTTTAGTACACTCTAGTAGAAAATATTTGCTGAAGTGTCGAATATTACTACACTTTCTGACAGTTATCATGTATATTGTAAAGAATCATGTCAATTCACAAATAACAATATTTATGAACAAATTCCCGAATATAACCGTGTAATACAGAGATATCAGCTCAAGTCCTTTGATTATTGGGAAGTTCTATCTGAACTTTTGCTTTGTTTAGCATCATACCCACCCGTTTCATCCTCAGACGCTGCGTTAGATTCTGCAGATGTCATGGCGGAACTTGTATTTGAACTATTAATTTCATCCACATGTCCTCGCTTGTTTCATTGTTGCATGCTGGGGTAGCTCATGTTGATGTTCCAGCACCTTCATTTCCTTGTGCCCAAGATGAAGGAAAGTGCATTGTTTTTTCGCCCTCATTACTATTCATCTCCAAGGTTGGCCTAGGGCAGGGTGGACGGGGCAAAAAAAAAAAAGGGGGGGGGGGGGGGGGAAGAGTTGACGAGTTGATAGAGTCACAGAAAGGAGCCATCGACAATTTTTTTAATGCTCAAAATATTGTATTTGCAATTGATATATATAAATATTTTGATGTTTATGTTTAATGGGACCTCTGTTTTAGTTTCATCCTAATCCACCAAAATCTCAAAATCAGCCCTGTTCTTGTCATCTCAACTATCTTCAAAGGAACCATAGTCTATGTTCTAAAGTACTATTGGAATCTGCATACCCCAACAAGTATTTCTTTGCTTCCCATATCTACATCCATCTTGCCCCTTGAAGTAATCACATCCAGCCCAATATATGGAGTGTAGAACCTACTTCTAACTGCGCCCTCTCTTACCCATGAGCGGAAATCATTCATCGGAGGTATCTTGGTAAAGAACACTTCTGCAAAGTTTGCTGCCATGCTCTTTCGGTACGGATTGTCCGTCTTGTTGTAATGGTATCTGAAGGTCTCATATGTTCAACTTCTCTGTCGACACTACATTTTCACGTGTATCCTCTTTTTCTACTGGTGTTACTGTACTGCTACTATCATCCGCTTCTCTAGGACATGCTTGCACTAGAATATTAAACTCAGTCTGACGCCACCTGCACCACTCTAACCATTTTAACCACTTGTTTGTTCGATACACAACTTTAACTCCCAACAAACTGTATTTAACGTACGAGTTCACATGCATTGCATCGTAACATAATAAATCTGATGATCAAGCTGAAAGTATTGGGTGAACAACATTTTCATCTACTTCATCCTTGTACCCTCAGGGTTTAGGTGCTCAAGGATGTTAAATAGAAAATTGCTCAAATGAACACCTGATGGATCGTTACGGATTTAACTATTTTCATAGAATACTCTAAGATTTATAGAGTTTGACATAACTGCCATTAAAAAATATATCAATTAGAAATAAAATTAAATTACATTCATACAATATGACTAACTTAAAATTGACTAACGCAATGGCTATGTCGACCCATCGTTTCTAGTCTTACAATGAAAAGTATTATAGTCTTTATTGCCTAAAATCTAATCAATATTACTCTCCTAAATCTACATCGAGGATATCATTATTAAATAAACATATTACTAGCACCAACAAATTGAATATATTTAATTCTCAAGAACTTATTAAGTAATACCATTTGATATTAAAATTTTAACATAAATACTTTGGTGTTGCATTGCTTTTTAGATTGTCTCTTTGTTTTATTGTTTTCTGTTGTAAACTACTAGTCCTAAGTCCAAAATAACTAGAGTACCGAGATCTAATATTTGCACGCACATATATTTTATTTTCTTAACATAATACTAAAAATAATCTAATACAAAGATTTATACTAAAATCAACATTTACAAAGAAAAATTATTTTTTCTAATCCTTAATTTAATCTAAATACACATAGAGCGATAAACATCCATTTAAAACACAAATATTAAAAAAAAAGACTTACCTTAATATTCTTTTTCTCCTCCCCTTCTCCTCCCCTCCTCCTTTCTCCTCCTTTCTCCTCTTTCTCCTCCCCTTCTCCTTCTCCTTCTCCTTCTCCTCTCTCCTCCTTCCTCCTCCTTCTTCTCCCTCCTCCCTTCTTACTCCTCCCTTCATCTTTTCTCTTCTCTCTTCCCCTCTCTTTTACTGGCGCGTTCCCTCTCTGCTCGTGACTGAAATTTGAGACGGGCGGGCGCAGCCGTGCGAGCGTAGGGGTGAGGGGATAGGGGGCTCGGATTTTTCAACAAACCGTTTGGCGAAAATACAATTTTTATCGTACGGTTTGACGATAACTAATTTTTGCCCAACCGTTCGACGAAAATTGCCTTGAAACTGCCGCCGAGCACCTCAAACCTTCCGCCAGCGCCACGTCACCAGTTTTCGTCATACGGTTTGACGAAAATAATGTTTTCACCATACTTTTTAGCGAAAACTTGTTTTCGCCAAACTGTTGGACGAACAGATATTAATTTTAGAATTTCCTCATTTTTGATATTATTTCCATAGTATCCTAAAAAATGTAATATTGAAAAAATAATCCTTGCATGAAGGCGCTTTTAGTTTAGTTTGGGTCGTCACCTTTTAGTTAGAATGAATGCAAAAAGGTTAGCGTGCCTGTCTTTTGTAACCTCCTATCATCATGTTGTCGTGGAACGGCGTGCTTTGTCACCACTCTTGAGTACACACATCTCCATCGATTCCATCGCCACATTGGTTAGTTATATATGTTACTTTTGGATAAGCCAAATATAGCAGCTGGTTAGCTGTTCCTTAGTTGAAAATGCATGTTCGACTATATGGCTGTACTTTCCATGCTTGCACGGTGTTCACGGGGTTAAGAAGCAGCTGAAAGCCCAAGGACAAGAGAAGGAACTCGAACATGCATCCAATCCAAAGATCAGTGCATGATGCGTAGCAAGCAACTGATCTCACTTTCCCCTCTGCAACTGCAATCAAACAGGGGGGGGGGGGGGGGCGTGCTGCTTCCATAAATGACAACTTCGCAGAATTATGACATTGTTAACAGCAGTACCAGCAGAAATAGGAATAGCATAGAGGGATCCGTGGATATTCATAGATCTAATCTAATAAAAATGACTAATTAATTAATTAAGTTAAATTAAAATGGATTCACGGCTCGTTATGTACCAATATCTAACCGCAAACCACATGGAACACGAAATGAGACCTTGGATGATCCATTGTGATAAACTGACCCAACTGATAGGAATTTGGCCCTCTTAGAGTAACTCCACCAGCTTTGCTAAATCCTATTCTCTATATTTCTCGTATAGGGAATGTTCTAAAAAGATTCTAGTCCTATATCTCTTCAGTCTCCAGCAGCTTCCCTAAAACTCATCCTTTATATCTTAGAATTCTCTATTTTATTTGTATCCAACCACTATAATTCAAACGACAAAAATTCAAACGGTAAAAATTCAAAGGCTATTTCTCCAATGGTTACATTTCAAACGGCTTCTTTTCAAACGGTTATTTCTCCAATAGCTATATTTGAACTTCTATATATTAGCTGTTCTTGATGTCTCTTCTCCACCACACCATAATGAGTCATTGTAGCTTCCTCATGCAACATGCCTTGGAGTCTGATCACCGCGCCCATCAAATACACAACGATTTAGCAGATCGTAGAATTACAAGGTAGAGGGTTTGATCTTACCATGGTGGCACAATAGGGAAGGTCGTCTAACGCTCCGGCTACCGCGCAGCGGCACAAGCGAACTGGTGGCTGCAAGTTGGATCTGTGAGGTGGGGCAGATCTGGAAGAGAGGGGGTGAGAGGTGAGAACAAACGACGGGCAGTATACTGAGACGCTAGCGAGTGGGATGACGAGCATAGAGCTGAGAGGACCACCGGAGATGGAGTCGAAGATGATGGCGGGGAAGAAGCCGGTGGCCGGGTGTCGCCGACGGGCGTGGAAATGGAATCTGGGTCCAATCTGCTCGCCCACCGAGCCACTCTGCCTCCTAGTCACTTGACGTGCTGCACGTCTTGGCGCTGTGTGTCGCAGATGGGGGAGGCAGGGGAGCCAGCGTGCGGGAGGTGGACGAGGCGATGCGCGGGAGTTGGAGGAGGTGAGATAGGGAACGAGAATCATTTGCTATCTTTGGGGAACGAGAGGAGAAGGATAAAGAAGCGAATAGGATAGGGAAGCTGCTGGAGGTGAGTTTTTTGCGCTATATTTCTTACTTTTAACTATATGGAAGTAAGTAAGGTAGTTGCTGAAGTTACTTTTAGACCCAGCTTTGAACCCCTAAATCCCCCCCCCCCCCCTGAAATTCTAGCAAATTCATGTATTCTTTTACCCCTTTGAATCTCATAACTCTTGCTGCAGTCTTCACTTTCTACATTGCCAATGGTGCCAGCGGTGCAAGCATTTTCTTTTTTGCTTGCAAGCCTGACAGTCGTGTATCTTGGAATGTCCTAATGAATGAGCTCCATGACGAAGGTTTTTCTCATCTCATGAGAAAAAAATATTACTGCTTGCATAATTTATTTGGTATGTTTGGTAGGGTTTTTTTATTTAAATTTTTTAAAATGATTATGTAGCTAAAAGTAATTCTGTAAAGTAAATTTTATGGAGAAAATAATTGTATAGGAGAAGTGAATCGGAGAAAGTTGATTTTTTCAATTTTCAACATCTAATTTATTTCAATAAATTACTCTTATAAAATTATAAAAGCTAAAAATACTGTTTAACAAAACTCCCATTAATTTTAGTCTAAAAACTGAAGAAAATTACCAAAACGAAGAGGAAGGAAGAGCAAAAGCCCAAAACAGCACAGCGCAGCCACAGCAAAGCAGCGCACACAGCCACAGCACGACACCCTGCCTGAACCGAACGGACAAAAATGGCGAGCTCCCAGTAAAAAATGTCCACTGGGCCCTGGTCTTTCGGGGTCGAAGGCAGGCAGCGGGCGGCAGGGAGGAGAAAGGAGCACGCAATCAGTCGGCCCCGGCTCAAGCTCTCTGCTCTGCTGTGCCTCGCTCACCACCGGAATTCGGGGATCAGTAGAAACTGAACGGATTTTCGAGGTGTTTCCTTCATAAAAATTCCATCTTTCTTTCCGATTTCATCTGGTGTTGGAGGGAGACGGATGTCTTTTATTGGGGAAGCCATCCAGCGACCACGGAGAGCGGAGGCAGTTGGGAGTAGTCGTCCTACCAGTCCAGCAGGTGCTCCAATCTAGCACCCGCAGCCGCAGGCCGTGGAGAACGAGGACGACGACCCGGCCGCCTCATGGAAGGTACGTGCTTTCCTCTTGCTTCAGGACCTGGTTTCCTCTCGAGGGGAGATGAGATAGCTTTGGTTCTAGATCTGCGCGGGGTTTCCTGAGAAACAGGATTCAGGCGGTTTTGTTCTCCTTGATTTTTCCCGATTCCCGGCTAGTTTTCGTAGTCCGAGCTGTAGAATACATGTACAAATTCCCGGTCGATTGTTTGTGCTGTTCTTGATTTTTGTTAGGCACCGAGCGGCTGGGCTGGCTCCAGGCTCGCGCATGGCCGGGCCATCGGTACAAAAGGGCAAGCAACTCCATCCAGAGGGGCCATGGAACAAACAATACACAGAACCGTTTCCTTCTTCTCCTAGGTTCTTCCTTCTCGGCTGTCTCTCCCTCTCTGTACTGCTCATCTCCTACCTCTAGTCTTCTTCTTCCTCTAGGTCCTCCCCTCTGGTTCCTTACCTTAGCAAGGTTGCTAACAATTGGTACAAGAGCCGTTCTTCCTGGAGTGCCACCATGACGGATGAAGATTGCGCTCTTATCATCGCCGATGCTGAACTCGGCGACATCTCCATCACCTCTTCTGACTCCGAAGCCCCTGACGTCGACTCCGAGATCTCCATCCTCTCCGGCACCAGCGTCGAGTTAGTAACTGACTAGCGTACTACTGACATCCCGGAAGCCATCGCACCGCACCTTATCGAGAGTGGGATCCGGAAGCCGGACTACGTCTTCGACCTCGACACGGCATCCGACGCTGGTGCGGAACATGCTGCGATCACCAAAGCCTCCGACGCCAGTGCGGACCACAACAGTCGTATCTCAGACGTGCTCTCCACCAGCATCATCCACCCACACTGGTGTGCGCAAGTAATGAAGGAATCCAGGGGTGCGACAGACCTAGAGCGCGAGGTGGAGGCGCAATCGGAGCGTGGGGTCTCGGAGCTGCGTCTACGGCCAACTCCGCCGATAGACGGCCTCAAGCAGGAAGCTCCCGTCGTCATTTGCCAGGTGACCGGCATAGGACAGCTCTACATCAGACGAGCCATGGGGCACTACCCACAGGTCGTGAATTGGGACCCCGGCATTGACGCCGTCGTCTCCACCGTCGAACCGGAGAAGGAGCTGCCCCTCATCACTGCTGAACCGAAGAAGGAGCTGCCCCTCGTCACCGCCAACACCATCCTCTCCATCCTCGCCGCCAACTACCCAATCGAGAAGCTGGCCTGCTACCTCTCCGACGAACAACGGCGTCTTCCCGGCCTGGTTATGCTTTGAAAACAGCGCGTCTAGCTCCGTCGAGGTCTTGCCGGACAGCATCTCCCACACGGAGCAGAGCTGGCCTGTGCGTGCGGCCGCGTGCATCGCGGCGTTGTCCTATGCGCGTCGCCACGGGTGCAGCAGCGCCCCTGGGTGGTCCTCGCCTCTATCCCCTTCATTGTCGGCAACAAGGACGAGCAGGCCGAGAAGATACTCCTGGGCACTGACGACTTGCTCATCTCTGGCGGATCCATCACAATCCTCGACACCGACAACCATCCCACGACCTCAGCGGTCGGTGACATCATCCGCGACGACATCAACGTCGAAGCGTTCACCAACCGTTCGACGAAATGCCTTGATGACGACGATGCCGACATCACCGCGCTGAATGGGCTCAGGGCGTCCATCCACAGCCCGCTCGTGGACGAGCTCCATGCACGCGGCGAGCTTCTATGGCTCGTCGCGCTGCTCCGCGCGCCTAATCTCCACGCCGTCGACATCCGTGGCCGCGCGTCCATCCAGGTCGTGCGCTTCTCGTACCTCGACCCTGCGCTCCCCGTCATCCGCGAGTTTGGCCTCTTCCACAACATCGTCGGCAACAAAGACCTCGGCATCCAGGTCGTGCACTGCTCGAAGCTGGAGGTGCAGTTCTGTTACGCGTTCATCGACGACCTCGTGCTCATGGCTGCCACCGTTGGGCGCACCATCGTCAAGGACAACGCCACGAGGGGCTTCAAGTCATGGCTAGTGCACGGGCTCAAGCACCTGTTTGGAAGGAGGCCAGGGAGTGAGCTGTTGGGCTGGTTCAAGCACCTGCACTTCGACGGCTACACCAACGACACATTCGAGACACTGGATACCAGCAAGCACTAGTGCAAGGTTGCCTTGCAGTGGCAGCTGGGGCTGCAGGAACATGACGACGTGCCGCTCATCGGGCGGCTGGACCACCAGAAGGGTGTTGACTTCGTCGCAGACGCTATATCGTGAATCGCCGGGTAGGACGTGCAGTTGGTGTTGCTAAGCATAGGGCGCCATGACCTGGAGGACTTGCTGTGGCGGTGCAAGGCGAAGCACAACGACAAGGCTGTGGAAATCACCACCACGCTAGAGCGCTGCGGCCATAGCTTCCTATGGGTCCTGCGGGGCCCGCCAACTGTCGAGTCGGGCGCCGGTGCTCTGGACAGGGCGGAACATTCGACGGACACGAACTTGGACAAGCTGCTCGCAGAGGACCTCGGCAACGACATGGTGGGGCGCGTGTATGTGTTCCAGACAAGGGACATCAGAGTGCATAGCGAGCATGACATCAAAGTGCACAACGATATCAACACGGTGGACGAAGCGTCCAACGGCATGGGGTGCAGCGCCAGCCTGATCACCTTCGACCTCGCCAACTAGGACGTTTCATGGGACCCTGGTGGCGTGACGACAGCGTCTTGGGGGCAAGCTTCATTTCAAGGGAAGAGGAATGTTAGGCCCGAGCGGCTGTGCTAGCTCCAGGCTGGTGCATGGCCAGGTCATCGGTACAAAAGGGCAAGCAACTACATCCAGAGGGGTCATGGAACAAACAATACACAGAACCACTTCCTTTTTCTCCTAGCTTCTTCCTTCTCAGCTGTCTCTCCCTCTCTGTATTGCTCATCTCCTACCTCTAGTCTTCTTCTTCCTCTAGATCCTCCCCTTTAGTTCCTTCCCCTAGCAAGGTTGCTAACAATTTTGCGGCGATTCTTTGCGTGGATATATCAGTAAGGATTAGGGACAAAGAGGAAAAGGTTCGATTTTTTCTTTGAGGAGTTATTACTTGTGACCTTTAGGATGCCATTCTAGGATTTTAGCTTTGAATGCCGTGTTTGATTGAAGTCCTGCTCCCATGGGAGTGTCCAGTTGCTCACACCGGGACTATTTTTGCAGGTACGGGTCTTGCGATAGATTTTTTCTTAAACTTTGGCTCTTGCTTTGGCGTGGTATAAGACGGTATTAAACTCTTTCACATGATAGAGGATGGCTGCGTAGCTTTTGCGGTCCGTGTTTTATGGGTGATTTGGGCTTTTATATAAGATTATCTTTTCTAAGGTAGGGCAAATTCAATTTTAAGCCACTCAGCCAGTTTTCAGGTTCATGTGTGCAATTTGTGAACAAAATTAAGATAGATATTTAGAAAGGAAAGCAATTCCAGTCCTATGGGTTAATTTTGAAATGATATTACAGAAATTACCATATGCATTGCGCAAGTGCAGTTGAGTTTGCCACTTTAGCAAACAACAACACACTAATACAGAATGCACTGCACATTTCTGCCACCTAAGTTTCTGAATTTTTTGATGCTCTAGTGTAGATGCCGTGTATCATTAGGTCAACAGCAATGCCATGTATAATTTGGTCAACAACAATGCCATGTATAATTTGCTCAACAGAGGTGCCATGTATAATTTGGTCAACAGCGATTCCATATCCTTGTCCCCCTTGTGACCAGAATATATATGAAGCGAGTATTACAAAACGTAGGAATGCCCAATTCAATTCGTTTGGGATTTCAGTCGTATTTTGTTTATTTGGTTGTCTCAGTAATTCTTGAATGCCTGGTAATCAATCTGTTCAAGGCAGATTAACTTGAGTAGTCCTTTTTGTTAGTAGATTGGTTGATTGTTCTCTGATCCTAAATGTCCTGAACATTGTGTCCATATTTAAGTTTCTATGCTTTTTCTTTGATATGTATGGACTTGTTGGATACGACTAGAAAAACACAAAAAGTCATGTCCATATTGTATTGTACTGGTATTGGCATGCCAGTATTGGTTAAACCATGTCCGTATTTCCTGTCATATGTATGGTTTCATAGTACACCTGTTATCTACTTATCTTCAGTACTCTAGTGTTTATCTGTTACTTCCTGTTTCTTTACACAGCTTCAATCCTAGAATTTTCTTGAAGCCCCTCGCATTCATTTACTCTGAAGTCTGAACATCCTTTATGTACAAACTTTACATTTTGTAACTGAGGAATTTGATGGCATTTTGCAGGCCAATCACCTGACCATATATCAGTTGATTCAGCTCCAAAAAAGTCTAGTACTTCATCACGAGGTAGACAGCATAATTTCTCATCATCTACATGTAAAGATTTTCTCCGGAAGTTTGTGGACAACAAACTTCTGACTTCGAGCCTAGAGGATTGGTTCTCTGGTCACAGTGAAGATTATGGTTTCAGGAAGCCGGCATTTGATGTCCCTTTTGACCTTACTGAATTACAGAATTTTGATTATGCTCTGGAGGGTGTTACTTTTCAGCAGCTAGTACGGATGCCAAATGCTCTTTATGCATCAACATCAGATGTTTTTGAAGCTACTGCATACCTTGCTTTGGAGGATTTCCTACATGCAGGTATTAAGGGATTTTGGGAAACTTTCTGGGGTCCTGATGAAGCAATGCCTTGCTCAGTTGCCTGTATACACAGCACAAGCTCCAAGTTCTATCCTGCTGAGAAGGCTATTAGCAGTGGGAAACTCGATGGTGTTTGTGCAACAGCTGTCCTGCTGAAGAATTTAAAGCATTCTCAAGGAAGATGGGATCATATTGTTGTATTGGCTTTGTTGAGACCTGATATTGGAATGGTTTCTGCACAAGGTGACCACGAGCCATCTCCTGGTATCTTGGGGGAGGCACTGTTCTTTGCCTTGCGTGTTCTACTATCTCGAAGCCTTAGCAGATCCTCCACCGTTCTTCGAAATTCAGATTGTGTTTACTTGCTTCTTGTTGATTCACAGTTTGGAGGAGTGGTCAAGGTCCAAGGTGATCTGAACAAGCTGGATTTCGATCTGAACAATGTTTATGACTGTGCTGCTGAATGGATAAAGAAACATGCCAAAATTACAGTTTCTTCCATAGATCGAGTGTGGAACAAACTTGGGAATGCTAACTGGGGAGACATTGGGACCCTTCAAGTTCTCCTTACAATTTTCCATTCAATGATCCAGTTTTGTGGAGAACCTAAGTATTCTCTTGATGAACTAGCAACGGAACATAGTTCCCGACTAAAAAGTCGCAGATCAGAAAGACATTTGGTCGACAGACAAGCTAATGGAAATGGTTTATTTCGATTCCAACAACAAAGTCATTCGCCTGAAATTGTTGAAGTACAGGAGGAAGCAGCTGTTGATGTGAAACCACAAGAAACCTTGAAGCTTGAAATAGGATCTGTTGTATTGATGGAGGATGCTTACTGCCAAAAGGGTTTCCAAATCAATGACACTCTAACTTACAGTGATCCTCCTATTTATACTTCTACTCCTGTAGAAGAGCCTACCAAAACCTATTTGTTCTATGTAGGCTCCAGCCCTTCTCATTTGGAGCCGGCATGGGAGGATATGAATTCCTGGTACCAAGTACAAAGGCAGACAAAAGTACTGACTTTGATGAAACAGAGTGGCATCTCAAGCAGATATATACCACAGATGGTAGCTTCTGGACACGTCGTCCATCCAGGCCCATGTAACAAGCCTAACTCGAGTGGGAATTGTGGTCACCCATGGTGCAGTACTCCAATCCTTGTCACTTCACCAGTCGGTGAGACCATTTCAAATCTTATACGGAATGGTTTGTTCGGTGTTGAGGAGGCTCTGAGATGTTGCCATGATTGTTTATCTGCCCTTGCTGCTGCATCATCTTCAGGAATTCGTCACGGTGATTTCCGGCCAGAGAATGTGATCCGTACGAGTAACGGTTCAAGGCATCCATATTTTGTCCTTATTGGATGGGGTCATGCTATCCTAGAAGATAGGGATCGACCTGTAATGAATCTGTTCTTCTCATCTACGTTTGCGCTCCAGGAAGGCAAGCTATGTGCAGCATCTGACGCAGAAAGTTTAATTTATCTTCTATTTTTCTGTTGCGGTGGAGTTTGCCCAGAGCTTGACTCAGTTGAAAGTGCACTTCAATGGAGGGAGACGTCATGGTCCAGGAGAGTTATACAGCAGAAGTTGGGCGATGTCTCAGCAGTGTTGAAAGCTTTTGCAGATTATGTTGACAGCCTCTGTGGGACCCCATACCCAATGGACTATGAGATATGGTTGAGAAGATTGCGAAGAACAATCAATGAAGATCATGGGAAGGAGATCGATACATCAAGTTAATACTGCAACACATTTTCTTGCAAATTCAAATCGTGGAAGATCAAGAACGATCAGCCCATTACCTTTTGTTGTTGTTGTTGTTGTATATAATTGATTTGTTAAAGGTCCATAGCTCATAGTATTGTCCTTGGTCTTGCACCATTTCATCGATAAGGTCACTTCCAAAGTTGCAATCTGCTGCTGCTATCCTCAACTTGGATCACTGTTCACTGTTCCGTGGTTTTGCGTTCAGCCCTTCACACAAAAATGTAGTATATAGATCCTTGAGGATATCAGCAACATGATGTATTTTGTGAATGGTCTTTGTATATTGGTGAGCTGCTCTCTGGTTGCCCTCCGAGATTCTGGGTCCATTTTATTTGGTACGGCTGGGCTTGTTGATGATTTTATTTTTCACATGGTCAGTGTTTTAACTTTTAAGCAGTAGGTAAATGTGGATATGGAGTGTGGGAATAGTCGATCAAGTTTTTGTCCTTTCTCTTTTTGTAATCTGACCAGAATGGATTCGTGATTAGAGGTGGTTTGGCATAGTAGCATTTTGTTCCGAGTTCTGACTAAATTATTTGTTGTGTGCAAGTGCACCAAGTTTCCTGTAAATGGTATCTTGCTCAGTTGTTCAAGTTCCTATCCTGAAACTGCTGGGTCTGGATTTATTTGATGATGCCAACATGCTCCATGCATCAAGAAATGTCTTTCTGATGGTGATATGACTTTTGTTTGCATCACTGCGATGGTTGTACAATTCATGTATCACATTCAGCGGCTGCTTCATGGGATCGTTACTCATGGGGCCTCAAACTTGTATTGGTCACTATTTATAAACTTCGGATGATGTCTAAATTATGTTGTGATGAATGTTTCTGCATTGTTTCTGTGATTGTTAAGACAGCCTTTTCCAGGTTACAGTTTGCAGAACAAGAAGAGAGCTGCATACAAACTCGAATGCTGTGCCGATTCTTGTTTAATGTGTGCCTTTGTTGTAATCCACATCTACCATAATCATCATGGATGGATCAAATTATCGAGTTAAAGACAAGCAAGCAGATTAGTTGGGCTGCTCTATATAAGAGCCAATTGTTTTTTTCACCGCTAAATAATTTCATTTATTTGTCATTCTAACTTACAGTTATTTACTCTTGGGTGGTCACATTTTATTGACACAAGTGATATTATAATTAAACGGGTCTGCTAGCGTCCGGACGTTCGATCCGGGCACAACGTCGAACGGTTCCATGAAACATTGTCAGACCGTCTCCAACCGAGTCGGTATCGGCTCGGCTTTGTTCCTGTTGCGGCTGGCGGGCGCCCGGAAGCGACTCCAACGGAGTCGGTATCGTGTGCGACAGGGATGCGGGGTGGGAAGCGTTCGGCAAAACCAGATGGCGCTGGAGGCCGCATTCGGGCGAGCGGATAGGATAGCCACCAGCTCCCGAGACGCTGCGGAAGGGGATCTGGCGAGGCGCCGCGGCGGTGAGGACGGCGGGGGGGGGGGGACTCGGGCGGAAGCGCGGAAGGTCGGGGCCCTCGGCGGCGGTCCCTGCGGAGGAGGAGAGGAGGGGAGCAGATCCGGCGGAGGCAGTTCCATCGTCCCCGCCGTCCGCGGGCTCGGCGACAGCACCAAGGAAGACGTCGGCAGCAACGTAAGTCCTCTCGCGCTACTTCCAGTCCATGCGGTGGCCGCTGGTGGGGGGGGGGGGACCGAGGTGGGTGCATCGGCGCTAGGGATTGGGTTCTCCACGGCGCTAGGGATTAGGGATTTGTTGACGCCTCGGTTCGGTTGTGGCTGTGGCAAGCGCGTAGACGCAAAGCATGTAGCTTCGACGGCGATTCATGGTGGCCACAGGTTGTTCGGCCGCAAGCATAGGAAAAGTAATTTTGAGCCATTTTACCGAGGCGTTTGTTGAGGAGTTTATGAACTGGAACACTGCTTGGTTGATCTGGAAAGCACATAGTGAAGGCATTGGTGATGATAAGCAATGTAGTTGAATTAGGGGCCGAGCTTGAAGAATTGGTATTTGCTCCCTTTGCATTCATGTGCTAGACCTCAAGATTAGTAAAATTGTGGTAGACTTGCATTTGAGCTGCGGATCTGACATCATGGAGTCATGTGCTCTCCTGTCCTAGCTGGTGTGGCTAGTGTTGCTTTGATTGAGCTATGTGTATTATGCACTGATCTTTCTTATATATACACACTGTCTTTCTTTGAGGATACACACTGTCTTTGGTATATATACACATAGCTAATTCTTTGGTAGGATTATGTTGTGCAAACTGTTTCCCCGGCTGAAACCTAATGAGGGACTCCATGTGCTCTCCTAATTGTTTCTGAGAAACCTGAGATGAAATAAAGGGCTCTCCTGGCCTAGCTGGTGTGGCTAGTGTTGCTTTGATTGAGCTATATGCAGTTATGCACTGATCTTTCTTATATATACACACTGTCTTTCTTATATATACACACTGTCTTTCTTTGAGGATACACACTGTCTTTGTTATATATACACATAGCTAATTATTTCCTAGGAGTATGTTGTGCAAACTGTTTCCCAGGCTCTCCTAATTGTTTCTGAGAAACCTGCGATGAGGGAACCTTGTGCTCTCCTATCCTACCTGTTGTCCACAGTAGTCATTCTAGTTGCAAATACCTGTTAGTAATGACCTGTTTACTTTGTCCATATGATCTGTTTGTGTCAGGCATATTCGATAGCGCAATGAACCAGAATGCTTCATTCATTTCAGATAGTAATGGTCCATTAGATAGTGTAATGTACCAGAATTATTGGTTAATTTTGGCTGCTGCAGGACACAGAATGCCATGTGTTTGCCTCATCTTTATTTTTCTGCATATTACTGCAAGTGTCAGCATAGTACTGCTATTGTACTGCAACTGTATGGAGAGGTACATTAGGTACATGTACAGAATTCATGCATGATTGGTAGGTAACAGATTCTCAGTTGAGCCATCGGTCTCATTGGTTGTAGATGGACGCCGCTTCGCTCGCCGCCCTTGTCTCCAAAATGCAGGACCACGTCGAACAAATGGCGGTAGAACTGAAGAACGTCGTGAAAAACAACTTGAGTACGGAGGGCACCCCCGCCGATGTGGACCTGAACCGAGCTCTCCTTCAGGTCGAGAACATTGCCGGGGAACTGGAGATGCTCGTGTTCCAAGTGGAAGATGCGCTGCAGACTGGTGATGGCTGCAAGGAAGTGTCCGAGACCACCACTTTGCTCGAGGATGGGTCCGGTTCACAGGATGTCGACTGCAACGACATTGTTCCAGTGGATTGGAGCGGCGATGAGCTGTTGTGTGGAGATTCAGCGGACTCTATGTCAATAGAATCCGATAGGTCGTGGCGTCTGCAGTAAATTGCTCTATGTAGTCGGCTTTACTGCAGTGGTAATAAACGTAGTGTTGTGTTGTACTGATATAACGAAACCATATGTTGCTTATTGTCTTTGTGTATTGTCTTTGTCGAGTAAAGTGCATGGTTCATGTATTTCATAGCCTTTGTCCCATATTTCATGTGTTGTACTGATATAACGAAACCATATGTTACTTACTGTCTTTGTGTATTGTCTTTGTCGAGTAAAGTGCATGGTTCATGTATTTCATAGCCTTTGTCCCATATTTCATGTGTTGTACTGATATAACGAAACCATATGTTGCTTACTGTCTTTGTGTATTGTCTTTGTCGAATAACGTGCATGGTTCATGTATTTCATAGCCTTTGTCCCATATTTCAGGAGCAGTATGGAGTATGCCCCTTTTCTTCGGGGTGATGAGGATGACATTCCGTGGGACGATGTTGTGCCGCCCACTCAGGATGACTTCATCGGGACGCAGCTTCCTACGTCCGAAGAACAGAACGAGTTGCCAACGGCATGTGGTCGTGGAAGCAGTTACACGATCCAGGAGGACCTTCTGCTAGTCAAGTCGTGGCTTAACGTGAGTATGGATCCCGTGGTGGGGACGAACCAAAGTATGGGGGCTTTCTGGCAGAGGATCGAGATATTTTACCACGAGCACAAGGAGTTCCCTACCACTCGGAACAAGAAGTCTCTTCAGGGTAGGTGGACCTTCGTCAACGGCATGGTGCAGCGATTCTGCGGCCACTATGCTAAAGCCCTTCGTACTAGGAGGAGTGGGATGACGGAGGCCGACACGGTATGCATAATTAAATGCAAATGTGTAGTTTCAATTCATTATATGTACTGTGGCATTTAATATGATGTGGGCCAATTTCAGATTGCAGCTGCATGTCAGATGTTCCAGGCAGCGGAGAAAAGGGAGTTCACATTGATGCCATGCTGGGCCGAGTTACGCCACCATCCTAAATGGCAATCAGAGCCGTCTCACAAGAAGAAGAAGACTGCGGCACAGGGAACTCCGGTATCAACACAGGAGGGAGAGACCTCCCCCGGCTGCATCGATGGTGATGGTGCGACGCCCACGCATACCAGCGGGAGCAGCCGGCAGAAGCGGCCAGCAGGCCGAAACAAGGCAAGGGACCTCGCTCGCGGTTCGGCTTCATCAACATCGGTCACAAAACCAGTGCTTGAGATGTTCGACAGGCAAATTGCGGTGAAAGAGAAACTTGAGAAGGAACGCGCCGATCGCTTTGCAGAGCTGTTGAGAATTGAGGAGCAGAGGTTGCGCCTGGAGGAGGAGCGTGTCCAACTGGAAAAGGTCAAGGAGGAGAGGCAAAAAATCAGGGAGGAGAGGGAGATCATGAGCATGGATATTTCGCAAATGGACGAGGACCAGCAGGCATATTACAAGAGCCTACGCCGAAGCATCATCGCAGCTCGCCGAGCTGAATCTGCCCCCTGAGTTTTGGTGCCCATCTTTGCAAACAATGTTTCCTTCACTTCATTTACTTTTCATGCAAATAGACTTTTCCTTTACTGCCTGGGACTTGTTAAGCAAACAGGATTTTCAGTTTTGTTTGTTCAGTACTATGGACTTCCTACAATTTGTATTACGTGCATGTTTTAGCATATTAGTCGGAACTGTTAGATTGTGGCCGATCGGCCGAGTATAACAGATGGTTGCCGATAGTGGACCAGGTATTTGTGATATTAGACGTATTCGACAGATATTTCATTATGCTGAACTTTTGGTGTGAGTTTGCTGATGATTTCCTTTGCGCTGTCAGAAGATAGAGGATCGGCCAATATTGATCTGTTGAGCAACATGCATGAGTGCCTACCATGATCTGCTGTTTTCAGAATTGGAGTGGCTGATGTGCAGGCTCAGAAGTGATATATGTGCCACTTGTTGATGTGCAGGCTCCGAAGTGATATCAAGGAGGACGCAAAACCTCCTCTGGCAGCGAAACAACCCCTCCAGCTTGGACGAAACAAGCTGCCGGTTTGTGTGCAAGCAAGCCTACACGCAGAATTTGTTGTTCAATTGGAAAAAACTGTTCGGCAACAAACTGAATTTGTTGTTCAGTTGGCACAAGGGAAACGCCAAATATTACATGATACTTAGTGTGCCTCAAAGTTCACATTACCCCAATGAAGCCATGGAAGCGACAGAATGGAACCATGGACTGGGACACGATATTACATTTATTTGAACACGATGTAATGCGATACGATATTACATTTATTTGAACACGATGTAATGCGATACGATATTACATTTATTTAAGGTGGCATGAGGTCTATTGTCCTCTTGCGACCTGCCACAGGTGCTCCACAATGTCGTCACGGAGTTGATGATGCGTTGGTCGACTTCTAATTTGCCCGTACCTTTCCATAAATGCTTCAAGCGGGGGGGGGGGGGGGTTGGTTCGTGAGACGGCACCGCGTCCTCGCCCGAACCCTCGTAGACGTATTCGACAGCACCTTCCGTTCTCTCATCCTCGATTATCATGTTATGCATGATGATACACGCGGTCATTACGTCGCTGAGGATTTCTTGATCCCACAACCTCGCCGCGCCACGGACGATGGGAAACCTGGACTGCAACACTCCAAATGCCCGCTCAACATCCTTTCGTGCAGCCGCCTGCTGCACCACGAAGTGTTGATGCTTCGGGCCTACTGGAGATGGTATGGGTTTCACAAATGTCGCCTACTCTGGGTAGATCCCGTCTGCAAGATAGTACCCCATTGTATAATGGTGGCCATTAATAGAGTATTGTACCTTCGGTGCTACTCCCCCAGCAAGGTTGTCAAGGAGATGAGACCGGTGCAGCACATTGATGTCGTTCAATGAACCTGGCATCCCAAAGAAGGCATGCCAAATCCATAGGTCCTGCGATGCCACAGCCTCTAGAATGATAGTCGGTGCATTGACATGGCCCCTGAACGAACCGGACCACGCCGTGGGACAGTTCTTCCACCTCCAGTGCATGCAATCGATGCTTCCAAGCATCCCGGGGAACCCTCGACACTGGTTCATATCCAGCAATCGAGCAGTGTCCTCCTCGGTCGGCGCCCGGAGGTACTCGTCACCGAACACCTTGACAATGGCCCGCACGAAACGCCGCATGCTCTCGATGATGGTGCTCTCCCCTAGCCGGAGGCACTCGTCAAGAGAATCTGCAGGAGCATCGTAAGCTAACATACGGAAAGCGGCAGTTACTTTTTGCAAGGGTGACAGCCCAAGCTCTTCGGCAGCGTTCCTCCTTTGCTTGAACCATGGGTCATGGTCCTTCACCTCCCTCACAATCTTGCAGTACAAATCGCGATTCATCCGGAACCTGCACGGCGATGGATCAGTACTAGTTCATAAATCGTCCGTTTCGTACACCATCGAATAGTGTTACCTGCGCCGAAAGATGTAGTCGGGGTACACTGTGGACTCAGCAAAGTAGTCGTTGTACAATCGATTGTGTCCCTCCTGACGATTCCTACGGATGCGCCGGTGCCCGGGGACGGAGCCTCCCCACGGCCCTCTGCGCGAAGCTTCGACGTCGTTATGCCATGCGGCAAGCGTCGCTAGGACCAACTCATCTTCCTCATCGGACTCCTCGGTGGAGAAGCATAACCCTCTCATGTACTGCTTCCATGCAGCACGAGGCTCCATTTCGTGGCTTGCAAATGAGAGCCCCTCTTGCACGTATATATAGTGCCCGACCGAACCTTCCAAGAGAAGCCACTTGTGCTCCTTCCCTTGCAAGCCATTTTGTCGGAGCCTTCGCCCGCAAGCTTCCGTCATCCTTGCTTCACACGATTCCTTCTACTGGAAGACACCAAAATTTATGTTGCAACAAACCAGTGCAACGGGATGCTAAGTATATGTCGTCACGATGCTCAGTATATACCAAAATAGGAAAGAGAAGATAGAGGATGAAATAAAGGAGATTCTGTTGGAGATGAAGGGAATGAGGGATGCTGCAATAGTGATAGGGGATGCTGTAATAGTATTTTAGAGGATGAAGTTTTAAGGATTCTGTTGGAGATGGCCTCAAAGAACTTATGCAACATCGAAATACATACACTGAAAAAGTAATTAACGGATCTGAAAAAATTATCCATTTGAGTTAATTTCGTAGGATGATGTGTGAAACATTCTTGAAGAACTTTTGTAAATTTTCATAATATCTGAAACATTACATTTGAACGTCTAAAATATTAAAAATTCGAAAATATAGGAATTAACTCGAATGGATAATTTTGTCAGGTCCATATCTGTATATAAGAGATTTCGGGATGTAACATAAAAAAATAACTATAGCAATAATTTTTCATAACATCTGAAAGATTAAATTTGAACATCTGAAACATTAGAGATGCGAAAATATAAGAATTAACTCGAATGAATAATTTTTTCGAATCCAGATCTATACGTCAGAGATTCCAGAATGTAACGTACGAAAATAATTATAGTAACAAATTTTCGTAACATCTAAAATATTAAATTTGAACGTCTGAAACATTAGAGATACGATGACACAAAAATTAACTCAAATAGATTATATTTTTAAGTTCAATTACATGCGCCAATCAAACAAAACGTCCTATGGCTCCGGACGTACGTAGACAAACATCTCCGATAAGCAAAAGATCAATCTTTTCTATGACAAATCATCAATTTATTCCTATAAAACGCCATCCCGTTTGTCCGCTCGATCGGACGGTTCCCGAAGCGAGCCAGGCACCCCGGCCCCTCCGTACCCGGCTGTCTCCTCTCGCCGCATCAATTTGAGGAGAGGGATCGATGGCGGCCGCGGCGCCGGTGTACCGGCGGGTGCTCAGGGCGGTGCAGAAGCACGTCGGCGGGGGCGCCTCCAAGAAGCACTTCCGCGACTTCGTCGCCGCCGAGTTCCGCGCCCCCGCCGGCACGGAGGCCGACGTCAGGGCGAGGCTGCGGCTCGCCGGGGATTACGCCTACCTCCTCGCCAGCGTCCACCACCACAAGGTAGGAGGTTAAGCGCGATGTTATCGATGCGGAATGTTATAGCTGGTGGTGCTTCTGAGAAGGATCCGTTACTTGTTTTACGGGGGAGATCATGTGTTTGACGAAATGTCAACGAAGAGTCTTCCCCCATTTTATTCGGCTTCCTTGCTTCGATATGGTATGCATTAGTTACAGAGAATGGGATTTAACTAAACAAGAGCTTACAAATGTGAGAAATTTATAATTTGGATATGCACGAAGTGCTAGTAGTTGGCTGGCTGAATCTCACTCAGGTCTTCGGAGGTCTAGTTTGGTTGATAATCATACAACGAATAGGATAGAAAATTTCATCATGTCTGTATGTCTGTTAATCATAATGTGCTCACATGCTTTTTTAATTGCTAATTACTGACATTTGAACTAATTAGATAACCTATTTTACATCAAACAAGTTCTTCAAATCGTTTCGATGATTGCATGATACCATCTGTTTATAGTGCACTGATTACTCCATTAACTCTAGATCATGTTTGATTATCCAGGACCTGCTATTCTCATATAATATAGCTGTGGACCGATCCGATGAAATGAAGAAGATATTGAACAAATCTGCTGCCAGTGTAGGCCTTCAGCTTCCAGATGTCTACCAGCCATGAGAGCTTCTTTTTCTGCACGTTTATGGGACCCATGGTACTGCCATTTAGCTATGTAACTTTGTTCTGAGTCCTACATTCGAGTTGTTTTGGAAAATTTAGCTTGCTTATTGTGCACCTTTCCCAATAATGAGCAATGGCATTGGTTTGTTGATGATGTTTTGTTCCATGCTGTATGAATTCCTTATATGAGAATCAATCGCTTCCCTGCTGTAACTTGCATAGCATCTAAATCGTGTTACATCATTGGTTGTTCCTATTCACTGTCTCTTCAATTTTATCATTCTGACCTGGCAAAAAGCAAGAAGGCAATCCATAGGTGTACCTACTTTGTTGATACATCCACTTTTCTTATCCAAGGTCAACATGCTCTTAAAAAAATAAAATGCAAAGATATTATGAACAATGCGTGGGAGATATAGAAAATAATTAGATTTAATACACTCTCATTGAAAACATTTTCTGTGGACTGAGGTATATAATAAGAATAGTACTACACTTTCCTTTTTTTTGTTAATGATGTCAACTCAAAATCACAATGGTCATATCTGCAAACAAGCTCCCAGTTGTACACAAGTAAAACAAAGCTATCAGCTCTTGTCCTTTGAAGATTGGGCAGTTCTATTTGAACTATTACTTTCTTTAGCATCATACTCACCTGGTGATTCTGCGTTAGCTTCAGCAGATGTTTGTGTGGAAGATGTATTTGGACTACTAATTTCGTTAACATCGTCCTCAGTTGTTTCATCGTTGCATGCTGTGGTAGCTGCTGCAGATGTTCCAGCACCTTCATTTCCTTGTGCCCAGGCTGAAGGAAAATGCCCTGATTTTTCGCCCTCGTTCCTGTTCTTGTCATCTGAACTATCTTCAAATGAACCATAGTCTATGTTCTGAAGTACTGTTGGAATCTGCATACCCCCAACAAGTACTTCTTTGTTATCCATGTCTATATCATTCTTTTTCCTTGGGGTTGTCACATCCAGACCAATATATGGAGTGTAGAACCCGGCTTCAAGTGCTCCCTCACCTACCCGTGAACTGAAATCATTCAGCGGAGGAGGTATATTGGTAAAGAACACTTCCGCAAAGTTTGCTGCTATGCTCTTTCGGTAGGGATCGTCGTCCTTATCATAGTGGTATCTGAAGTTCTCATACGTTGTCTGCAGTGCAGAATATGTAGTTAGTATTGGTAAAACTATAGGAGCTTGTAAGTACTAATACCATTAAAATGGTGGAAACTTTTAAACTACTCTGTTGACCATAAAGACATTTTAATTTGGATATTATATAGCTCACAACAGTAGATTACAAAGCCATTTTAATTTGGATATTATATAGCTCACAACCTTAATCTGGAGTTTTTACATTGTACTTGGTTACATGTGATCTGAATTGGGAATTCAAATCAACAATAAATGTTCTAACAGAACCAAATTTCCTTTTTTTTTTCTTTGTGTACGGCCTTGTGCAGTCTTTGCATCTTAATAATAACACTTTCAGTAGAGATCTACCCCATGCCAAAAATAACATCCAATCAAAATATTTGGTCAGTGCAAAATTATTGTTGCTTCCACTGGATCTACCAGCACCAGAGCAAGAAATTAGTTTATTTCCCTTTTCATGGTAATCATATGGAGTTGCTAGTTCAAGAGACCAAAACTGTCTTACTGAGTTATTGTAGTCCAGTCAAATGCATTACTCGAATTCTGGTATAAGAGAATCAGAATTCTTAACAATATTCTAAAAAGATATGCAACAAAAGGAAGTAAAATCACCTGATTAGTACTGAAATACTGTGAGGCCACCAACAAACCAAACAACTATGGAAGTGTATATGATTAGCGCAAAAGAGTAAGCTTCCTTGTGCAAGGCCTTCCAGATAGAGCCACTATTGTCTTCCATTTGGCTGTAGACACTCACCATGAAAAAATAAAGACAAATATGCACAGGAAAGTCGATGTTGCTATGAACAGAAAGAAGTAGCGGTAGTTCCTCTGTAAGGAACATGAAAAAACAATGGTGATTATTCTTGGCCAATGGAAACTATTTAAGAATGCAAATATCGATGGAACTTACTTAGACAGTGTTTATCTGTAAGATATTATTGCATTTCTGAAATATGAATTTGGATTATGCTTGACTTATCAGTTTTTAATGCAAACTATGACACATGTCCGCAAAGCCTCAAAAGTCAGTCAGTGAGACATATGTTAGGTGTGGTTCAGTATTTCTTATAAAAATTTGGAAGTTCACTTTCCTAGTTAAGTGTCTAATCTGATTAACAAATCCAGTCAGAGCTAACAACTTTCCCTGGTGATTTTGTAAAAAAGTAAGCTGCTACTGAGTTTGGTCTAACACAACTAATTGGAACTTTTTAGTTAATAGAACAACTAAAGCTGTATGCATAAGTCCAAATTACTAAACACCTGTATTTGGCAGGTTTCTCTCTCCCTTTAATACAATGATACACAACTCTCCTGCATGTTCGAGAAAAAAAAGAATTTTTTTTTTGCTTGGTAATGTCTGGATATTCAGGAACAGATTAAAATTAGAGAAATATCAGAGATGAAAGGAAATTAGGCTAGGTTTGGGGCTTTGGGCTCCTTGCCGTTCTTATTGAAAGCAAAATTCATTCCATGGTGGGCGGGCGGTACCTTAGGCAGGTCTCGCAAAACTTCACCTTCACTGTGAAACCATTCACAATGACGTCCTTTGGCTGACGGAACCTCATCCGTGGGGTTCTCCCGACGCTCCAGTCCATGGATGGTGTGCTGGAGCCAAGCAACTCATCAGCTTCAGGTGGCACTCTTCTTGGTACTATTCCTGGGTCTCTAGCAGATGTCATCTAGAGGAAGACCAAATCCAGCATTTGAGGCCATGGGTTGTTCAGTTTTACGTTCTAGTGGCAATTGGAATGTTTAATTCTTGAAGTACTGGATGGTCACACTTTCAGATGTTAAGGCTGAAATCGTTGTGGATTCATATGATTGCTGGTATGAAAGTAGAGATGACAAAGAGGCTGCTCAAAAAGTTGCAGTGACGACTTGATGACGGCATATACTGACCATAATTGTTGTGACGATCACTATCAGCAGTGCCTCGATGCATATGCTGTTGCCCAGTGGTGTGCTCCTGAGAGTTGTAAAATTTGGATTTCATCTGGTAGCAGAAGACGATGGTTGGGCTGACGTTGAGGAACGTTGACAGCAGCAGTGATGCTGCATCTGGTCCAAGTATCAGCCTCCCACCACACAAGAATACCTTCAGATTAAGCTTGACGTACATCATTAAATGTCTCTCTCTTTCAGGTAAGAACTTTGGGGCTTGAAGAATTCTCATGTAATTTGAATTTAAAGGCTATGTACCTAACTATCAAGAGTTGTACAGGTGCCCTATGGCATCGAGCTTTTTGTGAAGAACAAATTGCTGGAGATGACAAGGCTATGCGATGCTGTGCCCGTGCAGACATGGTGGCTAAAGCACACATGTACAGGCGAGGGGGAAATGAGGCAGGTGATGAGGTGAAAATTAAGCAGGCGTGCGTACGTTGTTTCCTTTCCAAGCTTGGTAGAGCCTCCTGGGCTTGGCGTCCAGCTGCTGCAGTGTCACATCGGCCTCTGGCTTGATGATCATGTCTTCTCCTCGCCGCTGCTGTGTGAAGCTTTTCTCGTCTCATGAGTCATGGCATGGTGATGAGAAGGAGATCTGTGTGTGTTCTTTGGTTTGAACGGATGGGCAGAGCAGAAGCATTGTTGTTGCCGTAGGAGGAGGACGGATCATTGGCACACTCTCTCAGCATGTACCAACTGGATTTCCCTTTTTAATCTATGGAGTCCCCAAGGATTGGAGAAGCGATGACTTTTTTTTAGCCTCAGCACGGGATATAAGTGTAGTATCCGAACATACTTCACACATACTTAAGATCTACAATTTATACACACATGTCTACCGAAGAGGATTACGAAGTCTTTCACTAGAGATGGCCAAATGAGCCAGTCGGCCCGGTTCGGCTAGGCACGGCCCGATATGCTCGGCTAGTGTAACGAGTCGTGCCGTACCGGTCCGCATGCCGTGCCCTCGGCCTAAGGCACAGCCCGTCATGCATCGAGCTGTGCCGGCCCGGTGGGCACAACGTGTATGGTGCCACGGGCGGCCTGAAAAAATAAAAATAAAAAATAGCTACAAAATTTAAAAAATATATAGAAAATAGATTAAAAAATAAGATAAAAATATAGAAAATAGATAAAAAAAGCTGCAAAATTAAAAATATATATAGAAAATACAAAATAGTTGGATCCAGACGTGTCAAGCCGAGTCGTGCCCTTCCGTGCTGGCCCGCGTTGGGCCATGGCCGTACCGGCCTGTCGTGCCGCGCGTTCGGCCTATGGTCTCATGCTGTATCTGGATCGTGCCTACAGTGTCGAATCTTGGACCGACTCAATAGGCACAACCTATTTAGCTATCTCTACCTTTGACTTGTTAGTGACAGGCACATCGTGAACAAGAGGAAGACTGGCTGCGTCCGATGACTTTTGTGAGTATGCATGCAAGCACAGGGAGGAGGGTTCTTTGTTTTGTCCTGTTTAGGTTGGGCGTGTGTTGACAAATCACAGCGTTGATCCCAATTATATCCTGCTGCGATCCCCGGCTTTGTAACGCAATGCTATCCCCTCTCTCTCTCTTCAGTTGTTTGGTTTGCTGTTTGGAGATCATGTAGATTGAATACAACAGTAGTAGAATAATCATTGTGGATGCTCGGTTAACAGCAAGGAACTTGGTTTATCGTGCTGCTGGTTTTCGGGATCGATTATCTAGTCAATGATGACGGGCATATTGGTGTGGTGTGAACCAAGCCTTGGAAGCTGCTGCACATGACAATGACATGCATGAAGAGTGCAGCCAATTGAGAAGTAAATCGCCAGCTGAGTCCATACCTGCGCGTCGCCGTCGTCGGATCTTCAGGGCCGCTGGTTTTCACCTGCGCCGCTACAAGTATTAGGCACGTTCTTCTGTATTTCCTTTTCTGAAATCCACTTTGGTTCGTTGGACGGAAAACGACTGACGAAACAGATCCGAAACCTCAGTCAGGCTCAGCTGCCCTTGGCTGACCGCACTACCGGAGTCAAAGTGCAGTGGTCATCGGCTAAAAGATCAAAATTTATGTTATTTTTCGTCATTTGCTATATAAATCTCAATTTATTGAAAAAAAATCTAAAATTAGATATTCCGTTCCTCTAAAATTTTCAAAATTCATAAAATAGCTTCAACTCAAAGCTACCAATTAGATTGGACCAAATAGATCGATACGAGGCACGACCATTTTGACTTGGTCCAGACACGGCATGACAAACTAGGTTGTGTTTGGACCGACACCTTGTCACGATATGTTGGCACGACTTGATCCTGCACTGCCCCACTCTAAAACGTGCCATTATGATACTATCCGACTTTAAATGAGCCGTGTCTGAATCGAAGACTCAACATATAAACCTATTTAGCTAACTGATCGAGCTGGAGCAGACCTGGTCAAATGAAAGTTTCTAAATCCTAGATGAATGTTCCCTAGTCGAAATCTTGACCATTCGAGAAGACATAATTGGAAACGGACCGAGATCCTCTGATTTGAGAGAGTAAAATCATGGGTGAACAATACTTGTGACTTTACCCCCTCTGCGAACCGTCGGATTAGAAATAAACGAATCGCTACAGGCTTGATACAGTAGTGTACTACAATACAATCGATACAACATTTTATGTACATCATATTTGCTACAGTAAATATGTTCACCTCTGACTTTCCTTCTTCAAATCCGAGGATCCGGTTGCATTGGAAACAAACAAGAACCCAAAATGCAGGCCCCTGGGATCTTCTATGGATCACGGGCAGTGCGACCACACGGCTTCTTTCTCTTCTCTTCTTCCTCAACCGGACTCGTCTTCTCCTCGGACGGAATCCCGTTCTTTGAACTAAACCGCTTCTCCTCTCGTACGGTACGTACTACCGTTTACTTGCCCAATTCACTGTAGCCTCCGGAGCCTAGAAGGTTCTAGAAGGCCAGGATGTGCGGGATCTTCGCGTACCTGAACTACAATGTGTCGCGGGAGCGGCGCTACATCCTGGAGGTCCTCTTCAACGGCCTCCGCCGCCTCGAGTACCGCGGGTACGACTCCTCAGGGATCGCGCTCGACGCAGACCTCCCCTCCTCCTCCTCCTCCTCTTCCTCTTACGCGGGGGCGCCGCCGCTCGTGTTTCGCCAGGAGGGCAAGATCGAGAACCTCGTGCGATCCGTCTACTCTGGTCAGTCCTCCCTTCCGATTTCCCTCGAGTTCGGTTGAATCTTTGGTCCCTGTTACGATGCTTCCTGGCGCAAAGCTAGGATTCTTTTTACGAGATCTTTTGTTCATTCGGGGTCTGTGTTGGGTGTTTCACGCGGTGACGGCAAGCTTCGATTTTGACCGGGTTTCTGGTCTCAATTTGGGGGATATTTTTTTAGGAAGCCTTTGGGGGTGATTTCGAATAATTCTGCCGTTCATTTTGTTATTGGAATCACATACTCCCAAAGGTCAGGATCCTTTTTCTTGATCTCATTTTACATGGTCTTGTCGCAAGAACATGAAATTCAACTCATTCGGATCAAGTATAGTTGTTTCGTTTATGCCATTTGTCAATATCCGCTGCAATTCGGCACTTCAAATCCATTTTTTGGATTTCCTTGCAATTTCATGCTATACAAGTTCCGCTTGCAATTTTGGTACTCCCGTTACGTGCAACTCATGAAGTATAGGAGTAGCACATAGGCTAAATTTTAACTCCTACTTTCGTGTTTGCGTTTTTCAGAGGTTGATGAGAAAGATGTGAACTTGGATGCCGCATTCAGTGTGCATGCTGGAATTGCCCACACCAGGTGGGCCACGCATGGTGTGCCTGCCCCGAGGAACAGCCACCCCCAATCTTCTGGTGCAGGTGATGAGTTCTTGGTCGTCCACAACGGCATCATCACAAACTATGAGGTCTGCTTACTTTGCCATGGTGATATTGTATAATAAAATTCTGGTGTTTTGTTTGTTCCATATAATCTTCACAGTTGTGGGTGCACATGGGATGTCTTGTTTTTCGATAAAGGAAGCTTTATTATTTCTTATCGTCACATCAAGATTATTATACAATAGCACAAGAGAATGCTCCCGGCCTTTGCATAACTAAGATGCACACAACAAAAAGGGGAAAAACACAAGCCAGGACGAACCACAAGACTCTGAAAAGGGAAGCACTTCGAAACAGGTCTAAGATGGTGAATCAGCTATACGAAGTCTAGACTGCCACCCAAAATGGGTAAACAACACCCGCTCCAAGTACGCACACGCCGTAGCCACCGAATGTCGCCGTTCCTGTCGTTGCAGAATAGACCGCATACAAGAGAAGATAACATGCAAAGGAGAGGAACACTTCTTTTTGTTAAAGGCAATATCATTTCTACATAGCCATATAGACTAACAAAATGCGGCAGCAGCCGCCATTAGATCTGCTTTTAACTGTTTACTTAGACCACGGAGCCAATTACTAAACATATTAGTTGTGCTACGTGGTGGGCAATATTGGTGGCCACTTGGACTATGAACTATGCTGATCGGGCAAAACGACAGTAAAAAAAGAGGTGCTTAATCGTCTCATTCTCGTGACAGAAGCAATACTTTTGGCTATCTTGTCATTGTCTTTTATAAAGGTTAGCCTTTGTTAATTGAACTCCTTTGCGCAGGTACCAAACAAAGACTTTAATTTTAATGGCACCTTCAATTTCCGTAACTTCCTATTCAAAATTGGCGTGTTGTGATGTATTAGAGAGCGATATAAAGAGTTTACGTGGAAATTTTTATCTTATCAGCCCGTTCCAAGCGAACAGTTTTGGACCAATAAGGCTCCTTCGGAAGGAGATATCCGGTGGATTTGAGTGTAGCACGACGGCAACCATGTCCTCCTTGTTTCGTGGATGTCTTGTTATCTTCCTTCATGTTTCTTTCAAGAGAGAATCTGCCCTATAGTTTCGAAGTTCATATAGTTAGTACTAAAGAACAGTAAGTCCTGCAGTACGTTATTACTATTTAACAAGTGGAATATCAAGAACCGATATTTCAGTTTGGCGGGTTATTTTCACCATAGTCCAAAATTTCTTTGTCTTATTGTTTATATGATTAGCAATACGCAATGTTAGATTTCAAAAGTTGATCATTTGTTTATCAGACATTTATGTCACTGAAGTCTCAACCATCTGGTACTTGAATGCACGTGATCATTTGCAACCTCCCGATACTGTTGTAAACTAATGCCACACCGTGTGATAAAATTGGAAATTACAGTGCTAACTTGTTTCTACTGACATATGTGTTCAGGTCCTGAAAGAGACACTAACTCGGCACGGGTTCACCTTTGAGTCCGATACGGATACAGAAGTCATCCCTAAGCTAGCAAAGTTCGTTTTTGATAAATGTCATGATGAAGAAGGTATGCATATATGTCCTTTAAACTGCAATATTTTTGTCATAGCCAAAGTTGAAAAGATATACCCTCTGATCTTTATCTGGACCATTCATTCGGTAGTTGCAGTTATTCTCTTGGAGCATTGCACTATGGCTAAAGCATTATTGTCCCCTTGCTCTAGGAACCAGATGAGGCTATAATTGATACACCTGTTATTCTATTTTTGTAAACACTTTCTATCAGCATGTAGAGACTTGTAAAGCAGCACACTACTCCAAACTTGGCAGCAGAGCTCCTTGAGCATGCAAGAACAGTATTATTGCGTTACAGAGTAAATAGTTATTGAATGAACCCATCTATGTTTACTTCTAGTTAAGGCAGGTCTTTACATTGTTCTCATTTCCTTAGGTGATGTGACATTTAGCCAAGTTGTTATGGAAGTGATGAGGCAGCTTGAAGGAGCCTACGCACTTATATTTAAAAGTCCACACTATCCCAACGAACTGATTGCATGCAAACGAGGCAGCACACTAATACTTGGTGTCAATGTAAGCGAAATAGCATCCTTATACCCTTGGGCTCTTGGGTAGGTTTAATTTGAGCAAAGTAAAGTAGTATTTTTTTTGTTGTGCACAAAATATATCTGTTATGCACTTATGCTCTGAGCTAGATTTTCTGTTAAAATCAGAGACAGTTAACCTTTTCTTGTCATTATCTGCTTGGAAAATATAAGCATTAAAGATGTTAATTCCACCTTTTTGAATCGAATATGCTCTATAACTGCCTTTTTTAACCATATGTTTTCCTTATCAAGGGAAACTCTTAACAAGGTCCACACGTAAGTACTCAATATAGTAACTAACTGGCTAATTTTCACATAATTTGCTCCACACTGTTCGGATATTAAGAACTATGCAGTTAATTGGTTCCAGATTGATTTTGTTGAGAGGTTTGTTTGGTTATGACTTATGAGCAACCTTTTCGGTAATCTGTTTTTGCATACTGCACTTCATCTTTTGTTATTGTTATCATTCAGATCTTATAATCCTCTTTTATTGAATTCAAACCTTTCCTGTACAATCATGACCATTGTTTCTTGTGTTTCAGGAGTTGAGTGGTCAACATAGTGGGAAACCATTTCATGATGTCAAAGCTTTGACAACAAATGGAAAGCCCAAAGAATTATTTTTTTCCAGTGATCTATGTGCTATTGTAGAGCATACCAAGAACTATTTAGCTATTGAAGATAATGAAATCGTTCATATTAAGGTATTCTTTAAGGGCTTATTCTTTAGTTTACATGCCATTTGTGTTTCTTTGTCATCAATTTTTTCTCTTTAAGGTTCCTCCATTTTAATTTGTGTAGTTTGCGAATGACCTTTTCTGGACCTTGATATATATAATAACCATCAATGCTATTCTTGGTTCCCTGCCACCATGATGTTATGTCCAAGAAATACATTTTTTTTGTTCTTTTTTCTATTTTCTAAAAAATGGATTGCACTACGTGCAGCAGTTCTTTTGTTTCTTCCAGGACCCTTGTTCTTTATACTTCACCCAAGTTCTAACAGTTTGGGCATTGCAGGATGGCAGTGTGTCTATCCTTAAGTTTGACCATCACAAAGAGAAGCCAGCATCTGTGCAACGAGCATTGTCTGTTCTTGAGATGGAAGTTGAGCAAATAAAGAAAGGAAGTTATGACCACTTCATGCAAAAAGAAATCCATGAACAGCCACATTCATTGACAACAACAATGAGGGGTAGGTTGAAGGATGGTGGGGTTCTTCTAGGTGGACTGAAGGAGCATCTCAAAACAATTAGGCGCAGTAGAAGGGTGGTTTTTATTGGTTGTGGTACAAGTTACAATGCTGCCTTAGCAGCAAGACCTTTTGTGGAAGAACTGACCGGTAAGTAAAACCAATTACTCTAGATGTATTGTCTTGGTGCAGAAATTTTAGACATCGTTAAAGCAATTAGTATTTAGTTATTGATCCTTTAGCCTGACCATTTCTCCTTGCTTTATTTGGATGATAGGTATTCCAGTGACTATGGAGGTTGCAAGTGACTTGCTGGATAGACAAGGTCCCATCTACAGAGAAGACACTGCAGTTTTTGTTAGTCAGTCAGGGGAGACAGCAGATACCCTCCTTGCTCTTGATTATGCACTAGAAAATGGAGCGCTTTGTGTTGGCATAACAAATACCGTTGGAAGCACATTGTCAAGAAGAACACATTGTGGAGTTCATATCAATGCTGGTTGTGAGATTGGTGTTGCCAGTACCAAGGTTGGTCTGTGTAAAACTTTCTTGTTGCAATGTTTTATCCCTTCTTTTAGCCATCTTATTTCCTTAGTCCTAACAGTACTTGACAATCTTGCAGGCATATACAAGTCAAATAGTAGCCATGGCGATGATGGCCTTGGCTATTGGGTCTGATCAAATATCAACTCAAGCTAGAAGGGATGCTATCATCAGTGGACTTTCAAGGCTTCCAAGTATGTTGAATTTCATTTTGTATTATGTAGTCAAGCAAAATGTTGTTTTTGACTGACATTTCCAAACGCGTATATTCTACGATGCAGGCAATGTTAGTGAAGTTCTCCAACTTGATGTTGAAATGAAGGAACTTGCCTCTTCCTTGATCGATTCAGAGTCACTCCTCGTGTTCGGAAGAGGTTATAACTATGCCACCGCATTAGAGGGTGCGCTCAAAGTTAAGGAGGTTGCACTGATGCACAGTGAAGGCATGCTTGCTGGTGAGATGAAACACGGGCCGCTGGCACTAGTGGATGAAAACCTCCCCATCATTGTCATTGCAACACGTGATGCATGCTTCAGGTAAGCTCTTTGAAATGGAACCAGGTCAGCTTTTGGTTGCTTAATAACAGGACTCCCCTAAACTAAGCCCCCCCCCCCCCTCTTGCAGCAAGCAGCAATCTGTGATTCAGCAGCTCCTTTCACGTAAGGGGCGCCTTATAGTCATGTGCTCGAAAGGAGATGCTTCTTCTGTATGTCCTAGTGGATCTTGCAGAGTTATTGAAGTTCCAGTGGTTGCAGATTGTCTCCAGCCTGTGGTTAACATAATCCCATTACAGGTTTGTCTAAGCTTATTTTGTAATTTTTTGTCGAATCCTCAAACCTCCTTTTACACCTTTGCATTTTTACTACAATTCTGTTATTCGTATAAATTTTGTTATTTTTGGTTCAGTTGCTCGCATACCACCTTACTGTTCTTCGTGGATTCGATGTGGACCAACCAAGGAATCTGGCGAAGAGCGTGACCACACAATAAGTAGAGGGAGTGGGTAACTGTCAGAAATGTTGTATCAGGGTTCTAGAGCGCAGGCTGGCTAGCTATTGTTTCATACTTGTTGGTTAGCCATTTTGTGTAGTGTAATTATTTCTATGCAACAATGATTCTTGAGGTGGTCATTGTTATATTATGTTAAACAACTGATTATGAAATGTATGACATTTGGGAATGAAATGCCCACGCTTTTTCACTTGTTTATTTGTTTGATTGCCAAACTTAAGAATTCACTCGGGTCGCTGAAATTTTGTAAGCAGCGTGGGGAGTTCACAAGGCGTTGCCAAACTTAAGAATTCACTCGGGTCGCTGAAATTTTGTAAGCAGCGTGGGGAGTTCACAAGGCGCCCATATGTTACAGCCATCGAGGCGGCTATTACCAGCCAATCGTAGTTACGACGAGTGGTGTGAAAACTTGGAAGCCAGTCTTGGTCTCCTAGGCTTTCTCGAGACTACAGATTCAGATCATGAGTTCAGACTTGAGATGCAACAAGCAATGAACCAGCCTAAGTTCATGCTTAGTTTGAAATACCACTGAGACTTGACATACAGTTTCAGGGTTCACACTTGCCTGACGGCCGAGGACAATGTGACCACTAAAGCTGTCCAAATAGACCGTGTCTAATAGGTTGGCATGTGGCTCGGTCCTGCAAGCACGGCACGTCTAGCTAGGTCATGCCTGCGCCAACACCTTGACACGGTCTGGCTACGCCCTGCCCCTACGTCGTCGCCCTGCCACGTCTCTATCATGCCCTGCTGCCCGGTGTGGCACGACGTGCCACATTCGTGCCCAGGTCGGCCCGACATGGCACGGTCTCTCACGAGCCATGCCATGGGCCAAGCCTTCAATACGCGGGCCAGCACGACACGACACAGTTAGTTAGTCAGGTCTGACAGGGCGTGTCTAGGTGTGCCCATGCCGGGCCGGCCCATTAGACCCAGTTGGCCAAGTCTGGCAACTACCATCCTGGTCTGCTAGTGGACTGCACGTTTGGCCTACAACTTGTACAACATCTCACCCACCGTATTCACCTTCTCCCTCTGGTTGGGACGATAGCGGCGGGATGGTGTGTGACCCTCAACTCTATCTTAGTGCCACTCAAGGATTTAAATTTCGTTTTATAATATATTTTTCACCGGCGAAAAGACCGAAATTCACGAATTTTCAGTCATTTTTCATCCTCTGCTCTGCGGGTGAACGAAAATTCTAGAATTAGATATTTTGTTTTCCTCTGAAATTAATCCTTGGTGCCACAACAGTCTCACACGCCCAACTCCGCATCACAGCAACTTTGTCTTTGATAAGGATGTCGACGGTGAGATAGGCAGATGCAAGTTAAATATTTTTGTTTGCACAATGATATTACGTAGGAAGCACGTCCAATTTACACCCTCATCTATTACCTCGATTTATTTTTTTACTATTTGAACCGATGAACTTGACCACTCAACTGTGGTGTGGACGGATCTGGTTTTGACATGTTAGACGTTGACATTGTCAAGTTTTACCAAGAGGGAACGAGCTCGAAAATGGATACATGAAAATATGTATAACTAGGGACGTAAGCTCTTCTTCTTCAATACCAGTAGGGAATCATAACAAGTAGGCACTGATGCTGCGATCGAATCGACGGAACAATGAAGCAGATATATACTGATGGAACCACGGGTAAAGGGATATGCGCAACTGCTGATCATGTGCCAAGTGTTGTAGAATCATGTCAGTATTGCCATGCCAAGCGACTGAAATAAATAAATAAATAATCAAAGGAATATACTTTCTAAGTTTACAAACATGATTTTTAATGTTAATAACACTACTCAATCATGTTTTTTCGAAAGAACGACAACATAATTGCCGAGCATATATTATAAGAAGAAAAAAAAACTGGACAAAACAAAAGTTTTAGTACATCATAGAGGCTCCTGGAGTGAGCAACGACTCATACTAGTCTGGAGGGAATACCATTCCCTCTCCTTGCGATACCGACCTAAAAAGGTAGATATCGTACATAAAAATGCTTATAACTAGATTACTATTAACTATCTTTGGTCTAAAGCATGTCCATATGCCATTGTATGCATATCAATGTCCTCTTTTATCTTGTATGTCACTTACGGAGTAGTTAAGTATTCTCTTTAGAAAATTCTTCTATTTCGCTCTTTCCAAATGTTCCACTACAAGTATATGACGGCTTCATAAAAAAATTTCCGATAGTGCTTCTCAATTTTCAGGCGTGCTTTTTTCCACCATGTTCTGGTGGTGATGTAGTCTGGAGATCTGGCAGCCCTGTAATCGACATCCAAGCTGTGATATTCATTCAAACTTGATAAGTGAAGGGGCAAGTTTTGCATAAATATTTCGGAGTTTCATCTTATGTTAGGCAGAGTTTACAGAGTCGATGATGAGACCAACCTCTTTTTGCAAGATAGTCCACAGTTAGGATTTTGTTCTGGATAAGTACCTATGCAAAGAATTTGCATTTCAGCTTGGTTTTCGCTTTTCAAACTGGTTTCATATCAAAAGTGTTGTAAGAACCTGTAAACTGAATCATGTGAAGGAGTAACAGCAAAGGAGCCCTGCAGTGGAATACAATCTAAATAAATCGAATGCTTGAAGCATGCTTGCAACATTTAAACCTTGACTAACTGCTGTCAAGCGAAAGAAAACCGGCAGGGTGCGCCTATTCACTTATTCTGATATGTTTGCAGAAGGATATTATGGAGATCTTGCAGCTGCAGCGTCAACAGGCAGGCTAAGGGCGTGTTTGGTTTGGTTGCTCCACTCATACAGGACGCGTGCGTGCAGCCAGACGGAGAGAGACTGACGTTTGGATAGCTGCACTGGTGGGAAAAGCTGCACCCGCTGGTGCAAATGCATCCGCCCAGCCAGGCCGGCGGGAAACGCCGGATTCGGCCGTTTCTCTCGGGTCTGGCCGGCGGGATGCAGCAGATTAGCACTAATGACGAATAATTAGTGAATATTAGCTCATATTAATATTTTTTAAATTAGATTAAAGTTTAATATGATAAATTAATTATTATAGAGTGTATTTATGTTAAATAAACATCATATTAATACTTGTTTTTTATTTCAATCTAATGTAACGTATACTCGTGCGGGCAACCAAACACAATATCTTTTCAACCAGACTGAACACATGCAGCTAACCAAACAGACCCTACTGCATCTCCTCAGTCTATCTTAACTCAGCCTGCATGAGCCATACGAGCCAGGCTGAGGACGTTCGGGCAACCAAACACACCCTAACATTCTGCGTTTTGCAATTACCGTTCCACACATCATGTAATCTCTGTCTCCCGTGCAGATCTTCATCTCACGTTATTGCTTCACATGTCTGGCACGGGTTTGACTGATCCAGAGCCAGATCAAATGAAGTGAATGGATAAGAACTGAGCCCTGCGTCTTTTCTGCAGCACTGGGTACCTCGCTGGTAACTGGCACACTGTTTGCAATATAGATGTTAGACAAGCTTGCTGATACCTAGGAATTTGGCCTACTATCACCACATGTTCAAGATTGCTTATTCAACCTAATTTTCTTTTTGAGTCACAGAAAGGTTCGTACGGGAACTCCTCTTAAAAATGGTTCTTTCCATACCAGTCACTCTCAATTTCGAGTTCCAGCATGGAATTCGTAGTATCCACCTTGAATGTGTTATTCTGCGACTCCTGACTGCTTCCCTGATCATACTCCTCATCGAACCAAATTGCATTTTCCGTTTCACCAATGTTGTGACATCCAGACAAAATCAGATCAAGCATTTTCCTCCGTACATTGTATACAGGGTTAGGCTCACTCAGAGATCCTTTACTGTAACTCTCCCTCAAAATGACTGCCTGTACGCTTCCTTTGGTCGAGATTTAGAAAATACCAGGGTGCTTAATCAGAAGTTCCCGCAATTTTACCTCCATAGCAAAAACTCTCCTAAAGTGTGACAATCTCTCAAGTGGTATCATTTTTGGGGTATTTGCAAATACCTCACTGATTTTTTATTTTTTACAAGAATGTCACTCGAATGATAATTTTAATGGTATTTTTGTAATTTTCTAGTGACAAGTTTGCAATAACACCCGGAGTAATAGTTTCTTTGTAATTGTCCCTTTTTTCTATTGTCAGGCTTAAAAATTCATGAAGAATACCAACAATACGTTTCTCTAACCGCTCCACATTGTGGATCGGATGCAAGTCATTCTTCTCATAAGGTTTGGTATAGGGAAGCCTTTGCCAGTTCTTGACTTTTTCCCTAAAACCTTTCTCAATCTTAAAGGCAGTAGGAAAATTGATTGGGAAAGCATATTTTGTCTCTGATTCAGCCAGACATTTTTCTGTGTATTCATTCTCCCTCCATTCTTCAACCTTAGCTACAGCTAATTCTTCATCCCAAGAGACAAGTGACAGGTATAAGGGGATTCAAGAAACAAATCATGTCGATGCTTTGGTAGTATAGAAGACCTGTAATCATCAGGCAGTCCAAGCTCTCTTCTTATGAGCCATAATGGATGCATATTCAGAATTCCCTTTGTAGAGAGCATGAAAAGTTTCTTCAGGTGCTGAACTATGCCAGTCTCATTTTCCCTGACTGCAGCGTCTTCCTCTGCAATAAAATCGGTCGTCTGTTGCGTAATCTCGCAGCAATGGTTTTTCTTGACAGGGTGCATGCAAATCTGAAAAATGTGGGGATATTTCTTGAGGAAAGCACCGATCTCAATGTTAAACCCGACCTCATGTCTCCATTTTGAAAGAAGTTGGAGAGATGCAAATCCGTTCCTCTGTTGAGATATCAACTCATGTAAAGCCAAGGTCAGCCTCAAGTTCTTCAGTTGGATCATTAGCTTGTCCAGCCTATGATCCCTTGTTCTGTCCTCCAGACGGGTTCTTGCTGAATCTACTGGCTTTTTCCACAATTAAAAGGACCGTACTGAAACGTCTCACTGAGCACGCGCAGTCGCAGAGAGAATGCATGCAGGTTCCTTGGACCAAATATGATCGATGCCCTTCGCTTGTATAATAGAAATGCAATCCGGAGAAAATGTAAAACCGCATCGAGAACGAGACCTGCATCTCTAAAGTAATTGCAACCCGTTCAAGCTGCAAGGAAGGAGATTCAGCATTGTTAGTTTCGTAGTTAACAAGATGTACATCATCAAAATGGCATGAATGTCAGTTTCATAAGATCCAGTACGTTAGCTAGAACGAAGTATGACACGATGCATTGGAGCGGCAGAGAGAAGAGGATTGTCCCCGAATCGACAAGAAAGAGGACAGAGAAAAGGAAGGGCATACAAGTTGATGAACAATGGGTTCCTTCGTAGCCAGCCGCAAACTCTCGCATCCGTACGTAAAATCATAAATATTAAATATGATAATTTTAAACATAAACTTAAAGTACAAAAATAAATTTAATATAAGAGCACCATATAACAAATATGTCGAGAGTCAAAGGTCTAGACCAAGACTAGAACCATGTCCAGTATAGACCCATTAAGACTTGGACTTTGGTTCTGATTATCTCAGTGGAAGCTTCGTCTTTGTGAGTAGCGATATTGTAATTTGATTTTAGATAAAATTTAATAAAAAAAATTATCTGTTATAGGACGAAGATAGATAATAAAAAGATAGAGAGCAGGGGGAAGATGACGTGTTCCCCTCTCTTCTCTGCTCGCAAACTCAAGGGTTTAAGCCTTGGCCTCGCCGTCAGCAAGCCATCGCCGCGCTGTCCGCCCTAGCCCCTCGGTTGCTTCCGCCGCCGCTGCGCCGCTCCGCTGCTTTCCCTGCCGTTGTCTTGTCTACTGTAAACTCCAGGCCCCCTAACCCAACCAAAGAAATCGACGATGCCGAGCTTCCCTCCGCCCGGCGCCGTCACCGTCTGCGAGATCAACCGCGACCTCGGTTCGTACCTTCCTAGCAAATCGATTCCCCCTCCTGCTGAACCAGTTAGCATTTGCCTCTTTGCTCATTTGATTCGATCTGCCTTGGCCTCGCAGTTGCGGCGGATGTCCTGTCCGACGACCGCGCCAAGGACGCCTACGGCGATGTCCTCGTCAGTTCGCTTCCCTAAAAATTTCGCCTTTACTCTTCATCTATGAAGCGTATTGTGCTTATCTGACGAGGGATTGGATTTTGGGGTTTGGCATTTGCAGGGGATGGTCTTCAGCCCTATCCCTTTCCAGCCCGATGCTCTTCGCACCAACCGCGACCTTCCTGCTGCCGACCAAGCCGAGCCTGCTGTTGAGAGCGCACCAGCAGCTAGTTTGGCATCCACCGTATCCGAGTTCTTCAAACGGATGATCTTCCCTCCGTTAAATGTGAGTTGGATCATCGTATCTGAATTACTTCACTCCAATGTTCTTTTAACTCCATAACTTGACTGCTTCCTCCAGCACACTTTCTAAATTTTTGGCATTACCCAGTTATCTTAAAATATATCCTCAGCATACTTTCTAAATTTTTGGCATTACCCAGTTATCTCAAAATGTATCCTCCAGCATACTCTCTAATTTTTGGCATTACCTAGTTATCTCAAAATGTATATTGGGATTTGCTTCCTACTTGTTGAATTTATTTATTTTTCTGTGTGGACCTTTTTGAGAAAGTCATTATAGTCATACTCACAAATAATCGTTCTGATTTACCAGCCAAATCTGCTAGAAGAATCTGATACCCAGAAAGTAAGTTGGAATCCACACAAACATTGTTTGGCATTTGTGTCTGCAAAGAACCAGGTTACAGTTCATGATTTTGAGGATTCAGGTGAGATCTGCCTACTTTGTTATGTTGCATTAGTTTCGTGAACTAAACTATGTCCATCAACTTAGTTGCAGCCCATAATAATGGCTGATCTTTTAAACAGATGGTAAAGAACCGTGCATTTTAACAAGTGACCATCAAACGGATGTTAAGTCTGTTGAGTGGAGGCCAAATAGTGGGAAGATGATTGCGGTTGGCTGCAAGTGTGTATTACTACCACCTGACCATAAACCACTTTAAATTGCCTCCACACTCTTGTCATGTCTTACTTTTCGATTGAGTTGTTCATTTTGTTTTCAGGGGTGGAATATGCCTCTGGTCAGCATCATATCCTGGCAATGTTCCGTTCATGAAATCTGGAGTCACCTCTTCTTCCTTTAGTGCCTTTCCTAGAGGTTCTGGTGGTCAGTGGATACTAGTGGATGTTCTTCGGGGTTCTTCTGCTGAGCAAGTTAGTGTACTTTGTTGGAAGCCTGATGGAAGATATCCTTGATAAATTTTCATAGTAACATTGAGCAAAGGTTACTGTTGGTTTTCATCTCTTATTTGAAATCTAAAATAACATCAAATTATCTGTGTGGGCTATTGCCAAATTAGCATTTACTATGCCCCATGCATACAGAAAAGTTTACGATAGCTGTAGCCATTATTCGTAGGGACTATCAACAGCTATAGACATTTTTCCTTGACATATCTCCACATACTTGGCATCCGCCTCCTGTGATAGTCCATCTTTCACAATTTGGGATGTTTCTCAAGGTAGGTATAGCAGTCCTTTTCTAAATGCAGACAACCAATCCCATTTCGCACAGAACTGTGTACTAATTAATATCTGGGCACCTTTCTTTTGCTACAGGCTTGGGAACTCCTATACGGCGCGGATTAAGTAGTATATCATTAGTGCGGTGGTCACCCAGTGGAGATTACCTTCTAGCTGCTAAATTGTATGGTCAATTTCATTTCTTTTTTACATTTATTGTTACTAATCTTTCCAAAGAGTTACAAAATTGATTTTATATTAGCGATGGAACGTTTCACTTCTGGGAGACAAGCACATGGACGTCAGAACCCTGGTCTTCATCTAATGGATATGTGTCTGTACGTAATATCTTTACTCCTAAATAGCTATTTTTTGAACATTCAACATCATTTGTTTGCCTTGCAATGCTATATTGATTTTATAATATTTTATGTTGGAGCGCAATACTCCTTAGTGAGGAAGGAATAAGAAACTTAATGCATTTTATTGATTGCTTGTTACTTTAGAAGTTATATGGGATCTGCTGGAAATGAGTGTTTACCTACACGGCTTTATTCATGAATCCGTTCGGGTATCATATAAAGGTATCTTGAAAGCTAATATATTTATCATCTGATTGATGGATATGGAACATCGCTAAATTTCTCGTTGCATATGGGACCTTGGATTTCAATAAATATACTTTTAAAGATACATGTATCATGCTTCTGAACTTTAAGTTTATTTTCTTTATTCATGACAACCTTGCAACCTTTTTTTTGACTTGTTAATCATTTCTGAATGATTTGTAGTCCCAACAGCTGAAAATAGTTTGCTTTTTTATACGTGAAATGAGAATTGTTTAATAGGTGGATATAATTTTGTTCCGCAAGAAATATAGATGCCTGTTCAAAAGTTGATGGTGCCTAACTTTAATTTGGTAATAATGTAGATATTGCATAAAGCTTAATTTGATATGAGTGTCTAAGCTATACCAATACATAATCAGCTTTATGGCCAAACTATTGGCAGTACACATACACATCCATTGGTCCCTTAAACATTATTGGATGATATCTTGTTCTACAACTGTTTCTCATGTTTGCTTCTTTTTTTTTTGGTTCCTGTCAGGGAGCAAATTGGGACCCAGAAGGCCATGTTGCATTGTTGTCCTTTTCTAACTCAACAACACTTGGCTCAATTCACTTCTCATCTAAGCCACCATCTTTAGGTATATGCAGACATTCGTCCAAATATTTTGTTGCTAAAGCTATGCTATTCCAAATTTTTTTTTGTCTGGATCCTGATAATTTGTTCTGCGGTCCATATCTTCAGATGCCCATCTCCTACCAGTTGAACTTCCAGAAATTGCGTCCCTGATTGTTAGGTAACAACAGAGGAATTACAATTCTATACTCTTGACCTCATATGCACCTTAAGCTACACATTTTTCTCATCTTGGCTGCTAATTTTAGCTGATGATATTTCCAGTAACATCATTCGCAATTAATTGGTAATTTTATTTTCTATGTAACTTTTTTGAAGTAAGTCTGCTATCATCTTGTCTTAGCTCGGAAGTCATTCTTGATGTATATAGCATAGTATTGTAGGATCGTAAGGAAATTTGTCTTCAAAATCTGCCTTTTGCCGTCACACATGCTCTCATTTAGTGTACACTTATATTTAAGAAATTCATCCATTATTATAGCCTAGAATCTTACTTCCATTCACTAATTTATGCTTTAACTACTTCATCTAGCCGAGGCATAGAGAAATTAGCATGGGATGCTTCAGGGGAACGTTTGGCATTGTCGTTCAAAGATGGAAATGAAATGTATTGTGGTCTTGTTGCTGTATATGATGTGAGGAGATCTCCAATTGTCTCACTATCACTAGTGTACGAGCAAAATCTTCTGATTACCACATCATTTTGATCATTAAAATTGTGTTCCAATGGCATTCCTTAACCATTCTTCAATGACATTCCTGTGTGCATATCTAGTGGATTCATTAGAGGACCTGGAGAAGGAGCAAAGCCACTTGCTTTTGCTTTTCATAACAAATTTAAGCAAGGACCATTGATTTCTGTGGTAGGAGATCTGTGAATCCTGTACAAATGATTAAAAAACAATGATATCCTTATGCTTCCAACTTGTTTTGTTCACATATTGTTCCAATCTCACGTGCAGTGTTGGAGTAGTGGCTGGTGCTGTACATATCCACTGATACTTCGTTCTCATTGACTCCTTCGTTGGAGGTAAGTTTCTTCAACGGACTGAATCTTTCAGTTGCCTTTGATGACTTGATATTGGCGTTGCCTACAGTTGATAATTCCAACTTTTTCTTTTGTTGTCTGGCGTGGCATCTCACTTGGTTCAAGACTGAATGTTTCAATTCTGTCGACGACTTGGTATGCATGCATTGCAAATGCATTGCAACATGGCTTTTTGTGAACAGGGTGCAGTTTCTATGCGCCTAGGTGAAATGCAAAACATGAATTGTATCCTCATGTATGTAACATTGTGGCTTGAGAAATAGTGCCTATTGCACGGATACAGCTCCAGATGTATTTGCTTTGGATGTACATTTCCTTATGTTGATTGTAACAGTTTCTGTCAGTAGAGATGGCCATCGTCTTTGGTTTTGGAAAAAAGACATGGCCATCATCTTTGCCATGTTCAGTGCACGTAAGGCTGTGCGTTCCAGAAGCACATTAGCTATCGTAAGCGTTTGGTGCAAAGCTCTAACCAACGGTCATTCAATTCCCACGGATCATTTGTTTCGTGCAAAATCATGTGTGGTTTTGCATCCGTGAGATTGAGAATATTTTGGTTTTCGGTGGGGTTAGTCTATAATGAGTCTATAAGACCATATCCAACAGCTACCTTAAATTTTCATCCTCAAAATACTATTACAGCATCCCCTATCACTATTACAGTATCCCCTATCCTTAACACTGTAGCAATACTGTATAACTGGATAGAGGATCTGTTGGAGATGAATTTCTAGTGCTACAGTAGACCGTAAAGTACTGTAGCACTGGAATTTGCAGGTTTGGAGACTCCGTTGGAGATGGCCTAAGCTCGTTTTCAGCAGATACTTTAAAAATTTATCCTTTATAATACTATTACAGTATTTTTTAACATAATTACAGTATCTCCTATTTTTTCTATCTCTAATAACTATTCTATTTCCTATTTTTTATTATACTTCTTCTTCTTTAAAACCACGTATATACGTTATAAACAGTGTTAGAGGATATCGTATCCTGCTGTAACTTTGCCTAACTCTATTTGCAATCTCTATTCCTGTAGCAGTGAAAAAGTCGGTTTGGAGTAGCTGCTAAAGCTTGTTGCGGTAGCTTCCGATCGGCAAAAGGACAAAACCAGGTGGTACAGTGATTTTACGACAGGGAAACGGAGACTGCTAGAGATGGCCTAAGATGTGATGGGGATATGTTTGTTCAGTTCCTGTGCTGGTTCTCGAAGCCAGTTTCCCTAGCAGAGCATTTTAATCCCCTGCATCTATATGTTCTTGCGTCAGATATTAATCCAAGGACTTATGCAAATACAAGGCAAATCTTAATCCAAGGACTTGTGCAAATACAAGGCAAATCATGCATGATGCCGATATAGGATGACTATCTGAATAACTGCAGTTTATTACACCTTGAGAAACTAGGGTTCAGTTTGATCAAGCGAAAGCAAAGTAACAAGAAATCAGTTTGGCACCATTTAGACTGAAATGAAAATAAAATAACTCACACAAACACATTGTCTATAGATATAACTTCACAAATTTTCGGAGCTAGGAATACTCTTCTCGGAATCTGAGCTTTACCAAACAGGTCTTATTCTCGAACTCGTCAACATCCTGGCACCGGCATGTTGGCTGCTTTGCTCACCGTGTACCCGCCGTCGACGAGGAGGTTGTGCCCGTTCACGTACTTGGACTCGTCGGAGGCCAGGTACAGCGCCGCCCTCGCAATGTCTTCCGGCTCGAGCACCACCCCTTCCATCTCGTTGATGTCCCTCTCCACGATCCGCCTGTGCTCCTCGGCGCTCGCCCCGGGGAACCACTTGGCCATAGTGCCCATCACCAGCGGCGTCGGGATGTGGCTGGGCGAGATGGCGTTCACGCGCACGCCGGAGCGCGCCATCTCCGCCGCCACGGCGCGCACGAGGCAGACGACTGCCGCCTTGGAGACGCTGTGCGCGGGGGACCCCACGCCGCCCACCACGCCAGCGATGCTCGCCGTGCAGATGATGCTGCCGCTGCGGCGCGGGACCATGACCCGCGCGGCGCTTCACGCCCGCGACCACCGCACGGGTGTTAATCGCCATGACGCGGTCGAAGTCCTGCAGGTCGAGGGAGCCCGTCGGGGCCCGCTTCAGGTCGCTCCCGACGCCGGCGTTGTTGAACATCACGTCGAGGCGGCCGTGGCGCGCGACGGCGAGGTCGACGGCAGCGGCGACCTGCGCCTCGTCGGTGACGTCGCAGCGGGTGTAGCACGAGGCGTCGGGCCCGAGCTCTGCCGCGACCGCACGCCCGAGGTTGTCCTGCACGTCGGCGACGACGACCCTCGCGCCGTTCCTGACGAACTCGGCGGCGGTCGCCTTGCCGATGCCACTCGCGCCCCCGGTGATAACGGCCACCTTCCCAGCCAGCCTGCAAACCAATTCCATAACCAAGGTAAGGCTCCTCTCCATGAGTCAGGAGCAAGTAAAAGAAGGAAGTGCACCTCTGAGAGCTGGAAGCTGAGGAGAAGCCATTAACGAAGCCCGAGGAGTGTGGCCCAAGAACTCCGCTCTTCTCCCTGCGACACACAAAATCGACCCGCCTCGTTTAGAACTTTAGATCGATTAATCCTAATGCCGGTTCTTGCGAACATTACAGAGCAAATTTAATTTGGCGCGCCATACCTGAGGACGAGTTGCAGCGCTCTGAACATGCTGCTCGCTTCCTATTCCTTGACCAGAGCAAAGCAGCGAACTGATCTTTGTCTCGACGAGGTGGTTGATGAACCCGCTGCTTCTTAAGGAGTGGAGAGTGGAGACTAGTATGCTGGTCAGCTGGTCTTGGTCTTCCATTTTTGGTATGTACCATGTCGGTCAGCTGTCATTAACTCATTGTTCAGATCGGACTTCGGAGCGCACCGTTCCGACGAGGGCCGCCCTTCGAGATGCGCCTGGTAGTGGTAGGTGCAGAGGTCGCCGCCGCTGCAGGGACTGCGCATGACGCTGACATCTGCTGACAGAAGTTCAGCTTCGGCAGTGTCATGGGCACATGGCGATCAAGCTCGGGGCCGCGCAACCACCGTCGCCGCAGCGGCGGCATCCTCTGCCCGGCGAGAACCGCGGACCTGCTGGGCCGGCGGCGTGGCGTCCCGCACACCGTACAACATCTCGAAGGACAGCCGTCGCCGACCGGCCCTGTGCGAGCTCCGTGACAGCTCAGGGGAAATGACGCACTCCGGCCGTCAGCCGTGCAGGTGAACGCCATCTCCGTCAGTCAACCTATGGTGCTCCAACAGGTGGGCTTGCATGCGCTCGTTCAAATCACGTGAAATCAGAACAGCCACAGCTGGGAACGCCATCTCGGCGAGAGCGCGGCGTGAAGCGGAGGCGTTCTCGCGCTACTTCACAAAAGATTATCACTATCGATTTAAAATTAATCTCATTATCAAATTTTTAACCAACAGTAAATTAACGGCTCCGGTTTAAACCTTGAACCGGTAGTGATAATTCTATTTTCATTGCCGATTCAAAACACCAGTATCATTGCCGGTTCAAAGCATGAACCGACAACTCTACTATCACTGCTGGTTTAGAACATCAGTATTATTATCGGTTCAAGGTATGAACCGACAGTAATAATTTTTTCAAATATGCAAAAATACTCTACTACGACCTCTTCAGTATAAGGATCTGTCTTAAATTTAATGTTAAGATAGACATCTCATACCGAAATGTTCGGGATAGAGTTTTATACCTAAATTTAAAAATAGAAACAGATATTGTGAAGTTGTTGTACCAAGAGCTCTTCAGATGCTTTCACGTCAAAGAGATCCTTATACAGTAGCTCTATCCCATCCGTTATACATTTTATGTGCTCTTGAGACGTTGCGACCGAATTTTCTAGGTGGAATGGGGTGTTGGCACACACATTTATTGGAGCTGTTGGCAAGAACACCGGCCAATTTTTGCAAGCCTGTGGATACTAGAGCTAGTGAAACGGTTGCTACTAAAGTGTAAACTGCTATCTAAGAGTGACAATAGTAAATCTAAATGAACGAAAAAAAACACGATCTTTAACACTCAAACTCAGCTTGAAGTGACTGTGCTTTTCGTCATTCCATTATATCTATCTATTGTCACAATCATCTTCACACAACATTTGTGCAGTGGAGACATGGAGAGAGGAGATGAGGAGACGGAGAAGGCACGCAGCTACGTGTTGGCTCAGGAGACGGCGGGCTCGGCGAATGTATGCGAGGTGGCTATCTGCTCGAAGGACGGTGAGAGGAGACAGTGAGAAGAGGAATGATGAGATGGGGAAGGCGCACATTGGCTCGGAAGACAATAGGCACGATGGACATCGACCTCGGCAAACGGTGGCTATGGCGAGGAGCTCATGTAAATAGTGTTGAAACTGGGCACAAAGGGTAGAGGCGGCTGCAGTGGAGACGGTCGATGACTACCGCTCCACTTTAACTGCCACTACCCCTATAGAGTGACTTCTGGGAGAGCAAGAAATGAGAGATGGACGTGGCTGAGAGAGACATGTTCTATTTATAGAAAAATTATTACGACCGATTGAGAATACGAACTGACAGTGACAATAATTAACACAGCCGGTTCATCGTCCTCAATTATTACTCTATCGGTGCAGCTTATGAACCAGCAGTGATAAACATTATCACTACAGGTTTTTAAATGCATTTATTTTTATGCCCGTCTTTTCACCGTTGGTTTAAAATATGAACCGGTTGAGATAAATACTATCACCGCCAGATATTAAAGACACATCTTTTTAAGAACAAGCGGTGATAATTTGAACATCACCACCGATTCTTATCGGTATAGCTTTTTTTTTACGTGTCTGATTATTTTTTGAACCGACAGTGAAGAGGGGACGTGGATGACCCTCTATGAGGAATGGTGATGTCCTAAGAGGGGGAGAGGAGAATTAGGACACATAGAAACCTAAACCAAAATGGCTTTAAAAACTTCACAAGATAAACCTATATCAATCTCTATCTAAATATACTCTAAGTTTATCTAGTGTCTATTTTACCGCTCAAGAAAATTGCAACCTACTCAAGCAAGGTAAATTGCAAGTATGTAAATGCAGAAACGTAAATAAGATAAAGAGATAAACTCGGTACAAGGGATTTTTATCCTGTGGTAGCAATGGCATGAATGCCACCCCAAATTCACGTTGGAACTCCATAAAGGATATGCTCCCTGTCGCTAAGCTTCTTCTAGTCACAGCTCTTGAGCTATCAAGTCACCAAGACAAGCTCTCAAGCACGATGAGCCATCAAGCCACCAAGGCAAGGTCTCACCACTAGCCTCTCTTCCGATCACTTGTCGTCGTGATCACTTCGAAGCTTGAGCCACCAAGACAAGGGTCTCTACGTCCTCATACATGTATCTTGCAACTGCACCACACCAAGTCGGAATGTCAACAAGCTTGAGCTACCAAGACCCAAGATGTTGGTGAGTCACCAAGACTTCAAGGTGCCGATATACCACTCGGTACAAACTAGAATCACTATTCAATCCTTTCTTCAAGTTGCATCACTTAGCTACAACTCACTCTAGACCTATAAGCACAAAACACTCTCTAATCTTGTGCTCAATCGCCTTCTTTAAGCACTTTGATGGTTTAGATGTCTTCTAAAGTGTATATGAGCTTACTCTAGACTCCAGCAGTATGCCATACCTTCAAATGACTAAGTGGAGGGGTATTTATAGCCTTAAACCCACAGACTAGATATTTCTCCAACGGTCCAGAACACCGGATAATCCTATAAGAACAGTAGTACTAACACATGATCATCCAGTGAGTACAACTTCAGAAACTAGCCGTTGGACTTCCACTCAAAGTCTCTATGAACATCAGATACTCTGGTGTGCCTTCAAATCCATCAGCGGATCTTCTGGCGAGTTATCTTGAGTCATCTGAGCCTTTGCAGCCTCTCTTAAACATTCTCTTCTTTTCCTTAGAAATGCTCCGATGTAACTATCTCTGTGATCACCAAACTATTCGGTGAGTTGATCTTCATTCTTTAGCACTTGCAGTTGTCTCTACAAGAAATGCTCTGGTACTATACTCTGGTGTGCATAAACCAAATATCGAACTATCTGGTAGGTTGATCTTCAGTCTTCTGCACTTGCATTTTTTTCTGAAAGAAATGCTTCGATGTTATCCGATGCAGATCACCGGACTATCCGATGAGATCCTCAGCCTTCTCTCCTTTTATCAGAAATACTCCAGTGAGTTTAACACACAGAGCACCAGACTAACCGGTGAGGCTATCATCCTCTGTGCACAATGCTCTGGTGAGTGCAACACACAGAGCACTAGACTATCGGTGAGGCTATCAGTCTCTATACATAATGCTCCGGTGAGTGCAAACTCCTCTGCACCGGACTTTCTGGTGAGATCAATTCTCCTAGGACTTCTCCAATTTAATCAAACTTTATCCTGACTATGGTGGCTTCTTGATGTATTGCATCCATGAGATCTACTAATATATATTCTTGACATACATGTTAGTCCTAATGACTATATTATTATTAATCATCAAAATCACAATCATGTCCTAATAGGATCATTTTCGCTACAAGATTCCCCTTTTGTTGATTGATGACAACACAACCAAAATAAGTGATAAATAATAAATGATATCAATCGTAAAGAGCCTTACCACATTGCTTGGATGCATGTTCTTACCATTTAGTTCCTCTTTGTTGTGGCTTCCCTTTCTTCATTGTCACTATCTCTCTTGATCGACCCATGCAAGCGCTTCTCCCTCTTTATCAACCTAGGTGCCTCATGTTGCTTCTTGTATCTTCTTCTTCTCTCCCTTTGTCAATTTCGATATTTCTAGATATCTTGTATCTTTGCTTCTTGTTTTGATCATGAAACTTATCCCCTTTTATCAACAATCTCAAAAAGGGTTACAAACATATGTTGAACTTGAGAAAAAATGTTAGAGCACATGGGAGAGAGCTTTATAAATTATGATCCAATAAAAATGATACCAATTGAAAAGATATACCAACTGTAAGGATATGATGCATTGATATCAATTGAAAAAGATAAATAGAAATCATAATTCATGAAACTCAAATGATATAATCTAAACTCTCCTTTTATATGTGCATACATATAATGAGATTCACTTGTGAATACCACTTATAGAAATGTAGCAATATATGCACATCTTGATAATAAATAGAGGTAGGAAATTTAAGTCATATCATATATGGAGCTAGTTTAAATGTAAAAATAAATTAACAATAATACCAATTAAAATATTTAAGCATTGCATACCTCCGATGACGTGTTAATTTCTCTGTGAGACTACAAAAGATACATCTGGGAACATATGTTAGTCTCAAAATCATAACACATACTCTCCCTAAATATGTGCATACAAGTTTTGAATATTTACGAGATATATGCACTTGTTATTAATAACAATGAGAAATGTACCCTATAGATTGATTCATGGCACGTAAAAGATATCAATTATGAAACTAATACCATAAAAGAAACCTACAACTGATAAATCATATAGATTGTTCATAGATTAGAGACAGGCAAAATCAACCTACCATATAAAAACTAGGCATTGCAATAAATCGAAATATGCATAGGCAATCTTAGACAAGGCAAATGTGCATGCAAAAAGAAATGAACAAAAGTTTAGCTACCATTTACCTCTTTTACCTTTGGATAGGGATTTGGATATATAATGATCATGATCTTCATCAAAGCGCCCAATCTTATGTACTTGACTTCTTAAATTGAACCTTCACTTTATCTTGTGAACCAAGTCTCCAAATCCCCATAGTCGTATTGGGTTTCAAGTCTTTTTTAAAACCCAAACTGATTAGGCCCCTTCATGTTGGTGATGACTTTCTTGGACATCCAAATAGGTTGGTTCCACTCCTAATTCTTTATTCCAACCATATATGTAACCACTTTTCCATTGTTCTTCTTCTTGAGCTTGTAGTGGTTGCTCTTGATTTTGATCTTGTAGTTGGGTTTGATGTAGATATTGGAGATTTTGTTGGAGAGGTTCATGATCTTCTTCTTCTCCTTAATCTCCTTCTTGACTTTCTTGCATTAGAAGGACTTGTGGTCTTCTTGATGACATTTAAAGCATGTCACGGTGGACCCTTCCAAAAGCTTACTCACCTAAACGGAGGTGAATTAAGACACTTAGAATCTATTCGGCTCTAAAAACTACACAAGATAAACCTATATCAAATTGTATCTAGATGTACTCTAGGTTTATCTATCTACTCTACCGATCAAAAAACTTGCAACCTATCTTGGAAGGTAAATTGTAAGATAGTAAATGCGAAAACGTAAAAAAGGTAGAGAGCAAACTCGGCACAAGTATGTTTATCCTATGGTATCGATGGCATGAATACCACCTCTAGTATACATTGGAGCTCCACAAATGATATGCTCCCAGTCGGCACCCGATCACGGCTCTTGAGCAACCAAGTCACAAAGACAAGGCCTCCACCTGGATGAGTCATCAAGACACCAAGGCAAGGTCTCACCACTAGCCTCTCTTCTGGTTCTTTACCGTCGTGATCACTTCGGGGCTTGAGCTACCAAGGTAAGAGTCTCCGCGTCCCTATACACGCTTCTCGTCGCCGCTCCACACCAAGTAGGAGGGTCAACAAGTTTGAGCCACTAAGGCCCAAGATGCTGGCAAGTCACTAAGACTCCAAAGAGCTGACGTACCACTCGGTACAAGCTAGGATCACTCTTTGATCCCTTCTTCAAGCTGCAGCACCTAGCTATAACTCACTATAGGCCTATAAGCACTAAACACTCTCTAATCTTATGCTTAATTGCCTTATATCATCACTTTAAGCACTTTGATGGCTTGAATGTCTTCTCAAGTGTGTATGAGCTTCCTCTAGACTCTAGCAGCATACCACACCTTTAAATGACTGAGTGGAGAGGTATTTATAGCCTCAAACCCGCGCACTAGCCGTTAACCCAATGACTCAGCAAAGTTATTAACACCGGATGATCCGGTGAGAACAATAGTACTAACACCGGATCATCCGATAAGTATACTCTCACAAACTAACTGTTGGAACCCCACTTAAGCCTCTATGAACATTAGACACTCCGGTATATACTTTATCTCCATCATCAGACTATCATATGAGTTATCCTGAGCCATCTGAGCCAACTGCATCCTCTCTGTGTAAATTGCTCTAGTGTTAGCATCTGGTTCACATCACTTCATCACCGGACTATCCAATGCCTTAAACTTCGTTCTGCCTCTTTGCACTATTTATTGTTCGGTGTAGCCTTACTTCATCACCGGATCTTCCGGCGTGTTGATCTTCGATCTTCCATGGCTGCAACCTTCTCTGATAGAAATGCTCCGGTGTCTATCTTACTTTGATCACCGGACTATTTGGTGGGTCGTTTTATTCTGCCTTTTGTACAGAAATACTCCGGTGTTGCCATGCTTTGATCACCGGACTATCCAGTGAGGTTTAGTCTTTATTCTTTAGTACGACATCCTTCTTTGGAAGAATTACTCCGGTGAGCACACTTGGTAATCATCGGATCTTCCATTGAGGTCTTAATGCATCTCTTCCCCTTTGTCAAATATGCTTCGGTAAGCTCAACACATAGAGCACTGGACCATCCGATGAGGCAAATCTTCCTAGGACTTCTTCAATTCAGTCCAACTTTGTTCCGACTACGGTAGCTTCTTCATGTATTGCATCAATGAGATTAAGAATATATGTTAGTCTCATTGACTATATTGTTATTAATTATTAAAATCATACTTATAGACTAATAAAACCATTTTCACTACGTGTGGTAGTGGCCAGAATAAAACAGGTCGATGATGTGTCTAAGAATGATAAATTAATTTGTTATTTGTTCTATCATTTTACTCTTAACGAATATTTTCTTTCATTTGATAGCCATGTGCACAATAGCTTACACACGCACATGCATCTTTTGATTGATTCGTTCCTGTTATGAAAACTCAGACTTAAGGATCGTTATTTTGTACTCAAATATATATGAGGCTATGTAACTATTTTGTTTGCATTTATCTAGAATATATAATATTAGATATCCATCAAAACTATGTTACTGGATATCTATCGATTGTTTCGATAGCGTGTACTATGCCTATGCATGGATGGCTTGTTACAAGACATTTCAATATCTTACTGTAGCTTGCTTTGTTAAAAATAATGAATGATCAGGTTAAAATCAACGTTGTTTATTGTAACTCAAAGCTACTAACGTAGAAATATACACATCACTATATTTGATTAGATGGTTCGTTTGATGCAAAAAATAAATTCATACCGTCGGCATGATTTTAAAACCATTGCAAAGGACGGGCATTGTCCAATAAGACCATCCCAACGCCTTCCCGTCCCGGTTCCCATACCCGTCGCGAAGGGAAAAAGAACGTGAGGGGAACCGCACGCGAGCTCCAACGGACTCCCGTCGTGAGCCGGAGTGGGACGGGATAGGAGAGAGGTTCCCACGGGCGTGGGAACCTCTCTCCTATCCCTTCGCGGTTCCGCCGAGCGGGATAGAGGCTGGTGGTTGGCTCGCGCGCTCGGGCGGAAGCGTCGAAGCGAAGGAGCATTGACTGATGAACTCGATTTGGGTGGGGGCGACCTCAATCCGATGTCGAGGAACTCGATTTGGCTAGGTGCGAGCTCAATCCGAGTAAGAGGAACCGGATCACGGAGGCGGCGGAGCTTCACCCTTCTCCTGCATCCACTGGAGGCGGCGGAATGGAAGCGGTACCAACAGGGCTCCATCCCTTTCTCCTCTCTGACCCCCTCCCCTGCAGATCGAACCTCCGTCCCTTCGGTTAGGATTCGAAGGGATTTGGTGGAAGATAGAATGGGGATTTGGTTTGGGGCTTGATTTTAATCTCACTGATGGCTCCTAGATGATCTTCCCTTCGCATCTGAGTTGGATTCTCAAGGAATTTTGGACTGGTTTGTTGTGTGTGAGAGAGAATACGGCTGAAGGTTGAAGATGAGGCCGGTCCTTGGTCCTGCGCTGCTTGGAGTGGAAAGAAAGGGAAAGGCAAGTACTATACGTGTATATCAATCCAACGACGATGAACTCAATCTGGGATTCTGGGTGCCCATTCTAAACAGTGTATACTTGTCACGTATTTATGTCGTATTGTATGTGTCGTGGTAGTTATAAAAATGATAGAATATTGAAAGTCTGTTAGGGAAAAGAATGGGGAAGGGAATGCTGTTGGAGTGCAGGAATGTGAAAGGAACGAATCTGGGAAGAGAATCTTTTTGGGAAGGGATTTTGTGCTGGAAAGGGAAAGAATCGGTTGGAGATGGTCTAACAATTGAACGCCAATTGCTCTTACGTCCTGTTCCTGCAGTGCTAGCGTTCCTGTATGGGACAGGAGAATGACAATGTTGTGATTGAAAAAATCATAAAATGTGAGCAATCCTGCCGAGTTGTCAGAGTGGTTATCTTTTATTTATATCACCATTTCCAGAGTAATGTGGTTTATGTTGCTGCCAGCTTTTCCAGCAAGTGGGGGAAAAAGAGGAAAACAAAAACAGTTGTCTGAGCCCAGGTTCGAACTGGGGACCTTTAGTGTGTGAGACTAACGTGATAACCAACTACACCACCCAGACAATCTGCCTAACTGGCTGTAGGTTGCAAGTTAAGCACTGCGACTTATGAGGACGAACGGAATTCGAACAGCCTGCACATGATATGAATTCGCAGTTTTATATGAAGAGTGATCGGAATCATCTATATTGGAACAGACAACAGTAGTATGAGCTATGATATCAAAACAAATATATGATAAACTTGGATACAGACACATGTATTGAAATCCGATTTGGATCGGGTGTCCAATTCAACAAAGAAATTTGGACACAAGAGCGAAATCCGACTCGGATTTAGAGTGTTCAATTCGGCAAAAAAAAAAAATGAACACTAACATTGGTCATGGTGTACAACACAAGCTATTGAGTATTTACCAGAAATCTCCACAGGAACACTCCCCGTCTCTGAAGTGATGGAACCGGGTCCGGTCCCTCATGATGATCTCCCTTCCATATACCCGTGAGGCAAGCTTTGCGCTGTCGTGACAATCGGTGCAGACCCGGAGGTTCTTGATTATCCTGATGGGTGCGCCTGGAGCGGAAGCAATCAGCGCAAAGGCGATGGCGAGCTTCTCACTGTGGTAGGACAGGGCATCAGCCTTGTCTTCCTCCTCGACATCAAACAGCATGGCTGCGGTGCTCGGCCGGCGCCCACACTCACTTAATCTGGCCTCGATCTCTTCAACCATGGCGTATATCTGGATCGAGGCAGGGTGCAACTTGTCACCCATCAAAAACTCATGGAGAACGCCATCTATGTCCAGAAGACTTGACCCAGGACTCTTGTCAATGCCCATGGCCTTCATCTCTTTCCTCGCCTTCTTGGCGTCTTCCCATCTGTTCATTCTCGCATAGAAGTTGGACAGCAGGACATAATTCCCACTGTGCTCTGGCTCGAGTTCCATCAACTGTCCAATCATCCTCACCCCAAGCTCCAGCTTGCCATGAACCCCACAAGCCTGGATCAGAGACCTGTACATTGCTGCATTCGGTGCGACGTCCGTGCCCTGAATGATCCTCTCAGCATCATCAAGTCGACCTGCCCGGGTCAGCATGTCAACCAAGCATCCATAGTGCTCAACCCTCGGCACAATCCCAAATTCAACCTCCATCCTATCAAAGTACTGCTGTCCTTCATCCACCATTCCAGCATGAGCACACGCACACATCACAGCCAGCATGGTGACGCTATCCACCGGCACCTTCTCAATGCACATCCTGTCAAACATGGCAAGCGCAGCACGGCCATGCCCATGGACGGCCAAGCCATGGAGCATCGCATTGTAGCAGCGCGTGTCCCTGTCCGCAACGCTGGCGAACACCTGTTCGGCCAGGTCCAGCCTCCCGCACCTGGCGTACATCTCCACAAGCACGGTGGCAACGAAGCAGTTCACGGCGAGCCGTCGCTTCAGGACATAGGCGTGCGCCCAAACACCGTGCCCGAGAGCGCCAACCTCGCCGCACGAGCTGATGACGGCGACGAGCGTGATCTCATTCGGGCTGACTGCCGACGACATAAGCCGCGTAAACAGGTCAAGAACCACGCCCGCCGAGTCCGCGCACGACAGGTCCCTCGCCCAGCGCGCGTAGGCAGACAGCAGCGCGTTCCATGCCGGCAGGTCTGGGTGGGCGATCCTGTCGAACACCCGGCGGCAGGAGGCAATCCTACCGCAGCGGGCGAAGACGTCGAGCAGCGCGGCCCCGAGGACGCGGTCGCGGACGGCGGCGTGGGCGCCGAGGAATTTGAGCGAATGGGTGGCGAGCGCGAGAGAAGCGCCCGGGGGCGCCGCGCGGAGGAGGGGCGGGTAGGTGAAGGCGTTGGGGCGGAGCGGAGAGGAGGAGGGAGGGAGGAGGAAGAGGAGGGCGTAGAGCGCGAGGGCGGAGGGAAGGTGGAGTGGGGAGGCGAGGAGGAGGGAGTTGGCGAGGAAGGTGGTCGGGGGCAGCGGGGAGCGGAGGAGGAGGCGAAGGCGGTGGGAGAGGGAGAAGGAGGCGGGGGAGAGACGGAAGAGGAGGGCGAGGTTCGGGGAGTGGAGCGCGTGGCCGGAGGTGAGGAGGAGGGCGTGGAGCTGAGCGAAGACACGCGGCGCGGCGCGGCGGCGGGAGGTTCGGAGCGCGCGCAGCGGGTCGGCGGGACGGGGGCGGCCGGGGGCTGCTGAATCTGCGAGTGGGCCCATTTTTGGCTTTGGGCTATTGGGAGGGGAGGTAAGGTAAGAGCTTTTTTATTTTTTATGTTTCTTAAATCAAAAAATTAAAAAATAAGCGTCCGTTCTGACATGTCGAGACTACTAAAAATACACCAATCTAGCACTATAAAACTTTTCAACTCAAAAAATTACTTATACAATAAGAAACTACAAAGATAAATTTCATTTCAGACTACTAGTACATATCATATTTTTGTCTAAATTTTTGAGAGAGCTAGATCATAGTATGATTAGTATCTTCTGCACCGTCAAATGTTTTTAGAATCTTTCATGTTTTTTTCGATAATATTTTGAATTTTAAGAGCAACGGAACACATCGTTTTTTAATTTTTAAACATGTCACCAACCAGCAATAATTGTGCGATTTTTTAAAACAAGCGTCTATTTTACAATTCTTAGATTTAAGAAATATAAAAATAAAAATAAAAATAAATCGGGAGGTGACGTCGCTTCTACTCTAGTCTTATTCTGCAGGCTGAAGAGTTAGTGGGCTTCTATTCATTATACGGCCCATTCTTGTCTACCAGATGGTCTTCTTCCTCCTGCAGATACAGCTGTTCCAGTGCACTGCAGATATCCGTACCTTTTTTTTTAACGAATCAAACACTATCTACGACAACCTCCGTTTCAAAATACTTGTCATTTTTAATTTTTTTATTGTAATTTTGAATACTAATTTTTAGCAAATACACCAGAAAACAATTATAAGTGTATAACATGCTTAAAGTGCTTTATATGATAAATCTAATGATGTTATTTGTATTTTACTTAATTAGATATTTTAAAAATTATTATTAGTTAAAGTTTAAACAATAATATAAAAATATCAAGTATTTTGAAACGAAGGGAGTATTTTAGACGAACAAAATATATCAGGATCCATCAAGCTAGCAATTCTGTTCAATTTCACAACCACTCCTAGGCAACGTTGTAATTACAAGCCGTCAAGTTAAGATATGAACTTATTAATCTCGATATACTTACACGTCTCCTAAGTACATGCGCCCGTGTGAACATGGCGGCCGGTGGTGGGTTAGGGTTCGGGGTTTTCGGGATGGGGCGGTTCGGGGTGCCGGATTTAGAGGGAGGCTGGAGGCGACGGAACCAGTGGTGGGCGGTGGTTTGGTGGTATGGTGAGGCAACGGCGGTGGCACCGATGCCACGGGTGGTATGGGCGGTGGGCGGGGTTGACGACTAGGGAGCCTAGCGGTGGGCGGTGGGCATGGATCTGGCGGCATTCCTGCCGTTAGAGACGGTCGGAGATAAGCGGGGCAGGGGGAAATGTCGAGAGGAAGAACCATCGAGTGGGAGAACCATCATGCGAGAGAACCGTCGAGAGGAAGAAGGTGGCCGGAGGAGGAAGAAAGAAGCACGACCGTTGAATCTTCATCGGATGGCTAAGATTAATCGCTGAAGAAAAAGAAAAAATCATGTGCCTGGTAGATAGCATCATCCATGTATTTAGTACAGGCGACATAATTTACGGTGGCTTAAGGAGAGAATTCATGCCTGCCTCGGTTAATTCCGGCCTTACCAGTACAGCTTTAATGTCTTTTTGAAGACTTTAGAAGTACAACTTTTTATTTTTTTTAAACATTCTTTTCTTTTCTTTTTATGAAGGCTTTACAAAGCACACAGCTTGAGTCTAAGGTTGTCCAAAGAACCCTGGTTTTTTATCACCACTACTCACTGTTTGTTTTCCCAATTGATTCGACGGTCTACGTACATTGCGTGAAACATGAGCTTTTGGCTCATGGTTTTTGTGTGGAATTGTGTACTTGCTCCATCGGACGCCTCCAACAGCTCCACGCCGCCTCCTGCTGCGAGCAGCAGCAGCAATGCCGCCTCTGCCGCAGGAGGAGGCGCTACCAGCGCGATGGATTGGCGGCTCTTTGCTTGGTAATTCGATTCTGCTGCAGTGTTTCTTCTTATGCTCTGCGTGCAAGTGCAACTAGCTGGCTCATTGATTCAGCTGTGCTTATCTTGAAATTGTAATGTGTGATGACAGGTATTTGATGGCTCTTGATAAGAATCCGGCGGTGGTAGCTAAGGCGATTACTTCTGCTGCCCTAACTCCAGCCGGGGACCTTATCTGCCAGGTGACTTGCTCTCAATGCAATCGTTAGGCAGTGCAACATGGATTTCGTAATATAGTGTTAGTTAATGAACCGTGGTTTCGAGGCATGGTCTCTTGACTCTTGTTGTGTTACCCCTTTTTAGACGTTCCTAGTCGTGCGCAGTAAACTGTTAACCACCCACTGTCAATCCTGCTGAGGTTAAAGAGAAATTTAGTGCTGCAGATATCCTAAATTGTGCTTAACATTTCAATTTTCTACTGGTGTTATGCAACCTTGTTAAGGTTGCTTACAAACTGATTTTCTCGTATATTTACCAATTACCATAGCTGTTGTTGCTTCCTACTTATTGTGACATCTGAACCCATTTCTGACAATACACTTGTGCAATACTATTACAAACCCTGTTGAGGGTGGCTCACTGAAGTGTTTTTGGTTTATAGATATTCCTATTGCTGTTCTTTGCTGCTTACTATGCAACCTCAACAAATAATCCCCCTAAATATACTTCTGTTTATGTTAGAGCTTGCCATTGATCGAACACCAGAGCTAGATTTGAAGAGAACATTTGTATTCACATTCTTGGGACTTGTTCTGGTTGGACCAACTTTACATGTCTGGTAATCTTTTCTATGCTGCAGAAGTAATGGTTATCCATAGTCAGTATAGACGGTGTTCTCTGCCCACTGCTGTTTGTTTGATAATTAGCCTCCACATGCAGGTACCTGTATTTGAGTAAATTAGTGACAATTGCTGGAGCATCAGGTGCAACAGCACGCCTTTTACTTGACCAGGTTTGGTTCCTATTCCTTTCTTTATCCCAACCACAAGGATAGATATAATAGTTACATAATTTTCTTGCATGTCATGTTCGACCTTCTTTCTACATTTATTGTATTTTTTTTACATATAGCTAATCTGCTCTTTCTGTCCAGTTTATTTTCTCTCCCATTTTCATCGGAGTTTTTATGAGCTTTGGTCACATTGGAGGGAAATCCATCTCTTGTAGTGCCAAAGCTTAAGCAGGTGAGACGAACCTTTTGTTATAAACCTATCGTATCACAATACTATGTGGTTGTGTATGCTATCTTTGCTCCCTTTTACTGCTATCTAATTTTTTGTTTGTAATATTTACAGGAATGGTTATCATCAGTATTGGCAAATTGGCAATTGTGGATACCGTTTCAGTTTTTGAATTTTTACTTCGTCCCACAAAAGTTTCAGGTATTTAAAAATGCACATTTTAGAATTTCGTATTTAATACTCTGGAAAGTTTTTTTTCTTTTCTTTTTGTGAATGTTTTTAGCACAATGTATTCGTTGATCTGACCGAAATTATTGCCCAATTTTTTTCAGGTTCTTGCTGCTAATTTTGTAGCCCTCGCATGGAACGTGATTTTATCATTTAAAGCTCACAAGGAGATTGTAGCAAAATAGGTAATCTCATCGGGTAGATACAACAACCAGGGTTTCAGTCTCTTAGGTTAACTTTTCCAAGTGATGGCCCCATTTTCACTGACTTCATGCCAATCAGCCAATGAAGTTTGCCTGTGTTTATATCCAAGAAGGGCTCAGGGTTAAAACTGATTTGACTTTTCCTTTCTGCAATTGTGTATGTGTGTATGGATATTAATTATTCACTGATAATCTCATTTGAGAAGCTGTAGCAAGAAAAGCATATGTATATCTACAGGAATTCACACATATTACTCTTTCACGATTACTTTATGGGCGGACAGTGCAGTTCAAGTTCATATTCCATTCCAGGGGTAACTAGATTTTCTGTACGTTGGTTTTCACTAATGATCCCATCTGTTGTGATCTTTATTGCTTTATTGTGAGGAAAAGATTTGTTGCACTGGACTTCTCAGACCCTACCTAACATTTGTTTCCATAAGCATTACATCTGTCAGTTGATGCATCACAAACATGTGGTTTACACAATTGTACGTTGTATGATGTCATTAATCATGGAAGTAGTTACATTAGTGGTCTAGTCTTTGTCTGCCCAATGTGTTTTTGTTGGAACTGCAGGTTGATTCATCCTTGTTTTCCTTTTTCTTTTACTTTTTTTTCTAGGAAAAGGTCTATTCATGGTCCTTACATCCTGTGCTTTATAGATACTTGGCTTGAATGCAACTATGTCTAAGTGAAGATTTTTATCAACACATATTATATTCACTCGGTATTATTGTATACTAGTAGGCATTCTGTCTGTCTTCGAGTGAAGTAAAAAATACGAGCTCTTTTATGGTGGTCCATACTATCTAGAGGTAGAAGTAGTATAAATCTAATCTGACGATCCATGTAATTAGATATTTTGGTAATTATGATAATTTTGTTAAAATTACTCACTATACTTTTGCTAATAGAAAGATCGACGCCGCAAACGTCGGATTGCTACCCTAGCCGATGGGTAGCAAATGAACTCTCATATCGAATGCAGATTAAAATGTTAAAACGACAATGAAATATTACTCTATTTAGAGACATATAACTGTAGTTAATTAGTTTCATGCCACGTATTTTTCTCCTCAAAATAACCCTAATATTATCATACTACTCACATATACTACATATACTACCGGTAAGAAATAAATAGTATACTGACTAATCTAGACCGTTAGACTTAAAAATAAATGGCTCATATTAATTTTAGATCACTGTAAAATTTCTCAAAAAATAACAAGAGAGGGGGTCGTAGTAGGCATTGTGTATGCCTCTGAGCTTCCCTTTCCTTTTCTTTTTGACCAGCCATGCGAGTGGATTTGATCTGTTTCTGTGTGCTTTAATTACACTATGTCCATTAGCTTTTTCCCTGAACTAATTTTCCGCCGTCCCTGAAAGCAACATTATGGACCTGTGTAATTACTGCAACTTGGCCTCCCTGAAGTCAGACATGTCAGCTTCGTATCGCTTTTGCAATTTAACATGATCCTGACTGATGCTAAAGATACTTTTTGTTATTTTGCAATAAGAAGGCCTCTAGAGTCAAAGGGAATGGATCTGGTCAAAATATCATATTTTTGCGTGGCTTCTAGCACTGTAAACACACTGTGGATTTGCTTGATTCGTCATTTATGACTTGATCGTTCACTGATCTCTCGCTCCTTGTAACTGACTTAGGTTTCAGTTGATTTAGCTGGCAATGATGAGTGTCGCGGCAAGTCAGAGCAATTATTCCTCAAAGAGCGAACTCCGGGGAAGGATAGCCATTTTGCAGCAATCTATACTGCCAGCGCAGTTGTATATAGAAGTTGTTAGATTAGGTCATCTTCAACGGCTTTTTTTCAGGGACGAAATTTTCGTTTCTTTCAACGGTTTTTCTTCACGGTTTTTGTCACGAAAAAATTCTCAAGATCATAAGAATAAAAATAGAGAAGAGAATCAGAAAAGGAACGAAATAAAAGAAATATGGTTGAAGATGATCTTAAATTGTGCATGCCTCATTCTGAAACATATCATCGTTATGACATGTTTGTGTTAAAGTGTTGGATGATCAGTTGGAGGCGAAACTTGATGTCATGAGACCCGCCTTGTAGGCTCGACGATGTGCATGTTTATATGTTGCACTTGCCTCTGTTTTGTACATGATCATGCCACACGTGTGTGTTCTTTTATTCTGCTGGATTATGGTGGTATGCATGGACAGCGTCGCCTCCTTAAGAGCTGTTTGGAACACCGAGGAATTTTGAAAGAAACAGCTTGAAACTCGATGAAAAAATTGCATGATGGAAAAGGGGACCTTAGGGCGTATAAGTTGCTCTGATGTTGTACTGCTAAGTTTGGACTTGTGAGGACATGAACAATGCTAGTACTTATGACTAGTGATAAAAAAAAGAGTGTTAAGTATGTACATAAAAAAATAATTTCTAGTGTAAATAAAGATACAGATGCTTAAAAATTGTAATTTCTAATGTAAATAAATACTACACATGCTTAAATATAATTAACTATCTTGTTAGCACTAATATAAGCATCGATATTTAAGTAAGCTCATTATCCTTCATCTAAGCATATGTGCTACTACACTTAAGAAAAAAAATCCAATTTTTTTCATAAGCATCTCATCTAAGTATTTCATTGTACATGCTTTGAGTGAATGATTGAGATGGTGGTAGAGACGTTGTTCGCTTGAGCCAGCTGAGCTGCATTGCACCCAGTTGCATTTGCTTTGTAAGAGCATCGTCAACCAAACCCTCTTCCCATCCCCTACCCTATTTTTTAGCAAAAAACGCTCAAGCCCCCCTCCAACCGGTCCCTCATCTAGCTCTCTATTTTTTTATGATCTCCTTCTTAGTATCACTCGGTCCTTAGATGTAGGGGCTTCCTATCCCTCAACAAATGCTCCTTCTTGCCGGCACGGACATCTCCTTCGTGCCATCGCAAGTTCGTTCCCCTCCCCCTTCCTCTTCTGTTTTGAGGTGGATTTGCGGTCGAATGTGGTGTTTTCCCGGATTTGAGAGAGAGGGCGGCAATAGAGGGGGAGATGATACCAAAGGTTGCCGACGGCCCCGGATCCAAGGCTCCTGGCCGCCCTTCCGTTGGTGCTGCCCTGCTGCTTGCCGGTCGCTCACACGCAACGCCCTCCCTTGTTGCCCCGGATCCGTTGCTCGGTCGGCTACACGCACGGAGGCCCCTCCCGCATCGCGCCGCCTGACCACCCGCACTAGCCCGACCGCTGTGATGCTCTGTGCTGTGGGGGAAAGAATGAGATAATTGGAGAGAGAATGGGAGACAGAGAGAGGACACAATTTAATATTAGAAATTCTGCAATGCTAGAAATTGGTTAACTGCATATTTTGCAATGCTAGAAATTAGTATCATGATACAATTGTTGTTATGCAGGTGCTGGTTACAACAATGAATGGTTTTTTTGGAATTGATGAGTGAGCAAAACATTGAAAATAATAGACCGTATTGGGATGATAATCAATTTGCAAGCCCACCTGAGGAGCAACAACTGCCACATGTAGAAGCTGGTGCATCCCAAAAAGCAAAAAAGGTCAGATAAAAAAAAATCAGTGTAAAAGAAGACAACATGTTGGTGTCAGCATGGCTAGAAGTTAGTTTGGATCCTATACAAGGGAATGAACAATCCCGTGCTACGTATTGATAAAGAATTGTTGATTATTTTCACGAGCACAAGAAATTTACATCTGATCGTAATTCCAATTCTCTCTAGCACCGTTGGTCTGTCATACTAGAAGGTGTTAACTGGTTTTTGTGGATGTTATGTCCAGATTCAAAATAGGATGCAAAGCAGGATGATATAGTAAGATAAGGTATAATGTTCTCTTCTTTATTTGATTATCATTTCATATGTTGGTGCAAGTCTAATAAGACGTATTTACATGTGTAGGTAATGCATACATGTGAATTGTATAAGTCAAAAGACCCGAAGGGCAGATCGTTCGGATTGTTGCATTGTTGGAATATTTTTCAGCATAAGCAAAAGTGGAAGGATACGTGCGTCCAGAAAAAAAAAGACATCCACCATTGGAAATCCTCTTCCACTTCTAGGACCAATGAGAGTCATCAAGAGGATGATGGGGATGGTCATACTTCAGAGCCCGTGGTTAGGCTAGGAGGTAGGAAGGTGGAGAAAGAGCGACATCAGTGAGGTAAAAATCATGTCTCTTCCGGAGATAATCTTTATATGGAAGTCTTGGCAAATATGTGGGCTAAGAAGAAAGAGATAGAAGCTTTGAAAGAGGTTGCAAAAAAAAAAAAGCACTATGATGAGAGACTTGCACTTGAGAAGAAAAAGATTGAACTGAAGGAATAAGATATTGCGATAAGGAGAAAGATTGAAGATGATAAAGTGATGAATATGGATCTTAGTGGTATGAGTGAGCGACAATGACTATACTATACAAGCTTGCATGATGAGATCATTGCTCGGTGGTTTGGTATGGGCTCGGGTTGAGCTACTTCATATATCAAACTTTAAGTATTTTGTTTGCACTTTAAGTATGTTGTATAAAACTTTTAGTGTATTGTACGAACTCTATGTTAGTTGTATAGACTATCTATGTTAGTTGTATGAGCAATATTGTTGTTATGAAAAAACTGTATACATTACCATACATTATTACAACTGTATACATATTTAAAAACATTACATGATAGATACTGACTACATTATTACAAGTGCATATGTAATTAAAAACAATACATGATAGATAGCGACTATATTGGTACAACTACATACACTACACCCTTCCGTATTTTTTCCCACAAATGCTCGACTAGATCATTGCGAAGCTGTGAGTGAGTTTCCCTGTTAGTAATGACTTGATGAGTTCAAAGAAACTCTTGCAGTTCAGGTGTAGGACGATGAAAACTATCACAACTCCTCCCATCCCATCAAAATAGTTGTCACCTACTGCATCTCGCTCATCCTCAACGATCATATTATGCATGAGGATACAAGCTGTCATCATTTGTCCTAGTGTGTCTTGATCCCAAAATCATGCTGGTCCACGAACAATGGCAAAACGAGCTTGCAGAACTCCATAGGCTCGTTCCACCTCCTTCCTCATCGCTGCTTGTGCTTTCGTAAAATATTTCCTCTTAATCACATGTGGAGATGATATTGGCTTTGCAAATATCGCCCATTGAGGATATATACCATCTACAAGGTAATACTCTATTGTATAATTATGACCATTGATGGTGTAGTTCATTTCTGTAGCGTGCCCTTCAGCTAGCTTTGCAAACATATTAGAACGGTGAAGAATATTAATATCATTGTGCGACCCTGGTAAACCAAAGAAGGCATGCCAAATCCAAAGATCTTATGAAGCAACAGCTTCTAGAATAATGGTGGGCTCATATACATGGTCGGTAAACTAACTTTGCCATGATGCACGGCAATTCTTCTACTTCCAATGCATGCAATCTATGCTCCCAAGCATGCCGGAAAAACCCTTTTGCTCTCCAATTGCAAGTAATTTGAATAGCAATACTTTCTATAGCAGTAATTTTTTCAATCTGAATATAATAATCAATAGCATTTGCTACTACTCCCAATCTATGTAACCTTTTAAGACTCTCTATAGCAGTATTTTCTCCAATTCAAATATAATCATCAGTAGCATCTGTTGCTACTCCATAAGTTAGCATCCTAAATGTTATGGTTATCTTCTACAAAGGAGATAACCCAAGATGTCAGTTTCTATCTCTTTGCACAAAAGAATTATCATGTTGTTCTACAGCTTGCAGAATGCGAAGAAATAGAGAGCGAGTCATTCTAAACCTGAAGAAAGAAATAAGAATCAGCCGAACCCAAGAGGATGAACCAAAATGACGTACAAACCAAAACAAAAGACCATTTACAAACCTGTTACGAAAAACAGTTGAACCGTAAGTAGGAGTATTTGAAAAGTAGTCTTCATATAGCCTTCAATTCCCGGTTTCTCTGTTGCGCTGACGTCCAAGCACGGAACCGTTAGGTCGTGCAGCATTCATAAGCTCATACTGAGTGTGTGCTTGGTGTAGTGTAGCAAGAATGAGTTCTTCATCATCATCCTCTGACGACAACGATGAATCTAAGAGAAAACGACAACTCATTTCGGTTAGAGAGGTAACTACAAGGGAGTGAGACTTGGTGAATGGCAATCAACGGACTAGCCGGGTATATATAGAGTTGGAAGAAGTAGCTGTTGGAAAAAGTAGCCGTTGTGAAAAAATAGTCGTTGCAAGAAGAGTAGCTGTTGGAAAAAATAGCCGTTGGAAAAAAGTAGATATTAGAAAAAAAATAGCCATCGACAAAAATAGCCGTTCGAAACAAATCGTTAGAAATATAGCCGTTAGAATTAATTTGGTAGTTATAGATAGTAGTAAAATATAGGTGAATGAAATACATGGTCAAATTTAGAGGTCGGTTGGATCGGAAAAAAATAAAAAGTTAATCAGGATAGGAATAACCTCTTATATAAAAATATTGGAGTTAAATATAAAGGACAGATTGAAGACGCTCTAACCTAGTTAAGTCAGAGCGGATCGAGTCATCCAGTTGAGCTGATGTAACATCACATCATGTTGCTTATTCTTCTTTCCTTGCATTCTTGCAATCCCGACACCCTCTTTATTGAAAAAGAGAAAAGAAAAGAAAAAATCTATTTGACAGATAATGACATGAGCATGAGGGGACGATGGCGTCTGTGATGGTTGGCCGGCGGCCGAACAGTGATGAGCCGGCGGCCGGCAGGTTGGCCGCGAGGAAGCACGTGTGCGACGTGAAGGGGTCCAGGCTCGACAAAAGCATCGTCTTCTTCTTCAGTGAGTCCAGTTCTTCTTCTTGGACCGTAGACCGTAGTGCAGCGCAGGTGACCCGAAATTCCCATGGCGAGCAGTCAACACAGCTCGTGATAGTGCTGCTGCTCTGCTGGTACCTGGTACCACCACATCCATGGTCGTCGTCGGTACGTGTCCCCTGAGCTAGGTAGACAAAAATCCTACTCATTATCGATTCACGTCCTGGCATCCATTCAATTCATCATCTGCCTCTGCCTGTCTGTCGGTCAGTGTTATCTAGATATATGTTTAGGTACCGAAATCTAATTCAGATTTAGAGTAAAGAAAATTTAGATATATAAATACAATTCGAAATGCAACTTAAATTTGATATGTCTGATTCGATAAAAAATGAGATACGGGTGTCCGAGTAGCACTGCTGTCCGTACAACTCCGACAAGGTCCGTGCTGTCTTCCTCATCGCGAATCGTGACTACTCCGAACGTGGTTGATGACTCGACGGTCGATCCTCCCTTTGGGCCGCCACTTTTGACTGCTCCGAACTCCGAACTCTGTCCAAATTGATCTCAACCGGACAGAAACCAGAGCAGTACTCTACTCGCAGATTTGATGGGCAGTCGTCAGCTGATCTCGCCGGCCATCGTTCATCCGACCCATTCCTGCCGATTTCTCAAAACCCAATTTGCTTTCAAGTGCTGCAAATTTAATTTTTCACAAGCCGGCATATGCTTTCGTCCGTTCACAAAGGGGCAAAAAGAAAATGCAGAGTCATATTGCCGTGAATATTCAGCTTGTCACTTGTCAGTAGTTATTTTTCACCTCCAGGGAAGTGTTTGGACTTGTGTGAGTGATGCAGCATACATGGCTATGGCTTGGTGCCGAGCAAGATTGAGTGGCTTAGGCTGTGTTTGTTTGCTGCTTCTGAAACTGCTTCTGCTACTGGCAGAAGCCAGAACAAACGAGGTTCTGGAGAAGTAGCTTCTGGAGAAGCCAGAAGCCTGTTTCTGAGGAAAATGAACTAAAGTTGAGAAGCTCGCTGAGATGTGCTTCTCTGAGAAGCTATGTGCTGAGAAGCCAAAAATTTATTGTAGAAGCCAACAATCTATTTCTAAAAACAGCTTTTCAGAAAAATCAAAAGCACTGCTTTTCATAGAAGCTCAAAAGCAGAAGCTCAAACAAACACGGCCTTAGTACAAAAGGATTAAATGGATCGATCTCACGATTCATTGTCAAGGACGTACTGTGCTTTCTGCTCTGTCCCCGTCGAATTTGGCTTCATCTTAACGTATCGTAGGGTCTAAGTAGCATTACATGTTGATGCTGCTACCCATTCTACTACTACTTTATTAGATCAGATAGGAGAACACACACATGCTTTGGTTTGGTGCATTGGTTAAACACTTTAGCTGAGTGCGGTGGCGGATGCAGAGAAACCAAATAAAAATGACTTATGCACCTCTCTCCCTCTTCTTTATTCTCTTCCTTCTCTTTCTCCTCTTCTTCTTCTCCATCTCTCCTCTCCCTCATACATGATAAAAAAATTATTGAGAGGCTCAGTGGACTTTCATTGTAGTCACCCTAGGGGTTAAAATTTTGACAAAATTTCAGTGAAATTTTACGAATTTTAGAAGGGAATAAAATATCTAATTTTAAAATTTTCTTTCACTGACATATGAAAGAAAATTTGGCTGAAATTTGATGAAATTTCACTAATTTGGATCTTTTCGCTGTAAAAAAAAATTATAAAATGAAATTGAAATCTCTGGCCTCTCTGGCTGAGTGCACTGCACCTGAGAAAAGTATTTGATCAATCAATCAGTCTCCTTAACTTTCTTCTTGTTCTTCAGTTGTTCTCAGCAGAGCTGGAAACATGCACGAAGATACATTCTATCAAAAGATAGATTTTTCTTGTTGCTCCGCGATGGAAAGGAAATAAAAGACATGGAAATGGCAGGCAACCAAACGAAAAGGGCTTGTTTTCTTTTAAGAAACGCAGCAATTAACGATCCAGATTGTTGCAAGTTAAATGGGAGAGAGAGAAAGAGATGTTTTCTTCGATCAAAAAGCATGGTGATCAGTTCAGAAATCGTCTTAATGAAGAAGTAAAAAACAGGGAAATCGTCTTAAAGCAAATGCATTCATAGGAGTATCAGGATTTCAATTCTGTTTTACAATTTTTTCGTTCACTAGCAAAATTCACAAAATTTCGATCATTTTTCGTGATCACACGTATCAGTGAAACAAAATTTCGAAACTGAATATTTCATTTCTCTCTGAAATTCCCAAAATTCATAATATTTCACCAAAATTTCGGCAAATTTTTTTAACCACTGGCGAGTATGCAAGCCGAAATTAGCAACAGAGACTGATGAAAAAAGATGCTCGTGGATAATCTGGCCATCTTATCTTAATTATGCTAGCTTACAGGCAGAGAAAGATGGTAATTAGAAGAGAGTATCCCAAGACTCCAAGGTCGGGAAGCCACAGTTGGTAGCACTTTGGTAAGGCCCTCCTCCTAAACCATCCGCCGGCGCCAACGCAGCCGAGCCGTCGCACGGCGCGTCTGCCCGGGCGGGTCCGCCGAGCAGGAACGCCGACGTGTCCAGCGTCGGGAGCGTCAGCGCGCCGGGGGCGGCGGAATCAGCGCGAGCGGGGACCGGGCGGCAGAGGAGATCGGGCGGAGGGAGCGGCAGGTCGTCGGCGCCGGTGACCTGGTGGACCACGCGGCGGAAGCTGGCGGGGTCGGTGCTGATGTAGGTGGTGGGCAGCCTCCGCGACGGGCGCGCGCGGCGCTTGGCGACGCGGCGGGCGGAGGGCGCGACGGAACGGAGGTGACGGTGCAGCGGCACGGTCGCGGGCGGCGGGGAGGGAGAGGGAGCCGAGGCCGCGAAATCGTAGAGGAGGCCGTGGTGGTCGGCTGGGAGCCAGGGCGGCGGCGTGGTGGTGGCGGAGGAGGAGGAGGGTGCGTGGCCGTGGGTGGAGTCCATGTGCATGGCGGTCATGAGCATCCTGCTGCAAGCTCTTGCTGTGCGAGGAGAGGAGATTGCAGGCAGCAGCGGAGATGATCAGATGCGTGCGGAGTCAGACGGAGGAGGGGCGCCTGTCGTATTTATGGAGTACAGAGCTCCAAAACCCAAGTGCACACTTTAATGATCCCGTTTGACAGAATTTTAAGTTTATCTAATAAAATAAAGTGATTTAAATATTTATTTTTAATTTAAAATAAAAATAAGATGACTAAATCAAAGACCCTCTGCTCATAACTTCAGCTCCAAAAATTTACGAAGCTAAAAATAACTAGCTCTAATTTTCTTTTTAACTAGAACTCTACCAAACTAGCATAATATATTCGAGTCTATATGGTACACATATTTAGAACTGGTGATGCACAAGAAATTAATTTAAATTGCTATTGTAGCTTAGGATGTAGCGGGGGGCTGGCAAGTCGCCATCAAACTCGCAAGCCTTTCAGCATGTGACTCACCGTTTGCGAATTTTTTCAGAATATGCCATTCTCGTTTTTTTTTTCCTCTCATTTTCAGTTTCTTTTTCACCTGGCCTGACGAAACTGCCCCTGTACCTCACACGATTGTGAACAAATTCGTGGGCGGAGTTGCACATCCTAAAAGTCTTGCGAATTTGATGGCAATTCCTGTGAGACTTGATGGCAATTCTGAAATCTCTCCGACTTAAACAAGATTGATCCCTATGTAATCTCTATTGACATCAGTCAAACAGAAGCAGTATACATTGTTTAAAGGTTGAAAAGGGCCGGAATGCTTAAACTTTAGTAGCATCGATCAAATGTTATATATATATAATTGCAGATGTGGATGGTTGTTACTGTGGGCAGCACCGTCCATGCCCCAGGAATTGAATTGTAGGGCTAGCCAGTAGCCGACCATGCAATAATCTGTGTCATGAGCTTGCTGCCTGCCTGGTTACCTATTTTAGCATAGAAATTGATTGGACACGCACTATGTACGTACGTAACAAATTGGTCCAAGATTTTGGATCCACACATGTAGGTGTAGGAGAGCGCACGTGAGTGTAATGTGCGTATGTATTTAAAAAAGACTTTGCATGCAATGTATACAATTCTCGTGCCACACACCAAAAGTTTCTTGCTCCTGTTTTGTCATTTACTTATATTGGGACCGCTGACCGACCGGTCGATGTATGTATGAATTCATACCGACGCTCAAGATCAATGACAACCGGATTCCTGTTGCTAACCATGCATACATGTGTTATTGATTTTGATCGAGGAATTAATACTTTAGGGACAGACTATTGATCAGGCGATTGTTTCTATCCGAATTTACAATCGACAAACGTGAGCCATTGGATGGACTCTATCCGAATTTACAGTCGACGAACATGGGCTGTTGGATGGACATCCAATGGCTCACGGGTCATTTCTCCCTATCCAGTAAAACCGTGTCTATTGTCTTTCTACCTTTTCAACAGCTCTATACCCTCGCCCTTTACCCGCATGGCTCTTGCCATCTCCGGCGATATCGCCGCCACAAAATCCGCACCCGTCGTCCTACCATGCTAACCCGATATCGTCGGGCTGCTTGCTCGCCTCTTCCATAGCCAAAACCGTCTACCGGTCATCCTCTGTCACCCGCTGTTGGTGGCGCCCCACCCTCCGTCTATCGCCACCACCGGACTGGCCGCCTCCCAAGTCCATCCCTCTAACACCAGTAAAAGAAAACCCCTCCACCACTAACTCGTTGTCGGCACCATCAACGGTATGTCAGGCTATTTTCAGTCGGCTGACGTACATGAAACGTGAATACTTAAAGATTTTACCCTTGATGTGTACCTGCTGTCTCTGTTGAGTGCATCCATCTAGCTAGTTTTAATTTGTTTTGGACTTCAAAATGCAAACGCATGCAAACATGTGTGCTAGGTTTGGCCTGGTGATTGATTAGCTTGTGTGAATGGTTAGCTTTGGTCAAATTCAAATTTGGGACCACATGCCACTGCAGATCTCGCCCCTACGACATGACGTGCAAACCAATTTACTCAAATAAGTACTAGCTAGTGGCTGCCGGATACACAATATACTCCATTTTGACGGTTCAGATTAATTATTGCATGCCACGAGAACAAATCTGATCAACTAGCAAATCAATCCAAAAATACAATACGTATTTTATTATGGCCTGATCTTCAAAATTAGACTTTGACCATTGTTTTCATATAAAATATAACATTTATAGCTACAAAACCAATAATAAGGAAGTATTTCGGAATATAAATCTAATTATATAATATTTATACACTAAACATATTTATAATTTAATTAATTATTAATCAAAATATATAAATTTGACTTTCCAAAATATAATACGTCTTGTATTCTTGGACAGAGCAGTAGGATTTGCATTGCGTGTCAATTTCATTCAAAGATGCATGGTGGACGCAATATATGCTCAGCAATTAATCCAAGGTTTTGACCGTATTTTTTAACGGCTTGTAAGTTGTAATTCAACATATATAATTAATTTGATGCGCAAGCTCCATCATCAGTCCTAGATTAATCCTCAAGGATGACGCGCTATATTGCGTCAGTTGATACATATTAAATTGTATTGGTAGCATTGACCATACCCCATAAGTCAAACTGTCATACTTTGTTTCTTTTTAAAGGGTATATCAGTGCCGGTTCGATCCCGACTCAATCATTAAATGAGCGCGAGAAGTTATAAACCAACGCTAATACTTTATCAATACTGATTCTGGCCTAGTCATCAGTATCAATGTCGGTTCTTATGAAAAACCGGTACTGATACTTCAGTGCCGAATGGTAATCATGAGCCGGTACTGATACTTTTTATCAGTGTCAGTTGTAGATATCAATTGGCACTGATATTACTTCCTACATATCAGTACCCCATAGTCATCTCCATGCCTCCACTCTCTTTCTCTTCCCATGGCGCCCCTACCCACTGACTCCTCCTTGTCGCGCGCCCCGGACCATTGCCTCCTCTATGTCGCGCAGTGGATCGTCGCCTCCTCATCCTCTTCATGCATTGGCCCACCGTCTCCTCCTCGTTGCCTCTTCCTCGTCATGCCCCAGCCCGCCGCTTCCTCCTTGTCGCGCGTCGACCCGCCCCCGTCTCCTCATCCTCTTCGCGCGTTGGCTTGCCGCCTCTTCCTCATCGCACGCTAGGCCACCGCCTCCTCCTCCTCTTCGCGTGCTGGACCACTGCCTCCTCCTCCTTGTCGCCTCCTCGACGTCCCCATGGCGAGCAACAATGACAGTGGAGGTGGAGGGCGTAGATCCAAGCAGCATGGAGGCGGCCGCTGCATCCTATCTAGTCATCCATGATCGGGTGACCTCCCTCGCACTCTCGGCCTCCAAATCCTGAAGCATCGAGATATGACCTAGGGGGGTGAATAGGCCCTTTTTCAAATAATTAAAATAGAATAGCACAACAGAAATTAATATCAGATATTCCGATCTAAATGATCAGATGTTCCAACTTACATCGGAACTTCTGATATACAATATCGGAACTTCCGATTTGCATGAATATAGAACAAAGCTAAATCTATGAGCAACAATGAGTTAAACTATGAAATGCAAGATGCAACATAATAATATACTATTCAATTTGGAGAAGTACTACCAAGCACAAAGTCTAACTCAAGATATTAACTGAATTGCTCGCAAACACATAAAAGGAGATAAATAACCACAGAGGGGAGACGCCACGAATTTGTTCCCGAAGTTCGGATCCTTGAGGGGATCCTACATCTCCGTTAAGGGGCTCAGTCGCACTTGAGCTAGGTCTCTTTCAACCTTTTTCCTCGCGAGGTTACACAAAACACTCCTCGGCTTCACTTGGTATTCATTCCCTTTCGGAGGTGGAATCCAGCCTTCACAAACTCTCACAGCGCACCACAAGTGATTCGGTGGCTCGTGAGTCACTCCTAGTCGTCTAGGAGACATTAATCTCCAAGAGTAACAAATGGGCACGAAGAACACTTGGAGATGAATCCTAGTGCTCAAAGATAAAATCAATCCACTTTCACTAGATCTCTCACTCAAAACCCTTTCACAAGATGTAGCACAAAGCTAGGGGAGTGGAGAGTTGAACTTTGGGGCTCTGGAGAGATTCTAACTTGTCAAAGCACCAGCAACCCGAAGAGGTGTGAGAGAAGGAGTATTTATAGGGTACTCTAAAAAACTAGCCGTTATGCACTTTTTCAACCCACATCAGAACTTCTTATTTTATGATCGGAACTTCCGATCAGTGCAAGGTAACTACATTCATTAGCTCTACTCAAACCAAGAACTGGGGATATACACATATCGGAACTTCTGATCTAAAACATTGAAACTTCTGATTCAAGCGAGAACTTTTCGAGCTCCATAGATTTAAACATATCGGACACACCGGCTCACATCGTAACTTCCGATTAAAATCATCGGAACTTCCGATCAAGCCGAGAACTTCCCGAGTACTAGAAATTTAACTACACCGGACACTCCGGCACACATCGGAACTTCCAACCAACAACATTGGAACTTTCAATTAAGTCGAAACCATCCCGAGCGCTGAGATTTTTAAACCACCGGACACTCCAGTTGATTCCGATATCAACAGAACTTTTTTTTAAAAAAAAACAAGTGACGTGACTGTGAAATGTGTCTCTCATCTAGGGGTTAACTTTGAGCACTAAGTTCAAAACAAAGTCTTCAATGCTGCATCACTCTTAATAGTACGGTATTCCTATACTCATTTCATAATAAATTACTATAGATATAGGAATAACCATGTGCTATCTTCTTTCTTTATTTTTGGGATCGCCAACGTCGTCTAGCTTTCATCATTGGGACTTTTACCTATTCAAAAGCTCATTAAACATATTGGTCCCTTAATTGTTTGTCGTCAATCATCAAAACTCACTTAGAGAGACTAGATGCACTTTCAGATCCTGAATGACGTATCTATGCCCTACCCGAAAGGGCCACGAAACACATGGGTTAGTTATCAAATTCTAGGTCTCCAATTACAGTTAGCAATTTTAGTTAGTAAATTGTAGTCAGCAATTTTAGTTAGCCAATTTAGGTCCTAAAATTTGTATTAGTAATTTAGTTGTGCTGCCTTATTCTTAGAGATGTTTCCTAGGGTTTTGGGTTCTTAAAGATGGTGCAACAATATATGGCTAATGGTAATTCAAAGTTGTGTTGCCTTGTTCTTAGACCAATGATGATAATTTGTGAGATGTTTTATAGGGTTCTGGTTTCTTAAAGATGGTATAGTAACATATGGTTAATGGTAATTCAAAGACGCTGAAGACCATCGTTGAGTCATTATTCACATGTTGTTGCACTATTTTTATCAAATTTGAGTTACTAAATCCTAAACCTCTATGGTAGTTATTATTTGAAGCCAATTTTGACTTAAACTTCAAATGAGTCGATTGATTTGGTATTAGTGTTTTTTCTGGGCATGTAGATGTATCTGTGACTTGTCTCAGGTACATCTGCATGCTCAATGATGAAAATCCCTTTGCTAGAAATTATAAGAAGATCAGTTAATATTGTAGTTCACAGTTAACAAATTTTGACACGATTAAATTCAGAAACTGGTATGCTGATTGATATAGATGCTTCCTCGACTACAATGGCTACATGATATTATTACGAACATTGGTGACACCCCACCTGTGGTGACGATCACATTGGCTGAGAACAATAAAATTAAGATCACTATCTCTTTTAAGGTTGTAGTACCTAAATAAGTATATATAATTTTAACAGCATCTAGCTCCAAAACAGACCAAAAGCTTATAGCTGAAAGATCTGTTGTCTATACGCTTCTACAATCGGTTTACCTGTAACTTGGATATATATTTCTGGATTACAACTATTTAAAATTGAAAACACTTGAACAAAATGAGGATGCGCTTGCAATGATTTCTAGGCTCTCATGGTTATATGCAGCTAAAATGGTTGGTGACATGAATCTATAGCTTGTAGTTAGGATTATTTCAATAATATTAAAAATTTTCTCTATGTTGCTGCTCTTTGCCTATTGGATTTTTACTGAAATACTTAGATGTGGATGGATCGTAGCTTGGCTTCAATCTTACCTCTTCTTGCATAGCACTAGGGGTACACAGTGCTGGGCCCGTAATGCATGAAGGTTCGTGAATAAAAGTATCAGTCATTCCTTGAGTTTCGGTGTGATAGCAATTATTTTGTTATCTACGAAAGTCCAACAGAACTTTCATTTAAAGTAACGGCTAGTATGCTTATTTATACACTGAACCATTTTGATGTAATATTTGGAGTTGAAATTTTAGATATAAACTATGTACGTAATGGTCCTTGATGTAATTTTAGAAATACTTGTAGTTTGAATTAATGTATTTGAGTTTATCGTGATTGAAATATCTGTTTATGAGTAAAATATCTGTATATATGCTTGTTATTTGTGATTGAATTCTGAGTGAAATGTATATGTGCTTGTTATCTATACGGTTTCCTGGATGAATGAGAACTGAAACAAGCATTGACAATCAGTATCAATGTCATTTCGTAACAAAGAATCAACACTGATATTGATTATCAGTGTCGGTTTATAACAAACAGTTGGCACTGATACTCATTATCATTGCCGGTTCAAAAATCGACTGATAGCGTTTTTGAGTCGGCACTGATGACCATTTCTATAGTAATAATGCTATGAAATCAATATCTTATTAATATATATGTGAAATACGAATCTATTAATACATCTTTTGTACATGTCAAAAAAACATATGCAAAATTTGACCAATGTTTGGTTAAAATTTACAAAGTTTGATTTGTTTAATCCTAATAGTCATATATTTTGAAACAGATTGAGTATAAGAATGCGTGCAGCATGCGCTTTCAATGATCTTACCTAGAAAATCAAGCACAGCACCACAAAACTTGCATTGATTTACTCGCAAATTAAAATAAATTGCTTCCACTTATGTTTATTTCAATCCGAACAATTTCATAGATGTCGCACTACATTAGCCTGAATATATACTACATGCTTGATCGAACAAAATAGCCGATCCTTTCATCTGCCAGCCAGCTACAATACATGTTGTTGGCAGTGTGAAAATGGTTTGGTACGACGTGACCCTTTTGGCCGGGGTCTAGTCTATTACATATACTAAAGAGCCAATATTTGGAGTAATTATAGGATTAAGTTACTGTAGCTACTGTATATAGAAGTCCCACGTATATGTATGTATATCATAATATATACATATGTATAAGTATATATGTACATATATATATGTATAAGTGTGTGTATATATATACATATGTGGATGTATACATAATTGTTTTTTGAAATTCTAGAAAATAGCAAAAGTAATCATAGTTATATTGATAAATCGGCTGAAATAATCTAAAATACATAGAAAAATATCTAAAACTTAAAAATAATATGAAACAAATTTAGTTAGGTTCGTATTACTATCGTGTACATGTTAAAATTATGTGTACGTATGAAGTATCAATGTTTTTCTCATTATTAAATGAATGTGTTAAATATTGATAAATTTATAAATAAATATTGAGATGTCCAAAATTAATGAACCTAATTTTTTAGTTTTCTTTTATCATATTCTGTCAAAAAAAATAGACGTGAAGTAAACGCGCTAATCCCCTAGTATAATGTCAGGTCGACAGGTCCTTCCTTTGCAGGCTTGACCGAATCAGAGTACGTGGGCTCACTTTTTTTTTTTTACTTACTCGTGCATTCTTCGAGCACATGGATTCGTCTGTTCGTTTGGACAGGGTTCACAAAACTGTGAGAAAATATATTTGGTAAATCTAGTTAAATGCATAGCCAATTTTTTTTGCTAATGTAAAAATCATGAGACTAATTTGTTGGTCTTCTTACATGATCCTATGTCTTTTAAAAATACATGAATTTATGAAATAATTATTGTAATATACATGATTGTGTAAATGTATTACAACTAGATTAATTCATAACTAACTCATCACATCTCCAAAATTAGTGAAACCACTTTTATTAGCATATTCACTTTATGCTTGTGAACTTTGTAAAAGTCTTGGAGATATTAATAAAACTCTAAATAAAGTGAAACCAATTTTAAAGATACTCTTAAGATATTTCCTACATAAAAAAATATGTGTTTACATGTTAAACTCTTTCTTAACGTGATGGGCCCAATCATCATGTTCATACAACCCATTTCAGCAATTTTTTCAAACTTTGTCTCCATGAAATATGATGCGCAAACGACATTATTTTTGAAAAAAAAAATCACATAAGGTCTTAGAATTGTCTCTAGTATTTTTGTGAATTTTTTTATTTAAATTCGAAAACCGGTCGATATCTAAATGCAATGTGGACTGAATTGGCCAATATTCGCGAATATCGAATAGTTTTCAATGATTTTTCAAACCCTATCTTGGACTCAACTATTCCTCCCTTCCTTTCTTTCTTTCAATCTTTCTTACTTAACTAAGCATGTCTGCTTCGTTAATTGTTTCCCAATTAATATTTTCTTTTCGAGAAAATGAGAACTTGAATAATGCTTTGACTAATTGTGTTGCACTGATGAATGATCCTACTCCTACTTTTTGAGGTGGGTTCAAATTGAGTTGAAATACGTTTATGAGGGGATTCAAATTGTGGGATTACTTTAACTCTTGCATGCAATAATCTTACATTACAAGCACTTCTTCCTCTTCCTAAAAGTTGTGGAGCTGAGATGATATGGCCGGGGTTCATATATAAAACCATGCAAGACTCTGGCTGGACCCATGCGTAGAGAAATGCCAAGTTTTGATATAGCATTCTTTCTTTTTATGAGAAACCCAGTACAATACATACACATTTACACTTCCACATGTAAACACTCACACAACATCTATTGAAGACCGGAGATACAGAGCATGAAGATTAACGAGGTCATCACATACGTATGGCTATCGACGGGTACGTCACTTATTATTGGGAAAAAAAAACCCACCTTGGTGAGATATATAAGAGCAAACCTAAGATAAGAAGGTGAGATCTTGTGGATAGATGGAAGGAGCTAAGAAGATTGATGGTCTGTGGTGGATCCAATGGAGTCCTTTTGGACTCTTGAAATCAAAAGTAAGGAAGACTTCGTTGTGCCAGTCTTAATAAGGAGGGGAGTCCTTATTAAGACCTCCTGAATGAGACGCCAGGGCAGGCATACGAGTCATGAATCCATGATGTGTCATAGCAGTCAGTAAAATGCAGCAACTTACTGTAACCACACAAGTGTATACAAGAACGAGACACGCGTGTTGTTGAGGTGAGGGTGACATGCATGCATGAACTGATGAACACAAGGTTGCAGGAGAGCGCGGGGAACCGGAAAGAAAATAAGATGAGGTCAAATGGCCGGTTCCTTCCTCTTCGGCTGCACAAGGGACGATGCCAGCTGTCTATAACGGATACACATGACATTTTGGATGATGTAGAAAAGAGAAGAGCCGGAGAGAGAAATCCTATCTATATATTAGACACTTTGCTTGTGTCTACATCATTGTATAAGCGGTTATTGATGTTTATATTATTAAATAGGAGTCTTACATACAACTTTTATAGATTATACGTTGTATGAGTTATTTTTATTACTATTTAGAAATACCATGGATTAATATTTTATCCGTTCAAAAATAGTAAATATATTTTTTTAACTCGATCTTCGAAATGGTATTTTGATTAATATTTTCTTATAAAATATATCATTTATACCTACAAAACTTATATAGTGCGAAATTAATTTGAATTATGAATATATTTATATAATTTTTATACACTAGATATTTTTATAATTTAATGAAATATTAATTAAAATACATAAAATTTAATTTAAAAATATATATATATTTACTATTTCTGAAGAGACAGAATACTTAGAATCCTTGTCTATACTTGTCCTAGGCGTAGCTAGGATTAGTGGGACTGACCCGTGATTGCAGGTTGTCTCTTCTCTTATGTTCCCGTGAACTTGACAAAAGGCCAAACAGATGGCATACATGCAACGCAACTATGTCACGTCAAATGTGAATGCTGCAGCCAACGAATTGCAGTTTTCGTGCTTGCGATGATGAATCCGATCGACAACGTCCACCGGAAATGGTTGCGAAATCTCACCCTGAGCATTCTAGCTAGCCCTCTTGTAGCAACCGATTCTGAGTTTGCCTGATATGCATTAAGATTTGTGCTGAGGATGGCCCCTTCTTGACGGGACCTGCTCTGGCTAGGTTAGGATAAGGGTTTTGGGTGTCGGAGGTGTTAGAGTACAGTAAAGTGACAATCAGGTATTGGTTCATTTTGAAGTGCTAGACCCTTTTTTACATGAATTTGGGGTAAAACGGTTGGTAAATCTAGTCCCTGATCCAGTGAATATGGGCCGTGGGTCTACGTTCTGTGAGATGAACGACCTGCATCATTCCATTCCACTCATGTAGTGTTCATTTGGACTCTTTGTTGTAGAATTTAGAGATATAAACGACCCAACTACCTTAGAGTCAATGATATGTCACCAAACCTTATCTCTCGCGCTAGACTTGGATGTTAAGAAGCTTTGCATCTCATCGGATGCAGCCAATATGGTGCATGACATTAATGAAGGAAGCCACTAGCAATATAGCTCTGTCCTGAGGGAGATTGAAAATCAGCGATCCTCCTTCCTGAAAACCATTTTTATTCATGGAGAAAGAAATTCTAATAAAAAAGCGCATCAACTTGCTAGGAACGCTCGTTTGCTAGATGGTAATCATCATTAGACCTTGGTTATCCTTTTGTGTTAATGAATAAAGTGACCTCGTTTCTAAAAAAATCCATTCCACTCGACTCAACCCCAAAACCAAAGAAGGAGAATCCCGCAGTCACCAGTGAGGAAGAAGAAGGCAAAGAGAATCATCTCCTGCTCCGTGACACCCCCAAACCCTATAAGACCTAGGACCAGCACCGACCACCCATGACCATGGCGTACTCACTCCCCAGTCCCCACCCACGAACATGATCCCCCACTGGTGGACATGGAGGACTCGAGATCGTCGTCCGTCGCACCTGATCCTCCCCCGCCCCCGCTGTAGGACAACGGTTAGGTGCTCCTGCCAGCCAGCAAGGTTGAGGGGGCCCATGCGCCCGAGGTCTTCCACTGAGAAGACCTGCAGCAGGAGCTCGCGTGCCTCTAGAGCCTCTCCATCGCACTCCAAGCTGCTAGGGACCTCACCGTGCGCCTTGACTCCGAACTGGAGGTAATTGATAAGCTTTGTTGATCCAGGTGGCGCTCCTTGCTCAATTCGTAGTGACTTGGTCGGATTTGGATCTTGCGCACTTTAGCTTTCCATTACATACGATACTCGGATGTCCGGTGCCATTAGGTTCGGAATCGGAAAGATTTCTGTGATTCGTTTCCCTACCTTTAACTTTGCATGGAATGCGATAACAAGGGAACCCACATTTCCTATTCTTTATGATACAAGCCATATGATTGGTTGAATTGTACCTATGGAGTCATTCTGGGTGTTTGATTTCTAGTTTTAATGTCTTTGTGCATAAGAAAGAAGGGTGTTTCTTCAGCAGGACAATGAGTTGGCTGAAATGAGGCAGAGACTGCAAGAGCACGCTGATCGTATGGGGGCTTTCAAAATGTGCATGAAGAAATTATCTGAGGATGTCAAGGATCAAAGGGAGCAGTTTTGTGTCAAGATTAGACCATTGTCAGTGGCAAGCAAAACTCTTGGTGTAACACGCAGTAAACTAGAGGTATGGGACATGAAGAAATGGTTGCACATTTTACTTTCATTATGGACTATACCAGTTCCTAGATACTGATATGATATAACTGCAGTTCACTAAGTTTTTGTGTCTGTTCTGTAATAAGCTTCTGTTCAAACCACAAGTACCCTACACATGAAAGTTCTGATTGAAAAGTATATTTCTTTACATTGCCCCTTTTTTCCGTGATAGAAGTTGAAAGACCTGTATCAATGAGATCATTGAGTGCTGATCATTTTCATTTTATTTCCCTTTTGAGCTCTAAGAATACTCCTCAATGCCAAAATCAAACGCTACAGAAGTATGTAGGGTATTGTACCAATTATTTCCCTTGAGAAACTTTTGAGTACAAACAAATGGTGATTATATAAGTAATAATTATTTTGTTAACATATTTATCTAAACTTGCATTAGATGTATTCTTCTTTTGAATGTGTTGCTTGATGCATTTGGGTTCTCAGGATGTTGATTCTAGGAAAGAAAGATTTTTCTATGCATTCAAACTTGATATGACGCTGCCAAAATATTTTATTTTGTGGTTATAGGAAGCTAATAGATTGTTGTCAGTGGAAAATGGTGTTATATGCCTTAAAAATCTGGAACAAAAGTTGTGGATGAGACATCAATATATGATAACGCAAGTTGCCCAAATATATCATGTTAGGCCTTCGGATGAACAATGTCCAGATCACAAGACTGGCTTAACGTCCAGCATCATCGAAACAAGTATGTCATTTTCCGGATTTCAATTTTCATGGTTTTTCAGTTGTGTATTCATGCTTGCTATAAAATTCTAAAATAAAAATATCGTATTATTGGTGTACGACAGCAGACCTTATTTGAAAAATGAGAAGGCCAGATGATTGCCAAATAATAATTATAATGTGGACACAGGATTACAGTTGTTAACAAAGAAAGTGCTAAAGCGTTCATTGTAAAAGATAGGAGTATTGAACCTTTTACTAAGCTACAATACAATATTGTGGTTAGCTAATTGCATGTCTGGTAATTAGGGATGGGCATAGATCTATCAATTGAACCACTCTAGTTCAACTTAATTAACTAACTTGATAGATCTAACTAGACAATCTATCTAGTTAGTTAGTTAAGTTGAACGGATACCCATGGATCGATCCATGCTCATCCCTACTTAGTAATGATTTTCTAGTTGCAAAACAGTACAATTGGTAATAAAGGTCACCCAAGTTGATGGTACAATTTTTTGGTATAGTAAACTATTGCTGCTAATTCACTACTCCCTCAGTTTCACTGTATTTGTCTATGGCCTCGGGAGAAAACATTTCAAATGTTTGTCCATTGAGGAAATCAAGATCATAGTTATTGCAATATTTCTACTCTCTACCCCTAATTAAATACTTTTAATTTTGAAAGAGAAAAAATGGTTGTATCATGTCATTTAATAGGGGTATGAATGGTCATTTTACATTAACTATTTCTTAGGCCTATTGCTTTCTTGGTTAGTGTGTACGGTGGGCTATGGACAAATATAGTGAAATAGAGGGAGTAGCTTGCTTGAAAAATTCATCTAAAGATATTGGATAAGGCATGCAAATCATGAAGACTTAAATGTTTTTGTCAGAATTAATGGATAGAGACTTAGTTCTCTAAAACTAATGCTACTAGTTCATCTATCTTAAGACTCTTCATCCGAGATGGTGTTTTGGTCAAAGCTTAAATGCTATAGAAAATCTTCAGGCAATGATGAATCAATGTTGCCAAGTGGCTCCCAAAACAAATCTTTGGCCATATTGGGTCTACAGTTATCAAAGTTTTCTGTGAAAAAGACCGGCTACTTCAGTGATAAGACAGAGTTTCAGAATTCTGCTACTATTCTAGGATATGCTACACATATATGTATAATCTAAAAATTTGATTGATAATTAATTTATTATCAAATGAAAATTGACTTCACCATTAATTTGGTATTTCTACTTTCTTTTCTAGAGGATGTTGAAATTTTATTGGTTTATAGTTTAACCAGTTCTAGAACAAAGAGATATTCAGATTAGGTGGACATGTAACTAAATATTGTTCTTCACTTTGTACTATTTTATAATAATAAACCTAATTGTTTATTTGTTTTGAATCATAGGTTGTCTCCCTCATTGCATCATATCTCAATGTTCCTCTTCAATATCCTTTTCGCTTTGGAGGTTCACAATCATATGTTCTTGATCATGTGCCTTTAGTTGAGCTATCATCTATAAACTCTGTAGTAAATTATGTCCCTCCGGGCACTAGCTTGAGGACAATGGAATTCCCTCTGTTTTTTTTATGGTCAAGAGACAACAAGATCAGCATATGCAATATTCTTGTTGAACAAGGTTGGTCTCCTTGCTATTTGGGTATTTATTTAATGCAAAGTGAGCACTTAACATTGGCTATTGTTTTTTAGCGATGCTGTTGATCATAGAATCAGGATGATGTAAAATAAAGAGATAATATACATGTTTTTCTTTTGTCGCCATGTTTGCCTAATCTGAGAATTTGCCTCACTATAAGGTAGAATTTTTTTTAGTGCAATCAAATATGGTTTGAAATAAAGTCATGCCTATGTCTTTTTGTTAATCCTCTTGAATCTGGATTTAGCTTCAAATAGACCAATATGTGTTTTGGTACTTGAGTAGGCGAATGAGTACAAATTGTTAAAATATCTATCCTATCTAGCCCATCTAGCCAAGCTGATAGGCCCAAGCCGGCCCTCTCACCCCCAGCTGCCACTCACCCTATTAGGGCTTTGTATGCATAGAAAGTACAGCGGTAGTTTCCTATATGGCTCATTTCTTACCTAGTTTAGCTCTTTGTACATCTATATAGGCCAATCGGCTATATGGGAATAAACAAGCCAAGTATTTCCCCATCTTCCTACTCTTTCATGGCATCAGACTAGGAAATCCCCCATTCCTCTCCTGTGCCATCCACCAGGACGACGCCCACTGTGCGTGCCTCTCCTGCAGGTCGGCGCAGAAACCCCCTCTCCCCTAGCACCAGCACAACCCCCATGGCACAGAACCGCCTCACCATGGCCAATACACAAGCTTCCACCCTCTCCACCATAAATGTGCGTACACACATCCCCTTTTCACTCGAGCTTCACCCATCAAACTACTCTTAATGGTGTGAATTGTTTCAAGTTCTCGTCGGCAAGTTTGGTGCCAAGGGCCACATCGATGGATCCTCCCCCAAGCTGAACACCAAACCAGAGACCAGTGACACCATCTCTGCTTGGGAGTCGACCAACTACGCTGTCCTCTCCCTTCTTTACGTGTCCATCTCTGAGGAGATCCTCCATCGTCATCATGCCTGGTGCTTCTGCGCACGCCATCTAGACCAGTATGGAGGGATTGTTCCGCGACAACAGGACGACACGCGCCCTCTCCCTTGAGGCCGAATTCCGCAACTAGGCTCGGGGTGACTAGACCATTCTGGTCTACTCCCAGCGCCTGAAGTACTTTGCCAACGCCATCGCCAACCTCGAGCAGAAGGTGTACGAGGACACTCTTGTCCTCACCATGTTGCACGGTCTGTTAGACCCCTTCTGCAACATTGCCACCATCATCAAGACCAAGACGCCCTTCACGACATTCCTCGAAGCATGCTCTCTCCTCCTTCTTGAGGAAGCAAACCTCAAGATTGTGGCGCCTGCCGGCTCCTCCAAGGTATTGGTGGCCACCACCAGCACCAAACCCGTCGGTAACTCCAGCCACTCAACTGGCTACGGCACTGGCACCAGGAACTCCTCCACCCACCATTGGGAGCAAGAACAGCAGCAGCAGCAAGAGGAACAAGAATAAGAACAACCAGTGTGGCGGCGGCGACAACAACGACAATGGCGCATGTGGCTCTAGCGCCCCTCCCTCCACTTAGCCCTGGGACGCCATGTGGCCTGGGGCCAACCAAGGCATCCTCGAACCTCGAACTCAGGCTCCCAGCGTGTAGCACGCCTTTGCCACACCTGGCGTGTACAACATCCCAAATACTTCAACACTGTCATGAGATCAGGCCTCCCTCGTCTAAGCCATGAATGCCATGTCTGTGCAATAGCAGGCACCCTGGTTCATGGACCTAGGTGCCTCCTCCCACTTGTTCGTCGACCTGGGTAACCTCTCCTACCTCTTTCCACCCCCAAAAGCTAGAACACATGTCGTTGTCGGTAACAGCTCTATGCTTCCCGTCACAGCTTCCGGTCGTGTTGAATTTTTCGTAGCCAAGCCTCTCACTCTGTCTAATGTTCTGGTTTCCCCAATCTCATTACCAATCTTATTTCTGTTTGCAAATTCACCACTGACAATTTATTGTCACACCCTGATTTTCGGATTTCTCACATTTCTAAAAATTTTCAAGATTAGATTATAGATTAAATAATTAGAATAGGAAAAAAATCCTATTTTCTAAATTCAAATTCAAATTTGAATTAGGTTATAATTGTTTGAATGCATTCATGCTGAAAATAGGCATTTAGGTTTTATTATTTTTCTCTAGATCTTATTGGATTTTATTTGAGCTCATTTGGATTTTATTTGAATTCATCTGAGTTATATTTTATTTCCAAAATATCAAAATATTTTCATAAGTTCAAAATATTACAGTTGTAGTTTCCTATTAGGGTTTTGTATGTATAGAAAGTACAGCTATAGTTTCTTAGTTTAGAGAGGTTGATCACTTACCTTGTATATCTCATCTCTTACCTAGTTTAGCTCTATGTACATCTAACATCTATATAACCAGCCGAGTCTTCACCTATCTTCTTCATACTCTTTCACAAATGAAGCTGCGTGAAACAAATAACCCAACAAATAATTTTGCAGCATGGAACCTAAAATTGTGACAATAATAACTTACTGGGTGTCCTTTTCCTAGAAGTACCCGACCTGCAATTGATAAATGTAGAGTTGTTCCATATTTTCAAGCCAAAATTTTTATTTGATTATTGTAGCCTGAAATATGTGGCTATCAAAACTCCCACAGGTGTTCTTTTTTATTCCATCCCTTTTTGGCATTGTTCATTTCAGACATTAACCTATCGCGTGTGGTTTCCTGGCAGGATATTGAACAAGTTCTGAATTACATTGGTGCAGAAAGTTTTGGCCCGAGACATGTATTAGCTAACCTCAAGCAGCTGACAACGATCATCCAGTCGCAACAATACATTTCTAGTTTATTGATGTGACCCTAAAACAATTTTTGAGTTCAAAGTGAGTTTAGTGCAGATGCAGTTGGTGCCAATTTTTAACAGGCACACTTTTTTCCCTTATGACACAGAATATTCTATGTTTTTCTGTGCTGATATGTTCATGTAAATGAGTAAATCAACATGGTGTAAATTGTTCTCACTTCCAGGTGTACAGAAAAGACGTGGATGATAAATGAGACATTAGTGGCAAGTATAGCTGCTTGTTCTGGCCAGACTTGCTGGTGTTCTGTGTGTTCCGTATTAGTAGTGTAAACTTGGTAACTTTTGACGGACGAGCTAGCGATGTTTTTTTTTCTCCAATACGTAGGAGAGCTGCGCATCATTGAATTAAGGAGAAGAAACAGAGGTTTAAGGTACACTGCAACCGCAAAAGGTCAAAAGAAAGAAACGGAAACCAGGAGAATTACAAAGTTATGGCGGTCAGAAACTAATTAAGAAACGACCAGAGGCGACGAGACAGAGCAGCTGGTCTTAGAACACTGAGCCGAAGGTGCGCAGCCGGTCACAGAGGGTGGCCAAATTCGTAGCTCCGGTCACGCACCAACAAGCAGCGTCCTCCCATATCTTAGCCGTAAGGGCGTCGAAGGAGGCACGGAGTCCATTGAAGATGATATCATTACGCAATAGCCAAATACGCCATGCGTTGAGGAGAATTAGGGAGTCAAGACCTTACCTAAGGCTGGTGGCAACATGAGCACGCAAACCGGCCCACCAGTCAAAGAAACCAAGCTCGTCGACCGAGGTAGAGGTCCCCAGCACCCGCCACCAAAGGTAGCGGGCCAGCACGCAGTGAAGAAGAAGACGGTCCACAGTCTCGGATCCCTGTGAACAGTGGGTGCAAAGATCGTCCAACTGCAGACCAAAGCGTTTCCGGTGAGCGGCAGTCCACAAGTGGTCGTGCATCCCGAGCCAACCGAAAAACTTCACTTTTGTTGGCGCCCAAGCTTTCCCAAGGAGAGAACCAGCAGCGAACCACGTGGATCCATAGAAGAGGACTTTGTACGCCAAATGAGCAATGTATACACCAGCTGAGTTCCATTTCCAAATAGCGCGATCGTCCTCCCCAGTGAGAATAACTTGCTGCAGCCGAGAGCAAAGAGCAAGGTATTGAGACAAAGCAGGGAAGGATAAGGAGCCAATGATATTCCGAATCTGCCGATGATCAGACAAGGCCTCGCGGACGGTCTTGCGGCGTCTGCAGGCAACAGAGACGCGGAGTAAGAGGTCAGGGGCTAAGGCATGGATTGAGCGGCCGTCAAGCCATGCATCTTTCTAGAACAATGTCGCGTTCCCATTGCCGACGACAAAGGTGACTGAAGCGTCGAAGAGGGTTTGGACAGCACGCTCATGGCGCAGAGGAAGGGTGGCCCAAGGTCTAGACGGATCCCCTTTGCCATCATAGCCATCGTAGGCGAAGCGCAATGCCGACCATCCGGAGGTCCGCAATTCCCAAGCTAGCGATGTTTCTTTGTACCATGCACAGCAGATCAGTAAAATCGGGAGCTGAGTTGTTCAATTATTCCTTTTCCCTCCCTTTAATCTTTTTTATCATTTATGGTTGTTGATCTAGCAAGCACTGATTTGATTTATATAGCACATACAGCACGCCCCACCCTTACCCCACAGGGAAAGGTGACCACATGCTGCTGCGCCATTATTGTACCATCTGGGTACAGATTGAAAAGAAATGAAAAATGGTTCCTCGCTGTATATGTACATGTAGTTACAGAAATTAACAAGACTTTCTGCCTCTCCATGCGAATAGCTCGAATGGATGGTGTAAGCTCCAATATAAAACGGAAATGGGAGACCTTCTTGCCCATCTCGGTCACAACTGTTCGGAGTTTGATCTCGCAGCTTTTATGAAGGTAAGTGGTCAGGCTTGTTGCCAGTAAAGCATTGTCGCACAATGGCGGAAAATGGGGAAACCTTATTGTCTTAGCTATGGAGCTGTACGGTATGGTCCAAACTCTTAACTACCACTGCAAGCTCCACAGTTGCGGGAGCAGGCAGAGCCATGTCAGATGCCAAGGGGGAGACTGTTTGGAACAGACGAGGAGAGATGAGCACGACAGCTATGGATCAAGGGACACTATGATTGCCTTGCACTTTCCCTTTCCCTTTCCCTTTCCCCTGCAGCTGAGAACACCACCTCTCTTTCTTTCTCGCAGTACAGACATTGCCATCAGGCCATCGTCGCCTTTCCGTGCCGGCAAAGCATTTTTGCTGGTACTTAAGGTGGCGGTGCTGCTGCTCCAAAGCAAAGAATCCTCCGAGAAGAGAAGAAGAGAAAGAGGAGGCACTGCACTGCAGCTTCGTGCCTGCTTCCTTGCTTTATTCCCTCCCTACCCATCGCTTCTTCCCCTCTCCACCCCCCTTGCTTTCCCCATCCGCCCATCCCGTCACCTGTTGCTGCATTCGTGAGAGACATTTGAAGGATTCTGGCTCTTGCTGCTGCCTGCCTCTCGTCAAGTTGCGGCAGGTGCGTTTGTCATTTCCCAGTTCTTGTGCCGTGAATTCTGTTTCTTGCGCTGTGCTGCTCTTCTCTTGAGTGGCATTGTTGGATTCTTCTGAGTGAAACCTTCGTGTTACCGTAGCTCTTTGTTTCCGTCTGCGTAATGTCATGGTGTTGATTTGATCTGCAAATTTGCTTCATTTTCTGTTCTTTTGTTTACTAAAATTTACTGTTGTTTTCCTCTCGTTTGGGTTACTCTTAGACACATGTAACTCAAGGGTGCTGGTGGATTCAGAAATGAATTTCGTGCTATCTGCTGAAGGATTGGGTATCTGACAAAATTAGTCACTTTTGGTACCGATGATATGTTCGTCTTTCTAAGCAGTGCCTTTCCATTCCTCATTGCTGCACAATGTTGGGCAGTAGAGATGTCGATTTCCCGACCATGTTTTCAATGTTCGACGGCAGAGAATAATAGTTTTCCAACCAGAAAAAATCACATAAAAACATTAATCCGATTTCTCTTAATCTGTGACTGAAATGATGATGACTTGAGTCACTTGACCACCTCATATCATGGGATTGATTTGTTTCACATGATTAAATTACTATACTTTTTTAACTATTTCTATAGTACTGATCTGCTTCCTTCTTCCTGTTACCAGGTTAGGTTTTTGTATCAGGACTCAATCCACAGCGATAAGTATGGCTTTCAATACGAACAATCTTCTATCCCACATCAAGACAGCAATGCATTCTTCTATCAGACTTGGCTATCAATCTGCTTGTGATTATCCTGTAGTACTTGGAGCTGGCATTTTGTTGCTGTTCGTACACCAAATTTGCCCTTCTCTATTCAGGTTCCTGTTGTCTTCCTCTCCGGTGTTCCTGTTAACTGCACTTCTTCTTGGAGCACTTTTGAGTTATGGTGAACCAAGTGCTCCTGTGATTGGAGAGGAAACACTGGAGAAGCAGCAAAATTTATCCCCTAAATCTTATATTTCCATTACTGACTGTTCAATCGAGGGGGTTGAGAATGTTGATGTCAAGGCGCACACGGCGAAGAGATTTGAAAGTCAAATTGTCTACGCTGACGAGAGAACTTCTGATGGCATTGTGCATGTCACTCATTGCGATGAAGAAAATGTCGTATCGGTGTCGGCTGATACTACCGTTTATGCAGAATCTTCTGAATTTTCCAAGAGCAAAGCCATTGTGGAAAGAGAAGAGTATATCAAGGAAACCTGCGAGAAGGTTGAGCTGCAAGAATTTGAGAGCACCAATGCTGAGAGGGGTAACAATGAAGTGAAAAATCAGTATCAGTTTGGTGAACTCATGAGCTCATGTTGGCAACCTGTTATGAGGCAGGATCCTTGTTCTGATTCTGAATCTGACCTTACTGAGAGTTCTTCGGATGCATCAATCACTGACATTTTTCCGATGCTCGATGAGTTGAACCCACCTGCAAACTTGGGGACTGGTCACCCTTCCTCAACCTTCAGAGAAAACTTGAACTCTTCATCAGATGATGACGAAGATGACTCTGGGGAGGATGGTGACCTTAGCTCAAATGAAGATGGAGCAGAACAGAAGAAAGATGATGGAAATAACTGGAAGGATGTTACCGCTCCAAGCTCTTCGAATTCGGAAAAGAATGGTAACTTGGAGAGTTTGATGGAGCGGCGAAGAGCAAAGAATATTCTGAAGTTTGAACTAGACAAATGGTTAATGGACATGCAAGCTGCTGATGCAATTCAGAAAATGGAGGAGGTGTCACGCTTCCGTGTTCAGGTTCCCTCCATTTCCACAACAAGGCGTATTATTCCGTTTGACCCTTCAAACGTTTCAGAGGAAATAGTGGAGTTACCACAAATTCCTGATTCAGCACCATCTGTTCTCCTTCCCTGGAGAAAACCATTTGATATTCCATTCGACCAAATAGTGGACCATGACAGGCAATTGCGGGAAACTTGGACTCCTCGCTCATACTTTCCATCAGCTCAGCATAGAAAGCATGGGAACTTATACGCACGGCAGTCTACTCATCTGCAACACAATGGCATAAAGCCAGAAAAGCCTGAACTTGGTGGAAAAAATGCTTGTGATAGTCACTCAGACAGCGATTCTGAGCAAACAGGGAACAATGGCAAGTTGTTCGGTTCACTGGAAGCATGTATAGGTGAAGAAATTAAAATACTAAGCTCAGCAATTTCAGATGCTTGTGTGTTGGAAGTAAATTATGGAAGTAATGAAGGCACTAAAAACACTGATTCTAGCGATGGCACGACTTCATTTTATGTCCAGAAATCCAAATCCAGCACTTCAGAAACAAAGGATTCGGTTTGTGCAGGTAAAATTGTTCATTTTTTCACATTATAACAGATGTAATGCAATTTACCTTTCTGAAACATTTGCTCAATTGAGGCTTATGTTGTGCAGGTAGTGAGCAATTGACATCGTGTCCTGTATCCAAAGAAAATAATTTTGAGCAACATATTGTTGAAGCAGACTCAATCAGTGAAGTTAACTCATTGTTTAAGTGTCGCATGGAGGAAGTACTAGTGCAGTCCATTTCAGAGTCCAGTATATGTCAACCCTTGACAGTTAAACTTGAAGATGAGTTTCGTGCCACATTATCTTCAGACTGTGGGATGCATTTCATTGAAGCAAGTTCAGTTGAAGAGTTGAATTCACAAATTGCACAGCTCAATGAAGAAACACTGCCATGTGCTGCTTCTGACTCCACTTGTGATAATGAGTTGATTCAAAACAGACCATGTGAAGCATTACCTGCAGAAAATGGGCATACATCTGAACTGCCAATCAAAGATGAGCATTCTTCAGATTGTACTCTTGACGAGCCAATGGCCGTGCCCGTGAAGATTGAAGCCAAGCCAAATGAGCTGCTGACTGAAGATGGTGAGCTTCCTGTTCTAAAAGCAAGCTCAGTTGAAGAGATGAACTCACTATTCAAGCAACTGGAAGAAGAGGCGCAGGCGCAGATGCCTCTAAGTCCAGAGCACATGTTTGGTCAGGATGAAGGAGAGTCTACTTCTGACGTGCTAGTTCTTGAATCGAAGACTATGGAACATATCAGTTTTGCTTTCAGACAGTTAGGCAACGGCCATGATGAAATGAAGATGTCTGAAGATGGCGAAGTAAATCTAAATTCAGCGGAACTAAACTTAGGACTACATGTTATCGAGGCCAAAACTGGGAACACTGATGACACATCAGATAGTGGCTCTAAGGTGACTGAGCTCAAAGATTCACCTGAAAGGGCCGAATATACTGCTGGTCAAGGGCATCCAGTTGAAGGGTTGTGAATTGTGATGCTACTTCTGGTCTTCTGGAGTTCTTTTTTTAGCATCTATGCGAGAAATTGGAACTAAAACAATCCTTATAAATCATCTCCCAGAGAACCAGAGAATACTCCTGACTGTCAAAAAAGACTCTGGAGCGCAACAGATCTACATGGCTATGTTCGTCTTTGGTTCTCTCTCTTATTGCTTTGTTTATACGGCGTTCTTTTCCTAGTAGCATGGATGATGGATGTCTAGTTTTTTCTGCGGACTCCGAGAGTTTGTGCTTGAACGTTATTCGTCTGTTTCATACTATTTTACTGATATAGTATTATGAAATTCCAAGAGATGACATGTTGGATTAATCTGTAATTGAGTTACTATTGCCTGTGGGGGCACAACACAACAAGCCGATAAAAGAAGTCTTTGCGTTAACAAATGACACCTACATATATGTGAACTGTAGCATTGCTGCACAGCATGCTCATATCGTGCAGCGCGCTGTGCATGACAGCATCGCTGTGCAGGCCTGCAGGACTTAAAACTAAAATTAAGGTAGTGTTTGGTTTGTGGGACGGGGTGGGACGGAGCGGTTTCATCCCGTTTTTGAGCTGTTTGGTTGGAGTTCAGTGGGATGGAATGGTTCTGAATCAGAGAATATTCTTCAAAGATTCGGGACAGATCCGTTCCAAAAAAAAGGTTGAACGCAGCCATCCCACTTGGGACGGGTCACTGACGGTGGGCTCGAAATCTAAAATGGACTCGTTCCATCCCACCCACCAAACAAACATCTAATTCCGAACCATCCCATTCCATCCCTAAATATATGAATGGAATCATCCCATCCCACCTCACTCTTCAACCAAACACTAACTAAGATGGCATCTGAACTGACTAGCCTCCGTGTGTCTGGAATACATCTGGTCGGGTTCTATTATACTATGAGTTGCGTTGCAACCTTATAATCTGTCCATTTCCATATGTTTCGAACTGTGTGTGCCACATGCAGTTGTTGTTTCAGAAAACCAAAAAAAGAAAACACGATGCCTGGCTGTGGGCAGGCCGCTTCCTTACAGTTGTGACAGGAAGAAGACGAAAACAAACCGAAACGAGTTTATATAGGTAGTCCATTTCTGTGGTGGAACCTGAATTAAAAAAATGCAGAGGCATATTATATTGGCCTGACCAACTGTTTAATTTGGTTTGGTTCAAACTTGAAGCATGCGTGCATAGGCATGTAGTAGCTTATTCTAGTGCACATGGACCCTGAAACGACAGTTTCCTTGGTCGATCGCGTGCAGCCGTGCACCACATGCAAATATGCAATGCATGCGTGCTTATAGTTATATATGTTGACCGTCTAGCGTGCGTGCTTTTCTATTTCACAATCTTGTTTATGTATCGTCGCACACTTTTGTGCTGGTGAAGTTTCGAACAAGGCCAGTTTGTGTGCGCGTGGTACATACAACACCCGTGTTGTTGCACGATTTTTTTTTTTAAAGGAACGTCCTTTTTCCTGCCTCCCTGCATGAAGCATACACTCAGCTATCTATTATTACGAGTTTCAAACATAGGAAATAAAAAAGGCAACAAATAACAATAGTTCATAAGTTCCAAATGACTGAAAGAAAACTTAATCGTATAGTCTATTAGTAGCCAATGCTTGACGAAGATCTCTATGACCGTAGTCTTTAGATGTTGCATGCTCATTTCATCCTCTCTTTCCGCCTCTTTTTACAGCAAGGACCAAAAGCGAGCCTGGTGGATCCCCGGAAGACAACCTTCATGAAAAGATTTGTTTTTGTTTTGTCAAAGATAGATAATGCTGTTTCTGCACGAATTATATTTGACAAACTATGGGCCGGCGGATTGGAGGAAATAGTATCGCAATGCAGGCATAATATGTTTAATTACTCGAAGGGACTGTCTAGCTTCCAGGCCGGCGTTTAACAATTCCAAATTTTTTAGAAGTTGGTTCATAAGGCATGTTTGTTTTTTTATTTTGATTATAGATTTTAGCACCAGAAGCAAAAACAAAAGGTTTTACTATAAAATCCTACAATCCATAATCTGATGAGAAGTTTTCACAGACTTTATACACTGGACTGGATTATCATAATTTAAAGCTAAAATAAATAAGCCTTAAGTGGAGTTTGCCGGTTTTCAGATGACTAGAAACCAACCAGAAATATGTACATTGAAGAATTGCTTCCAAATGTACTCAACACAAACACAGATGTGAAATTGAAATGGATAAACATATAAAACAGCTTGACTGGCATTGCAAGATTGGACAAGCATACCAGACAATTGAGAGGATACACGGAAGGAAAGAAGAGTTGAGGAGCATTGTTAATTGGGAGAACAGGATTAGGAAGGGGAGAGAAAAGCCGAGCCTAGGTGTTCTTATCATGTGGATAAGACGTGGTCAGCTTAATTCAGAGCATACACCGTAGAAGATTATTCAGGGTCTTCATGAGGTGTGTGAAGAACCAAGTTAAAATATGTTGTGGTTTATATGTGATTAGTAATTGATAAGGTTATAGATTTAGTTTAATGATGGTTAGATTACATTAGCATGTATATGTATTGTAATTATGATCATAACTAACCAAAGTTACATAGAAAATAGAGTTGACATATTTTTCTCTAAATCTAGGAAAATTGTACACGTTGGACGGTCAGTCGCCTAGGATTTTGAATTCACTGGATAGTCCGACATCCAGATGGTACACATACCAAAGCATTTCAATTCAGAAGAAAAAGTTGAAGTACATGCCAGATAGTCTGGCGATAGGCACTGTGAGCGTCGGTGTACCACCCTGCGTTTTAACATTTAGAATTATAGCAAAATTCATTCCTTTTTTAAAAAATCTAACTATTAAACCAGTATAAAATCAAATATATATATATATATATATATATATATATATATACTTGTATGTGTGTATTCAAATATATTATTTTAGCTAAGTGATGCAAAAAGCACCAAATTAATTTTTAAATTAATCCTTGTAATAAATTGAGCATATGCATTTGGTTTAATTGCTTTTATGGTTCTTTGAGTGGATATTTGAATTTAAATCTCTCTCAAATTCAAATCTATTTCATAGATTCTTTTCATATGAAACTCAATATAATTCAATTCTTTTGAATTCAAACCTCTTAAGTCCCGAGGCAACCAAAACTGATCACACCGCCGCCATTCTCTATCCCTGATCTCCTCATCCGAGCAGCCAAAAATCGATCACACCTCTATCCGTGATCTCCTCATCCAAGAAGCCAAAACCGATCACTCCTCTATCACTGATCTCCTCATTCGAGCAGCCAAAACCGATCACACCGCCGTCATTCTCCTCTGTGTTCACATTGGCCATCACCCCATCTTTTTCCTCATCTTTTTCCTCGTCCATCTAAATGCAGCGGAACTAAACTTAGGACTACATGTTATCGAGGCCAAAACTGGGAACACTGATGACACATCAGATGGTGGCTCTAAGGTGACTGAGCTCAGAGATTCACCTGAAAGGGCCGAATATACTGCTGTTCAAGGGCATCCAGTTGAAGGGTTGTGAATTGTGATGCTACTTCTGGAGTTCTTTTTTTAGCATCTATGCGAGAAATTGGAACTGAAACAAACCTTATAAATTATCTCCCAGAGAACCAGAGAATACTCCTTAGTCCTTACTGTCAAAAAAGACTCTGGAGCGCAACAGATTCAATGTCACTTACTTATACCTTAAGCAAGCAATCTGATGTTAACGCGTGTACTTCGTCTTGCGATCTTGATCATCAATAAATCTCTCCCGCTCTCAATCCCTCAGGCCGTTTTATCTCTTGCACCAGTATTTCTTTCGCTTGACTCTGTTAACACATTATTTTAATCCGTCTTCTCACGCTTTGCTGCTCTCCATGCGTACAGCTAGAATCACCTTTGATTCCGTTCGGCCTCTTTGATCATTCGGCACCAAGCACCCCGCTTAACCCGATCATCTCGTCATCGACTGTCAAGTTGCATTCATCACCTACATATCATAAGATAATCAAACACGTATTTTCAACTCCATTATAGATTAGTCAAAATCAAAATCCTCAGTTAAAAGCACATCATAGAAAAAAAATGTAAACACCGAATGATCCGACGTGTATTGCCCTCTGATCATTGGATCATCTGACGTGTGCAATATTTTATTTACTGACACACTCCTGGAAAACCCTTCAGTGTGCATACCTTTAATTGACGAACCACCTTACATGTACATCATCACCAGACAAGCTTTGCATCCTCTCTGGAAAAATTAGTCTAACGTGCACATCTTCTATCGTTGGACCATCCAGCGTATAGAATCACACCAAACACGTTTTGCAAACTCTCTGAAAAAATTAGTCTAGCGTCCGGTGCTACCCATCGTCGAACCATCTGATGTGTTAATGGATTTTCTCTACTGAATCAAAACCCTCTAGTGTGAAATCTTCCTGAGCACCGGACCATTCGATGTGTTCATTTCACTAGACGCTGGACCATTCAATGAGGCAAATTTTTCTGGATTCAGAGACAAAAAATTCCAAATTTATTTTCTGTGCACCTTTACTTAGACATGATCATAATTGCAATACATAAATATGCTCATGCAATCCCAAAAATCATCAAACCAAAATTAACAACCTTATCAATCACTTGTCACTAAAAACTAAATCACATTTCAACTTGTTTTCTCACATATTCTACTAGCACAGGTGGATGCAAAACCTAGAGCTTCTTGTTCGATCGTATGTACCACATACGATTCATGCATATACGTAGGATGTCATCGCCTATGTACGTGCTCCTATTTCCTCCTCTTATTTATCCCTACATGTACGCTTTTGTGCTGATAAAGTTAGCGTGTGTTTAGTTGCTTGTATATATTTTTTTAAGCTGCAGCTTATATTCTGAACGAGTAGATGTAGGCTAAGCGGATGAAATAACTTAAAAAGAAGGGTATTTGGTTGTTTACATAGGCGGATACAATGACCATTTGAAGGTGTTTGGTTACCTGCATGGGCAGATGCAGTGACTCCATATATGAGATTAACGAATGAGCATGTTGCAGTACTGTAGCAGATGCAATGTATCTACCAGGTTAGGCTCCATAAAGAAGCTCGATTCGGACGTATCCACCAGACCAGACTCCAACCGTATAATTTTATCCGCGAATGTAGCAACGAACAGTGCATGCAAACAACCAAACGACCTTTTTTCCGTGGGAATATAAGCATAGGCAGAGCCAAGATGCAGAGATGGTCAAATGGGCCATTCGAGCCGCCCCGGCTACGGCACGGCCTAAACGGCCCAGCTACTATAACGGGCCGTGCTGTGCCAGCCCGCGTGCCTCCCTATCGGCCCACGGCACGGCCCGTCGGTCACCGTGTCGTGCCGGGTCGGCCCGGGAACGATTTCGGCCCGACGGCACGGTCGGCCCGGCGAGCACAGTGCCACGGGTGGCCCATTGGCAGAGTTAGCTCGAAAACATAAAAAAATAGCTACAAAATTAAAAAAAATATATATAATAGATAAAAATATAAAAAAATAGCTACAAAATTAAAAATATATATAAGAATAGAAAATAACCGGACTTATGCGTGGCGGGCTGGATCGTGCCGGCCTGGGCTGGGTCATGCCCGTGCCGACTCGACTCGGCCGGGCCGTGCTATGCCGGCACGCCGTGCCACGCGCTCGGCCCAGGCACGGCCTATGGCCTCGTACCGTGCCTGGACCGTACCTACAGTGTCATGCCTCAGATCAGCCTAGTAGGGACGGCCCATTTAGGCATCTTTAACAGGATGTCTCTGATGCGGAAAACCAAACACACTCTTAGTTTGCCACCAATTCGTAATATATATATATATATATATATATATATATATATATATATATATATATATATATATACAACTTATAGACGTACACACACTCATATTTACATGTACGTATTGAAAACCGAAGACGTGGAACTTGAAGATTGATGAACTCATCGTAGACGTCTCTCTGTAAACGGGTACATTATCTACCACTAAAAGAAAATCTCATATTAATAAGATACTCAGGGAGCAAATCTAAGATTTGATTTGTGATGGGTAGAAGATACAACCAACTTTACTATCTAAGTCGAGGCTCGGTTTTCGTGTTGTACAAACTTAACATGTACTGCACGATTTAAGTTGGCAAACAAGAGAATAAGTCAATAATGCAGATTAAGCTTAATTATTGATTAGGAAGTGCATGCCTATCATCTATCGCTGATACATAATTTGAGAACTTGGCCCCAGACTGAATCGTCGACTACCGTATACGAATGAAAAATACAGACTACAGAGGCGGCAATGACCTGGACTTCGAAGCACACAAGTAGCTAGCATTGCCTGAAAGGCTGGAACTCCTTGCAGAGGCTCGAGGAGAAGTTGCTTCCGAATGGGCTCGACGCAAACAAAACATGTTAGCAGATGTGAAAGGGAAATGAATAACACTCAGGCTGCAAAATTGGAGAAGCATATAAGACAAGGGAGAAGATACAAGGAATTGAGGTAGATTAGAGTTGCCTTGTTAAAATTAGGGGTAACAAGATCAGGATGGAGAAAGAAAAAAAAAACATAATTTTTTCAGAGGTGGAACAACAATATGAAATTTTCATTAGACGTACTGTTTATATATGGATGCATTTCACCTGATGAATGACACCGTTCTGTACAAATCAACTCTGGATGCCTGGATGGAATAATATATTAAGTGATAGCAATTTCTTGAAGGTTATACGGCACTAGGTGGTGTCATCTCGTGTGAATCGATCGGGAGATACGTCCCAAATTCAAGGAAAGTTGTGGCCACTATCATGTAGTAGTAGTACATCGTGAGATGTATCATGCATGAACTTAAAGCTTAATTAAGGTACGATACGAAATACTGCTAGGATATTTTTGAAATTGGACTATCAGAGGCCAGAAAACATGGTGCGAAATGGATAAATGTAAACGTGCATGGAGGCATTGATCAAGCCCCAGTCACGCACTAAAGAAAATGGAGTAGATAAAAACAAACATTATCTGCCGCTGAGAGGCTAGACTAGACTTCATCCTCGAGCTCCCAACGTCATTATCGTGCATGATCAAATCACACACCAACTCCTGCATCACAAATTTAGTAAATGTATTAATATACACGACACCTGGTCTGAAGAATTATAATATTGTAGTTAAGTTTTATAGTGAAGTGTGGAAGAGCGTGAGACGACCGTTTCCCTGCCTCGTGTCCCTTTCGTTTCATTTCTTCATCTACTCTCACGCGCTGCTCTAGTAGAATTTTCAGATTTTAGTTTTTTTTCAAAAACTTTTTTTTACATATGGACCTACGAGAAAGTAATGTTAAAAAATAGATTATCTTTACAGTGACATGACTCTTAACGTTGTTGATAAATAGTATGATGTTGTAGTAATTGGTGACGTGGTAGCTGTTAAGTCCAACGTACAAGATCATATGTGATAGTTATCACGACATTAATTGTTACAGCGATATATTATTCAACCACGAAAACAAATTTAAAATAATTTACTTTTAGAAATTACTTTTACAGAGGTCTTGTTATTTGTAGAATTTGTTTTTAAAAGATCAAAATGTAAAAAATCCACCGCTGCTCTCCTGCTTCCTACGCGACTTGATCGGAAAGAAAGTTCTATAAGACCTTTTATTATTAAAAAAAAAAAGAGGGAGACATAACGTAAATAAGAGGAAATTTTTGCCGAATCTTATTAATTGTCTTCCGCTCGGTCGGCCTCGCACGTACATAAATAAACGTAGGCAACGTTCACTCGCACGCTGCTCCATTTCCATTTCGTCGTTGCCCGCCTCGATCGGCTCAGCTCAGACAGCTCACAACAACCCAGCTTCAGCTTCTGCTTCAGCCTCTCTCGCTCTCTCCATGGCCGACCGCGTCCACCCCATGCCACCGCCCACCTCCTCCTCCCCGCCTCGACGACCCGATCAACAAGCGGACGCGGACGCTGCTGCGGCGCTCACGGAGACGACGCCGCTGCACCCGTCCTTCCGCCGCCCTTTGGCTCCGCCGCCGGGCACCTACATCATACAGGTCCCCAAGGACCAGGTCCTCCACGTCCCGCCCCCGGACCGCGCCCGCCGCTACAGGAAGCTCGCCGCGCGCCCCGCCAGACGCCGACTCCTCCGCCGAGCCTGCTGCTTCTCCTGCGCTGCCGTCATCATCCTCGTCCTCCTCGCCGCGGCTTTCGTGGGCGCCGTGTACCTCATCTTCCGGCCCCGCGCGCCATCCTTCTCCGTCGCGTCCATCTCCATCCGCGGCCTCGACAACCCCACCCTCTCCTCGTCATCCACGCTCTCCCCGGAGCTCGACGCCGGCGTGCGCGCGGACAACGGCGCCAACAAGAAGGTCGGCATCGACTACCGCGACGGCTGGGAGGTGGCCGTTTCCTACTCCGGTGTGCGGCTCGCGTCCGGGGACTCGCCCGCGTTCTACCAGCCGCCAAGAAACGTGACGGTGTTCCCGGCGGCGTTGAGGGGCCAGGGGGTGAGCTTCACGGAGGAGCAGAGGAGGCAGCTGGCCGCTGATCAGGCGGCCGGCGCGGTGCCGCTGACGGTGGAGGCAAGGGTGCCGGTGCGGTTGAGGTTCGGGAAGGTGTTGCGGACGTGGACGGTGGACGTGAAGGCGAGTTGCGACGTGGCGGTGGACAAGCTGGCAGGGAACGCGGCGGCGGCGAACAGGGGGTGCAGGGTCAGGGTCAAGCCGCTCTGGTGGTGGTGGTGATCGCCGGCGCCACCGCTAGCTCATGCGTGGGTAATGCTGCCGCTTAACAATGCATTGAACACAGAGATTAAGTCCTACTTAGTATTCCGCCTGTGAAGTAAATTAATCTCAATGTCTAGAGAATTTTTGGGGTGTATATTTTGGAATCAATGTGAAGACTGTCGGTTATTCAGTATACAGAATTCTCGGTTGCACTATGTCGTAACTGGGGTGAAATTAATATGGCAAATAAAATATATGTTCTTTATCAAGAATATTTGGCGGTTTAGTACTATGCTATATTATTGATGATTTATATTTATATGGTATTTTACACTTTCATTTCCTTTCAACATTCAGATATAAGTTAAGATAATGTAATAATGAATAATGGAATCAATGTTCGCCGCCTGAAAAAACTAGGGGGACTCGATATCCTGAACCTAAAAAAAATCGCAAGAGCTCTTTGACTTCGTTAATTGTGGTATGAATGGACAGCGGATAATAAATCATGGATTGGTATGCCTACACCGTTCACTGGCACGGACCGAGCACTCTTTGCAACGGCTACCACCATCATCAATGGAAATGGAGAAAAGGCAAGTTTTTGGCACTCGGTATGGCTCCAAGGGGAACCACTGAAGATGATAGCGTCAAACATCTTCGCGATTTCCAAAAGGAAGAAACATAAGGTGAGGAAGGCTATGTACAACAACACATGGGTGCGACACATCAATTTTACTGCTATTTCATCCGCCCAACAATTCATTGACTTTATCCTCCTATGGACATGCCTTCAGTAGATCCAATTGAATAAAAATGTCCTATACTATCACCTGAAACTTCACCTCCTATGGAGAGTATACAGCTATCTCAGCCTACCAAGTGCAGTTCTTAGGATCGACATCCTCATATATAAAGCGACTAATCTGGAAAGTATGAGCACCATTGAAATACAAGTTCTTCTTGTTACAAAATCTAATTTGGATTGCGAACAGGCTCATAAAGAGGGAATGGCCGAACCAGAAGACTTGTCCACTATGAAGAACCACAAATGAGTCGGTGATCCACATTTTCGCACATTATAGATTTTTCAAGCATGTATAGGAGGCCATCTACACTTGGTGCGCCAGGAGAATCAACTGCACAATGGCATGGGATGCTTTTGACACAGTCAAGCAATTGTGGATAGCAATTGGCTCCCTGCAATGAGTGTTGCCTAGGTCTCTTAGATCTCTTATCATTCTTATAGTATGGGAGCTATGGAACGAAAGGAATATGAGAGTTTTTCAAAACTATGGGAATAAGACGATCGCCCTAGAGGCAAAAATCAAAGACGAGGCTAGGGCATGGTGCATTGTGGGAGCAAAGAGACTAGCAATTTTTCTTTCACGGCCATAGTTAGGTTCATTTTGATTTTTTTTTCTCCAGAAGATTTCGTACTTTCTCATACTCTATTAATATAAAATTGGTAGATCTCCTGCCAATTTATTTTTTAAAAAAATAATGAATAATAGATATATGCATCACATCGACCGAAACTTTTTCTCATTGTCTAAAAAAAGATGAAGTATATGTTTTTGTAAAAAGTAAACGTAACTTCAATCAGACCATTCTGCCGTGTTGTGAGACTTTGAGCTCTTGGTTATATCTGTAGAGTGTAGCCAGGTCAGTAGCTCGTGGTGCCTGCCTCACTTCCGTTCGCTGCTAACTTATTACCGGGTCATCTTTCTTGTTTTTGTCTTATTTTTCCACGAATACTAATTGACCTTTTGCAGCTCTGCCGACGACTAAACTACGGCATGCAGCAGTGTTCTGAAGCCTATTTTAATCTTGTTCTGAAACCATACTGTTTGTCCATGCCTCATGATCGTGTGCTGGGTGTAGCATGGCCAGCAATCGGCGTCATTGGCCTGTCCTGTTGCTTGATTCTTGTGTCAGAACGGCATTGTGCACCCACTCAAACCGCAGTAGCTAATACTATTTCTATTACGCATTGCTAGTCTGTATCATTATTATTGTTTTTATTTTGCGAGGAAGTGTTGGTCTGTATCGTAACTCTGAAGGCTCGACTGACTCAGCTGGGGCGAGCGATGAAACATTCAACAAGAACAGCGTGCGGTGTTTGTACCCATCAACCTCACGTCACCTACTGATTTGGTCTAAGCTCAACTTTTGCAACCAGCGTGCAGCTGTATGTCATCTGGGATTGTTCATTCTGCCACAACAGGGCATTATACAGTGTAAGGGTAGTCATCTTTGTGTCTCCATTTTCGTCTCTCTCCCAGCTGGCTCTGGCTCTGGCTCTGGCTCTGGCTCTGGCTAGCTAGAGTTGCATCAGCAAGGAGAAAACGGCAAGCAAGCAACTCCAGGGAGACAGGGATCAACGAGGCAGCTGTTCTCCATTTCGTAGCCTAATCAGGATTGGTCAGGGCCTGGAGTGATGCGTTCATCATCTTCGTACCAACGTCGATGAGAGCTCCGTTTGAAGTACAGAGACAGTTACCTTTTTTAATCTGTTTATCAAGAATTTATAGATGGAGACAGTTACGAAGATGCGTTCATCATCTTCGTATCTTCTCTGAATTTTATCAAGAAACCATTAATCTGTTTTCCTTTAGAAGGTAGGGGCTGTTGTTCAGAATCGGACGGATTAGGTGTAATTTAGTCATGCTCGGCAACGTTTTCACTATGACTAGGTAACGCTTGGCCTTGATCAGGGAGTTCAAGAAGCCCTCGGTTTTTGAAACCTTCATCCTGGTCTAGCTTCTTTTCGAGGCTCTCTCCTTTCTTGCTCTTCCTGCACCTTCCATTCACTTTCTACTCCAGAAGAGGTCAGGAACCACGTTCCTTCTAAAACTTTTTAGTGTTGCCAATTTCTTACCTTCCATTTGAAGAAGATGAACCAAAGGAAAACAAGCACTAGAAAAGATCAAAACAGCATGCCTGAGTCCGACATCAACAAACAACAAGCCCATCCCTTGCTCAAGCTTTCCAGTGCTCAGATATGTGCTCTGCTACCAAACAGGTAAACTGGGATTTGCTTTACCAATCTAGATTTATACTGTCAGAAGATAAATAAGCTCTAGGGTTTGAGAAAAGCACATCTTAAAGCTCCACATTCCGCGCCAGAACTAGAAGTTGCAGTGTTGCCACTTCAAAAGGACCGTCCACTACTACCAGGTACCAGGTACCGCATGTACATGACAAAAGAGAACCTAGCAATCTTACTAGCCATCCAACCGGTAGCATCACTTCTTTCTTCTTTTTGAAGTCCTGGTTGGCTGCGAGGCTCCTGCAGATGACTCTTCTTGAGCAACCTCCAATGCTTCAGCTTTAGTGCTTCTCAAAATCCTCCTAGGCATCGCCGTTGATGGACCTATGTTTTCATTTTCTTCCACCAGTTCAGCTTTCACTCCCTTGCGTCTCTTCCTCGAAGAACGGTTGGCTGATGGAGCTTGATCTTCCCCAGGCTCATCATTCACATCATCATCACCATCGACTTCGCCCTCCAACCGGGGCCATTCAGTACCACAACTGGGACAGGCTCTTGAAGCCTACATATGCAAATAAATTAGAAAACCATGACTTTAACATCAACATGATAACAGTGTCCAATTGCTCTAAACTCTTTTCTTCATTGTGCTTTTCTCTCCTTTAATAAAATCGGCAGAAGATCCCCTGCCGTCCTTTCGAAAAAGATAAGGAAAAAGCATAATAATAGTGTGAACAAGAATTAGGCAACTACCTTTCGTTGTGAAAATTTCTTCTTCAAACAGTACCCATGAATTCTTACATTGCATCCCTCATTAGGACAACTTGATGCCTGTTGTGAGCATAAATAGTAGAAAAAATATATCACAATGTTAAGGGTTTACGGTAAATTAGAAACAAGAGCAAGGCAACTGAAAATCATATGATTGTCACATACAGTACCTTTATACAAGCTTCGTTGCAGACCACACATGATGGAATATCATTACCACGGAACCAGCTTCGGAGATCAAGAAATGATCTGATGCCAAGACCAATCTTACCTGTGGAGGTGTATGACAGCCAATGATCTCGTATCAGTTCATTAAGAGTTTTCTCTTTCTGGCTCAACGTGAAGTTTTTTATGGAAGTAGGCAGATGAGATTGACTGTCCTGTGAACCGTCTACAATTACGACCTGGGAACAGAACACTCAATTACTCATGATACTATATTGCAATCAAATATTAAACTGTGGGTAGATATAGTGCTGCCACAAATATATGAAACTATTGTAAGCTTACTTAACATCTTGTAAATTATAATTGTATGAGCTACATCAAAAGCACATGACCATTTGGTACAGTTAGATATATGACAATATGTGGTAAATAAATACATGAAAACAGACTAATCATGTTTCCAGAATGGCTATACAACAGACCTGGTTCTCAAGCCGGACATTGAGAGCGTCAATACTGGTAATGCTCCCATCATTTCCAGCTTCCTGAACTACTGCTTCTAACTGACACAAGAATCATTGATGATATAGTTACATGAACATATACGAAAATTAATGCAGCATATGTTATGTCAGACTGAGCTGTACAAAGGAAGCAATGGCATACCAGTCCCTTGTAGAATGCAATCTGTGGCACAGAATACTTTGTTCCAAGCTTTGATTCTTCGTCAACAATGTTATTGACCACTCCATAATACACTGTTCCATCATACTGGTTTATGCATGCTCGCAGCTCAAACTGCAAGTATGCGAGCTCCTTGTTGATCTTGAGAAGTGTATCGTTGAAAAGTTGTTGATGAGTGGCTGCAAGCCATGATATGGAATATAAGTGATAGGAGGCAAGAAGTTTGGCAAAATGAATTAGGGAAAGCTTAAGCCCCATAGGATAAATATTCACTAAAATACTCTTCAATAAACTTGCCCTAGATACAAATTCAGCCAGCATAGCAGGTCTCAGCTGAACTGTAAACGAATAAATCCACCGTAATGTGGGGTGAAGGTCATTGACACAATCGGACAAGGCATGTTTAAGTTTGAAGTGATTGTGCGATAGGTTCAGTCTATCATCCATCAAATAGTCAAGCTTCCACCTCTGGAAACATAGAAATTGCAGCTATTTTTGGCTCACATGATAAAACTAAAATGTTCGTTGCAGGGATCAGGATCGGCTGCAGTTGTAGTAGTGACTGGAACTTTAGCAGTCGCAGGGGTTGGGATCGAGATCATGATTGGATTGCAACAGCTCTCGTTGAGTGACTGCTAGAGTTGCAGCCGATCCCGATCCTCGTCCAAGACATGGTATTCACCTTAGAGAGCTTATATAGACTACAGTGAACCCGAGCAGGTCAAGAGACAAACTAAGTCTCGAACAAGAAATGATGACCAAGGGGCAACAAGGGATAAGGAAAAAAAAAGGCAATGGCCATAAATCATGCTACATGCACGAGCACAAGAATACTCGAAATGGTCGACTTCTTTAAAAAGAATTGTAAATAGACTTGTAAGCAGAGTGAGCAGGATCAGATTTGTAAAGTGCATCTCTGTGCAGTAAATTTAGGGTGTGACCGACCATCCTTTTATTAGGAGCAGCAGCAGAACTCATCAATTAGAGAGAAAAAAAATAGAGATAAATATAGCACAATCGGAAGAAGTACTAGCAGCACAACAGGTTATTCCCGGAGCAGCATTTCGTCGAGCACTTGGGCTACGGCATACGAGTATAGAGAGGATGGACCGGGGCCGGAGCAAGAAAGAAGAAGACACACCGGGGTTCTTGCCGGAGATGGCGGCGAAGACGGCGTGGAAGTCGGTTTCGGAGAGAGGCCCGCGGGAGAGCAGCGCCTGCAGCAGGGTGTAGTGCCGCCACGAGAGCGGCGCCATGCTCTTGCGCTTCTTGCTCCCGCGCGGGATTGGGCGAGGAAAGCCTAGCAAGACAGCGAGCAAGCTCGGCGTCTCCGGTTTCCCGATCAGATCGGACGCCTAGATGGCGAATTCCGCTCAGGGATCAGGATCGGAGGAGGGAGGGAGGGAAAATCAATTTGGGGGTTCGCGGGAAGCAGAGGCGAAGAGCGGGAAGGAAATGTTGGGTGTGGGGGGGGGGGGTGTTAGACAAAAAATGTCGGGTTGGGGAATGGGATTAGCATCTTGGGTAAAGTCAGATGTGCTATAGTAATTTACTGTTCTACAGTAGCTTTGCTGAAGCAAAATTAGAGGATGTGAGTCCTGGGGAATGGGTGCAGTGCAACTGTAACAGTCAGCCCAGAACAACTATAGAAAGCGCACACCACACTCATATCCATGTACACTCATCTTGTTACGTATTAATATACATCTAAATAAGATTAGAGATATAGCATCATGTAACATTGGCACACGCTTTGACCACCGAACGTATTAACATGTGCATAATTATTGTTCTCGAAAAAATATGACCATTCGTACCGAGTTCAGAACTCAAATCTGGATAGACATGTTTCACTGTAATGATCCTAACTAACTGAGTAATGATGTGAGGAATGCGTTGTTTGAACTAAGACATAGCGAGAAGCAATGGCGTTGTGGTCAGGCAGCGATCGATCGATGGCCACACATGAACCAAACGAAACTTGCGCTGCTGCCGTCGGCTCCTCACGGCGCGAGGTGAGCACCTGCATGGCGAGGAGGATGAGGCGAACCAGGAATCCGCAGCTGGGTTCGACGCGATGGTGGCGCTGTTCAACAGTGGGGAGTACCATGCGTGATGGAGGAGTTGTGGTACTACGTCAAGGACCCTATGCAAACGCTCCTACACTGCATCCACCAATGCGTCGTTGGATTCCACCACCTCTTTAACCACGACCTCCCAATTGGACTACCAAGCTTGTGATTAATGAATTCTAAATGGCAAGTTGATTTGATTGAACTATGGGTGCAGAACCACCGTGGTGCGATGATAGAACTCAGGGAATGCCTTTGCAAGATCCGCAAGCTGCATTGGGAGGACAACATGTTACGAACCAAATCGAGATACAGAGTTTGGGTGGATAGAAATCTAGAGGGCATGTAAGGTTCCAGCCATCATCGAGCAGAGCTCACCGTCCTGAGTTCGTCGTCCTTGTTCTCCTTCCCTTGTTACATCCCACTATTATAAGCCCCTTGGGCCGAAATCACTTTCTCACCCACTTTAGGCCGAAGATTGCTGGATTGGGCATGCTTGTCCGCTTGGCCTTTGTGCAGTTGACAGGTCTTGATTCTAAAGCTTCTTCTTAGCAACATCTTGAGCAGGCTCACCTTCTTCATCATCTAGTTAGCCATGACATAGGTTCTTGACAATCTCTCCTCCTTGAAAACTGGCTTGACCCTAATCCAATGCAACTATAAATTCTTATCGAAGTCGCTGCTCATCTTCCCATGTTGCTATAGAATCAGGCCATCCTAACTAGCTAACCAGAACCTACGGGGACACACTAGAGCCAACCTTATGGGTGCAACGATCAAGTATGGGTTTTGGTACCTGATAAGGGTTGGAGACAGGAGGTAAGACCCAGCTTGCATTGACATAAGTACCAATTGCCTTTTTCAATTGAGAAACATGAAAAACCAGGTGAGTTGTACTAGAAGCAGGTAATTTCAGTCGTCAATAGATGACTAGCCGCAAAAAGGTTTAACAAGTACGACGGTACAAGGAAGAAAAAATGGCCGAATAAAGGATCATCATCGGTTGTCATCGTTGATGGTGTCGGAGAGCTTTGCCATGGAGTAACCTTAGTCACTTGGAGCTCAATGTTGCCATGTTGTTGTTGTTGGGTTGGGGTCTTGGGCACTAGGGTCATAGGGTCGGGGAGGCTGGGACAGTTGGGGAGACAGCATCGTGGTGACGACTGAGATTCAGACCAAGAGAGCAGGGCAGCAGCGACCAAGATAGAGTACAATAGGCAATGACGGGCCAACGGCTAGTGCAATTACTCGGAGGAGACTGGATCTGGCGGTAGCCGAGATGGGAAGGTAGCCAAGAGGGGATAAGGCAACGGCAATGGCGATCGAGAGAGGAATAGTGACCAGGAGGGGATCTGGTGATGACGATGGCTAAGACGGGAATGGTGGCCAGGAGGGGATCTGGCGGCGACGATCAAGAGGGGAATGACGGGTGATGAGGTGAGTGGAGTGGAAAACAAGCGATGGGCGACCAGGGCAAGAAGGGAGTGCCTGAGTGGGCGACAAAGTTACTGACCTATTAGGTTCGAGTTGTGTTCATTAGGCTAAGCGCGCGTGGGCCGTTTAGGCTATATGAGTTATGGGTCAGATCTACAACATTTTACAAGGAGGTGGGGGACCCATGGGTAAACTAGCTGGGGGTACTACGAGAACATACCCGAACCAGTTCCACCCGATGGATGAGATTTTTGCTCGTTAATAGACCCGTGGGTAACAAAAATACCTCATACCCGACTCTTGATGGAGTAATTACCTGTCGGGTAGCGGGTACTCATTGCCATCCCTTGCCCCTCCACCGCTTCCCCCTCCCGGCTCTCGTGAGGTTCCCTATTGCCGCAACTGAGTGGTCGGGGAACGGGAAGGATGCCACCACATGATCACCTTCGTTAACTCCCGCGTCTCCCTCCCCCTCACATCCCCTCGAAAGCACCAGCGGATCCAACCCCTCCCGCCCTCCCTCCTCACGGGACCCTGCCCACCTTTTAAGTACCACCTACATGTGTGGCACGTGTGCCATCTTTCGCTTCCACCGCCGCACTAGCGATGTCATGTAGCGGGGTGGAGGTGGTCGCTACTAGGGGTGTGTGAGGCTGTTGCTCCCAGGTATGCATTAGCCCTCCCCCGCCACTTCCATCGCCTTTGTCGCATCCTCCTCTGCCTTGCTCGCCGCCGCCATTGTCGCTACCAATCCGAGTGTGGGGGCACGAGCCAACATGGGCGGGCCCTTCTATTGCGAGGGAGAGGTAAGGTGGTGAGATGCATGATTGGGGGTTGGGTGAGGGATGAAACCGTGAGCGTAGTCTCATGTGGGGGACGCTGGGAGACTCGAGCGACTTGGTTAGCCAATTTTCCAATTTTCGCTCATCCTCAATCTGAGAGCATATTCCCTTTAGTTGGCTTACCCTATTCATTCCTGTAATCCAACCAAACACTCTCAAAACTAAGATAACCATCTTTCATCCATAGATATCCCTTCAACTAAACAGTACCTAAATCAAGAAAGCACATGAAAACTTAAGAGAAGCAAAGAATTTTGGGTTTGACTAATGTTTGAATTTAAAAATAAAAACTAAAGGTACTACACCTTTACAATTGATAAAAATAAAAATAAAGTTTATAGTGCTACAATGATTAAATATGTAGCCTATAAATTAAATAGACTTATCATAACAAGAAGTGTTTATGCACAAAATATCTATGCCATTGCCACACATAACGATATGCTTTATTAAAAGAATAACACGTAAATGTGTTTTAGTTCCACAATATAAGTCGCAAAAATTTGACAAAAAACCTATGGGTCATTTGGATACCTTGCCAGGCCAGGCTATTGCCCAGCTAGCCTTGATGGACAAGGATACATGTTTAGTAGTAGTCTTTAATACTTGCTTTGCCAATCAAACTCGCCTTCGTAGGCAAGGAAAAGGTTGTCAGGCCCGGTGAGCCGATTTGGCTCTCCCGCATCGACAAGGCGAGCGTGCAGACAAACAAAAAGCGAGCGGGCGAGGGGTAAAAATGGTGCGAGCGCTCAGCTCACCACCCTCAAGTCCTATTTACCACCTGCAATGACCGTGCATCCAATCGAACCCAATCCACTCGTAGAGGAAGCTACTCTGTTCATTACTCATGGTTGGTAACTTTCCCCTCCACGTGCTCTCTCCCATCTATTATCTCTTTCTTCCTCTCTAAATGCTCTCTCCTAATACATATCTGGTCCTCTCCCCTTCCCCTTCCAAGCTCCTTATCTGTGTGCTAGCTGCTCCATTGAAGGTAATTTCGATTTCTATTTATCCTTACAATTATCTATGGAATTGATGCAAAGATTCATTTCTTTTTCTACAACTGATTCATGCCTTTGGATCGATTTCTATTTTCCCTTGCGATTGACTGTTTCGGTTTGTTAGGGCTTTATGATTGGTCCCTCTTTTTCTTCATGGTGGAGTGATGCTTATATAATTTGGGAGTTTTTGTGTTCAGAAATTATAATTACTTATTTGAGGTAGCAACTAAAATCTTACTGGATGCTAGGCTCTGCACTTACACATCAGGCTGTTGCAGTACTTGGTTGCATCCTTTTAACTCATGCGTTTGTAGTATGTTGACTGCACTTATTTTTTGTGTTTCAATTCATGCACCAGTAAGCTAGTTTCAATTCATGCCAGACAAACAATTAAAAATAGTTGTTATCATGAGCTTTGTTCCTGGATCAGTGATAGGGAAAATTATTGTAGTTGTTTGCAAGTAACTTCAATTTGGGACCTTGCTTTACTCTTGATTGTTTATTGTTCATCTAGATGGACATCACATTGGAATTGATCCAAAAAAATATAGCTTTTATGGTTGCATGTATGGTGCCATATTGGGCAGTAATCACCTATCTGCATAATAAAAGTAATCATGTAAGATACTCTATTTTGGAGAGGAATAGACACCGAATGAAATATCTTGAGAAATTGTACTGTGACCAGAATTCATATTGTGTTAATCTTCTTAGGATGAGTAAACATGTATTATTCAAACTATGCACCAAGTTTCATTCTATGAATGTACTTCGGGATACATGGCATTGCACGATTGAGGAACAAGTTGCTATGTTTCTTCAAATGGTAGACCATAAGAAAAAGAACAAGAACATAAAGTTTCTTTTCACAAGGTCCGTTGAAACTGTTAGTATATATTTCAATGAAGTTTTGTATGCTATTGGCCAACTTGGATCTGAGATGATGAGACATAGATCAACAGATGTACCCTCTAAAATTAGAAACAACTCAAGATTCTACCCATATTTTGAGGTATGCTTCACCCTTTCTAAAGAGAACATGCATAATTGATTTACTAATAAATAAATTTATAAGCCTTGTTGATTTGTACAATCTAGGATTGCATCGGTGCTATTGATGGAACCCATATACCCTGCAATGTTCCTACAAGAATAGCAAATCGTTTCCATGGTAGAAATCCCTTCACAACCCAAAATGTGCTAGTAGATGTGGACTTTGATTTAATGTTTACTTATGTGAGTGTTGGTTGGGAAGGATCAACACATGATTCAACTGTCTTGAGACACCCCCTTGATCATCCAAATAGCCTCCGTATTCCAGAATGTTTGCCTACACCTTTTGATGCATTTTCATGATACAACAAATCATGTGTTGATGTTTTTAAAACTTATGCTAGGTAAATTTTATCTTGCTGATGCTAGATATGCAGCAATGCCGGGGGTTTTGCCACCTTAGCGTCAAGTTCGTTACCATTTACGCGAATGGATTGGTAATATACCCCAGACCCCACAAGAACTTTTCAACTTGCGACACTCTTCTTTGTGCACCACTGTTAAGAGATCATTTGGTACTTTGAAGAATTGATTCAAGATCCTCATGAGTAGACCCTACTACCTTTTTCCTACACAAGTCAGGGTTATCATAGCATGCTACATACTTCACAATTGAATTTTGCAAAATGGAGGACCTGATTGGTTTGTATACTCTGAGGAACTATGGAGGCAACTATATCCCCACTCAAACTGTTTCCGTCAAGACGCTAGAACAGAACAAAGGCAGATGACTGAACTTAGGTATGGTATTACAAATAGAATGTTTGATAATAGGCACTTCGTTATTAGAGATAATGCCTAAGATTTTTCTTGTTTGGGTTGTACGTGTCTTTGTTGTATCAGCACCTTAAGACTATTATTGTGGTACTATTTGAGTTGTAACAGCTTTGAGACCACAAGACCAATGTATGCCTTTTATACATTGAAATTTGATAATGTTTAACTATGAACCATTGTATTATTCTTATTATTCAAGCAATTTTTTAGTGGTCAAGCGCAAGAGATGGCTGGGGACAATGTGATATGGCAGCCCTAAAAAGTGGAAGATCTCCTTCTCTACTACAAAGAGAAAATTCAAGTGTTATGGAAGGCCCTGGTGTTAATAGAGGTGCATCATGAGGAGTGTGCTCGAAGAATTAATCAAAAGTATGCTACAAACTTCACAAGGAAACAAGTCTAATACAAGTACCACAAGTTGAAGGCGGAATGGAAGGTTATTTTGGAGGCAAAGTCTGCTAGTGGTGTTGGTTTTGATGATGTCCAGACGAAGATAATCCATGATGAAATAGAGGTTGTGAAAATGAAATCTGTAAGCATGCATGCCTAAAATGTTTTGTTATAGCTATAAGTTTTTTAATATACTGTTTAGTGTCCTAATAAAGCCATTAATTTATTTTTTCCTTATGTAGAAAGGTGACAAGAGAGTAGGTTCTAATTCCATTGTATGGTGAGATGAAGTTTGTCTTCATGGTCAAACATGCAACTGGAGAGTTTAGTGTGCTTCAAGCACCTTTTGATTACCCACTAAGACATGGTGATCTCATTGGCAATGGAAGACCAACTCAAGAACAAGTGCATGTGGATATTGATTCTTCTCAGCACTACGATTATGATACTCTTCTAGATTCTAATAGTCCTAGCTCAGTTGGTTCTAAGCACCAGCCTGAAGATAAGAATAAGAGAAAAGGAAAACGTGGCAAGCATGATTATGCATTAGTCCAAGATATCAGTGGTGCTATGAACAACATGCTAGATACTATGTGCTTCACTCATGTCACATACCCAAATGAGCGTATCTACAAGTCCATCGATAACACGCATGAATATCCTTTGCTAGTGCGGCTTGATTTGCAAACTTATCTTGCTCAAAATGGTAACATTGCTAGCATGTTGAAGGGGTGGCCGGAGGAAACTATCAAGCAGTGGATGGCACAGGGGGTCATGAATTACTATTCTACTAACTAGTTTAAGTCCTTCCTATAAGCAGTGACTAACTAATTTATGCTTTAAGCAGTTCATGGAAGCAAGGTTTGAAGAGCCATGCATGACATCTGTGTGTTTTGGCTATATAAAATTATGTGTTTTGGCTATATAAAATTATGTAGGCATTCTGCATATTTTGGCCATACAAAATATACATGACATACTGCGTATTTTGGCCATATGAAACTTATATATGGTACACTATGTATTTTAGTCGGATGAAATTAGATAGGGTACACCGTGTATTTTGGCAAAAATCTATGGATCATAAAGGTTGTAATGGTTCTTAATGTTATTTTTTTTTCAATTGGAAGTGTTCATAGCATGTATCTATGGCTTGGTATGGTACAATTTTCAAGCTTATACCTTTAGTTAGATGGATGGAGGGTAATCTCACCAATAAGGCAAAGTGATGTATATCTCTATAGGCAAAGGTTCCAAACAACCACATCATCAATCTTATTAGCAAAAGCAAGTTTTCAACAAGAATACCAAACATCACCTTGCCTATATTAGCAAAATAACCAAACGAACACTTTGCTATACGTAGGCAAGTTTGTGGCAAAATACAAAATTAGACAACATATGCGACCATATTTACCGAAATAGATAACATATCATTGTATTTACAATTTTAGCATCAGTATTCGGCACCTCATTTATCGAAAATTGACTTTCAGTACATCATACACCGAAAATACCATATTCGGCACACGGTGTACCAAAAATGGTACTGTAGCACCATATTCGGCACACGATATGCCGAAAACAGCACTGTAGCACCGTATTCAACACACGGTGTACCGAAAATAGGCTACAACACCATACGTCGAAAGCGAACAGTACCGCGTATGAACAGTAACAGCAGTGCTTTTGAATTTCGTTTTTCCTCTTTTTCAAAACGGTGGTCTTCTGTTACTCCAAAAATGTTAATTTTTTTTACATATTTGATAATCCATATGCAACCCATTTTAATTGGATTCACCAAAAAATCCATTGTATATTTAAAACTAAAATTCTCTAAAAAAGACTACCTTTATAACTTGTAATAATTGTTAGTATCTCAAATAAATTCCAAAAAATCTAGGAAAATTTACTAATATTCTTCTTATGTGATGGAATAATTTCTAAAATTATTTTTAGCTCTAGTTTATATGATGAAAAAGTGAGTTCCTTTGTAATGCTTCATTTACATGAAATGATAAAAATGCATATAAATTAAGCATTACAAAGAAACTCACTTTTTTCATCATATAAACTAGGGCTGAAAATAATTTTAGAAATTAGTCCATCACATAAGAAGAATATTAGTGAATATGGTATTTTCGGTGTACGATATACCGAAATTCAATTTTCGGTAAACGAGGTGCCGAATACGAATGCTAAAATTGTAAATACGATGATATGTTGTTTATTTCGGTAAATACGATCGTGTATTTTATCTAATTTTATATTTTAGCCTAAGGTTGCCCATATGAGCTAGGCAAGAGGAAGAAAATGATGCAAGCCTACCCTATTTTTCGATCATGATTTTTTTACCCTATTCTCCTCCACGTCTCACGTGCAAAATCCGCCGGGAACTCAAAAAAAAAAAAAAAAAAAAAAAACCAAACACACACACACACACCCCCCAAAGGGGAAAGAAAGGGAGGAACCTCTCGTCTTCCCCCTTCCTCCTTCGCCTTCCCCTTCTCCTCGGCTCCTCCTTCTCATCCGCGGCGGCAAACTGAAGCTCAGGAGCTCGCTACAGAGGTACTCATCTCTCTGTCTCCCCCAAACCCTAAGCTCCAGCCTTTCCCCGAAATCCCCAAAATTTCTGATCTTTTGGGCGATTTTTCTAATTTTTTCTCTGCACAAGATTGCCTCGATCCTGCTTTCCCAAGAAGCTTAAATTTCTTTAGGGTTTTCGCGTCTCCGCAAGGGAGCGGAGTTAGGGCTGAGCCTTCGTGATGGCGGGCACGAAGGCTGATGCAAACGCAGAAACAGGGGACGGCGGCAGGGGAGGCGGCTCCTTTAGCGAGCAGAGATTGGTCGACAAGCTCAACAAGCTCAACAGCTCAGCGGCGAGCATTCAGAGTATCCTTTTGGTTTCTTTCTTGCATGCTTGTAAGTTTGGTAATCTAGCTGTTGCTTTCTTTTTACTATTTTGATTAATCTATTATCGACTAAAGCCCTAAATTGCAAGTTGCAATGTATACGAGTAGAGCTGGCCAGGAGATCTCATTGAGCATTCAAGATTGGTTTTATTGCGCTGTTTCTTTTCTGGTTTGTACCTGTCTTGTTCTGTCATTTTGCTGGTGCACATGGGTAGAAGTTATCAATACTGCCTCTTGTGGTTGAATGTGATTCATATGAGTGTGTCTATAGCATAATCTGATTTATTTTTCTGTACTTCCTGACCATTCTTTTGGTTATAGTTTTTCTCTTGGACAGTTTGTTCGAGAAAAATAGTTTTCTTTTGCTGCATTACAATTGTAATTAGTTTTGTGCTGCACTTGATTTGTTGTGTTTTTACTGCCAGTGCTTGGTTTCCGATTCTTTTGATATGATTTCATTGAGGGTGTGCTCGTTGTGAACTGGAAAATAATGACAACTCCTAGGACTATACATTACATTTTGTATTAAGATTTAGGACATATATGTCTCTTTATTCTTGGCGCATACTTTTTTATCCTGTTCTGTTTACCAAATTAAGTGAGCAAATAATTATATGCTGCATCCTTTGATAAGGAGCTAAAGTCTGTTTAGTCATGTGATTTTAACTGGTTGTTCATGATGTCAAATTTAATAAGAAATTTGTTTTTTTCTCTATATAAGTTTGCACCTAGATTGCTGTAGTGTTTTTTTCCGGGCGTTCCTTAATTCTTATTCAGCACTTTCACAATGGTGCATTTTTCACCGCAAGAGAGCCAGAAGGGTTGTAGACACATGGGAAAAGCAGTTTAATAGTGCAACAAAGGATAAGAAAGTATCGTTCCTGTATCTATCAAATGATATCCTGCAAAACAGTAAACGCAAGGGAGGAGAATATGTGAATGAGTTCTGGAGGGTTCTACCTAGATCACTGAAACATGTCTATGAAATTGGGGGAGACGAAGGAAAGAAAGTGGTGGCGAGATTGGTATGATTTTTTTCTTTGTTTCAATGTTACATGATTAATAATTCGCAGTCCAGCAACTCCTTTTATTCTAGAGTGCTCTTAGTGCCTTGTCCAAGAACGCCGGAGGATCTAAATGTGTCAGTACCATCATAGTACTATAGTACCATTGGACCAATGATTACTGTTAGTTTAGTTGATATAGCAAACTATTGGAGTCATGTGTTATTTCTGCTTTAAGTTATTCAACTATCCCATTATTCCCTGGTATACTTCTCTGGATTCCAGATATTTGTTTGCTCTGATGTCTTCTGAAGGTATGGCCATGGTCATTTGCATGGTGTATTAGAGTTTGACATACATATGTGCAGAAAATGTGAGAAAAAAGTCATACAAGAGTGTTACCAATTAATTAAGCGAATGCACCTTTTAGTTTCTAGCTCATTTCCATCTATTTCCAAGAGTGATGGGTTCTATGAATATCATTGTCTTTTCATGATGACTGTCTTGCTTGGTAAGTTGGTAGTCAGCTGCCAGAAACAGTGATCCAGTCTTTCTTCCACTTGTATTCATTAGGTGTATAAATATTTGCACAGGGTCCTTCAATCAGAATTTTCTTTGACCTTCGTCAATATTCTGAAAGGAAATTTGTTGCAAAGTTTGTTGGAGCCATTTGCTCTAATAGGACACTGTACGCATTGAGAGTAGGTTAATTATGAATAAACCAATGGCAAATTTAATCATTTACTTAATTTTTGTCGCAATACCAAAATAAAAAAGAAAAATTTCCATTTTGTTATTTTTTTGGAACTACAGATAGCAATTTGGGATGAACGGAAAGTTTTTGGGACCCGTATTGAAAGTCTGAAAGATGACATTGTTGGTAACAACCCTCCTGCATTGGATAACAATGGGAATAGTTCGAACCCTAGCTCTAATCCCTCTTCAAACTCCAAAGCTGCAAGGAAAGATTCCAGTACAATAGTAAAAGTAAGTTGCCTACTATCCTGTGCCACAATTTTGCTTTCTTGTATCTGGATGGATTTAATATATTGAATTCGGTATGAGAGTGCCTTCTTAGTGTTGGTCTATTACTGTAGAAACTGACTGTTGGCGGGATGCCTGAAAAGATTGTAACTGCATACCAATCGGTGCTTGATAAACATTTTGATGAAGACACAGCTTTGAACAAATGTAAGAGTACTGTTGGTGTTTTGGAGAAGATAAATAAAGATATAGACAATGCTTGTACACATGGTAAGGATTTTGCTCACTCACTAGTTATTTAATGTTATGGATTTGAGGATTTCTGCTGTTGAAGAAATTTGACACCATTCTTATGCTTTCTGCTATTTTGGCCTATTTATTTTTCATAAGGTGTTCAGCCAGCATCATCATTGATTTCCGACCTTCAAGAACAGGAAACAACCCTAAAGAAGTGCATTAAACAACTTGAAAGTGTCGAGACGGCGAGGATATCCCTGATCAATCAATTAAAAGAAGCCCTCAGTGAACAGGTCTTGAGCACTCCTTTTATTATCTTCCAAATGTTCCATCTCTATTACATATGCCTCATGTTTTTAAAAATTATATGTTTTCTTGTTTATATAACAGCAGTCGAAGTCGGAGCTTCTTCACAGTCTGTTGCAAGTAAGAATTATTCTTTATGTCTACTTGCACGTTGTTGTCCTTTTCATTTATTGTTATTCCTTGCAAAATCACATCCTAAATCATTATATCCTATGATGCCTGTTCATGTCCAACTAAATGGGGTTTATTAGGTCATAAATACATGCTGAGCATGTTATTGGATCTGTAAGTATTCTCCTTATGATGCTTATCTTCCTTGCCCCAGTTATGTTTTTTCCGTTGAAGTCTTGGCACCATTCTTTTATCTTGTTATTTCCTACGGTGTCCCATGATGTGGGCATAAGTAGAGTTTTTTGCTTTATCAATGATATCCCATTGACGTTCAGGATGAATAGTGTGATAAAATAATTAAAAAAGAGCGGCAGCCAACTCACAGTTTCATAGAGAAGCTCTAACATGGTTCTGTTGCTTAAATCCTTAATCCTCTAATGCATAGCTAATGACTTCTGAATCTCTAGCATATTTTGCCTTTGCGATGGAAGGCAGACCAACTGTGCTCTGCTTGGTATGTGTTTGTTGCACATATATGTCAATGATCATAACAACTTGGTGCGCCTGAAGTCCAAGATGGTCTTTTAAGGTGCGCTTAGATGCATTTGGACTGCTTGGACTGTTCTGTGCACTGACATTTTTCCAATTTGCTATTTTCAAATAAAAAATGGATCAGCCCTCACAACTCAAAAAGTGTCCAGTGTCCTAGCCTTAAAAAAATATTTTTATTATTTCGTATATGCTTTCTAGTTCTTTTAGGTACTCTAATTTCTTTTTTGGTGCGTAGTATAGCTCTTAATGTAATGACATGCTCACGTCTCGCCACAACTTTCATGGCACTTCTATAATAGGTCTGATTGTCTGGTCCCTTCTTGGGCATCTGATCCCATCAATATCACTTTCCCACATGTACATGCGGTGAATAACACTATTCACCATCATCAAACGTGCCTTGAGATATAGGGCCGTCACTGGGTCTAGGAACCCAATTGACTTCTGTGCCCATACCCATCTATATTTGACCTATATATCTATCCATAGCCATAAAAGCGGGCACTACTGATTTACTGAAAGGATATGGGTAGAGCAACGAGTAGAGGTGAGAATATACTTGATTATCCATGGGTTCCGCATTGCAAGTGGTCCCACCTGTGCGCTTGGACCCATCAATTTGCACAAAGCAGCTCCTGTGCTTATTGAATTATCTCCACCAAATTTCAGCCGTGAAAACTTTATGGTGCCAACGCAAGGTTATAATTCAAAATATTGAACTTTCAGTCTTTTACCATTCATTTTCTTCAAGCCTATGGGTCCCACTTGTGCAGTTAGTCCTGCCAATGTGCACAAACTTTATGGTGTCACGACTGAACTTTTTCTTTAATATATAGAGTGGGAACATTACTTTCTAATTATTCTGTATGGGTATGGGTAAATGATGGGCAAGCAAGTATTACCCTCCCGATAACCTAAATTCAAGCGGGTTGGGAGATTGGTGGAAGGATTATATTGGAGGAGATAGTCGTGGTGTGTTAGAGGACTTGGCCGTGGACTTTGTAGATGTGGCTGACTGATTGCGTTGTCAGCTATCGCCTTGGCATGGCAAGGTTGAGAAGGGGACTACGAAGGTAGATTGCTAATTCTTGTGTGATTTTCTTGGGAGTAGGCAAGCTTATATAGTGCTTTCCCTAACAACTGCAACTAGGACTAAAACTAGGAAGTGAACCAACCTAGAGATAGCTTTCCAACTAATGAAGGATAATAACTAAAATCTAATTAACTTAAACTTAGGCCTGACCCACAGGAGATATGTTGCCGCCGACTACATTGTTCTTGAGCAGGACATACCCCACGACTGCTTCACATTCTTACCCTTACCTGACCCTACCTATATTGTGGGTATGGATTTGGGCATAACTACATGGGTAGTGTTTGCCCAAGGGCATACCTATCAAGATTGATGCAAACTTTCGAAATTCTGATCACCATGCTGTCTTCTGACCTTAGCAATGTATTTCCATATGTTAGGAATAGCAACTTGTATTCAATGGTAGCCTATGGGGGTAATATATTGAGTACATGAGGGAAACCCTAGACTAGGAGATTACCATAATACCGTTGACTATTATACCCTTAACCCCCTCCCCTTCCCAAATGCAAGACGTATACAATAACATTGCATTCGAAAGAGGTGGCACTAAGTAATTGTAATAAATTTAGGCAAAATAAAACTAATAAATCTAAAATATGTCTCTTCAAAGCCGTCAGAGTGGAGTATTGGTAATCCTGTCGAATCAAGCTGAAGAAGTGCAAAGTGGAGCACATAAGTAGAGTCATGATGATGACATCAAAAGAACGCCCTTGATCAAGAATCGCAACAAAACAATGACAAGTAGCAAGACGACAAATGAAATTGTCACTAGAGCTATGGAAGACCAAGATGATACAAGAATGCTCTAGATCAAGAATTACAAACAAAGCAATGATGAGTAGCAAGACAACAAATGAAGTTGTCACTAAAGCTACAGAAAAATCTAGATGGCATTGCTGCATCAATAATGGCGGAAAAGAAATTGACTAATCAATGAAGGAATATGTGGACTCGTTTGGCATAGATGAACTCACATTGAAAATAGACTTGGATGTGGATGTAGCGGAAAAACGACTAAAACTAGACAAATGAAACTAGCAGCAGATAGCACTAAAGCACAGCCTAGCACAACAACATGCCACCACACCTAAGACGCAATAGACCATCATGAAATCTTCAGTAGGAGCAACCCACAACCTAGACGCAGAAGAGCAGAGCAAGCTATGCGACCAGAAACAGGAGACCAAACGATGGAGAGAAGTCTCGGGTGTGAATGTGAGCATGAGTGTGCAACAGAGCAAAAGCTAGCAATATGCAGCAGGAGATTGACAACCCAATGTCCAAAGCAATGACGAGTAGACTGTGTGTGACCCTGCCTTGCTCGGACCTAGAGGAACAAGACCATAGCCTCTCGAGTCCCAGTTGACACTGGCATTGGCCCCTTCCACCCAGCAATGGTAATCAACCTAGCACATGAATCCACGAAAAGAGAACACCTTGTCAACGTCCCAGATAGCGGGAAGAGCCCCTTGCTTGGATCAAAGGGGATCGGGAGCTCCAAGACCTCCCATTGCTCTGTGGAAGATGAGAACCGCGTGAGCTTGCTCACCTCCTAGCTGTCTGCTCTGTCATACCATCTTGCACCTACTTCGCCGTGGACAAGATGCTCTATTGCCCGGACTGTCGCCGCGTGACGAAGGTGGTGCTTGACCACGCCACCGGCGACATCATTTGCACTGACTACGCGCTCGTCCTCGAGGCGCACAACATCAACAAGGGCTCGGAGTGGCGCAACTGCGCCAACGATGGCGGGGGCGAGGATCTTGGCAACGGGCGGGCAGCGGCAGGGACGGCCTGAAGTGGATGCGGTGAGGCGGCCTCGGGCTCGACGAACCCAGTTGGGCGACGACGCGAAGGCATGGTGTGGTGCAGCAACGCGCGGGACAGGGCTGTCTGCGGGGTGGGGTTGGGTTGGATCTGGCGAGAGCGGGGCCAGGGCGAGTTGACGCTTCTCGGAGAGGCATAATGGCGAGGATGGGAGGCTGCGGGTTCTGTTCCTCCATTGTGGAGCTCAGCACCATGGGCGAGCAGTCTGGTGAGGCTGTAAAGGCAGTCGGAGTATATGCCACGGAGGCTGTCAAGCATGGTGCTGCTTGCATCGGCCTCCAATCCCACACCTACGCCGCTGTCGTCAACAAGGCCGCCTTCGAGCTCTCCTCCCACCAGTGCACGGGAAGGCATGACAACCTCACTAACATCGACTCTGCCGCTGCAATTGTAGATTTGATTGACGAGGTACCAGGTGGCGACGTGAACGAGGTGGGCGACTGTGAAAGAGCCGTCAGGAAGGGGGGTGGGGGGTGGGGAGCCGGCGATGGAATAGATCAAGACGAGTTGCAGCGTCCAAAAAAGAAAACCTAGCGGTGATTTAAATATTAGAAATAACAATTTGTATTCAATGGTAGCATGTGGGGGCAATATATAGAGTATATGAGGGAAACCATAGACTAGGAGATTACTATAATACCATTGACGATTATACCCTTAACACCATAAATCTCGAGACACCTTGGAGGGCAAAGATAGTACAAGGCTTAAGTTCGTTGAAATTTGCCGTACTTGTACATGTTAGTGTGAAATGTTCAACTTCATGAGTTTGACAATGTAGCTTCCAAGTTTCATGCAACTCCCCACATATTTGGGTGTAATGGTCCTCATTTCGAAACTAACATTTCAAAAGTGTGTTTCAATTTCACTGTAACTAGCACCGAATTCTAAATTCATGCAGGTTTCTGTTAAAAGAGTTCTAGACTTACGAATTCTTGTTTTAATGAATCCCATCGGGGCTAGCGAGCAGTGAACACGTTTTGGTTGAGCCATCTAGCATCTAGGCAGCACCGATATGAATATGTGCATCGGTATCGGACTGATACATATACGAGGATGTGCCATTTTTCTAGGAAACCCAATACACGGATACGTTTTATTTTAGAAAAAACAGTAATAAGTTTGTAGGGTATGCTTATATTATCTGAATCACTCAGAGGCTACTATCGCCAACATGTCATATCAAACCAGAGCATGTGCCTAGATTTAACTCATCGGTAATTTGCATATGAGATGACAAAAGGTAGTTCAAATTATGCACTATCAACACTAATTTGTTTTGTCATCTTCACAATATGCAAAAGTGTTTCCACTCCATATGAATCATAACCACCGGCCAATTTTGTTAACCAAATAACCTGAAAACCAGTGCAGTAAGAAATTTTTAGGGGCACCGTATTTACAAGAAGGCATTCACCACTAATTGAAGTTCAATCACAGCATCAGCAGTTCAGTAACATATGAGTACATGACACATCACATATCACACATTAGCCGGTCACTACTCGGTCGAACAATCTCACAAATAGTCAAAATCACATAAGAGAGGGAAGGGGGGAAAAGGAGGAAAAGGGGGAGAGTCGGAGAGGAACTCACTGCCAGTCGGATGCGCCTAGGAGGGCGTTGAGGTGTGCGGGTCTGTGAGCGGCGGCTGGCGTGAGAGACTGTGGGCGACTTGTTAGGTCATGCTGGCGCAAATGGGTTGGGCTGTATCCCTGAAATATCGGAGAAGTATCCAATTGCGTCTCCTTACATAATTTTTTTTTCCGGATACTTATTGGATATGTATCCGGCGCATATCGGTATCGGCGGATACGGTGCCTTCTTGAAGTATCGGTGTTTCAGAGCTAGCATCCCTGTAACCCAAGTATGCCTCTTACCGGCTCCTATTGCAACCTGGCCAGCACATGGCCTTTATAACAAAGCTCACTGCACACTTGGACTGCCTCCTGATTCCAACTTAAGCGTGTTAATTTGAAAAGGCCAACCTAGACTGCTTCCCTAGCACCTTGTGATGGGCATGTCTTGTTGACTATTGCTGCTCCTCAATTGTAGTATTTATTCCTGTGAACTTCTTGTTGGAATTTTTCTATGAGGGCACAGTTATTTTTTTTTCAGTATTGGTAACTATCATCATATATGAGATTATAGTATCATTTCTGCAACCGTAATCGTGCTTTAGCTGTTATCTGTCTGATCCCTGATCTAATTGCCAAAACAGGTTGCTCGAATAGAAGCTGAACGTGCCATGCAACTAAGACAACAACATGGTGGTACCCTTGTCACCAATGGTGCAGGATCGAGTTCTAGCCCACTCATGATTACTTCTCCAGAGCAAACAGCTACCACGACGCAGAGTTCAGGAGTAAGGCCAATATCTCCCCAGTTACAACCACTGCATCCAGTGACCTCACTTCCCACCGCAGTCAGTGCAGTGGGTGACGAGTCCAAGAAAACGGCAGCAGCTATGGCAGATAAGCTTGCATCTTTGTCAGCACCTGAGCAGGTGCTGTCCTCCATTTTGTCATCCTTTGTTGCTGAGCATGCTGCTTCCATGAATAGTGGATCGCCTTCTGGAGAACTCTCTGCAGGACCACCAGGCTTCCAGATTGAAAAGAGGCCTAGGATTGAGAAATACGCGCAGGCTGGTGACATGGTTGCTCCTCCCTTTTTTGGGCAATTGCCACAGTTGCAACAACAGATTGGAGCAGTGTCTACTTCTCTTGGAGGCACACAACCACCAACGCAAGCAAACCAAGCACCTGGCACATTTCCACCACCTCCACCATTGCCACCACTTTTGCAACAATTTAATCAAAGTACTGGAGGAATGATCGGAATGGGACCTTTTGGGATGATGGTCGGCTCTATGCCACCTCCGCCTCCACTGTCTAACATTCAGCCAGCAGGTTTTCCAAGACCAAGCGGACCACCCCCTCCACCTCCGCTTCCACCAGCTCAGAATCAACCCCAGCAACAGCAGTTTCGTCAGGCACCACAGCAATCACCGACATCAACTGGATTCTTTCAATCATCAGGCATTGGGTTCTTCCCTCCGGTGCAGGTACAGCAATCTCCGTCTGTCCAACGACAGTGATTCAACGGCATCCGCCAGACTATAAAGGTAGCACAAGGTTGTGCTAACTTTGTATATTAAACAATAATCCCCGAGTATTAAGCTTTTACTAGATTGGTCCTGCAAGCCAAGCAGGATCAATGCTGAAAGATTTGTAGAATAGGAGTGCAGCTTTTGTGATGTATAACTGTTCCTTTTTGTCTGAGGAGTTTGTTGAACTCTTCCTGGTCATGTGAAGCAGAGTTAGACTTTCATTTTTCTTTGCATTGATCCTTAATTAGTCCTGAGGCAAAGGGAAAGTGACATGACATTGTTGCTTACGAGCTGCCCAATGGTGGAACAGTTTTATGGCTGAAACAGTTGTAAAACTTACTGGTCATAGTCTCATAGATATGATGTGAACTGCAAATATCTGTCCTGTTGTTAACATTTATTTATTTATTGTTTTCATTAAAACATTTGGTGTAAAATTGCTGTTTTTTATTCACTTGGTTCCTACATTGGGGTCAGTTCAGATCAAGGGGTGGTGATTTAAATGAGGTGAAATCAGCAAACTTGAACTTTGCCAATAGAATATGAATATCGTGCACAGATTGATCTTATGTTGCCAACAGCGCAGTGGAGAGAAACTGACACATTTTTTCTAGTTCCATCTTCTACAAAATGAGGCCTCCAGCGAAGCTACGAACTAGCTTAATCAGCAGATCTAGAGATCATATGAAAACACTTTATGCAGCACTAGAATAACCTGCTCATATAGAAGCACTTTGAGATTAGTATTCTCTACAAGATGAGAAGAATTGCTAGCTACAAGAGACGAGATGGAAGAAGCAGCAGCTTCAAGCTCCGGTCATCGCCTCCATCAGATCAGACGGACCCGGTAACTAATTGTGCCAGGGGTTGAATCTGGGCACCGGCACGGGCCTCTTGCTGGCGTCGAACTCCAGGTTCGGCGTGGCGTTGGTCCCCGGCGTCGTCTGGACGCCGTCCTTGACATGGAAGGTGGTGGTGGCCATGGCCGCCGTCGGTTGCAGCAGCAGCAACCTCCTGGCCGTGTGTCGACGACGCTGCACCAAGCCTTGTGCTGCTGCAGGATTTTTGTTGTCGTGAGGAGGCAGGGTCGTTGGCGATGCTGCTGCGCTCAAACTACTCGGCAGGAGAAGATGGAGCAAGAGCATGGCACTGATAATCACTGCACTGCTGCGTTGAGACTTCATGTGTAGAGCCTTCAGCTGTGACTTGAGCAGGAGCAGGAGCAGGATTATGTGGAGTAGTAGATCGATGGAAGAGAGTTTAATTTGTCTCTCTTTTGGACTTGGAGGGCGTTAGTAACTTGGGATTGTATATATTGTGCCCGGCAGTTAGCATGTACTAGTAAGCATGTAGTGTAACACATGTGCAATAGTACAACCTATTTAATATAAGATAATAAAAAGTATGAAAGTTAAATAATAGAAGAAAACATTTAGTATGGAAAGAGATGAATTACAAGATGCAAGGAGACGTCAGTATGAAAGGAAAATAATTAGTGATTGATAGTATTTTTAGAAGAAAAATAGGATTAACTTTACACGGTGACCGTTTGATCAACACGGATGAACAATGAAGACTGTTTAGATCCATCACAATCAGTGAATTATATAGGGCCTGCTTGTTTTAGCTTGCAGATCTGCAAGCTGAAACAAACATGCTGAGTTGTACGATCCACTGCAAGCTGAAACAAAATGCTGGGTTGTACCATCCAGCCTCTATATTGTCATAATCCAGCAATCTGTATTTCACTAACTTTTGCAGATCGTACAATTCAGCTTTACAATTCAGATTTCACGATCTAGCTTTTTACAATCCGCAATATATAAACTGCTTTTCACACTTTATAACTGAAACAAATAGGCTCATGGGAGTATAGATGCATGCAAGTGGAAGCACGCTACTTCCATTCCACTAGTTGGGAACATGCAGAGAACATGGTGCTACTCTCCTCCAAAGAGATGTTTAATAGTGTAGTGGAGCAGAAGGGCGAGCCATGTATGAAGCATATGGCCGAGCTGATGTGTGAACATGTCACCCTGAGATCTGCATCAGTTTCTTTATTTTGCCGGCAAAAGAAGCATTGGGTTATTTGATTCTCCATGACCTAAACACCTCATTTTCTTGATGTACATACCGTTGCCGTCCTTCCTTTCACAGAAAACGAGCAAAGAAAAACGCATTGCCGTCAGTTTACGGTCATCTGGTCAAATGCTTATTTCAGTACAGACGAAGCCCTAAATGCCGACCATGTGAAGATCATCCCTGACTAATGACTAGTATTTAATTTGTTGCTTTCCGGCCGTATAATTGGAGTTGTTTCGCCGTGTCATGTGATGAGATGAGACGTTCGCTACTTGGAGCACGGTTAGGACACGACAGTTGAGAATCTCATTTGGTTGTGCGTACTGGTACAATAATGCAGCAAGTTTCAGATTCAGATGGGAACCGTGGCGATGTACCGGCAGTATGTCACAAACGTATCATACACAGATATATAGCATGCTCCTTCCTTTGGAACCGCAGCAGCTATGCACTTTCTAATCCCGAGATATATATGGACAATACATACATATCCGATACTATTCAAATTCAATTCCTACTACGAAAATCTACTTGTGTCTCAGCTCTGAAGTTGGTTTTCGAAAAGACGATATGAAATTTACCGATTTTATTAGAAAAGAAATAAAGTCGGAGATAAAACAAGGAGACCTAAAGTACGAAGCAGGAGACTACAAAGTGCACCCGTTACAAAGACGAGGCCACAACCCAAAAGCAAGGAACAGACCCCTCTACCACTAGAAAGGCAAGCAAATCAACCAAGCATTGCGCTTTTTTTTTAATGAAACAGTAGGATCGTCCCCTACTGGTTATATATTAAGAAATAGAAAGAAAGTAGATACAAGGAACATCTATAAACCAAAAACAAAAAAGCAAAAAAGACCTATACAAGTTATTCTAAAGAAGCAAGCCATTGAAACATTGTGTCAACACGACAAGCCTTAGCACAATGAATGACCAGCTTGAATTCTTTCTTGAAAAGCCTCCAAACCTCCTCTGTTGTTGGAGGAACTTCATTGAAGACCCAATTATTCATAACCTTCCAAATACTCCAGCACATCAAAATGATAATCTCCATGGCAAAAGGGACATTAAGATTCTTTTTGAAAGATCTCAAAGTTTGAATCGGTCTATGATGGACATTAACACTAAGGTTTAGTTTTAGCCAGCATATCCTCGAGAAATTGCAGTGTAAGAATAAATGATTCCTGGTTTCATCCAACTGAAGGATACAAAGATCACAAGTATAGGATTGCAAGTCCATCTTTTTCCTTCTTAGGAGATCTCGAGTATTTAATCTGTCCTTCAGAAGAAGCCAGAAGAACACTTTGTGCTTCATCTGACAACGACTTTGCCAAATCCAATTGAAAATGGGATGAATCTGCTTGTGGCCAATCATGATTTTGTAAACTTTACTGGCAGAGAAGACTCCTGAGCCCCAAATGTATGTCCAAATATCATTGTCTTCAGAAACAGTGAACTGGCTAAGATACGTTTGAAGACTCTAAAATTGCTCAAAAGCCTGTACTGAAAGAGGAAGGTGGAAGGCTTCATATAAGTTGTCAGCTTCAACAGCCTTTAGAAGAGATAGTCTAATATCCATAGCAAAGGAAAAAAGTTGAGGAAATTGGAGTTTAGGGACAAAACCAGCCCAAATATCATCCCAGAGCGAGATGGTGCTGCCATTACCCACTAGAGGCCTAGAGATCCCTTTGTAAATGTCTACAAGTTTCATGATATCTCTCCACCAGAAAGAGCCTTTTTTAGCATTGGGGTTGAAAATTCCAGAAGAAAAGTAGTTACTCCAAAGAAGATGCACCCAGGGAAGATCAATCTTGTTGAAGAACTTATGCAAGTTTTTAATGAGAAGAGCTTGATTATGAGTCCTTAGATTAATCACTCCAAGCCCTCCTTCTTTTTTTGGTCGACAAACCATTTTCCAAGAGGCCAAAGATGGTTTTTTTTCCATTAAGATCTGAACCTCTCCATAAGCAATGTTTTCTATACTTATCAATTTGCTTGATAACTGCGCTGGAATCTTAAGGGTGCACATATAGAAGGTTGGCAAGGCAGACAAAACAGAATTTACCATCTGGAGCTTGCCAGCTTGACTGAGCAAAATTGAAGTGCTGATTAATCTCTTCTCAGCCCTTTTGATAATAGGCATAAATTCTGCCAAATTTGGCTTGGTGAGACTGAGGGGTAGACCAAGGTAAGTAAAAGGAAGGGAGCCTTTCTGGCATTGAAAAGTTCTAGCAAGGATAGCCATCTTTTCTTCAGACATATTGATTGGAACCATAATGGATTTATTATAATTAACTCTTAAACCAGTGGAATCGGCAAAAGTATTTAGCAGAGCTTTTAGCAATAAAAGTTGCCTAGGGCAAGCTTGAACTACCAAAAGAGTATCATCAGCATACTGAACAATTGGGAAGTCCTGAATGGCTTCAATCTGGAGCGGGAGATTAAGGAGTCCCTGACTTCTTGCTTTATTCAAAATTGACTGGAGGAGATCAGCCGCCAGAACAAAGAGTAAAGGAGAGAGAGGATCTCCCTGCCGAACTCCTCTTTTACAATTAAAGAATTGCGCTTTGACATTGCTTAAATTTCTGCTTGATCCGTTCCGCGACCTGCACAACCTCAGATTCAACGTTTTGTAAAGTTCTACTGTTCATTCATTTCCAAATATTTCACCAAAAGGCAAACACCAGACCATCGAATTATCTTTGAAGTTGTTTGTCGATTCGGCGTGACGTCACGGTGCACCAGGCCTTTGTGGTTCGGAAGGATGATAGTTGTGTCGTATAAACACATAGTCTTTGCTTAAGTGTGTGGGTGTTTCCTCCTCTTGATCACATAGACGGTAAGTTTGTTGCCCAGACCAATCTCTTTTAGCAAGGTTGTCCGTGGTTAGGATTTTATTTTGCATGAGCACCCACGAGAATAGCTTGCACTTCGGCTCAACTCTTGGCTTCCAAATAGATCGCATGTTGAATTTGTTTCTTTGGCTGACAAATTGGATTTTGTACACGCTTTTTGCCGTGTATAGACCGTTATTGGTCCACCACCATGTTATTCGGTCTTGTATGTCTGGTTGGAGTTGTTGACCACTCCGCAAGCTCCATAGATGTGAGATTTGAAGTAGTTTATGCTTTGTTTCAATTTAGCTGATGTAGCCAAGCCATCTGTGCTCCAAGAACCCTTTTTTTGATCTTGAATTTTTTCCTCGAGGATACTACATAGATGAGAGGTGCAATATTCTTGGGAGCCTGGCCATTTAGCCAACTCAAATGCCAGAATTGTGACTACTGTCGAGGCACTGAAAAGGTCAATGTCCGTTTGATCACAAGGCACTCGGAAACCATTCCATGGCCTATCATCTTGCCATTGGAACCACAACTAGCGAGGTCTAAGTGCTCTTGCAAAATGATGTAGTTCCAGGATACCAAGACCACCCAATTCTTTATGCTTTGCAATGGTTGGCCAATTGAAGAGGCAATGCCCCCCCCCCTCCTAGACTTTGTCTGGGTCCTCCCCTCTCTAGAGGAAGGCTCTTCGAATCCTGTCTATCCTATTGAGAATTCATTTTTGCAGGGGAGGATAGTTAAATGATATGTCGGCTGGGAGGACAACATAGCTTTGACGAGCGTTTCTCTGCCGGCCAGAGAGAAGAAGCTTCCTTACTACCCTGAGAGCCTATCGCCAATTTTGTCAATGAGTGGTTGGATGTCAACTCTTCTTACCGTCTGGTGTGTAGGGAAAGACAAAAGTATTTGCATGTAAAGAGCCGACCTTTCCGGGGAAACCATCTAGAATTTGAGCCAAAGAAAGTTCGTCGCATCAAATCATATAGATTTCTCTTTTGGAGAGGTTTGTGACTAGGCCAGGGCAGTCACCAAAGGCCTTTAGTATTGTTTGTAGCACGAGAAGCTCTTCTCTATTTGGGTTGGCAAAAATTGCTACATCATCTACATACAGGGAGCATCTAAATTTTGCCGAACGTAGAAGGATAGGCTTAAGGATGACTTGTTGCTTAGCCAAGGAGATCATTCTCTACAAGGGATCAATTGCAAGGTTGAATAGTATTGGTGATAGCAGATCACCCTGGCGAAACCCTTTTGCATGCTTGAAAGCTGGTCTCGCTAGACCATTTAGCAAGACCTGTGAAGATGATGTCGTGAGGATGGTCAAAACCCAATCCTTCCATTGCTAACCGAAACCAAGATTTTCCATTACCTCTAGGTGGTACGGCCAGCTCACTGAATCGAAGGCTTTGGAGATGTCTACTTTAATTAAAAAAAACACTTTGCTTTTGTGCAGACATCGGACTACGCCCTGAACGTAGAGGAAGTTATCGCGGATACTTCGCTTCTTGATGAAAGCACTATCCTTTCGAGATAAGGTCGTCTAGGAAATGTGCTAGTCTGTTGGCCAACAGCTTTGTGATTATCTTGGAGAGGCTACAGATCAAACTTATTGGCCTGTTGTGCATTGGGTTTCTTGGACTGTAAAATGATGTTGGCTTTGTTTATAAGGTGAAGCTTGTCTCATCGCAGCCTTGAGAAATCATTGATAGCATCAATGAGATCCTCCTTAATCGTTTGCCAGCGGTGATTGAAGAACAAGCCGATGTAGCCGTCCAGACCGGGTGCCTCTTCTGGATGCATAGACTTGATAGTGTCCTGATTTCGTCAAACGGGAGTTCGAGGCATGATAGAGCTCTCAAATTGGTCATTATTAAGAGAAAACAATGCAGTACTAGGCACCCACAAGTGGCTCTGAACATGGAACAGAGGTTGCCCAAGGACCGTCTGTCTCTCAAGTCCACAGATTTGACCACCCATCAGTCGAGCTCCTTGCATTTCATTGCTCCTCTGCAATCAATCATTGAGACATTCTTGGTCTTTTTAGCTCTTGGACCACCCGTGGTAGATGCATGGCATACTCAAGTAACATGGGGGCGTCTACGTTTCTAATGGATGACGCATGCTATTTCGAATTGCATTACTGCAAATGAGACTTTTTTGTTTACTGAACTCAACTATCTTTGCTCTGCAAACTTCAAATCCAACTCATCTTAAACAACACTTACCTGACAACAAACAAAAAGCTCTCCAAAGGCAGCATCCACTGCATTTCACGGTGCAGTTTTCTGGGGCACAGATGGGCTAGCACTCATGTTGATGTTACCAGGAGTCCAGGACCGGTCCACGAAAAATCGTAGTCGGCTAGCATTCATGTTGAGTGGTCGGGGTTTCAAACGACGACCACCCCCGACTTGATGTTTCGCTTCATTTCGCGATTAAATCGCGACGAAAAAACCTGAAACATTTCGTAGATATGGATGATCCAATGTTGAAACAACATACAAAGTTTCAGAGTCGAATACGAACTGTCGGGAGAGAACGAAAAAAGAGAAACCTGGACTCAAGGTGGACGGTATTTCAAACACTGACCACCCTTAATCCTCATATTTTAATTTGTTTCCCAATCAAATCACGACTAAAAACTCTGAAATAAATCACGTTGACGGGAAACGAGATGGAGAAACATCACATAAAATTTCAAGCTCAACAGAAACCCGTGGAGGGAGAACGAAAAAGGAGAAATCCGACCACCCCTGACCTACTATTTCACTTTGTTTCTCAATCAAACAGCGACGAAAAAAAATGAAATAAATCACAGACATTTGGAATGATACGGAGAATCAGCAGATAAAATTTCAGGCACGACCGTTACAAGTGGAGGAAAAACGAAAAATGTTAATTCCAGACTTGGGGTGGTCGGTACTTGAGATAACGACCACCCCAGACCTGTATTCGGCCAATTCGTGACGATAAAAAATGAAAAAAAAAAGCACAGAGGCGAATGATACAATGGAGAATCAATACACAAAACTCGAGTCCAAATACATCTGTGGTGGGAGAACTAGAAAGGGAAAAATCATAGACGAATGGTGTAGCGCTGCTTACGTGTCGGAGTTTCACTTGGTTTGGGATTCAAACGGCCACGAGAAATTCTGGAAGAAATCATAGAGGTCGAAGGTCGAGCGAAGAATGGCCATAACTCGGAGCTGGAGAATGGCCGGCACCGGCGGCGACAAGCTAGCCACCGTAACCTATACACATTGACTAGTCTGGGATCTAGGCAGTAGGGCATGCAGGCACTAACTAGGATAGAAGGCACGCTACGCTAGACCTGTCTAAATAGGCTTGTCGGACTGGTCCGACACAGGCATGGCTAGGTACTGCTCGGCTAAGGCACGGTCCGATAGACCCGGCTAAGCAACCGGATCATGTTGTGCCGGTCCGCGTGCTGGAGGCGCGGCCCACGATACGGCCCGTGGCTGATTGTGCCGTGTTGGGTCGATCCGGGCACAGTTGCGGCACGGCGGGCCGGCCGAGCGGGGAGGGGCGGCGGGGCCGGGGCGGAGCGGCCAGGAGACGGCGCGGCTAGGCGGGGCGGGGAGCTGCCGGGGAGGCTAGGCGGCTGCCGCGGCGAGGCGGCGGGGCGGGGCAGGGAGGTGGCAGCGCGGTCAGGCGGGCGGGGAGGGGCGGCGGGGGCGTCCGGGGCAGGGTAGAGGCAGGGGCGGCGAGGCCGAGCGGCGGTGTGGCCGGTGCGGGCGGGTGGCCGGGAGTCTGCGCGGGCGGCCGGGGCGAGACGGGGTGGGCCGTGCCGTGCCGGCCCGTCTGCGCTCAGCCTAGACACGATCAGTCGCACCGTGTCGTACCGGTCCGGCCCGTCTACGCTCGCACCATGCCGTGCCTGGGCAGTGCCTACAGTACCGTGCTTCAGGCCGGCTCAATACGCATGACCCACTTGGACAGCACTACGCTACGCCGCGCCCATTGTGCAACCTTGCATGGCAGCGTGGGAACTCTGAATAGGACTGTTTTGTTTTATATACCCATCACAATGACACTAATAATATTCATATCTACAATGTTGATCAGAATTTTAAAAAATTGAAAAGGATAATTAATAACAGATCTAATGAAAAAATTGCTTCTTTTTCTATTCCCTCCGATTGCAAATATAGGTCGTTTTAGACTCATGCACAAGGATTAAGAAAGTAGATCAAATGACCTTGTTGCCCCTTATTTATTCTGCATTGGAAAAGATAACTCATTAATTTGTAAGAGTGATAGCATTTATTAAACAAGGGCAAGAAGGGAACAAAAGAGAAAAAAGTGCATAGAAGTTTGAGAACGACTTATATTTAGAGAATTGTTGAGGGGGCTAAAACGACCTACATTTGCAATCAGAGGGAGTATAGTCTTAGATAAAGACGTCCAAATGGGCCGTGCCTACTGGGCCGGCCCGAGGCACGGCACTGTAGGCATGGCCCAGGCACGGCACGGCCCGATCACCGACGGGTCGGGCCGGCACGGCACGACGCCACGGGTCGTGCCTGGGTCGAGCACGTGGCACGACGGGCCGGCACGGGTACGGCCCAGCCCGGCCCGGCACGGTCCGGCCCGGCACGGTCCGGCCCGGCACGTATTTTCTATTATATATATATTTTTAATTTTTAGCTATTTTTTAATATTTTTTATCTATTTTTTTATATTTTTATCTATTTTCTATATATTTTTTATATAATTTTTCATTTTTATATATATATTTTTTATCTATTTCGGCCCGTCGGGCCGACTGGGCCGTCGGGCAGAAATCGTGCCCGGGCCAGCCCGGCACGACACGGTCACCGACGGGCCTTGCCGTGGGCCGAGGGGAAGGCACGCGAGCTGGCACGGCACGGCCTGTTACTGTAGATGGGCCGTTTGGACCGTGCCGTAGCCGGGCCGTGCCGAGTCGGGCATGTGCCGGACCGGCACGAATGGCCCATTTAGCCATGTTTGGTCTCAGAGCTATGATTGTAATAAGCCTAAAAATAAATATACAATCTTTCTAGTTAGTTTTGCTAAATATCAAAGTGATACACCATGAAGGATTAGCCATACAGGGAATATAGCTTTATAAATGTACATTCTACGCAGCTATTTCATAGTGGTTAACTAACAAAAAAAAGCCATAAGTAACACTGAACATTCATGGGTCTAGTTGGCTTGAAGCAAGTTATGGACAATACATTCTTTCATGCAACCATCTCAATATAAGCTCCACACTTCTTTTAAGAACAGCAAAGCCAGACAATCTATGATTTTAGGTAACCAAATATATGAGTAAATACTGATAATCGGCACACGTTAGGCCTAAATAAAGGTGAGAATAGTAAAATAGCAGAGAAAAACTGATAATGTACTTTTCCTAACTTGCAATCCATAGACGGTTCAAGCTTCTGAGTCTCATGATCTCAAGGTCAAGAAAAATTATGGGAAATAATTATAACCCTATGCATGCGTATCATAATTTGGACTCAAGAAAATGTACCTGCCAATGGCCATTCGCTACACATGTAATAATAAATAACACATGAGAACGGCAACCCGTTAGGGTCTTGGTTACTCAAATGGAGTCTTAACCACTGAACCATAGACGCTTACATAATTGTCGTAGGACATAAAGGTGTTTCAAGTACTACAGAGGGTAACCTCTATAAAAAAATACATCCTCATATGAATAGTAAATATATGAAGTAGAAATCCAGATATAAATATTCCAGAATAAAGTGGTGCAACTACAACCTCAGATAAGAGATATGGGAACCTCTATAAAAAACATAATTGATATATTCTCATATAAATAGTAAATATATGAAGTAGAAATTCACACATAAATACTCCAGAATAAAGTGGTGTAGCTACAACCTACATATGTGAGAAATATTAACTTTAGCATATTCCCATGTATAGCATGAACAAAAGATAACATGCAATACACCGTAATTCTTGTGGCTAAACAGATCATATTGGCAGGTACAAGTATTTATGGTTAAGGCTATTAGATTGATGCCCAATATTCGAACATCACCATGTATATATTATAAGTTCAATGCATCAATTAACCTCGTCGTGTGACATCATGCACATACATAAAGGTCAGGTGGGATCTCATATGCTCTCAGGATTTGCAAATTTTGTGAAAGCTCAAAAAAATCCAAAGGTCAAATTTGGAACATCCATTTAATATGGTGAACCTTTACATATATGTTAGACCATGATTTGCAAAAGGAGTAATATTTTAAATCATAGCCCGAAAAGGATTAGCAGACAACCATATGTGAAGATGTCAACACATCAGATTACCTTTGGCATTTTAGGAAGATATCGCACTCCATTACATACAGTATAATTTTGAATTCATCTCAAGAAAGATGGGCTCAAATTCTTTGACTTGTAACAGTCTTGTGTCACATTTGTGTTAAAAAAAGATAGAACTTTAGTAGCACACTAAAAAATGACATGGCGAAGGTGATCCCTTGAATGATGATCACCAGAAAAAATTGAAGAAAGGCTGGAGATACCTATAATTCTGGGAGGGGCTTTTATTTTTAGCCAGTATCTTTACTTAATTATCATTTGTGTCCTGCAAAACTCATATAAAAGGTCAAGGTAAGAAGCTAAATCGTCCCTAGAACCTACACCTCACAAATATCGTAAAAAAGCTCCATTTATCCCAAACTGCTTAGGTCCTCATACCTTTGTCTTCCATTAATAAATAATCTATCAATGTATATGAATTTTATATTTACAGGCTTGCAATTTGTTCATCCATGAAATTATAATTTTGAAACACATGAAACTATGAGTAACCCGGCACCATAATTAAGCTCACTCCATCAAAGGCTGCCTAAACCTACAACTGGTTCAAGAATACAATGTCTATAAATAGATTCGGGTGCATAGGCGAGAAGTGACAAAAGTCCAACAGTAAAATGCAGTGAATCTGCAATGTGTTGTCTTGCAAACTTTATCTTTGATATGAGATTTTGAAAATTCAGTGACTGCATCACCACCATCATCTCCACTCCAGTGGCCGCGCCGACGGTGGTGGGGCTGAGCTCCTATCTCTGCACCTGTTAGCTAATTGAGCCTAAAAAATGCACGAATAAGAATGCAACACAAAGGAAAAAGGGAGAAACATGAGGTAAAAGATGAATGGCTTCCCATCGATAAAGAAACATAGAGAGAAAGTGGAAGATCGATGAACCCAAGCGTAGGATAGAAGTAGTTGAAGAAGGCGCACCCAACCATCTGGATCCCCGCCGTAGTGGTGAGCGCTCGAGGAACAGCGTGTCGAAGCCAGCCGTGGTGGCGGTAGGATGGCAGATGGGGGGCTCCTCATTGTTGCCAGTAGCACCTCGCCTATCCCCATGTTCGACTCTATGCCGTCACACTCCTCCCCATCGATGCTCCTCAACTCGAAGGGCAGTGACCGTGGCGTCGAGTCGGCAACAACCTTTAGGTAATGGAAGAAGGAGGAAAAAGGGATGGGGCGATGACTAGACCACGCGAAGCACCGACGGTGACGGGTGCTACGGATCAGGCTAGCCCAGATCTATCCTCACCTGAGCCAGATCTAGCCGACGCCATCTCATTTTTACGGTCGTCGGAGCCCGCTACCGCCCTCCACTGCTAGTGACACCGCCATCCTCATTGCCTTCCTCCTCTCTGTCTCCCCCTCGATCCCGTTCTGAGCAACTGGTTCGACACCTCCCTCCAGCGCTCAGGTGAAGAGGGGTGGGGGATTGAGAGGGACGGTTTGCATCGTGAGAGTGGCTTGCCGATGTCAGATCGCTGGGAGGGGTTGGGGAAGGTGGAGGGGCGAGGAGGAGGCAGATGGAGCAAAAAATGCTAGAGAGACGTGGAAGAAGGAGGTGGCGACGATTTTGGCTCCGCCGACTAGAGTCTTCCTCCGGGACAGGAGCGAGCGCCAACGTCGGGACCCACCTAGTACGAAGCCTGTGATTAGTAGGGGCCCACCTATTAGGAATAGGAAACTACAGTGAGGGAGAGACTTAGGAGGCTGCCGAGGTCCGAGCCACATAGGATATAATTTATATTTCGACCGGCCATCCGTGCGAGCACGCCAGCGTGATCTCTTTTAGGTGGACACGACGCGACCATCCGGTGGTGTTAAGGCCCAGAAAAGGAATGACCAACGCCCTAAAGACCAGCAATCCTCAATGCATGGGCCTCGACAGACATGGCGCAAGACGAAATCTCATCCATAAGTTGTCAGTGAAGAATGGGTTAGCAAGTAGGAGAATTTGGACTAAGCCAATGTATCGAGAGGAGATATAAAAGGAGAGTTGCTAGGAGATGAGGAGAGGCTACAAAACGATGTATTCATTTTGAATATTGTCTTCCTCTTGCCCTGCCAACGTCTGCTTCTAGTTCCTGCTTCCTTTCTTCTGATTCGATTTCTTGCAAGTCGCTAACAATATGGTATTAGAGACCCTCCCTGTGCCAATCTGGATCCACGGATTGCTCCACGCCCATCCCTATTTCTGCAACTCCAGTCTTTAGATTTACATGTACTGGGCTAGAGGATAGCCACTGTGTGTGTGGTATCGTGTGTGTTCTGTGGACAATCCGATAGCGGTGGTATATAAGCCAGGGTCGAACTCTGTAATTGGCATCAAACCAGAAATGTATTGAGACCGGGAATGGTGTTCCTCGGCTGGCACCGTCTTCCCCAAGAACTCTCCCTCGCTCTTGCTCTCAGTTGATCTCTAGATTCCGGCCGGTCTGTTACACAACTCTATCTAGGCAAACGCTAATGCCAATCAATCTGCTCACGTGCGTGTTTTCGGGCCTCAGAGGCAACGAAGCAACAAGAGAGTGTCCATGTAGGTCTCTCATGTAAGACCGACCACCCCTGGGTTGATATTTCACTTGGTTTCGCAAATCAAATCGTGATGAAAAATCTGAAAAAATCTAGTACACACTGGTCACCCCAAAAAAGAGAAATCTTGACTCAGGGCGGACGATATTTCATATACCGACCACACCTGACATCCTAATTTCACTTTGTTTGGTGGTCAAATAGCAATGAACTATTCTGAAATAAATCAAAGATATGAGGAATGAGATGGAGAGAGGTCTTCACACAGAATTTCAGTTTCAATAGGAAGGGTGGACGGTATTTCAAATACCGACGAGCCCTGAACCTTGTATTTCAATTTGTTTCCCAATCAAATCACGTCTAAAAGTTTAAATAAATCAAAGAGATGGGCAATCAGATTTTGAAAGATCACACTGAATTCCAAGCTCAGTCGAAACCTGTGGAGGGAGAACCAAAACATAAAAACTCTAGGATTGGGGTGGTCGGAATTTCAAATATTGTCCATCCCCTGACCTCCTAAATTCACTTTGTTTTTCAATCAGACGGCGATGAAAAATTATGAAATAAATCATAGTAATGGGTAACTAGATGTAGAAACATTTCACAAAGTTTCAAGCTCAACCACAACCTGTAAAAGAAGAACAAAAAAAAGAGATAAATGTAGACTAGGGGTCGATGGTATTTCAGAAACCGACCACCCCTGATATCCTATTTCACTTTGTTAGTCGATCAAATCGCAACAAAAAATTCCAAAATGGAGAAATGACACACAAATTTTCAAGCACAACTATGACCTGTGGTCGGTGTTTCAAATACCAACCGCACCCCTGACCTGTATTTTCAGTTCATTTCACAGTCAATTTGTGTTGAAAAAAGCCTGAAATAATTATCAAATGTAATGATTCAATGTAGAATCGCTGTACAAAATTTCAGATCCAAATACAATATGTGGAGGAGCTTTTAACTTGTTCCAGTATTTTCTATTTCTTGTGTCAAAAACTCTACATCAGCTTTGGGAATTTATGCTTAAAAGAAAGAACTATGTCAACAGTGAGCACACCATCATAGTTAGATAAAAAAACAAGAGTCATGTAGCGCAATCGAGCTAGTAATCTATATGCCTTGGATAGCCTAGCTGTGGTTCTGTATGCCTGTGCTCATGTGTTCCAGAACTCCTATAGTATTGCTCAAACTGAAGACGATCACCAGCCTACTGAATTTTCAATAACAGCTATTGCTGTGAGCATAACTTTTGTCATTTGGTTAAAACCAATAGACACAAATCTTCCAAAGTATATACAAATTGTTTGCTAATCCCAACCTTCGAAAGAAATATTAAGAGGATAACCTTCACATAAAAAAGACAAAATGCTCATGGTTGGCCAGTAGAGTCGTAATGGGCTAATGGCAGCCCTAATGGGAGTGAAAGAGAGGGTGATTGCCCAAACCCAGGTGTCGCCCTTCGCCAGGGCCCTCACCGGAGATGACCAGACGTGATGCCATTGTGGACAGCAGCGCCACGGCGGCGCCCCCACGGTGGACCCCCGCAAGACCACAACGGTGGCACCGAGCAACACCACTGGTGGACAAGCAGGACGCCATGAGCAACGTCGCTGCCAAGGAGGTCCCCACTGCGGCAGCACCCGAATTGCTGGTTCTCTATGCCCAATCCAAACTGAAATCCTTCAAAGGCTAAGGGAAGGCTGAAAGTGCCTAGGGGGGGGGGGGGGAGTGAATAGACTTTTCTGAAAATTAAAACTAAAACAGAGGATTAAATCTGCCGGATACTCCGGTGAAGGTCGGATACTCCGGTCTGGTCCGGAGTATCCGGTCTAGTCCGGAGTCTCCGGTATATACAGGAAATCTAGAACAACTACGAATTAAAGCAAGTAGCTAGAATCTATAGTTGAAGCTAAGTCTACTAGATATCACAGAGCTAAAATAACAATTAATACTAGGATCACTAGGGCAATTTGTATGAAGAATCACAAATTCACACGATTAAGCAAATTACACAAATAAGAACGTGAGAGATTATCCCAGAGTTTAGCCACCTCACAAAGAAGTGCCTACGTCTCCGTTGAGGAGCTCACAAAGAGTCGGGTCTTTTCCAACCCTATCCTCTTCTAGCGACCACAAAGATCAAGCTAGAATTTCCTTACTCAATTCGAAGATGATTACAAACTTCCCATGGCACTCCACAAAGTTTGGGTGCTCTACGGGCGATGCTTTGCCATCTAGAAGCACGAAGCTGCAAGAGTAATGATCACAGCGAATGCCCGAGGAAGAACTCAATACTCAAGTGGCTTAAACCCTCTCCAAACACAAACTCACTAAATTTTGCAAACTTTGCACTAAAGGTGGTTGGAGGGTCTTTGAATGCTCTTAAAGTGCTCAAAGAGTGTAGAGTTCACCAGCAACAACAAGCCTTAAATGCCATGGGATGTGGGAGTATTTTATAGCCCTCTCTCAAAAACTAGCCGTTATTGTTCTGTCAGACCTAACCGGAGTATCCGGTGAACACCGGAGTATCCGGCCCTAAATCCAAAAACGGCGTCAGAACGGTCACATAACGTGTCAGAACTAGCCGTTACAATTATGTTAGGTTACCGGAGTCTCCGGTCCTGACAGGGCTTTCAAAAAGACTAAGTCCGGAGACTAGCCGGACCCTCTGGTCTCTCCAGGTACCGGAGTCTCCGGTGTTCCGGTGAACACCGGAGACTCCGGTCTTTTTATCAAAAAGATTAAAAACTAACCGAGACACCCCTACCGGAGTCTCTCTCGGAGACTCCGGTTAAAACTTATCCTCTTACCGGAGTATCCGGTGAACACCGGAGACTCCGGTCTTTTTCAATTAAAATAAAGACTTAACCGAGACTCTTTGGCGGAGTCTCCTTCCTAAAAACTCATAAACTACCGGAGTATCCGGTGAACACCGGAGACTCCGGTCTTTTTCCAATAAAAATAAATCGGAACCGAGACTCTCTGCCGGAGTCTACCTCGGAGACTCCGGACTAAACACTGAGTACTAGAGTATCCGGTGAACACCGGAGTATCCGGACTCAGTGAACTTTTGCAGAACTAACTCGGTGTCCGTGGGTGAGTGTGTCTCTCAACTAGTTGGTTCTAAAGGATATCTTGAGCATTGAGACATTAATCAAGCAATCAAATGCAACCCTCTTAATAAAGCAGCTATCCTAGACTCAATTTCAAAAATAAAAGAATTTAAATCCTATTGAGTACTCTTAGTTGCTTCTCCTTTTGTTTCGACGTGTGTCAAACATCATGTGTCTTCTCAACTAATATTTAAACCTATTCATAACTTAGATAAACATATTAGTTCCTTAATTGTTTTGTCATCAATAAGCCAAAACCCACTTAGGGGGCCTAGATGCACTTTCAAAGGCACAACAATATCTCCGATGAAACCGCGGTGGATGATCGAGGACGAACGAACTCATCTCGCTGAGGTAATATAGTATCACTTATTTAATTATTCACCAATTTCTGAAGAGCTTCTTGATCTAAACAACACGATTCGATGCAACACGTTGGGATATAGGCAGTCTGGCCTAGATCCGGAAGCTTGGCCGGCAATCTCGCTGGCGGGGAGGGTGTCCTCATCGTCTCCGGCGTGTTCCAAAAAGGGGGAAATGTTCCCCAGGCTGCTACAGTCTTCTATGGGTCAAATGAACAGGGACCCGGCCCAGCCCACTGGGACACCAATGTTTGGCTACTCTCACACATACATATACGCACACTCCTCCCAGCTGGTGCCGCATCCTTGAATTTGGATCCCTAAGGCCAACAACCAACTAGGGTTAGGGTTCCCAGCAACGAGAGAGGAGATCCGACAATTCGGTTTGGGAGCGAGGAAAGCGAGACTTGTGAATCCCCCTCCACCTTTGTCAACTCTTTTCGCTCAAGTTCTGAAGGCGGTTCCCATGGCGCGTCCTCAAGACCAAGATCAAGGGAGGCTGTGGGGGAAGAGAATACCAGAGGAAATCTGGATGGATAAAGAAGATCTCCATGGAGGAGATCTGTAGAGAGAGCGTGATTTGAGCCACAAGCTTCAACAAAACTTTGCTGCTCAAGGTGAGCAAGGGGGCTCCTGTACCCACACGAGAGATGAACTCCACCACCGTGGCCATGGTGGCCGGGGGGGGGAGCATATGGTGACTCAAGACCACAGTTTGGCCAAGGAGGCTGCGGATCTGGGGCTGGAGACCATAGATCTGAAGGTGGTTTTGGGGGTACATGGGGTAAACAAGAGGGAAGGCAAGAAGGGAGATTAGCGGACTGGCAGCAGGGCGGCCAACACTAGTGGGACGCATAGTGCCAAGGATCCAAAGGTAAACACCCAAAAATGACCAACCCTATAGAGAAAATTAGGTGCTTTAGATGCCAACAAAATGGCCATCATCAGGCGGATTGCACTGATGAACCACTTTGTTTCAAATGTAAACAAACTGGCCACATAGAGGTGAATTGTGCTACTAGGTTTGGCAAGACCAAGAAGATCTAGATGTACGAATTCACCACACAAAACCTTGGCTTCTACTCTATGCACATCCCAATAGAGAAAGCACAGGTGTTCCAAACTTATGGACTGATGTCTGTCCTCATGGGTGAGGCAACAGTAGAAAAAGATCGAGCAGAACTAAAGCACCTCATTGATCCCAAATGAGATTGGAAGGTGAGGATGCTTGATGAAAAATAATTCATGGTAGTGTTCCCTAACAAGGAATCCTTAACAACTTTCATGATGTTTAATTCTGTTGAATTGGCCTTACACAATCTGAAGGTCAAGATCAGTAAGTATGGAAAGGACCCAGATGTTACTGATGTACTGAAATCCATTTGGATCAAACTTTATGGAATCTCTGCTTTGCTAAAGATGTGGAATCAGTTAAGGAGATCACCTCCCTGGTGGCTAAGCCCCTGGTGGTAGATGAACTCAGCCTTTTAAAGAATAACCCAATTAGAGTTAAGGTCTTGTGCAAAGACCCTCACAAGATCAGGAATTTTATTGAAATCTTCTTTAATGGGGATGAGCATCTGATCAGATGCATCATGGAATGCTTTAATGACAAGACCCCAACAGGAGACACCCCCAGCAAGCAAGATGAGGATGATGACAAAGGGTCAGATGATGATGATTTATCTGATTTTGATGAAGAATCTAGTCATGGTGACTTGGCAAAGAAAGATATGGAAATTAAGGATAAGAAACGTCAAGCAAGAAATCACAAACCAATGGGAAAAGGGAAGCAAGTGCCTGGGGGGGGGGGGCTATACCTCCAGAAAACTGCCAGGAAATCACTCTCCTTGCATCATTTGATCCAATTATAGGAGAACTTAAAGCTTATAGTAAAGTGGAGGTGGGGGAGAGCCATAAGGAGTACCCCTCTCTATCACAAAGCTTAATTAAGATAGGGGATAAGCCCTTGGTGACTTATTCTACCATGGAGGCAGTTCATCACTCCCCTTTAGAGTTAGCTTTAGCTCCCCTCCACCAGGTTACAAAGGTAGACTGCTACATGGGGGAACAACACAATCTTGGAGCAGGACAGTTGGAGGTTCATCCCAAGAAAGAAGGTCAATATGACACTGATGCCCCCCCCCCCCATGATTTCCATGTTCCTGATGGAATGCTGCATGTTCATAATCAGAAGGGCCCCCACCTGATTTGTGCCAATTCTTGGCCAAACCTATCACTCACACAAGACATTAATACCGAGCATCTTCATTTGAATTAGGAGGTTCACACATTTGATGAACTGCAACCAACTGAGCCTATGGGAGAAGAGGATGACAACTTTGACAATCTCTCACTTGTTAGCACCAGGACTGTGGATGATGACAGCTCCCAAGGATGGGTGCATGCCCAAAAAAAAAAGATCAGAAATCCCAAGAAAAAGGGCTCAACTATTGCCACCAGAGCAAGCTCCAAGATCCCCAGAGATGACATACCAATTCAAGCCAAAGCTATAAAGAGAGCTCAACAAAACAACTCAACTGCAGGTACTTCTTTATCACCTAACCAATTTACTATTCTAAACAACTCTTCTAATACTTATATTGCTAATGTCATCCATGAGTTAGATTTAGTGGCTGATAATATTAATACTCAAATTGATGCCTTTAAAGCTGAGGAAGTAGCTAGGGCTAGGATTGTAGAGGTAAATTATAAAGCCTTCCTGCAAAAACAAAGTGAGCAGGAAGCCTAATTGTGGAGGGCTTGGAAGAAGATATGACCGTGGAGGTCAACGACAACAGCGTTAGAGATCTTGATAATTCTAACTTAGGAGCTCTGGAGCCCACAAGGAATGGAGCTATACACAAAAAGGGGAGAGGCAGACCAAAGAAAAAGAACAAATGAGGATTCTCTTGTGGAATGCTAGAGGGTTAGGCAAACCAGTAAGGAGAAAATAGATAAAGGATTATATAATGCGGGAAAAGCTGGATATCATAGGCATCCAGTAGACTATGAAGAAGGACTTCACAGCAAAAGAACTTAAGGACATAGCTGGGAATGAAAACCTTGTTTTGAGTTCTTCCCTGCTCATGGTCACCCTTGAGGTATCCTTGTTGGGGTCAAGGATGACTTGTTGGAAGTGGAGCAGAGTGTGGTGCACCAATACTTTATTCAGTTAACTATGAGGATGAGAACCACCAATCTCAGATGAGAATTCATCACAGTATATGGACCTAAAAATCATAATACTTCCAAAGACTTCATCTGTGAATTAGAGGGGATCTGTGACAAGATGTCACTACCTCTTCTTCTGGGAGGGGATTTTAACCTTATTAGGGAGGCATAAACATGGCCAAATGGGCCGTTCGTGCCGGCTCGGCACGGGCCCGACTCGGCACGGCCCGGCTACGGCACGGCCCAAACGACCCATCTACAGTAACGGGCCGTGCCGTGCCGGCCCGCGTGCCTTCCCCTCGGCCCACGGCACGGCCCGTCGGTGACCGGGCCGTGCCGTGCCGGCCCGGGCACGATTTCGGCCCGACGGCCCGACGGGCCGAAATAGATAAAAAAATATAAAAAATGAAAAAATACATAAAAATATATAGAAAATAGATAAAAATATAAAAAATAGATAAAAAATATTTAAAAATAGATAAAAAATATTTAAAAATAGCTAAAAATTAAAAATATAAATAAAAAATAAAAAATAGTGCCGGGCCGGACCGTGCCGGGCCGTGCCGGCCCGGGCTGGGCCGTGCCCGTGCCGGCCCGACTTGACCGGGCCGTGCTGTGCCGGCCCGTCGTGCCGCGCGCTCGGCCCAGGCACGGCCCGTGGCGTCGTGCCGTGCCGGCCCGGCCCGTCGGTAATCGGGCCGTGCCGTGCCTGGGCCGTGCCTACAGTGCCGTGCCTTGGGCCGGCCCAGTAGGCACGGCCCATTTGGACGTCTTTAGGGAGGCACATGACAAAAACACTAACAACATACATAACAACTTGATGGACCTCTTCAATGGTTTTATTTGAAAATTTCACTTAAGGGAAGTGAAAAGAGCTAGAGCCAAATACACTTAGACTAATAAACAACTAACCCTAATAATGGTGAATTTGGATAGATTCCTTATGTCCTGTAACTGGGAACAATATTTTCCCTTATGTCATGCATGGAGCTTGACTAGGGTTGGCTCTGACCATAACCCTATTTGTTTGGATTCAGGGGAAGCTACGGTGCATAAATGTAAGTATTTTAGCTTTGAGAGACAGTGGCTCCTAGTTGATAGTTTCAAAGAGAGTGTCCATTAAAGGTGGTTGGAGATGAAAGGGAGAAGACATGTTAATGTTTATTCTATGGATAAATGGCATGGCAGCCTATGTGACATTAGGCGGTTTATGAGAGGTTAGCATAGACATAATATTGGTGAACAAAACAAAAATAAGCATGATATGTTAGCTCAGCTTGCTATGCTGGATAATAAGGTAGACTCTGAAGGGCTGGCCATGGAGGAATGAGAGTTTAGATAAGTTAGAGGAAAGCCTTGAGAAAATCCTTTCCATGGAGGAGATTTTCTAGAAACAGAAAGGTGGAAAGACCTTAATTAAAGAGGGGGACAACAATATTAGATTTTTTCATCTATTTGCCAATGGGAGGAGGAAGAAGAACTTGATCATGTCCATGTAAACTGATCAAGGTCAAATCAGTTCACAAGAGGAGATTAGGGATCATATTTATGAATTCTACAATAACCTCTTTGGATATGAATCCAAAGGTGGGATGAGGCTTGTTGATTCTTTCTGGGACAACCATAACAGCCTGCCACCTGATGTCAAAGATACCTTGATCTAACCTTTTTCTACACAAGAGATTGAGGAGGCCTTCAGGGGAATGAAAGAAGATTCTGCACCAGGGCCTAATGAGTTTACTGCTACCTTCTTTAGAGTCTTCTATGACTATGTCAAGGAGGACATCTTTGACATGTTTGCTGACTTTCATGTTGGGAACTTGGATATGAAAAGAATCAACTATGGTGTCATAAAATTGATTCCTAAGGTCAAGGAAGCCAACACCATCAAACAATATAGACCTATCTGCCTAATATTTACTACAAAAATTTCACCATGGTCCTTAAAAATAGACTGACACCAGTAGCCAAGGAGGTTATAGGCCCATGTCAAATAGCCTTCATCAAGGGTAGCAACATTTTAGAAGGGGTGGTGATCCTTCATGAAGTCATACATGAACTAAGAAGAACTAGGCAGCAGGGGGTGCTAGTGAAAATAGACTTTGAAAAGGTCTATGACAAGGTCAAATGAGATTATCTAGAGGAAGTCATGAAAGGGAAATGGTTCTCTCCCATGTGGATTGATTGGGTTATGCAGTTTGTCAAGGGGGCAGGGGCAGAGTTTACATAAATATTAATGGTCAAAGAGGACCAAACTTTAAAACTTACAAGGGATTAAGACAAGGGGACCCTATCCCCCTTACTTTTTAACATTGCAGCAAATGCTCTGGATGCCTTGATGGTCAAAGCTTCAAACAAGGGCCTTCTCAGGAGGGTGATTGACCATCTCATTCCAGGTGGGATCACCTATATTTAATATGCTGATGACACAATCCTGATGATTGATAGGTCTAACGGATCTATCCTTAATCTTAAAATCATCATTTACTGCTTTGAATAGATATCTAGACTTAAGATTAATTTTCACAAAATTGAGGTATTTGGGTTTGGTATGCAACAAGAAGAACAGGAAAGTGTGGCAAAAATGCTAAATTACAAACCGGGATAACTTCCCTTGAATTACTTGGGTATTCCTGTGTCTGAACACCATTTAGGTGATGCGGCCTCAACTGAGATCCTTCCAAAAATGATCAAAAGGTTAGACTTGTAGAAGGGCAAAAATCTGACATATGGAGGCAGATTGACACTAACAAATTCCTATCTCACTAGCTTACCTATGTATACCATGGAGTTTTACCTCCTTCCTAAAAGGGTTCACAGGAAAATAGACACTATCAGGTCTAGATTCTTTTAGAGGGGGGCTAAGGATGTGAACAAATACCACATGGATAAACAGACTGCCATCTCCAGGCCTAAGGACTATGCGAGCCTTGGTATTTTAAACACTCTGATAATGAATGATTGCCTAATGGTCAAATAGATTTGGAAGATTTCATCTGGCTCTGAGGACATCTGGTGTAGACTGCTTAGGGCCAAATATATGCCAGATGGTAATTTCTTTTCATCTAGACAGATAGGCATCTCTCAGTTTTGGAAGTGCTTGCATAAGGTTAAACACTTATACCAATGGGGAGCGGTGTACAAAGTGAATAATGGTAATAAATTTTCCTTTTGGAGAGATGTGTAACTTGGAGACACTCCCTTAAAAACTTAGTTTCCTCATCTATTTAACCTCTGTGCTGACCCTGATGTTGTGGTCTCTGATTGTTAGTCATAACGAATGGGAGGTGCAGTTCAAAAGGAGTCTGATCACTAGCAATTTACTCCAATGGGAAGAGTTGCTGCACATACTACAACATGTTCAGTTGAATGCTGATGAGGATGAAGTGGCTTGGGCTCTAGATAAATCAAGGAAATTTATCATCAAATCTCTGTACAGGTTTCTCGCCTTTGAAGGGGTGTCTTGCAAGGGGGCAATGACTCCCTGGTCCTGTAAACTCACTTTGAGAATTATGGTTTTCTTGTGACAAATATTTCACAATAATCTTCCTGTGTCCACCTCCCTCAAAAAGAGGGGTGAAAAGGGAGCATGAATTTATGCTTTGTGTAATAGACTTGAATATGCAAACCATATTTTCTTTGGATGCGTTTTGGCATAATTCAATTGGAGTGCTCAGAGAGACAGTTTTTGTTGGAATGGGTTTCCTGTCTTGGCAGCCGACTTATGAGCGAGCTGGCTCCCAAAGTATTTCAAAATCTCTCAAAAGCTAGGTCTTTTTCTTTTTGCAGGGGTTGCTTGGGCACTTTGGAGGACGCAAAATTGCAGGGGTTGCTTAGGCACTTTGGAGGACGTAAGACACCATGACGATCAAGAAGAAGTTCTCCCACAAGCCTGTTAAAGTGTTGACACTCGTTGTATCCTTCGTACAAAAATAGAGTATCCTTCTCAGCGAAGATGACATAGCCAAGGTGAACACGGCAGTAACTCAGGTCCGGGAGTGGCTACGGAGCTTTACCCAGCTGAGGGTCTAGATTCTGACGTTTGTGAAATTTGATTTGGTGTCTTCACTCAATCATGTAACTTCTCAGCATGTTTATCCGTTACTCTATCACTTTGATGGGTGTGCATCTCGGTCTGCTGGTATCCCCGGTTATTGCTTTTGTTTTAATTTTTCTTTTCTTCTAGTGTATTGTGAACCTATTTATTAGCTTTCAATGTAAGTCAGGGTTTTCTCCTTTAAAAAAGTGAAGGAGAGCATATGATCGCTTTCATATTTTAACAGTTGTAACTAAGAAGTTGGTGAAAGATCTGTTTAAACAGACACGAAGAAAGTGACGAATTTTCGCTTTAAGAGACCGTGAAATTTGCAACCTACGTATTTATATTCCCATGGCGCATCAACATCTCCGCACGTTGTGCCTAATGTTATCACATCTAATGATAATATTTTGCTTTCACCTAGCGATATTTCAAATGGGGGATGTAGCTCAAATGGTAGAGCGCTCGCTTTGCATGCGAGAGGCACGGGGTTCGATCCCCCGCATCTCCAACTTCGGGGATTCTTTTTTTCTCTTTTCTTTTGCGTCGGCATCATCGCTTCTTCTACTCTCCACTAACCACGCACATGTACCCCACGAGGTGAAAGCTTGCGACCGCCGGCGGCGGCGGCATGAGATGAGCTTCCTGCTCCTCTCAATCCACGGACCCATCCCTTTCTTTCTTCCTTTCATTTCCCTCCATCCTTGCTGCCCATTTGTTTCCTCGCCGTACCAATCAGTCAACCGCCGGATGGCGTCGTCGGCGTTCAAATCCACCACGCGCCGCACCCTCCACTCCTCCTCCCACGACCGCCCCGCGCGGAGGGACCCGTCCCCCTGCGCCCGCAGCTCCCGCTCCCGCTCCCGCAGCGTCAGCGCCGCGCCCCGTGCCCGCTCCCTCCAGGAGGGCTACGCCAACACCCGCACCAACCCGCTCTTCGACTGCGCCGCCTCTCAGACTCCGTCTCCGCCACCGCAGCTGCCGGGGACTGCTACTAGCTCCGGCGGCGGGGATGTGGCGAGGCGGGACAGAGGGCGTGAGCCTCTCAAGGGTGGGGGACGCGGCGGAGGGAGAGCGCGGTCGGTGTCCGTCGCGCCTCAGCGGCCGCGCATCGCCTCGGCGGCGTCGGTGGACAGTGCTCGCTCTGTCGGTGGGAGGAGGGTCTCGCGGCCGCCGTCGGTGGCCGATGACGCTCGCTCGTACCGGGGCTCCGAGGTCTGTTTCTGCCTTCAGTTCCTCTGTCCACAAAAGCTTCGCGCTTTCCCTCGTACTATTGGTTTGCAAAAATTTTAAATTTCGTACTTTTACATCATCAAGCCAGTAGAGTTGGGAAATCTGCAGAGTAATTGGGATTCAATCTGCATTCCATCCCAATAAATCTAACCGACATCACGTATTGCCAATTAATCAGAAGTTTTTGTCTTGTCAAATTTGGCAGACTGATGTAGAAACAAGGGACATGACAAGGAAATTGCAGTCACGGACGACTCAATATTCAGTTCTGGAGGTGTGTAAGCTGGTTCTTGTCTTGTGGGCCATAAATTGGATGGTTTTGATACGGTGTAACTATGTACTTTAAAGAAACCTGTATTCTCATATTTGAAGTAACGCCCTCACAGGGCAAACATAGGAGAAATGGAGCTCATGCATGTTGTTCATCTCAAGGGTCAACGACCCAAGTGGTATATGAATAGTTTGTGGAGTTTGATAAAATGATACATGCCATGAGGGTTTACTGGCAACATGAACAAGATCAGTAACTTACAGTGTGTTTATTTTACACAGAGGTGCCAACAAATGGATGAAACTACGCATTCCGTATCAAGCACTGTTGTTTCTTCACCTGGTGATCATCTTGAGCATGTAAGAATTAGTGAATCACTCATGTCAAGCTAATATCCATTGAAATTCCTTGGTGTAGCTATGAACTTGCTAAAGGATGGCTTTGTCCCTTTATGTCTCATAACTCGAAGAAGTGGCAAACATGCATTTTTTCCTTTTCTAGGGTTATTACAATGGATATGCCAATATGATTCCCCCTTGTGTCTCTGAGTTTGCAGCATGTTGTCTTTGCATTTAAATATTTCCAGTCTGAAAAATGACTTGCCTAGAAATGTTTTGTTAGTCCTGCTTTCTCTGTGTAAAGGAGAAAAAGTTGCCTTTCTTTCTTTCCATCCTTTGCTTTGGATTTGATTTTGCTGTTTTACTCTACTAAGTATATTATGCTTAGACCCTTGGTTCATATTTTATTCTCTTGTGCTAAATTGTTTGTGATGCTACTATTCTTCTGTCATCAATAGGCCATTTGGCAGCAGAACCATTCAACCGTCCCGGTAGATCCAGTTCTGGACATTCCTCCGGAGTTCGATCCAGATTCTGCTGAGTTTATCTCTGACATAAGTGATTATGCAACAGAATACCGAAAGGAAGATGTTGTGGAAATCCCTCTTGATTTTGATACATACGCTGCTGAGCTTGTTTCTGACATAAGGCACAATGCAGCAAAAGAGCATTGGGAGCAAATGGAAATACCTCTTGGGTTTGGTCCAGATGCTGCTGAGCTGGTTTCAGACATACTGCACCATGGAACAAACCAGCAACGAGAACAAATGGAAATTCCTCTTGAGTTTGATCCTGACACCTCTGAGCTGGCTTCTGACATAACAGAGTATACAATAAAACTCAAACAGGTCTGATAACTGTTGTGCCAACTGTGTTGTGCCTTTAGTTAAATGCAGTTATCAACTATAACCTTTTACTGCTTGATTGCAGTCACATGAACGAGCTCGAAAGCTTCGGGCAGATTTGGCTGTTGAAGAGCAGCGGGAACAAGAGCTGAGTAGAATGCTAAATGATATAGTAACAGTTCCAAATTTTACCGAGACACATGAAAAACGTCGAAGAAGAAAGGTAATATACTCACTATTCCAAACTTTAATACGATCCACTTATCAGTAGAATCTAGAGATTGATTTGTATTCATAATATGAAATCTTGGGCTGCCTGTTTGTAACACTCCGGGGACCTCTACAAGCCCGAAGCGCTACTAACTTACTGGCCCGCCGAACAAGAAAATTTCGATAGCACTTCTCCTAAAACTAGAGGTATAACTGGCCAAACACCACATAACAAGAGATAAATATATCATCATACTAACGGAAGTAAGCATCCAAGTAAGAGGAACATGCCTCAAACATATAACTATGCCACAACGAGACAAATAGACAACGAAACCACTAAGAGACCCCAAACTGACATTATAACCAAAAAATACAAATAGGTGGAGGTGACCATGCATAAGCCGTGCTGCTACCCCTCCCGAATGCTCGACGTCACCTTATGGCGCACCTGGAAGATAACGAGGGTGAGATTCGGAAATCTCATCAAGTGAAATGCTTTAACAAGCGATTGAGCTACAATTGATTAAACATTCATCTTTAACAAAATGATATTAAGCTGAACAGGTTAACATTATCTGGAAAACATAAATAAGCCTGACGATACGACATCCACATGCTATCATCCACTAGCTAAGATTTCACCTTAGCAGTATCATCCAAAACGATATTAAAGACTTCCTGGCAACATAAGATCGACATTGATACATTTAAAGTAAAGATATCCATATGAATACACATGTATACATATGTCATGCTCTTCCTTATCCTTACCCCTCCACGGGTAGCGTAAGGGTGTGCACTGTACCCCTTATCGGGTAACATACAGTGTCGTGCCGGTACGGTCGCGAACACTGCGTGACAGAACTTCCAATGCGTGAGATGGATATATGTATGACACGCTTCGTGCATAAACAAACATAAATTTCAAGAGATTGTGTATGTTATGCTCTTCCTTACTCTTACCCCTTCTCAGGTAACATACGATGTTGTACCAGTACAGTTGCGGCCAGAAGATGACAAAACTTCCAATGCATGAGATGCATATGTATAACATGTTTCATGCATAACCAACAACATAACTTCTAGGATATGCTTAAGACTTCAAAAACTGCATAATTATAATAAAGAACAACTGCAAAGCGACGAAACTCGCTTTATCCACTTCTTAATTCAAGATTCAAGTAAACTTTAGAAAAGTAAATATTAAAGCAACAAATTCATACATAAATGAAAGACATACTTCCAACATATGAATATACTTCAAATATTGCATACGAAGAGTATGAACATATGTAAGTAAATGACATACCCCACTACTTTTACCTCATAATTCATGAAATCATCAAATCTTCAGAAAGTAGACAGAAGCAATATGTAGGGGTGGGCAAAAATACCCGAGACCGAAAACTGAGCCTGAACTACCCGAGACCAAACCCAAATTACCTGAAGACCGAAATTTCGGGTATGGGTCCCAGATGACCGATTTTTTTTTTTTTGGGTATGTTCCTCGGGTACCCGAGATACCCGAAATATCATTATGTTCTTTTCATTTAGTGTTTATGGAGAGGAAAAGTGTTTTTTTTTATTTGATGTTATACTGTTTCGAGAAGAGACATATACATATATGTTCCTGTAGCGTCTGTTCCCTCATTTAGTGTGTGAATTGTGATACATTATACAAGATTATGAGACTCAATTTCATTATCCATCAGTCAATATGGGTAGTTTAGGACAAACAAATTTGATAAGGTAGTAAGCGACAACTTTACTAAGGGTGTGTGGTAAGCTGTTGCTTTTTTTCTTTTTCTTAATAATTGTGCATAAATCTAAAACATGAAACCAAAAATAACAAAATGAGTACCACATAAGAAATTGGGGTATTTTGGGTATTTCGGGTACACGAACCGAAATTTCGGGTACCCGAATTTTCAGTACCCGAATTTTTGAACCATATTTTGGGCACTAGTTTTAGAAGACTGAAATTCAAAATACCCGAAATACCAGACTGAAAATTCCGGTATACCCGAATGTCCACCCCTAGCAATATGCTTTATAGATTATTAGAGAATACAACAATTAAAAGATGGAGGTAACAAAATAACAAATTATAGCATAACACAATCACTACATTCACTTGCCTTCACCGGCGATGAAGACAGCCACTAGCTGCGTCTCGAGACGGCACCACTTGAACAAGCGCACACTTAGCACAACCACAACACACAAAAACAAATAAATACTTCCTACGCCCGAAGACCCCGCGAACACAACATATGAAGTTTATGGGAGAATATTACCCTCGACAAAAATGCCACTGATTCAACGATTACTCCTAATCTGCTCAATCGAAAAGAACAAGACCAACACCATCGGAAAGATAACAATGAGACCTACCACTTATGTTTTAACCAAAGTGTCGAATCCGATATCGATTAAGCCTTAGGATCACATTAAATCGTTGCACGCTAAACAGATTATCGTAACACTAAACCGACGCCGAAAACGATCGTCGCCACACAAATCTACAAGCTTCAAGGATTACGAAGATGTCACCTTTGGAGCGAGATCGTGAATCAACGACGAAAACCGGTGAATTCACCGAAAATCCTCTTCTTCTTCTTCCCTGGTTGGCCAGCCCCTTATCCTCCTTGCCCCTCTGCTCCCACTGACCCTCCTCGGCTTCGGCCTCTATTGGCCGACTGCGCATGGCGGTTAGCCGGCCGGTGGCGCGCGATGGCAGCCCGATGCACACAGGTTGGCGCGGCGGGGCGGTGACGGTGGCAGCCAAGGCACGCAGGGGCCCAACAACAGTGACCGCTGGGGTGGGTGGCTGGCCAGCGGCAGCAGGCGGAGGTGATGACGGGAGGCAGTGGCGGCAGCCACGGCTGAAGCGGCGGGTAGTTGGGTGCGGGGCACGCTGGAGGCACGTCGGCGGGGCTGCGTGGCAGAGGGATGGTTAGCGGGGCGGCTCCAGGGCATGGTACCACCGACAGCGGTGGCTAGGATTTGGCACGGGCGAGCCAGGCGTGGGGGGTGCTCGGGCCAAATGGGTCGGGATTGGGGTGGCGATCGATCCCACTCGGTCTTATCTTTTTTTTCTTTTTTATTCAACTGACTAGATTTATTAGGCTCGTTACGGCTTCACTGAGTATCCAAACAAGACGATAGATAGCAAAACGGAATAATCTCGACGTGATCTACGCATCCACGGTCTCCTATCATCCATCCGAGCAACAGTTTAAAAGGTCAAAATTCGCACTCCTTGCGAATCGCACAGTCAATCTTTGAATTTTCGTATTTTGGGGGTATTACACTGTTCCCTTTTCCATTTGTGCTGACCTTTATATCTGTGTTGGGGTTTCAGAGTAGTATAGAAAGACTGAAAGCGTCAAGGCATTTAGCTGAAGAGGCAATGAATTATTTTGAGGAATGTGTTTCAATTTCAACAATGGATAGCACTGATTTCTCATCACCTGAGGACCCTCAACCAAATCCAGTTGTGAGTGTCCCACCAAAGAGCAACAGTAGATTTTTCCACAAAGGGAGATCAAGCTTTCAAGAACCGCACACTCCCACTGATCAACATGGCCATCATGAGGTTGGTTATTCGATTTTCTCTGTGCTTGGAGTCTTGTTCAAGTTCGCTCATTGGGGCTATTTTCAATATCTTTTTCTATTCAGAAGTTCAATATCTTTTTTTTTTTTTTGTGGAGAAACAAAGTTAAAATGTAAACACACCTTTTTAATCGATTTTGGATATGAAAACTTGCTGCTTCTTACCATAGCTTATAGAGGTCCCATGAGGTCCACTGCGCCTGAACTGGGGATCATCCTGAAACCCCAACTGTGCTATGCTTTATGGCGATAGGTTGTCACAAATCATAACATCATCGGTGATTGTCATCTTTCTCTAGTTGTTTCCATACTCTAGGATTATTTATAGTGATGTTTTTTGTCTGATGTATGGATTCATAGAATATCCTCATCTTGAATTTTTCCATGGCATTTTAGTAGAATGGCATTTATGGATTTTTTTTTTCCTCTCAGGAATCTGACAAGCAAACCCAGTGCTCAATTAGCATAACTGGATCTGATGTGTGTGACAGTGTTATCTTAAGTCATACAAATGGTTTGAAAATTAGAAGCAACTCCAGTGATATTCTGGATGGCTTTGACACTCCACAGAGCAGAAGTTCTTGTTTCTCTTTCACCACTGAGCCAGCAAAAACTGTTGAAAATTGTGATGTTTGGCAATACCGTGGAAATTTTGGAAGGGGAAACAATAAAGAGCTAAGAGAGACGAGGCCTAGTTATTTTGCTGATGACTATGTCTTCCAGAAAGCAAATGCAGACTTGTTAATGGACATGGTAGCCTTTCAGAATAGAATAGAATACGGGGGGCTTCTTATCTGTAACATTAGAACATTCTGACAGTGTACAGAGCAAATAATGTGCAATGGTAAAAAGAACTTAAGTAATTATCATGATATAGTTATACAGATATTACCATTGGGCAATTATCTGTGTTGTATGTGTATTCTCCATCTGTTTTTCCCCTGGTGAATGTGAATTTTTGGCGACTGCTATGACATGATATCATGCTTCTGTAGTAATCATGCAGGCTATTTTGTTTACTTGGAATCTTGGAATAATTTGCATCATTTAGCACTATAGGAAGGAAGAGCTATTAGATTTCCCAACAGATGAAATTCCTGTGTTTGTGAACAGAGGTTGATGAGATAATTGTTGAAAGTTGAGACTGCCATACTTACTTTTATATTCTTTTTTTATGCTTTTATATTCTAAATCCAAGTCACGGTGTTTGTTGTCGACGTTGCAATTCAATATATGCTATTACTGAGGTTTTGTTTGTTGTGAGAACGTATCATGTTATAATTATCTTTAGAGGGTATCATGTTATCGTCGCACTCCTCTCCCTTACATTGGATTGCAGACTTCTTTATCCATTGAGTGGTCCATGTCAATTCTTGATTTTGTTCTCCTTTTGCCCGTCCTCATGAAAAGTGCAGGTTTGACTTATGCTATCTTATATTATATCACCACTATCTCATTTAGCTTGTTTATGGAACCACTGGTGAGGATATTCCTTTAGTACGTGGGCGGTTGTATCTCCATGTAACTTGCAAGCAAGCATGTTGCTGCATAACGGGGGATATTAGATGGAAAGGTTTGGAATTTCTTTGTCTTGGTTCAGGAAACTGGCAACCTAAAACTTTGTACTTCATCAACTCAAACACCAGTAAAAGTAGTTGAGAAACGAGGTTAACTACTGAACCAAACACTCGCCTGATTACCTCCACTACAAGCAACATATTTTTGAGTTTTTTCAGGCTCCGGAGTTCGGAATACTCAAATTTCTGCACGGAACTTTCTGTTTTGCGTTCAATGGTGTTCAGCCTGGTTGATTGTCCTGGATACTTGTCTTGCTGTATCTCAATGTGAACAAGCTGGATATAGAGTGAGCTGCAGTAATAATTTCAATGCACTTTAATTTCATTTTCGTCGAAGGGAAAAACAAAAGTTATTTGTAGTACTTATGATTAGTTTCGTACGAGATCTGCACGTTTTTTTTTAGATGGCGTGTCTTTGTATCAATAGAAGAGAAGACGAAACACAACAGTACCAGAGCTGTGCAAGTCTCGGCAGCAACCTTGCCAGCCATGCAGATAAACAACGAGCCAGCATCGGAGTAACAGTTGTTTTCGCCGCAAAGTACTAGCCAGCATCGGAGTTCCTATGGGATATTTCAATTGATTTCTCATGCGGCCAGTCTTGTTTCACATGATGATTCTTTTTTCTGAAGCAATGTTTCACAAGATGATTAAGTTACTGTTTGATACAGCTCTACTCTAGATTTTTTTACTTTGCTCCAGAAATCCACGATGGAGCATTTGTGTCATGGAGCTAGAGCTGGTAGCGAAAGTGTTTGACTAGTAGGATGACTCTAAATCTAATATTAAGAGATTTTACAAGGAATTGTCAATGATACCTTTTGGTGTTGCTAGTATATCAGCTATCTGAATTTAAAACAATTGATTTTGTGTCAAGTTTGGGTGGTTCTGAATTTTCCAGAGTTGGTCAGCACGTGTCATGAGCCTTGGCCTTCCTGCTGAGTGAATCCAGCTACACAATTCCTTTCTTGCCATGAGCTAGATCACTGCCGTATCCGGGTGCTACTCAACACCAATCGGATTGTGCACTCATCACATGTTTCGGCCGGTACAAAAATGTGATCTTCGATTGTAATTCCTGTGCAAACTGAGTTGCAGCTCCTGTTTACCATCTTGGCAATTCCTATTTCATCAGTGCTCTGATGCTCTCTACATTCAAAGGATGTACGGCAGCATTTGATCACCTGCCGTCGTTTTTGACCCATGGAGGCACTACAAGACGGGCTGCTCTGCCTGAACGAGCGATTCTTGGCTCTTGCATGCGCAACGCGCCTGCACTAGTGCTTCTGTTTCGGCGACAGGTGCCGACGCCGGTGACCTGTACTTGCAGGGCAGGAGAGGAGGGACCCCATCCCAAGGAAGCAGAGAGCCGGCGTCGTGAGAGAAAGGAGCCAGCGGCTTGGGAATGCAGTGCATGGGCGTTGCCATTTGGACGCATGCAGCTAAACATGTGTGCGCCGATTACGCAACAATGGCTGTGCTGTGGCGCGCGATGCTCGTCTCCTTCTGCTGTAGCTCCTCTGGGGCCACGGCTCAAACCCAGAGGCGTCAGTCTTTCCGTCTCCTTGCATGTCTTGCTTCCAGACTTGGGGAGAAAAATTTTATGACACCCGCCCGCGTAAGACTCCGGTGAGATTCTCATCTGCATCGTACACATATGATCGCACGATCCGTGCGTGTGCATACATACGCATGTGGGGACACATGTCACAACGCTACATGGATCTTTACGAAAGGTCTGGTCCCATAAAATTTCTCTCCTATTGGAGTAACATATTCCACGAACCTGCAGTGAGCCCCAATTTTGGAGTATGTGGATTTTTCATGAATCCTGTGGGAGCTGAACCTTTTGTTTGGGGGAAGAAATTCATGCATTTGCAAGATCGATTGCATGTTTTGAGACTTCATTCGCACTGCTTGGTTGGGTCTTTAATCTTGTCAGTGTAAGTGACCTGCCATCTGCATGATTGCATCCTCAACGAGGTGTCTGTCCCTTGCAGGAACGCACACGCTGGCCACCACACAGTAGAAACGGCAAAAGAGGCCTTGCCGTTGCCAGTTGAGCGGCCTTATGTGCAAGGTTACAAGGAACAGGGTATCATGTGAAATCAACGGTGGGAGGTGATTGTGCAAATTTTGACCAAAACCCTCCAACCTCTCTTGCTCCCGACGCGGTTCCTCTAATATAACTGCACGGGATGATACCACCGCCGACGCGCAAAGCCTATGACCTGTCTAGCTCCTCCTCTATAAAACCCCTCACCTCTTTTGCTCTCGCTCCTCCTCTATAAAACCCCTACACCTTTCGACTCCGATCTTCGTCGGCCATTAGCAGTAGCAAGCAAAATACCAGCATCATCAAGGAGGAGCCAGTGGACAAAGAAACACACACACAGGGAGAGAGATCGATCATGGAGAGATCTCCTCGTCCTCGGACATCTCCTCCTCCTCAGACATCTCCGTCGTCTCCTTCCTCGTCGTCGTCCAATTCCTCCTCGTCGATCTCCAATCCTCCCCGCAAGAGGGCGAGGACCCAGAAGAGCCAGAGCAAGGCCAAGAGGCCCAGGAAGGAGGCGAGCGGGCAGACCAAGGAGGAGGACTCTGCTGATCCTCCCAATGCCACCACCGGGAAGAGGAGCTCCATCTACAGGGGAGTCACCAGGTACTCATCTCGCCATCTGCATGCCTTCCCGTCTCTTCTTGATTGCGAATTGCCTGCGAATCCTTCATTGCCATTTAGTTTGTCAAGAACAATTCTGACTGAAGTGGTTGATCTACAGTCCACAATTGCGCAGAGTATCCATTTTTTGCGGTTCATGATTGCCTTGATTGCGGATCTTCACTTGCATGTTACATTCATCGATTCTGGATCCCAAGCTGTCTGCTCCTCTTTTCACTCCTGATCCTTAGGACCTTGTTGAAGGCGCGGCAACATGCTCCCCGGCCGCCTCTAGAATTCACAACTGTCTCTTTCTTTCTGTTCTTGTTCCACCATATATTATTTTGTAAAAAGAAAAGGTCGTTTTCTGATAGCTAGGAAGTAGGAAGTTAGTTGATCTGCATTACTGCCCACTAGTTTTGATTGAGATGGTCAATTTCTTGGAGTTCTTTTTTTCGTTCTTGTAAGGCAAGTGCTGCAAATTTGTAGATTAATGCTGCTGCTGCTGCTCACCAATATACACGTCGCATTGCATGCGTGTAAACAGGCACAGGTGGACAGGCAGGTTCGAGGCCCATCTCTGGGACAAGCATTGCCTCACCTCGCTCCAGAACAAGAAGAAAGGCAGGCAAGGTGAGCACTACTTCTGGCATCACAAATGCATTTACACTTGCTTGAAGAAACACTGGGTCTCAAAACAAAGGATTTCAAGCATTTTACATAATTATGTGTTCCTTCTGAAAAATGGTTCCTCATCGTTTTTTTCAAAAAGGAAAAAAATAGAAAGTCTAATACGAGGATTGTGCAGTGACACCAATAGAAATCCAAGGCCCTTGTCTTGTGCAAGGATCCTGATACATCTGCCATTAGTATAAAGCTCAGCTTACAGTGCAGCGAATTTTTTAAGGCTGACATTCTGACCAGATTTTCCTGTATCTCCTTTCTTTTTTTTCTGTTATCTTTGGGGGACCTTGCCTGGTGATCTGCATGTGGCTGTGATCTACTGCCTGATGCTACCCCTCAATAGTCTATTTGGGTAAGTCCCACAAGTACTGAATATATCCAAGCTGTCTTGCCACATTCAGTCATGTTACTTGTCGCCAGATCATCTGGTGATCTGCATCCCTGTCTTAATATGAAACCAACTGTGTATTATCTGCAGGGGCTTATGATACTGAGGAGGCAGCTGCTCGTGCGTATGACCTTGCAGCCATCAAGTATTGGGGTCCTGAAACAGTGCTGAATTTCCCTGTAAGTTCCTGCTCCTAGAAAACAGACTGTTCTTACACTGCTAAAAGAATCATCTATAGCTTATGGGGAAATTCGTCACTTCTGGCACCGAAAAAAAAGCCATGTTGCCCATTTAGCAAGAGGCAGGCAGAATGTATCCTATTCCTAGCAAACTTCTGTATTCTCTGCATGACCAAACAACCCAGAGAGTCAAGTGAAAATGGCTCTTTTCTGCTGAATTATGAGCACAATACAACTAGTAACAAAGATGACATTGAGATCAGTGGCCTCACAATTCCTGTCGGTCGGCTTGTTGTAAGTAGATGTAGGACACATAAAAACACAGACAAGACCAGCCTTTAACAATGTGTGGTCGTAAGCAGGAGTAACAGGCCGTCACAGTTTGTTTGTTGTTCGTATGCATATTAGTCATTGAATCAAATTAATTTTGGAGAAGCAAATATGATACATTGCTGATGCAGGTGGACGATTACGCGAGTGAGAGGTCGGAGATGGAGGGGGTATCGCGGGAGGAGTACCTGGCCACCCTCCGCCGCCGGAGCAGTGGCTTCTCTAGGGGCGTCTCCAAGTACAGAGGGGTCGCCAGGTACCAACTAACTAACCATCCAGTCTCAGTGTACTCTATCTCTATTTTTTTAAATACCAGTACAACTCGTAAAAGTACGCACATACTCATACCATCCCGCGCATACATTCACATGACACACACTAAAGACCGGAGATATAGAACTTAAAAATTAACGAAGTCACTGTATATAATCTCATTGTCAATAAGTGTGTTACTTATGACTAAAAGAAAATTCCACCACAGTGATCATAAAACACACCTGGCGAAATCAAGTGCCAAAAATGGAGCCGAATGGGGCCCATACTGGAGTGGAGTGACTCCGGTGGACAGAAACATTTCCTCTGTAGTCAGCTGACACGCCCTAAGACGATGCCCATCTGTAACGTCAGTTGCCAAGTCATACGCCAGCCATGTCATGCATGGCACATGGCTTCTTTCCTGTGTAGTACTGTAAATGATCTCTCTATACACTCTGGATCTGTATTACATGAATCAAATTTATTTACCTGTGTTCATTGTTCAAAGATGCCTTGAATTTCATTGAAATTATAATGATATATTCAATCTGGTATCCTCTTTGATTTTGTCCAGGCATCACCACAATGGAAGGTGGGAGGCTCGGATTGGGCGAGTCTTTGGAAACAAGTACCTGTACTTGGGAACATTCGGTATGGCCTGTGTTCCTGAACACTAGCAGTCCCATGCTCTTTGTTCTTCTTTGAGCAAGCTAGTTTCTACCAAACATTTAAATGCTACCATTGTTTGTTGAAGAATTGTCCAACTTACTCTAGGGGTCACCTAACTTTAACCAAATTTTATGATCCACCTAACTTCTACACAATTCAATGGCTTGTCTTTCTTTGTTCCCCTTCAATGTAGACTCGACACTCCCCTTATTATACTGAGCTACTCAGATATGGGTGATATTAACCACTTTGTAGTTGTTTTTTAAAAGGAAAAAAGGGGGAAAAAGTAATGGGTCTGATCATCCATCAAATCAGATAAGAATATAGAAGCATAATTTTGAAGCATTTTTCCTGGCAAAAAAAAGGTCCTTTTCTTGACTGCTCACTGGATCAAGACCATGACACCAAGATACTACTATCATGTAAGCGATCCCCAGAAGATTAAGAGACTAGAGTCCAGCTTGCCATAAAATACCAGCATAAAACAGGCAAGCTGTTGGCTAATTACCAGCCAAAACGACATGACTTCCAAACTCATGTGACAGGCACGTGATGGGAGTAGTCACCTGCCACGCCACTGCCAGTAGTAGTGATAATAAGATGGTGCCTAGGGATCTCCAATTCCTCATCACTGCCGGCCTTTTCTTTTTTTCACTTAGCTGTGTGACTCAGCACCAGCAACGACCAACCAGTGATCTCTTCACGTGCATCAAGCATGCCCTCTGTCAAAAACTAGATCAAGATTCAAGATCAAGATCCAAACTATACAACTATTTTCACCGCTATTACCATCACAAAAGAGTGAGAGAAATTGGTTAGCTACTTGCAATGAGTACGGACGTGTCCATTCATTGAAACATGTGCAAGTAGCATGCAGGCCACAGTCAGTTAATTCGAACAACCAACCATAGTGTGCAATTAAGTATATACCACTCAACACAAGTGTATCTGGACATCTGATCATCTCATGAATTTAGTATTCTCATACCAGCAAACACACCCGAATCTGCCACTGACCATTTGCCTTATACTCTAAGATGCACTGCACTCTTACAGCACTAATATACTCCATTCGATTGCAAATGTAAGTCGTTTTAGACTTGTGCACAAGGATTAAGAAAGTAGATCAAATTATCTTGTTGCTCTTTATTTATTCTGCATTGGAAAAGATAACTCGTTTATTTGTGAGAGTGGTAGCATTTATTAAACAAGGACAAGACGGAATAAAAGAGAAAAAAATACATAGAAGTTCGAGAATGACTTATATTTAGAGAATAGTTGAGGGGACTAAAATGACCTACATTTGTAATCAGATGGAGTACTAATGAAGATACTTGGGAATTTTTGCAGTTTGCAATTTCCCGAGATATTAGTTAAGTCATCACCATGCCAAAACTTTCATTGTACCAAAACTGCATTGTCTCGGTCTTGACAAGTGATGTGCTCTCATTCAGACAAACTTACCAATGTTCTCTTCTCACAGATACCCAAGAGGAGGCGGCTAAGGCCTATGATCTAGCAGCCATTGAATACCGAGGTGCCAATGCTGTAACCAACTTCGACATTACCTGCTACCTGGACCACCCGCTGTTACAAGCACAGCTCCAACAGGAGCCACAGGTGGTGGCAGCACCGAACGAAGAAGCTCAACCTGACCGGAGTGAAAATATGGACCAAGAGCAATCTTCAAGTGAAGCGAAGACGCCTGACGAGATTGCAAAGCCCCTCGCAGTCAACGACGTCATCGAAGAGAGCTTATGGAGCCCTTGCCTGGATTATGAACTGGATACCATGTCCAGAGCTAACTTCAGCAGCTCCATCAATCTGAGCGAGTGGTTCAACGACACAGCCTTTGAGAGCAACATTGGGTGCCTGTTCGAAGGGTGTTCTGCAGTTGATGAAGGCGGCAAGGATGGTGCAGGCCTCGCAGAATTCAGTTTCTTTGAAGAAGGTGATGATAAGCTGAAGGATGTTTTAGACCTGGAAGAGGGAATACATCCTCCAACAATGATCAGTGTGTGCAATTGATTCGCCTTGTGCTTGAGTGTCTGTGATATCCGAGTAGGTTTTCACTTTTCAGGTGTCCAGTCTTGGGTATACTTAATTGTCTAATGCCATAATGCAAATGCTGCAAAGAAGCTGAACTTCTTGTAGACTGGCTTGGCAAAGTGGGAGATTCTTTGATAGAGCCCCACGGGCCACAGCATTCAACTTGGCATTAGACAAGTGTGTTACTATCCCTTAATTCTTTGAATTTCCTCCAGAGTGGTTCACTAACCTCAAGAGATTGTCTCACTTAGAATAGATTCAACTAATCGCATTCTGATTAGTCTGAAGTGGATTTAATGGTTGTGTAGTATTACAGTTTTACAAGGATGTAATCCTAATAGCTCCAGATTAAAATTCTGGCAGTTGAACTTGATTGATCTGGTGAGTTCGTTTATGAATGCAGAAGGAACATAGCTTTTTTTTTTTTTTTTTACATTCCAATGAAAAGTAATCTTAAGAAGACTTTGTGTAACTTTATTCCATACATATGTGACATGTTTTTGAAAAGCAGATAGTTTTTCCAGAAAATACTTAAATGTAATTTGTTACCCGTTGCCCAAAGACATAAAATGATAATTACAAAAAATGTAGACAGGTACTGTATATGGACTGGAACTTTATATTATAATCAATTTACACAGTATCACATCTTGAATATCCAGTAAAAGAATGAACAACGTATTTAAACAACCTATCAACAGGTAACAGTATCTTTTCCTGTGAAGAACAAACAGGGCTACCTTCTTAACATGCTGAATGATGGCATGTTTTGAATACTACAAATGCCTCCGAGTGTAAGCTCTTGCTCTAACTGAACTCGTGTAGACTTTACAACCTCCTGATAAAATGGAAATAAGGATGACCAACTGAACAAGGTGATCGAATGGGAAATCATTAGTAATGCAGATATTATTATCTGTGGTGAGGAACACTCACATTGAACTCCATATAACTAGCTCGCCTTGCCAGCCACTGAGCATCAAGCATCTGAAATGCTACACAGAAAAGGTTATCGAAAGCGGTATCGTCATCTTCAAGTTGTTGGACAAAGCGAACACCAGCTTTTGTACTCAATTTTCCTACAAAGAGGTGAAAAAGATAATGTGTAGTTTTGCATAGATTACATGCTTATGAACCAAACTCTGAAGGCAGTGGAGAAAAAAATGGATCCGAGTGAAGACTAGAAGAAATTTAGCAGTCATTGCATTCATTTCACCTGATTGTAGATCCAACATTTGCACTAACATATAAGATATGTTTACACCAGCTACTGCAAAAGGATATTCCCATTCAGCTCTCTTGCCATCCACCTTGTGTAATAGCCTATGAAAGGAATCCTGCATGTAATAGCAACTACTGACTATTAAACACAACTGAGTCACCCACTAATGGCCCATCTATAGAGTAAGTGTCCACGGTGAATAGAAACATACTGGGTATTGTCTGGCGAAGTATACTAGATTTTCCAAGGACATGAATCCACCAGCCCTGCAAGCATGATAGTTCAACATAAAAATCATCTTGGTTCACATAACACATGATAATTCGTCATGAAACATCAACACTAGGGAAATGAACCTAAAATCTGTTGCTGGATCGGAGTTCTGCCAGCCCATCTCTTTCCACAGATCTGATTTCAGAGGAGGAGGTTGTCGGTTAGGATAAGCCAACCTCCAAAGTTCTTTCAGAGCATCCTGTAACAGAAAAAATGGTACTTCTAACTTGTACTGACTCTTTGTTCACGAATATCAAGATATTAACGATTTTAATTATATTAATATCACTTTCTAAGGTAGAAAATTAGCATTCACTTGGATTTGATAAGGAAAAGGATGACATAAAGGTAAACTGTATACAGAATGAGAACCTGATGCTTGACAGAGGAGCAGTCATATGGCACATCCAACCTTTGTCTCAACAATCTCAATCTTTGTTCCTAAAAAGTAAGTGAAACTGTCAAAAGCCATAACACAGTGTCAAAACAAAGTTGAGCAATGTAAACACTACTTTAGCAAACCTGAATGAAGTCAAGAATAATATACATAACAATGCTCTCTAGAAAAGATAAAAATTAAGGGAATAATGATTTCTTGATTTCCTTTTTAAACATGCATGTCAGCATCTAAGGGAGAAAGCCAATTGAAAAAGAAAATAACAACACAAGTGACATGGATACGCTGACCTTTTTGTTCATAATTGTAAATAAAGTAAACAAGTACGAACATTTGTTTCGCACACACCTAAAAAAGAATATGTAGATGCAGAGGGCACCAAACATCTAAATATGCACCAACCAACTCATCCAAGAGTTTATGCTACTAGGGGAATACGAGAAATTCTACTCATACTAATAACAAAATATTTCGATGATAATACACTGCTACTTTCTAAACTCTTGCTTTCAATGGAAGGACTCCCTTCCCTTTTTGTTGTACAGTAGTCCAAATGAAAACAGGACTTTTGCAAATTCCGCTGTACCTGTAATGGACTGAGATTAACTGGAATTTGACCATTTTGTGAACTTTGGGAAGCAGAAGAGCAACTGAAGAGTCTTGCTAGCAAAGATCCAAATTCAGAAATAACAATTACTGCATAGAGAGAAGTGGGCTTTTCAGAACAGTGAAACTTCAGAATGGCAGGAGTGACAATAGCAAACACAGCATATTACGCAGACAAGGATGATATAGGCGAACTTAAGCGCAAATGATACATAAATTCTGTAGGTATAACCAAATCCTTAACTAGAAGATCTTCTATACAGAATACAAACTACATTTTCTTATCAAAACCTACACTGTTCCATGATGTCCAAAGCACTAAGAGATAAATGTGAGGAAAATAGATGTTCTCAGAAATAGAATTATCAGCGGCACCCAAGTTATAACTCATACACATTTGGCCAAAGATGAAGAATCTTCCCAGTAGGAGTATGTTCTTTCATATACCTTGGATAACGCTACAACATCTAGCTTTTCTTGGATTAAGGTTTCATGATTTCTCAGATTAAGGTTCCATGATAAATACCTATCTTTCTTGCAGACTGAGCAATAAAAGTTGATAGAAGATGTGCCCAACGAAGGCACTCCTGCCTTTTCCCATCCCAGAATTCTGACCGCGTAGTAGCTTCGTATCTCTTTAAACAAAGTAAAAGAAAGGGCATATAAGAAAACCATGAACTAAAATTTGGTCAATGACACAAGCATTTCAGGAGAAGCTACTAACTTTGGACTTATCTTCTTGAGTATCTACTAGAAGAGGTTCTGTTATGGAATCTGGCATTGTTGTCTCCATATATTTTTCACTTGTTTTATCAGTGTCAGCACTGCAAGGCCTTCTTTTTATAGCTTTTGAGGCCATACTAGCTGGCTGTATGAATCATGCCTGCTGTGAGAGAGATACGGAACAATATCACAAAACTTCACCAGAAACAACTAACCAATAGAGAGCAAGACTAAAAAACATTGCTCCTGGTCAACAAGAATCCCAGGAATATATTAGATTTTATCCTTAAAAAGAAAGGCAAAACCATAGATACTTCTGACAAACAAAACTTGACAGTTCCCAGTAAAGAACAAATTGAATGAACCAAATTTATAGTGAAACTTGCCTGAAAAAGTTCGCAAAATATAGTGCAACGATTCGAGACCAGAAAAGTTTAACTCGAAGAATGGTACAAAACCGAGCAGACCCAATGGCATCGAATTTACGCCCAATTCATCAAAACGATGGGATCAATTTTGACCAACTCGCCGCCACTCGGCTGAACAAAATTAACAACCTAATTGGCCTCAAAGGTGGCAAATTTAGCCTCTGAGCATCGCCTGGAAGGCAGACAATGAGATCAGAATTTAGATCGCCTCCAGCCCTCCGCCAGCGTATCAACCACTTCACACAAAATTTCGCCCCAAGGGAAAAAAAGGGCGGGTAAGTAGCAACATTGCGTCGCACCGCGATTTGCTTACCTCGCGAATCGCCGCGCCGGATGATTGAGATCCGATTCCAGTCAGCAACCCTTCTCATTTCTTCCGCAGGGTGGCGAAGTGGGTGGGGGTGGGGACAGCGCGTGAGATCCGCGTCCGCGGAGGACGACGGTATTTTCCTTTCTTTTAGGGGTGTTCATGCAAACATGTCACGAGACAGACGTGCTAGACTGCTAGTACTATCTACCCCTCCAAGAATTTAAATTTGTATACATGACCATTTCCCTTAGGCACGCACATGGCTTAGTAGGCCATCTCCGATATATATTTTAAAAATTTATTCTCTAAAATATTATTACAATATTATCTAATATTATTATAATATTTTTTAATTTTCTCAGCAGCTACCATATTTCTTACCATCTATTACTTTTCTCCTCTTTTCAGATATATAATCATCATCTGTGAACAATATTTAAGTGAAGAGAAATGTATAACAAATTTGATGTACTCCAGTGCTACAGTGCAGTTGGTGTGCAACACTATAGCACTAGAAGCCACCTCTGCTAGAGTGTATTTGGAGGCAGCAGAGACGAAATTGATTATCGCTATGGTGATAAAGAGGTAAATGCCGTCTCTATTAGAGCTGACCTTAGTCCATCTCCAGCATTATCAGCTTTTACTGATCCACTTTCGTATGTGACTAATGTATCTATTCTTTTGTTGGTTTCATTGGATGGATGAATGCTTTAGCAGCTTCTCTATCTGGTGCTATCGAGATAGGGATACGAGAGGGCATATCTCATATTTAGGTATTTTTTTATCTTTATTACTATTTATAAAGAATGATTATAGGATTAAAAAGAGAATAATTAGATGTAAAAAATAAATAGTCGTTTAAGATGGAAAAAATAAAAAGTATTGTAAGTGTTAATAGATGTTATAATAATATTATATGGGATAAATTTTTAAGTATTTGTTAAAGATAGACTATGATTATTTATTTACATTGATATTTGTGCTGAAAAGGTAAGTAAAAAATAATAGAGTTGAAATCAACTAATGAATGAGTAGTATAAGACGAGACATGAACAGTTGAGATAACCCGTGCTTACACGAGTGCATGCGGAGTTTGCATTTTCCGGCTTGGAGCCTTGGACGGCTGCTGCTCACCGGCGAATTGGCAACCACCGTTGGATCATGCCGCGGATGCCACCTACCGGTTCCCGCCACAACGCCCCAGGCATGGTGCTCCTCCCTCTCCTCCTCCTCCTCCGCTTCGTTGCCTCCTCCTCCGCCACCGCCTCATCTCGTTCTCCGGCCACCGCCCTCTTCGTCCTTGGTGATTCCACCGTCAGCTGCGCCGCTACCACCCTCCCCATCAACCTCACCTCCCCCTCTCTCTCCGGTCTGTGCCTCTTCCCCTCCAGCCGCCGCTTCCTCCCCGACCTCCTCGCCGCCAAGATGGGCCTCCCTCCGCCGCCCCACATCTCCACCCTCAACGGCACCGCGGACGCCGTGTCCAGGGGCGTCAACTTCGGCGGCCAGTACGGCGAGGGAGGGGTCTTCCGCATGGGCGCCGTCGGCCAGCAGCTCCGCCTGGCCGCCGAGACGCTGCAGGTGCTGCAACTCGAGGCCGCCACGCCGCGGGACGCGTCTGCTGCCGCAGAGGGCGCGGTGTTCGTCATGTCCTTCGGCACCGATGCCTACGCGCGGCTGCTCGCACGCGGACCCGAGGCCGACGCCGCCGCGCCAAAGCACGGCCGCCGCGGGTTCGGACGCCTCCTCGCCGACCGCATCGCCCGCACCGTCTCAGTGTTGCGACTACCCCCAAATCTTCGCATCCATAATTCACAAAGCATACAAGAAGAAGCTAAGCATGCTTCGCCGACGTGCAGGAGCTGTATGAGGCGGACGTGAGGAGGGTGGCGGTGATGGGGGTGGCGCCGCTGGGGTGCGCGCCGCGCGTCATGTGGGAGGGGATGCACCTTCTGGACGGCCGCAGCTGCGTGGAGGAGGCGAACGAGCTGATCCAGGGGTACAACGCCAGGCTCGCCGCTCAGCTGGACGACCTGCGGCCGCAGCTGCCTGGCGCCGACATTGTGTTCTGCGACGTTTACAAGGGGATGATTGAGATCATCTCCAATCCCGGCAGATACGGTAAGGATGAAATCTTTCCACTGCACTTTCAGTTGCTTCAGAGAACAGAATGGGCCTCAATTGTGCTGGTCTTCAGTCATGTGATGAAGAATTTCAAATTTCAGATTAAGGAAACTGCATTCTGCATTTTGGATATTGCATTCACGACCTTTTACTTCAGTCATGTGCGATGAAGAATTTCAAATTTCATATTAAGGAAACTGCATTCTGCATTCTGGACATTGTATGCACAACCTTTTACTTTTATGCATAGCTATCAGCAAGGCACAAAAATAGAGTGCCGAATCGATCACTGACAAAAACTAGTGGGTGACAAAGATCAAATTCCAACATATTGTTCTAGGTTACTTAGTAGCACACTCTCCATCCTCACCATGCATTCTTAATTCTGGCTAATGTTATGCTCTGCAGCATGCACAACTAGCCTACTGCGGTCAGCAGTCACGGTGGCCGATCATAAGATTCTTAGCCGATTTTAGCATACAGCGATGTGGTTTCTGCAAGCCTGTAACTAGGTTTTTGCATACATTCTTCAGACTTTTGTTACTCCTACGAATATGTCACACCTGATTTTTAAGAGAACAAACTAGATGTATTTACATATATATTAGGATCAAATTTTCATACATACAGTGATTTTATAAGTGATAATATAACAGTGTCATTAAATAACAATAAGATTCATTACAAAAGGACCCGTAGGTCTTAAAGAAAATACTACGATAACTTCCAGCAATAGCAGGTCTTTCATCCATCAACACGCGTTGTCCGGGGGAGCGCCAGCCTACGACATGGTCTTCAGGTCGACATCTTCTCTCGCCTAGAACTCAGCTCCATCGCCCGGGATGTCTTCAAAATCCTCACATTCTAAGCAGCATCAAGAGGTTGGAAGAAAACAAACGTGAGTACTCAGCAAGTGTGGAAAAATATGACATGAAGGCTTAAGATAAGGCTTGACTCTGGTTTACTGCATCTATGACATCCTAATCTAGGACTCAAAATGACATATCAATCCTATTTACTTTGTGTGGTGACACCAACATTAAAGTAACAGCTCATTGAATTCCATCTGACTACTAAACTCACCAGATATCTCATATCCTGCTACCAACTCATCGGGGTTCCACCACCCGACTATCCAAAACCAACCATCCAAGGTCCCCACTAATTATGAAGAAGTCCAAGCCTGCTCTTGACTGTGAGCACCACTGATCGATCAGTTTTATACTCTGCAGAGTTTGCACATTTTACCCACGAGTCGTGATTCCTGTTTTGCTTCACACTTCCGGGGTGTAGAGCCGGGGTCTCACTACAAGGCCTTTACAAAGCGCCTTCAAATCCATATGCTCCCACTAAGGTTTCACCGCTAACAGGAATTTCATCCACTGCAGAGGCCCCTCTTGTGCCACTCAACCGTTCACTGGTGCGTACAGAATAAGGAGAGCATCTAATTAATTAGCCAGGCTGTACCCATATAAGCCTCGTGATTGCGTTGTTATGCCGGGTTACAGGCTTCACAAACCGGTCCTTAGGATCTACAGCAGGTACTTGCACATCACCCAATGCGCACACAACATCCATACCATTCAAACCAACCTGCCTAGATCCCTATAATTAAAGTTGCTACAAAAATTACCAAAACCGGTTCATATTGCATAGAACATTATTCAGATTAATATTTAAACCACCTGACTTGACAGCACAACTAAGCATTTCTACCCTTGACACTTAAACTATAACATAGATGACAAGGACAATAGGGAAAAATACTAGTAAACCCTAAACAGGGGATTCATATTGACCAGCATGCATCTAGAAAAATAAAAGCTACACTTTCCTACAATAGGATCAAAGTGATCAAGGACACTTGCCTTCAACCGCTGGTTATTCAAACTCCTCGAACGTCTTGTCCTGCAGGTTCACATGCTGCTCGTCTCCTATAGCAATCGCGCACACTGGAAACAAACAAACACAAACCTCTAAGAACAGTATACAAAACAGTAGCAATGCACTATAAAAAGATTACTAACGGATAGTGCTCGCTGCTACGATCGCGGGAGCACAAGAATCGTCTAAATCGGAGCTCGTATGAAAAAGTTGTGAGAGTTTTAAGCTACATGGGCTTTTCTGAAAAAGTACTAGGGCTAAATTGTAAAAATAGAAAGTTACAGGGACTTATTTGTAAAATTTAGAGATCTATTTGTAATTATATAAAAGTTCAGGGGCTAAAAGTAAATAATAGTACTAACCAGGGGCATAACTATGAAAATAGAAAAGTTTAGGGGCCTATATGTAAAATTACCTAATTTCAGAGAATAAAGGAATTATTTTTTATTGAAAATCCTAATTATTGTGTCAGCAGGCTGATTGGGCTCGGGTGTGCTGACGTGGCATGACACGTGGGTATGGACGTTGAGGTGGCTGATGACTTGGCACTAGCGCTGACTGGATTAAGAGCATTTAAATCTAGGGTGCATGATCTAGATTGGACGACTGAGATTTAAAACGCGAAGGGGTATCTGGGCTTCTAATCTCGACCGCACGCGATACATCGGACATCCGACGACAATTGGGGGAGAATGGGCTGCCGGCGGCGGTGGGAACACGGCGGCGCCGCCTCGGATATCGTCGAAAAACGGCGAAAACCTCGTCGTCGAGCACGATTCACGATGACGAGCGGCTGGGGAGAAAGAGGAGCGGACGATGAACCCGTTTTGGCGCATACCTTCGGCGGCAGGGCATGGGAAGGTGGTCGACGGCGGTGAAGGCGACGAAGGCGCTCAGGTTGACGTCGGGGAGGCGCTTCGGTGGCCGAAAGGCAGCGAGAAGGAGTCGGCGGCCTTGCTCTCGAGCCTGCGAAGCCGGGGAACCCATTGGCGAGGGCGGAGCGGCACCAGAGCGGCAGCGACGCGAGCTCGGGGGTGTGCGGCAATAGCGCTGGGCGGCGGCAGCTAGGGCTGTAAAAATTGATGGAAAAGGAGGGGGGAAACGTGCACATATAGAGAGGAGGGGATGGATAAGCGCGTGGAGAACGGATTTTGTTGGCGATCTGTTGGGATTCGGGTTCGGGGAGACGGCGCTCGAGCTCGAATCAGACTCGGCCGACGCGGCGCGGCGATGATGGCGAAGCTGACAAGTGAGCCCGGCGAAACGGCGTCACAGAATAGCATATAGAACTATTTGTTCAGAAGTTCCTACAAGCCATACGGCGTATATCAAAACTTTTATCTTTTGTTTTGTGTGAATTGTTCGAATAAGTTACATGTTTAGAACATCTTTTTACTGGAACAGCCATTGAAACTATCCTCCGTCGATCAATATAATTATCTTTTGAAGATTTTTACGGTACACTTAAATGAGTGCATGCCGTCCATTTTCTTCATCTGGTGGTTTAGATTGACCCAATGATACCCTATCGCCCACCAGTATCATGGGTATCATAAGGGTAGGATTGGAAACAAAAAAACTATGATAAACTTGTAAATTATATGTTTAATTAGTGAAGGTTAAAATGTTAGTTTATTCCTCGGATAAGCTTTCACTTGTTCTGTTCATTTCATTTATTAGGGTTTTCACCCTCCGTCGACTGGTATAGGTGACGAAGGTCTGAAATACGGTTAGTCAATGACGTAATTACCCCTAAGGGTACCAAGATAATTACAATAATACCTACTAAAATAGACGGTTGGATCACAACAATGATATTCTCCACCATTTAGTATCATAGTGTACTGTAAATGTTCTCTATCTTTTAGGTATCTCGCATGCTCTATTTCTACCTACTCGGTACTTACAACCAAAAAGAGTATACTCGGCACTAGAAACACTTGCAGCATACATGAAAGGGATGCGGCCTTGTTCAGTTCTCATAAGTTAATCCGGTAGTGACAGTTTCATGTTTAAGTCTATTTCTGAAGCCTTACCTGTTCCATTGTTAATATAGCTGAAGATAAAAAGTTCAGTTCTCCATAATTCATATATATTGGATCCACACGTACGGAACTGCGTCTTCAGAACTTAGGTTGCTCTTGATAGAACTGTTATGGCTTTATTTATTATGCTCCATTGTGGAACGTTGTCTTCCATTTTTCCATGGGCAAGTGGTACTCATGGTATCCCTACTAAATACACACTTTTTCTATCTCGGTTTCTTCTTTTGTGCTTACTTGTATCAAGCCCCAAATTGAAGTAAAAGAAAGAAGCCCCAAAATCACGTTTTATTTCCCCAAAGAAACTGAATCCTCACAGTTTCTTAACAATTGTTAGTAATAAATAACAAAGTGTACAACAACAATAAAAAAATCCTGGTAAAAAGCTCTTTTTTCTTCTTTAAAAAAAATGGAACTAGGGTGTCAACCTGGCTGCTGAAGTATCAATTTTTTTCCAAACGTGATCGCCTACGTGCCACTGGAAATTCATTCCGATTGCTCTTATCTCTTGTACTTACAAATATTTCTAAATAAATCGGTGTTTCCGTCATATGAACATTGTTTTGTATAAAAGAACTAACAATCCAAAACCGGGGTTTTTCTGTTGAAAATGAAAGGTATCTGAATTCGGTGTGTGATTGCTGATGACTGATTGGCAAATAAAGGAATCAGCCATGAATGGTGTTGCTGGTGGTGCAGGATTTGAAGAGGCGAGGGAGGCATGCTGCGGGCTGGGGCCTTTCAAGGGGACGATGGGGTGCTTCAGCAAGGAGATGGCGTGCCGCACGCCGGAGAGGCACGTGTGGTGGGATCTGTACAGCCCCACGGAGGCCGTCGACTCCCTCGTCGCAAACTGGTCGTGGTCACCGCCGCCGGGCTCCGGCTCCGACGTGATGAGCATCTGCAGTCCCATCACTCTGCAGCAGCTGGCTTCGATGCTGTAAGATGCGGGACTGGTTAGTGGCAATGCTTGGTTTCTCCTAAATGACTGGAATGGTCTGGTAGCTAGCTATCTGATTGAGCTGCATGATTAATATTTGTAGGTTAAGCTACAAATCATTAATCTTGTGGTGCGTGATTTGCCAAGCTTGGATGTTGGCACCTAATGAACATTGCGACAAGATCACGAAACTGGCGTCGGTGTCACGGTTCACTGGCTGCTGCTACAGTATATGATTCCGTTGGACTCGTATGAAAGCATGCGCATGCAGCTCCTAGCTTATCACCGGCGTCAGTGCAATGGTTCTGATCTGGCCGCTATGATTTCTGTTCCGGTGTATTTGTATTCAAGCAGCTCCTTATCAAGTAGACTAAATGTAGCTGGATCGTAAACGAGAAAAAAGGCATCTCCATGCCTATCAATGTTCCGTCGTCAGCAAACGAAAATCAGTCGTCGTCATTAGCGGCTTAGCTAGCTAGCTGCCGTCACGGCCGCGGTCACAAAGCCGATCGATGGACGGGAAAATAATCCAGGCCAGGGGTGCATGTCGTGGAACACGCCGGCCGAGCGAGCCTTGCCGGCGATCGACCGATCGTTCGTGTGCATGGATGCCTAGTAGCTAGATAACTCTCCGAAACAGCTAGTGACCGGACCGGGTGCCGGCCGGCCGGCCGGCCTGGCACATGTGCGCGGGCGTCGCCGGCCGGCCGTCGGGTGCGTGGTCCATGGATCCCGCCGCCGACCGCCGTGAATGCATGGGACGCTCATGTCCACTTGGTGTTTAGTAGGCATGCATGCTGCATGATGATCATTAATTATTCATTAAGAACGATGGATAATTAATTATTCAACTGGAGTATATTGGCGCGGTGGGCTACCCGCGCCACAACCCCTCACGATTCCATCCATCGGCTGCTGCGTTTTTTTAAAGGAGGCGGCTCACATCTGCACGTCCGTCCGCACAGCCTTCATTAGGAAACAAAGTCTGATTAGAAGCCTTTGTAATCATGCCACGTATCTAAAGTAGTAGCCCTCGCGCGAACTCCCAACCCTGATGCGCATGCGCTTAGGTCCCGGGCCCACAACGTCTCCCAACCCCACACACCACCTCCTGGAGCAAGACTCTGTGGCGACTCTCGTTTCCGGATCGCCATTGCCACACACCAGAAAGAAACAAAAATGCTTCATAAAAAACGAGCCCTTAATGTTGATAAACTTTAGATATGAACATATATTTGCTAAAAAAATGCATATCTGAGAAGAGATAGAAAAATTGCCCATATAAATATATATGTACCAATTTGGATATAGCAAGATGTTGCTAGTTTTGATCCCCTAGTGCTATGCATCACATGTTAACATTAAAAGTTGCTTCCCTAACAACACAACACATTGATACAGTAGATATGTTTTTCATCTCTTTATCAAGACAAATTGTCCTAATTCATATGCATGATAGATTAACATACAAATTTTCACACCACATAAATTTGGACACAAGTTTAAAAGGCTACCTCATATATTTCTAACCATATATCTGCAAATATTTACATATCTAACCTCTACTACACATAGTAATACTTTAATTTCTAGATAATGCTGTCACAATGCTAGTAACTACCATGGAACACTGCCATAATAGAAAGTCTACAAACAATATTTTACAAACCTGAGATGATAGACTTGGTTTGACCTTTAATGCAACAAATCTCTCAATGTCTTCCGTCTTTCCAAAGTAATGATTCCTGAATAATAGAGTGATCCCCTTGCTTAATCCGAAACAGATATAGCGAACAAGAAAAAAAAAATAGTGCCCCTATTGAATAAAAAAACCCACCCTCAAATTGTTGCTAAACTTGATTTGCAAACAAAATATAAATGCAGAAGAAAAGCCTCACATACTTTAAGTTTTCCGAAGGTGCTATCTATATTAGTATCAAACTTAATAACCTTATCAATCAGTGTCTTTTTCCAAGCTGCAACTCTTAGTAGACCACCAGGAATTTAAACATTTGGAACATCCAATGGGTCGAGATACAATACATGTATAGATGAATAAAAAACATGCAATCATTAAAAAAAATGTGATTAGCAAAAAAGAGCAAAAATATACTAAATGATAATGCTTATACAATTAAGATAGGCTTACCGCAATAAAGAAGAGGCAACTTTTGACAGAATTCCTGGTCTGCATTTTATGTACAGAAGTTTTCAGTGAATCTAGCACAAACTGATACCAATTGAGCTCCATAACTTTTGATAAATCACACAATATAGGATAACACTTTGGGTTAATGAACAGACAAGTGGTTGAACACAAGAATATTGACACAACCAACATAAGCCAAGACCTAAGGTAATCCTCATCTGTATTCTTATTGTCTCGAAGTCTTTTTACAATTGTTTTGATCTGAGGTGCCACCCCATCATCAATTTTGTATTCCTGATGAATGAAATTGATGGCTTCAACTTCGAAGTCATAGATCATCTTATTCTCTTCCCTTGGCAAGCCCAAAATCTTATGAATTGTTTCTGCTGCAACACTCACCCTCCCTCTCCCAGGTATCACAAGTTCGCTTGTTTCAAGTTGGAAATTCCTTACTACCCAATTGGTGAGATCAACAGGCAACACACTGGTTCCAATATTAAGCAACCCACTAAACTCAACGCCTTCTATCATGTTTTGCTGCTCAAGTGACATAGTTTTGTACAATGTAATAAGTCTTGCTGGTGAAGCTCTATTTCTAGCACCCTAAATTAAAATAAAGGAGAGCAAAAAAAAAAATCTATGGTTTGGTTACTAAAATGCATAATCAGTGTGCATGCATAAAACATATCAGTAAAAAAACTTGCAGCATTAGTGCTTTGTAAATAAAAAAGTTGCATAATGGATGAATAAAACTGCATAATGATTATAATAGAATTCCTTCCAGATTTTATAGAACTTGCTTTTTCATATTTTCAGAAAAATGCATTCTGAACACTGTTCATAACTACTTTTACTAGCTTCATCCCTATAGTTTGCCATAAAAAGAATAGAGCAGCTACTAATCACCTGGCCTATATTTTGGATAACAAGCATGCACAAATGCGTGATCCGAAGCAGAAGAAAAAAAATGCTCTATCCCTGCTGCATCCATACTGCATATGCACAAATGCACATGGCATACATATATTTCCTTAGATAGTTAGATGGGTTAGTGATGCTATGTTTTGGGTAACAAGCATTAGGGAAGAAAAACTGCATCATGGTTTGGAACTAGTTGCTTTTATATTTGATAAAACTTACTTATAATATTTACACAAATCGTAAAAATGGGGAAATATCATAAAAAGGAATAAAAAAAGTTAGATGTACATACCCATAATTGCGCTTCCCAACATGATTGCTACGCAAAGAAGATGAAACATCCTTTTTCTTCCCATTTATTCTTGTCATTTCCTAATAAACAATGACAACGCATAAGCTTGTGACCGGCAACATGCTATCAATATCTAGTAGATGAAGCTATCAATATCTAGTAGGCTAAGAAGAAATCAAAAAAATTCCAGCAACCGAAGAGAAAACAAGTGCTGAACTTAGATCATGTGGATTGTGTGCCTCAAATTAACTATCCTAACCAATCAACATTTAAATTTAAAATTTAGACCATTTAATCCACAAATCATCAATGCAATGCTTAAGCAATATTTTATTATTATTGAGGCAAGTTCTATTTTAATGCCAAGTATTTTCTCCTTAGAGATTAGATGACTTGGTATCAGTTTATCACGTGTAAAACAATGATTATGTGAATCATTAATTGCAACTGAATATTGTTGTATCTTGTTATATTGCAATCAAATATTTAGTATACAAAAATTCAGAAATGTGTGGCCTCTTTTGTGGATGTTCTACAAACGGATCACACATAAAAACAATGATGTTAGAAATTTGAGGGGGAAACTCAACTTTAAATAGGTACATAGCTTACCACTTTTCTTGAATTATGACAAACAACATTGGTGACGAAGGAGTCCGTCATGGCGGGCGCCGCCATGAACCCCCGACTGTGGGGAGTGCCGATAACTCAGTGGGCACGCCTCCGCGTGCGAGCAGGAGCATCTGCCCGCTGCTAGGCCTCGCCAGCGTCGCCACGAGGGGACATCCCACCTTGCCATCACCTACCACGATGGAGTCATGCTGCTCGACCGCCGGCAGAGGAGGATGCGAAGGCGTGCAGAGATTGCGGCTATGGCGGAAAGGCGACGACTGGAGTCTGACAGCGGTAGTGGAGTGTTCATCGGCGTTTTAGTTGTGTGTAGTCGATCATTTCAAATTTGAGCTATAAATTACTTTTTATGTATTGAGTTTAGATATTGAAAATAGTATAGATAAATTTGTCTCAAAACGTGCTTTCATAATAATATATTTTTGCTATATTTTATCAATATATTAAAAAAATACTAGTGCCGAATCGAACACTGACAAAAACTAGTATTCACAACCTTTTACTTTTATGCATAGCTATCAGCAAGGCACAAAAATATAGTGCCGAATCGAACACTGACAAAAACTAGTATTCACAACATTTTGGACATTGTATTCACAACCTTTTACTTTTATGCATAGCTATCAGCAAGGCACAAAAATATAGTGCCGAATCGAACACTGACAAAAACTAGTGGGTGACAAAGATCAAATTCCAACATATTGTTCGAGGTTACTTAGTAGCACACTCTCCATCCTCACCATGCATGCTTAATTCTGGCTAATGTAATGCTCTGCAGCATTCGCATCTAGCCTACTGCGGTCAGCAGTCACGGTGGCCGATCATAAGATTCTTAGCCGATTTTAGCATACAGCGATGTGGTTTCTGGCTCATCAATAAGCATGTGCTGCAAGCCTGTAACTAGGTTTTTGCATACATTCTTCAGACTTTTGTTACTCCTACGAATAGCATATATAACTATTTGTTCAGAAGTTCCTACAAGCCATACGGCGTAGTTTCAATATCAAAACTTTTATCTTTTGTTTTGTGTGAATCTGTTAGAATAAGTTACATGTTTAGAACATCATTTTACTGGAACAGCCATTGAAACTATCCTCCGTCGATCAATATAATTGTCTTTTAGGTATCTCGCATGCTCTATTTCTGTATACTCGGTACTTACAACCAAAAAAAGTATAGTCGGCACTAGAAACACTTGCAGCATACATGAAAGGGATACGACCTTGTTCAGTGCTCATAAGTTAATCTGGTAGTGACAGTCCCATGTTTAAGTCTATTTCTGAAGCCTTACCTGTTCCATTGTTAATATAGCTGAAGATAAAAAGTTCAGTTCTCCATAATTCATATATATTGGATCCACACGTACGGAACTGCGTCTTCAGAACTTAGGTTGCTCTTGATAGAACTGTTATGGCTTTATTTATTATGCTCCATTGTGGAACGTTGTCTTCCATTTTTCCATGGGCAAGTGGTACTCATGGTATCCCTACTAAATACACACTTTTTCTATCTCGGTTTCTTCTTTTGTGCTTACTTGTATCAAGCCCCAAATTGAAGTAAAAGAAAGAAGCCCCAAAATCACGTTTTATTTCCCCAAAGAAACTGAATCCTCACAGTTTCTTAACAATTGTTAGTAATAAATAACAAAGTGTACAACAACAATAAAAAAATCCTGGTAAAAAGCTCTTTTTTCTTCTTTAAAAAAAATGGAACTAGGGTGTCAACCTGGCTGCTGAAGTATCAATTTTTTTCCAAACGTGATCGCCTACGTGCCACTGGAAATTCATTCCGATTGCTCTTATCTCTTGTACTTACAAATATTTCTAAATAAATCGGTGTTTCCGTCATATGAACATTGTTTTGTATAAAAGAACTAACAATCCAAAACCGGGGTTTTTCTGTTGAAAATGAAAGGTATCTGAATTCGGTGTGTGATTGCTGATGACTGATTGGCAAATAAAGGAATCAGCCATGAATGGTGTTGCTGGTGGTGCAGGATTTGAAGAGGCGAGGGAGGCATGCTGCGGGCTGGGGCCTTTCAAGGGGACGATGGGGTGCTTCAGCAAGGAGATGGCGTGCCGCACGCCGGAGAGGCACGTGTGGTGGGATCTGTACAGCCCCACGGAGGCCGTCGACTCCCTCGTCGCAAACTGGTCGTGGTCACCGCCGCCGGGCTCCGGCTCCGACGTGATGAGCATCTGCAGTCCCATCACTCTGCAGCAGCTGGCTTCGATGCTGTAAGATGCGGGACTGGTTAGTGGCAATGCTTGGTTTCTCCTAAATGACTGGAATGGTCTGGTAGCTAGCTATCTGATTGAGCTGCATGATTAATATTTGTAGGTTAAGCTACAAATCATTAATCTTGTGGTGCGTGATTTGCCAAGCTTGGATGTTGGCACCTAATGAACATTGCGACAAGATCACGAAACTGGCGTCGGTGTCACGGTTCACTGGCTGCTGCTACAGTATATGATTCCGTTGGACTCGTATGAAAGCATGCGCATGCAGCTCCTAGCTTATCACCGGCGTCAGTGCAATGGTTCTGATCTGGCCGCTATGATTTCTGTTCCGGTGTATTTGTATTCAAGCAGCTCCTTATCAAGTAGACTAAATGTAGCTGGATCGTAAACGAGAAAAAAGGCATCTCCATGCCTATCAATGTTCCGTCGTCAGCAAACGAAAATCAGTCGTCGTCATTAGCGGCTTAGCTAGCTAGCTGCCGTCACGGCCGCGGTCACAAAGCCGATCGATGGACGGGAAAATAATCCAGGCCAGGGGTGCATGTCGTGGAACACGCCGGCCGAGCGAGCCTTGCCGGCGATCGACCGATCGTTCGTGTGCATGGATGCCTAGTAGCTAGATAACTCTCCGAAACAGCTAGTGACCGGACCGGGTGCCGGCCGGCCGGCCGGCCTGGCACATGTGCGCGGGCGTCGCCGGCCGGCCGTCGGGTGCGTGGTCCATGGATCCCGCCGCCGACCGCCGTGAATGCATGGGACGCTCATGTCCACTTGGTGTTTAGTAGGCATGCATGCTGCATGATGATCATTAATTATTCATTAAGAACGATGGATAATTAATTATTCAACTGGAGTATATTGGCGCGGTGGGCTACCCGCGCCACAACCCCTCACGATTCCATCCATCGGCTGCTGCGTTTTTTTAAAGGAGGCGGCTCACATCTGCACGTCCGTCCGCACAGCCTTCATTAGGAAACAAAGTCTGATTAGAAGCCTTTGTAATCATGCCACGTATCTAAAGTAGTAGCCCTCGCGCGAACTCCCAACCCTGATGCGCATGCGCTTAGGTCCCGGGCCCACAACGTCTCCCAACCCCACACACCACCTCCTGGAGCAAGACTCTGTGGCGACTCTCGTTTCCGGATCGCCATTGCCACACACCAGAAAGAAGCAAAAATGCTTCATAAAAAACGAGCCCTTAATGTTGATAAACTTTAGATATGAACATATATTTGCTAAAAAAATGCATATCTGAGAAGAGACAGAAAAATTGCCCATATACGTATATATGTACCAGTTTGGATATAGCAAGATGTTGCTAGTTTTGATCCCCTATGCTATGCATCACAGGTTAACATTAAAATCTGCTTCCCCAACAACACAACACATTGATACAGTAGATATGTTTTTCATCTCTTTATCAAGACAAATTGTCCTAATTCATATGCATGATAGATTAACATACAAGTTTCCACACCACATAAATCTGGACACAAGTTTAAAATGCTACCTCACGTATTTCTAACCATATATCTGCAAATATTTACATATCTAACCTCTACTACACATAGTAATACTTTAATTTCTAGATAATACTGTCACAATGCTAGTAACTACCATAGAACACTGCCATAATAGAAAGTCTACAAACAATATTTTACAAACCTGAAATGATAGACTTGGTTTGACCTTTGATGCAACAAATCTCTCAATATCTTCCGTCTTTCCAAAGTAATGATTCCTGAATAATAAAGTGATCTCCTTGCTTAATCTGAAACAGATATAGTGAACAAGAAAAAAAAACAATGCCCCTATTGAATAAAAAAACTCACCCTCAAACTGTTGTTAAACTTGATTTGCAAACAAAATATAAATGCAGAAGAAAAGCCTCACATACTTTAAGTTTTCCGAAGGTGCCATCTATATTAGTATCAAGCTTAATAACCTTATCAATCAGTACCTTTTTCCAAGCTGCAACTCTTAGCAGACCACCAGGAATTTAAATATTTGGAACATCCAATGGGTCGAGATACAATACATGTACAGATGAATAAAAAACATGCAATCATTAAAAAAAATGTGATTAGCAAAAAAGAGCAAAAATATACTAAATGATAATGCTTATACAATTAAGATAGGCTTACCGCAATAAAGAAGAGGCAACCTTTGACAGAATTCCTAGTCTGCATTTCATATACAGAAGTTTTCAGTGAATCTAGCACAAACTGATACCAATTGAGCTCCATGACTTTTGATAAATCACACAATACAGGATAACACTTTGGGTTAATGAACAGACAAGTGGTTAGACACAAGAATATGGACACAACCAACATAAGCCAAGACCTAAGGTAATCCTCATCTATATTCTTATTGTCTCGAAGTCTTTTTCATAATTTTTTTGATCTGAGGTGCCACCCCATCATCAATTTAGTATTCCTGATGAATGAAATTGATGGCTTCAACTTCAAAGTCATAGATCACCTTTATTCTATTTCCTTGGCAAGCCCAAAATCTTATGAATTGTTTCTGCTGCAACACTCACCCTCCATCTCCCAGGTATCACAAGTTCGCTTGTTTCAGGTTGGAAATTCCTTACTACCCAATTGGTGAGATCAACAGGCAACACACTGGTTCCAATATTAAGCAACCCACTAAACTCAACGCCTTCTATCATGTTTTGCTGCTCAGGTGACATAGTTTTGTACAATGTAATAAGTCTTGCTGGTGAAGCTCTATTTCTAGCACCCTAAATTAAAATAAAGGAGAGAAAAAAAATCTATGGTTTGGTTACTAAAATGCATAATCGGTGTGCATGCATAAAACATATGAGTAAAAAAACTACATAATCAGTATGCATCATTAGTGCTTTGTAAATAAAAAAGTTGCATAATGGATGAATAAAACTGCATAATGATTATAATAGAATTCCTTCCAGATTTTATAGAACTTGCTTTTTCATATTTTCAGAAAAATGCACCCTGAACACTGTTTATAACTACTTTTACTAGCTTTATCCCTACAGTTTGCCATAAAAAGAATAGAGCAGCTACTAATCACCTGGCCCATATTTTGGATAACAAGCATGCACAAATGCGTGATCCGAAGCAGAAGAAAAAAGTGCTCTATCCTTGCTGCATCCATACTGCATATGCACAAATGCACATGGCATACACATATTTCCTTAGATAGTTAGATGGGTTAGTGATGCTATGTTTTGGGTAACAAGCATTAGGGAAGAAAAACTGCATCATGGTTTGGAACTAGTTGCTTTTATATTTGATAAAACTTACTTATAATATTTACACAAATCGTAAAAATGGGGAAATATCATAAAAAGGAATAAAAAAAGTTAGATGTACATACCCATAATTACGCTTCCCAACATGATTGCTGCGCAAAGAAGATGAAACATCCTTTTTCTTCCCATTTATCCTTGTCATTTCCTAATAAACAACGACAACGCATAAGCTTGTGACCGGCAACATGCTATCAATATCTAGTAGATGAAGCTATCAATATCTAGTAGGCTAAGAAGAAATCAAAAAAATTCCAGCAACCGAAGAGAAAACAAGTGCTAAACTTAGATCATATGGATTGTGTGCCTCAAATTAACTATCCTAACCAATCAACATTCAAATTTAAAATTTAGACCATTTAATCCACAAATCATCAATGCAATGCTTAAGCAATATTTTATTATTATTGAGGCAAGTTCTATTTTAATGCCAAGTATTTTCTCCTTAGAGATTAGATGACTTGGTATCAGTTTATCACGTGTAAAATAATGATTATGTGAATCATTAATTGCAACTGAATATTGTTGTATCTTGTTATATTGCAATCAAATATTTAGTAGACAAAAATTCAGAAATGTGTGGCCTCTTTTGTGGATGTTCTACAAACGGATCACACATAAAAACAATGATGTTAGAAACTTGAGGGGGAAACTCAACTTTAAATAGGTACATAGCTTACCACTCTTCCTGAATTATGACAAGCAACGTTGGTGACGAAGGAGTCCGTCATGGCGGGCGCCGCCATGAACCCCGGACTGTGGGGAGTGCCGATAACTCAGTGGGCACGCCTCCGCGCGCGAGCAGGAGCATCCGCCCGTTGCTAGGCCTCGCCAGCGTCACCACGAGGGGACATCCCACCTTGCCATCACCTACCACGATGGAGTCATGCTGCTCGACCGTTGGCAGAGGAGGATGCGAAGGCGTGCAGAGATTGCGGCTATGGCGGAAAGGTGACGACTGGAGTCTGACGGCAATAGTGGAGTGTCCATCGGCGTTTTAGTTGTGTGTAGTTGATTATTTCAAATTTGAGCTATAAATTACTTTTTATGTATTGAGTTTAGATATTGAAAATAGTATGGATAAATTTGTCTCAAAACATGCTTTCATAATAATATATTTTTGCTATATTTTATCAATATATTAAAAAAAATACTAGTCAAAGTTATATTTTGAGGACTATATCGATATCTAAAACGACACTTATTTTAAATTAAATGGACTAGGAACTAAGCTACTAGACTAGATCTATGGCTAAGGTGGTGCGGGATCATCCCTCTTGACTCCGGCGAGGTCGCTAGCAACGGAGAAGGAAAGGGCCAAGGTGGCAGCGGGATGAGGAAAACCCTATGTTACGGTCCCGATCGGTCAGAAAGAGGAAGGAGATCGGAGATGGGAATCGAGGTAGAGAAGCACAACAGAGGTAGGTTCAGATGGAGGACTGGGATATTCCATCCCACACGATTATAGAGTATTTAACCCTGGGTCGCACACCGCCCAAAGGTCCTCTACTTGGCCCATTCAGAAGTTGGGTAACAGGTACTAGGTTGGCGCTCGCCAACTCTTTTTCTATCTTGCTGAAGCAGCCCATTTCTTTCTTCAGTGCGGAAGTAAATTTTATAGGATTATATCCAGAAAGATCCTCGTATGATTATATCCATACCATCCATCCCGTGATCCAATGGCTGGGCTGAAGAGGAAAGAGAGGAAGTGGACACGTGTCATTACAGGAGAGAGGGTCTTTCGTAGGACAGGGTCCTATAGAATTTGCTTCTCTTCAGTTCGGCCTCCCTTCCTGTCTCCAGCCTGACGATGAATAGTCATAGCCTGACGAGTAGCTGGAGCTCCTGTGACACCATAGTCGGTTTTGATTAGGCTGGCGCCCAACTGCTGTGTTTGTGGCTGTGGCTATGCCGAGAGACTTATGATCGGATCCTATAGAATTTGATTCCCACAATGAAGCAAATTCTATAGGACCTACTTATAAAAGATTTTTATGAGACCCTGATCTAATCATTTATCTCTTGATTCAACGACTGTACTGAAGAGAAGAGAGAGAAAGAAAACACATATCATCATAAAGAAGAAGATCATTCATATGACTTGATTCTATAAAATTTGGTTTCTACAACTGGATGCATGCATTAATAACGACGAGGACATGCATGCCCATTTCACACGCACCACGTACAGACGTACTCCCTTCACACGTCGTCGTGTACGTACGGTGGCCACGAAACCACGTCTCAAGCGCAAACAAAATGCATTCATGCGCTAGCTAGCCGCCGTTGCCATCTACACCATATTAGCAGGCTCCAGGCCAGTCTCCAGTACTGTTCAGTCAAATTGGGAAGGTCCAAACAGCTACAACCGTAAAAGATGTCTTGAACAGTACGTCCAAATTTCACAAAGCCGATCGGACGGACATCTATCTGCACTACCTGTGAACTAGCAACTTTCTTTTAAAAGGTTGCGACGAAATACTGTTCGTATCAATTTGGAGACTAGCTACGTACATGCATGTCATCATCCTGTACTCTACAACCGTAAAAGATGCAATGAACAGTACATATATACATCCACCATTCACAAAAGGCAACCGGACCGGCATTCACCCGTGAACTGGCGACTTTGTTTTAAAGGATGTACATTTTGTCTCATGCGCCAAACATGAGCTCATTATTATTTATATTGAGATTTATGTTAAAACAATATATAAAAATTATAAGATAAATAAGAAAATAAGTAAATGAATAGATAGTATATAAGGATGGATGAATGAAATAACCTAGAATCCATAGCCCATAGGGAGTTGGTATGGAGGAACACGCATCGGCCATTCCTGCCAATCGTCACTCGTCAACCACCTGTCTACGTGCCTCTGGCTGCGTCGCAAGCTCGAGCCAGCACCATTGGGCGCGGCCACGTATAAGTTTCGTCGCCATGCACTTTTTCTATGAACGGAACGAACTCGATCGCAAGTGGTACTATTCTTAATGGCACAAGACGTGCTTGACCTCGTGGCCACACGATTAGCGAGTCAAAGAATCGATACCCATCTTAATTACCCTCCTAACGAACACAGCTACAGCAGCCACGGGCAGTGAAAAAATTTCAGTCTGATATATTCGATACATATAGTTAAATATATTTGAATTTTATTTATATATTTAATAAATCATGTTTACTAATGATTTTCGATAATTTTTATTTACCGGAAAAAAAGTCTCGGCCGCTGATAAATGGTAGTCTCGTTCTCTTAGCAAACACACCCGTGCTGGACGCCGCAGCTACCTCTCCTTCCATGCTATAGATTTGCATCCTCTAACATTACTAAAGCAATATCACCGGTGAACAGTAGTTATGATATTAGCCAGGTATCCGATTGTTGCTACAGTAAATTAATATACAGTAAAATCGATACAGTATTTTACTATATTAAAATTGCTACAGTATATATGTCACGGTACTATCTACCCACCTCAATCACTATTTATTCCAGTGACATTGCTTTGTAATATCATAGGATACGAGTCCCCATACCATCTATATAACAGTATTCGTGCCTTTGCTCTCCAAGATTCTCACACCTTCACCTGCTCCAGATACTGACCAATCGATCACACACCTCACAAAGCTAATAAGTGGAGGAATAGTTAACAAAGCAGTACTTCGATCTGCCTTCGATGGAGAAGAGGGGGGAAGAGGAGAAGGTGCCTCTGCTGGAGGCTCATGGAGATGGAGGCAGCAAGGTGGAGGAAGAAGAAGATGACTCGTCGTTATCGCTGGGTCGGCGTGTGTGGGGGGAGAACAAGAAGCTGTGGGTGGTGGCGGGGCCGTCCATCTTCACGCGCTTCTCCTCCTTCGGCGTCACCGTCATCAGCCAGGCCTTCATCGGCCACATCGGCGCCACCGAGCTCGCCGCGTACGCCCTCGTCTCCACCGTCCTCATGCGATTCAGCAACGGCATCCTGGTACGTGCCTGATCGAGCGGCGGCAAGCTCATGATTATCATTTGAGGTGGTTGGTAGCATTTGAGGTCACGATCTTGGCATCTTGCACAGCATACGGCATATATAGCGCCAGCTAGACGAAGAGGCATCACGATTTCATCATAGATTCAGCTTGTACTCATCTCATCATGCATCTAGTTACATATATAATTTTGTGCAAATGCGGCCTTCATTTGGGAAAACCGCTACGTGTTCCTACCTACTAACAACAAACTGAAGACCTGAATCCGTAGTCTAAACCAAGGCAGCCCTCTGGTTCAGTTGGTTTACCTGCGGTTTCATGCAGTGCATAGACAACGACCATAGTATGAAGAAGACAATTTTCCTAGCCACAAGCTTTACCTAACAGCAGTGGGAGTGATGTGACATGTCAATAAGATAAAAAATGCAAGACAGTTAGCAAGTTATGTCTGATTTAAACGAAGCAAATTCCAACAAACTGCTTAATCTATATGCAAGAACCATATTCATCAATGCTGAATGCGCCATGCAACAGTATTGTGGTCCATGCCCGATACCATCAACAACTTGAAGTTCGATCTTCTCCATATTTTCGGCCCATAAATTAAAGTTGAGTTTGATCCCAACTTGTATTTGGAAAGGTGGCAAAGCAGAACTAGAGGTAGACAACGGACCTGTCTCACAATCTCTGAACTTTTCTTGCATTCAGGAGACTCATCAAGTGAACCGTATTCTATTTCTCCAAAATTAAATCAGTGACTGATTCATCACGGCCATTACATACCCGCCAATGGTAAAGTCGCCGATCGACCATTGCACCAAGTTATGGTAGAAGATGCAAAATTAAAGTAAACAGCTTCACTTGCTTCTGTTCTAGCCCGACCACCCAAAAAAGAAAGAAAACGTCTTCTGCAACCCAAGCTAAACAATATTTGGTATGCAGTGTACTACATCACACTGATGTTATCATCAGAAATCAGCTTGTATAAACGACAACAGCTTAAAAGTACATAATAACCTCATAAGTGTATCAGTATATACCAGCCCAGATTACACTCTGCCAGCTTAACTAACTATGCATTGCATGGACATTGTCGTAAACTGCAGCTGGGCATGGCGAGCGCGCTGGAGACGCTGTGCGGCCAATCCTACGGCGCCAAGCAGTACCACATGCTGGGTATCTACCTGCAGCGCTCATGGATCATCCTCTTCGTCTGCGCCGTCCTCCTCCTTCCAGTCTACCTATTCACCGAGCCGCTCCTCGTCGCCCTTGGCCAGGATCCCAAAATCTCTGCTGTGGCCGGCACCATCTCGCTCTGGTACATCCCGGTCATGTTCTCCTACGTCTGGAACTTCACGCTCCAGATGTACCTGCAGGCGCAGAGCAAGAACATGATCATCACCTACCTTGCCATGCTCAACCTCGGCCTCCACCTCGTCTTGTCATGGCTCATGACGGTCAAGTTCCAGCTCGGCCTCGCTGGGGTCATGGGCTCCATGGTCATCGCCATGTGGATCCCGGTGTTTGGGCAGCTTGCCTTTGTCTTCTTCGGGGGTTGCCCGCTGACATGGACAGGGTTTTCGTCTGCTGCGTTCACTGACCTTGGTGCCATTATCAAGCTCTCGGTATCTTCTGGTGTGATGCTCTGGTAAGCAGCATTAATGTTTATACATATACAGTTTCGAAAAAACAACTCTGTTGATCACAAAATAACAATGCACATGCTGACTAGGTGCTCTCCTACATATCATTATAACTTCCCAGTTATATCAATACTCTATTTTAGGACATCTATCAAGACTTCCAATGCGCCTGACATATATATCATTTGTGCTTGCTTTTTTCAGTTTGGAATTGTGGTACAACACCATATTGGTGCTCCTCACAGGGTATATGAAGAATGCAGAGATAGCACTCGATGCTCTTTCAATATGGTAATATACAGTTTACTTTAAACTTCACTTCACTTAGCAAGTTACTAATTATAATTGGCATTTCTTCCATATGCTTTGGTTTTGCAATCATAAGCAGTATTTACTTTGAGAACAATAGCTACTTGCTCGTGCATACAAGTCGTTGTACTGGTTATGCTGTTCCTTTTGTGGTCACAGAAAAAAAAAAAAACCATTGCGATATCTACTTGTGAAATGTGCAGCCTTAATATCAATGGTTGGGAGATGATGATTTCTATCGGCTTTTTGGCAGCAACAGGGTAACCACTTTATCTTTAGCTTGTTATTCATAAATTGCTATTTTTGTAAATTTGATGATAATGCATTGTATCTTCAGAGTGCGAGTGGCAAATGAGCTTGGAGCAGGAAGTGCAAGAAGGGCCAAGTTCGCGATCTTCAATGTGGTCATCACTTCTTTCTTGATCGGATTTGTGTTATTTGTGCTCTTCCTTCTCTTCCGTGGAAACCTTGCCTACATATTTACGGAGAGCCAAGCAGTAGCCAACGCAGTTGCTGACCTTTCGCCTCTGCTAGCCTTCTCCATATTGTTAAACAGTGTTCAACCAGTACTATCAGGTCAGCTTCTCAGTTTTACTGAATGATAAATGCATTATTATCATGGTAGCTTGTTTTATTGACACTAAAATGCCATTTGATTATCTGCAGGTGTTGCTGTTGGTGCGGGCTGGCAAAGTGTAGTTGCCTATGTTAACATTACATCGTACTACTTGATTGGCATCCCTCTTGGAGCAGTACTAGGATATGTGGTGGGGTTTCATGTAAAGGTAAGGATATCCAGCTTAGTATTACCATTGTGTCTGGTGCATCTTGGCTTTTAGTTGTGTTCCTCACTCCCCTTGGTCGTTTGTTGAAGGGCATTTGGATTGGCATGCTGCTCGGAACACTAGTCCAAACCATTGTGCTTCTGTTCATAACATTAAGGACCAACTGGGAAAAACAGGTAGCCTTGGTTCATTGTTTGCTTACTGTTGTACTTAAATATGCTATTTGCAATGTTCATTGATAATAAATGGGCTGCTAGAGGTTACACAAAATGTTGAATTATATTTTCTTCCTATTTGCAGGTGGAGATTGCTCAAGAGAGATTGAAGAGATGGTACATGGAAGAGAACAGAAGACTGCAAGGCTCGAGGGGAAATCCGTGAACTGGCCCTTTGATTGGGGCTTGTGGGTCAAAAAAAATAAAAAGATCTCCTCGGCGTTTGAGACCCTTCGGTAGATACACACATTTTTTTTCACCATCTCAAGACTGATAGAGGGAAGTTTAGGGGCTGTTTGGTAGAGCTCTGATTCTGTAGTGAGAGTGATTCTGTGGTGAAAGTGATTATGTGGTGGAAGTGATTCTATTTGTAAAATCGTTTGGTATGCTAGTGGTGTAAGTGATTCCTGAGAGAATATTATGTTAAAATCGAGAAGAATCAGTTGAGAATCAAGTGAAAGCTAGTTTTTTCAGCTCTCACCTCGCTATACAAAACGGGAAGTGATTTCTGCGCGGAATCACTCCCTGACCAGCCCGTTTAGCAGCACTAGGAGCGATTCTAGTGCGGAATCAGCTCCTAAAACTTTACCAAACGAGATCTTAACCTACCCAATGAAAAAACAGAAAATGTTTTGTGTTCCTCCTCAAGCCAAGCAACGAAAGCAGTTGTCAGAGTAGTGATTGTCCAGCAGAAAATTACCATCTTATTTGCCAGCGGCACGGCATAAATATGCGAGCCTATGTTTGCCAACCGTAAGCTTGTCAAGAATGATGCTCCGAATTAGTTTTTGGGGGTACGCTAGTGTCCTCATCAGAGCAGTGGCTGTGGTTTGGGAATTTGTAGCAAATTTGTTTTTGTATGGATACTTGCACATCATTAGTTGGACATTTGGACCCATTGAGCTCTGATTACATATAGTTCTCCACTGGAATCCTTGTTTCGGCCAAATCAAATTGTACAAGTTTAGAAACGGTGTTTGTTGTCTGCACTCAAAAGTGTTGTTTTCAGATAGCAGGAGATAAATTTTGCGCAGCTTATACAACTCACCATCCGCACGGGGTTGGAATGCAACGCGTGATAGATTGCGCAAGCGAAAATGAAATCGAGATCGGAGGAGTACAAGAGAGGAGAGAGAGGAGGGGAGGAGACTGACGAACCGAGATGAACTCCGTAGGCGGATGGGTTGGCGGTTACAGTCATCTCCCATGTAGGCTCGTCGCCCCGCATCGCCAACCCCCATCTACTCGCCTCCTCGATCCCCATGGTTGCAGATCGAGCCTTGTCCGCCGGCGTCTAGGCTCATTTGCTGCCGCCGCCGCCCGCCGCCGGGAAAGAGCTAGGAACGAAGGCCCAGTTGACCACCAAACAGGAGATGTACTCTACGGGCACTGACACGTGGGGGACGGGCCCGCATGTCAGTGGGCGTAGTAACCGTGCCTGTCCGTTGTCCAACACCTTCTTTGCCCCGTTTTTAGCCGAGGGCCAAGGCTCAGGTTTGTTCTCTATTTTGTTCTTTTTGTTTCTTTCGTCCTCATGTTTGATTATACTTCTATTATTCTATTAATTATTCAGTTTTTAGCATACGATTTATTATGACTACGTGTTTGTCTTTTTAGCTCTGGTGGAAGTGATTGTGCATGCAGCATGTGATGGAGACAAGATTTGGGGCTCAGATGGTGAGATTTGATACGAGCTTAGAGATTGGGGAGAGATAGAAGAGATGGGAGGTAGAAAAAGAGGCACAACATGCACGCATATGAACAGAGCCCTATGTATTTTGGATGCAGTGGTGGATTAAGAGCCACTCTCTCTATTCTTCTTCCTCCTCTTCCCCCCCCCCTTTTCTTTCTCTTTTTTTTTTCTTTCTCTTCTATGACTAAAAATTAAAGGGAGGCTTGCCATAAAAGGTGGATCCACCGTTGTTTAGATGGATAGTTGGGATATGCTTTAAGAGGACGTACTGCTTCATCACATACCTACCCCCAGTATCGTCTAGAGAGATTCTCTGTCGTAACTTCATGGGACGATATCGCTGCTGACACGCGACGCCCACTCAGAAAGTACTCACTATTTAACATAGTAAACTTAGTGATGAAGTGTGCGGTTAACTCCTGTATAGTGAGACGACGTCGAGCTGTCGTCAGGGTTGCGGCGACGGTGATGAAGTGTGCGGTTGACTCCCTGAGCTTCTTGGGGTAGGGTCCTATGCAGTGGGCTTTGGGCGGCGATATGGGGCGTGGAGAGGTATCGTATGCCTCTATGTCACTCTCTTCGGCGCCATTGCCATGGCTGTGCGTCCACGTGGGGTGCTCGTCGCTGCCGGAGCCACTGTAAGGAATGGGAAGGATACGGGCGAGAGCCTAGCCCGATTTTTTGCCGTTATCGACAACGGCGACGCTTTCAGGCACTGCTCTCCCTCATGAGGGCGTTGTCGTGGTGCCTCCCCCACTCTTCCTACGATTTCTCTCCGAGTGAAAACCCTGTCCATTTTTTGGATGGGCGATGGCGGTGTCTTCGACGTCGCTCCCTTCTTGAAGGCATCACCTTGGAGATTCGCATTTCTTCCGGTAGCTGGGCTGTTGCAGGGCTGGGGTGTTCGGCGAGGCCTCTGCCCCCTTCGAGTTGCATCTTGCTTCGCAGTGGATGTCTCGCACGGGTGGAAGGTGTTTGCTGTGTAATTTCAGAGCTGCTTCGTCGTGGGGTGCGGTGGAGCTTGGCAACGATGACATGCGGCAGGCTCTTTCTCGCGAGTGTCTTGGTGTTTGCTGTGTGTCTAGGTGCGTTCTTGTGGTGTTTGATGCTGATGTCCGTCAAGTCGAAGCTGCTTCGTCGCTTTTGTGACAAGCCTGGCAACGATGACTCCTGTTGGGCTCCGTCGTTTGTGGGTTATGGGTGTGTAGTGGTGAGTTTCAATAGTTGTCCATCCCAACCGAATTCTTTTTTCATCAGGGTTTTTGGCCAGTTTTTCTTAAAAAAAACAGTGCGGTTTGTATGGTTTTAGACCCGATTTTCCTCACAAACTGAGTCAACTCCAGTCTTCTAATATAATCGACCACTTTGTGGCTCTCGGAAGCTTTAGTGGCTTTCGAAAAAAAGAAAGTACTCACTATTTGATTCGTGAACCTCAAAGTCGTGGCAAGCTACAACACGTCACCAATAAAGTCAGGGTACTAGACTTGGGGCCAAATACTGCTTAAACGCAAAACAAATAGATCCCATTCTTCAGTAATATATGTTCTTCATTCATTACTCTACAAAGGACACAAATAAGCACATATGGGTCCTAATACTTAATATGGTCGGTGCATGTTGTGATTGCCGACATTTCAACTCCATAAAAGGTCACGACTATATATGTAGTTGCATATATGTGGAAGGTGGTTCTTAGATGAGTGATTTATCAACTAAAATAATTCCAAGGCACATTACATGGTCTCGGCCCTGAGTATGACTCCCTCGTCACAAGCATCACGACGCACATCGACACCTACACCATCAGCGATGTTTACGCGCACATGCTGAGCTTCAAGATGCGCTAAGAGCACAACAACACTGTCATCCAGGTATCGTCCACTAATGTTGTCAACAGGAATTCAGGCTGCGACGACGGTGGAGGCCGAAATGGACGAGGTTGATCCTGTGGCGGCGATCCCTCTCAAGGTGACCGCAATGGACGTCCAAATCAAGGTGGCCGCACCAACCAAGGAGGATTGCGAGAGGTGGTGTGCCAGGTCTGTCACAAGGCCGACCACGATGCTATCCAGTGTTGGCATCATTTCGACCACAACTATCAAGCTGAAGATACCACTAAGGTCGCTGCCATGGCAGCCAACGACAACAACTACTCCCTCGACCCAAATTGGTACATCTACACTGGAGCAACAGACCATATCACCAACGATCTAGAGCGGCTAAGCATCAAGGAATGCTATACTGGAGGTGATCAGATCCAAGTCGCTAATGGAGCAAGTTTGTTGGTTGCTCATGTTGGCTATTCTAGTATTGCTGGTTATGTTCATCCTCTTCATCTAAATCATATTCTACACGCTCCTAGAACCAATGAACACTTGATCTCTGTTTGTAAATTAACTTTTGACAACAATGCAATTGTTGAATTTCATCCAAACTCTTTATGTGTCAAGAACCAAGCAACCAGGATCACTCTTCTCACAGGCAAATGTAAAAATGGTCTCTACATGCTCCCACATAAGAAACCCATCCAAGCCTTTCTATCAGCCAAAACAACTCAGGAGCAGTGGCACCGATGACTTGGACATCCTGCTTCTCCAATAGTTCTACAGATTTTGCATAAAAATAATATTGCGGTATGTGATGCCTGCCAACAAGGAAAAGCACACCAACTTCCTTTCAGCTCCTCTCATGTATCTACAACACCTTTGCAAATTGTGCATACTGATGTTTGGTGTGGGGGAACATTCCAAATAATATTCTAGTTAATCACCAAGTCGATCATTTACATAATCACGACTTCAACGATTAACCAAAATATCATCTCGGTAGTCCTGGCACATGTTTTATGCCTAAGATCGGAACACATATCTTTCCAACATAAGCAATCATAACCAAGCTTAATAAAGAGCGAGTAATTAAATCATATTACAAGTTCTTAACCATTTACAATTAACAATTTACAATAAAAAGGATCTAAGAGCTAGCCAAAAGAGAAACTACGCAGCGAAAACAAAAACTAAAGACAACAAAAGATGGGTGAATCCATATACCCTTATGCTTCACCTCAAAAGCGCGACCTCCGAGTAGTTACCTACTCATTCCCGCCGCTAACATCGACGGACATGAAGTAGCCAAACACCGCCTCTTCCTCACCTGCAAAACCTGCAGAGCAGCTAAGTACGAAGGTACTCGAAAGACTTAATCCATATAGGGTGCATATAAATAACCTGACTCTAAGGATTATGCATTGGGCCATTAGCAAGGAAAAAAGCCATAAGGTTGATTAAAACATATACGCCCACAACCTAGGCACGTATGTGTGAGCATCTAAACATAACTAACATATCCTTCCAAACCTGTAACTATCAACCTGCACATGAGTGTAAATGAAACCATAGTAATACATCAATAGGCAGCCATTAACATTACCCAGTATACCATCCATACCACCATCCCATATTAGTAACTCTATGACCGATGCAAATGGACAGAAGCATATTCATGGCCGAGAGCACGGCAATTCGAATTATTTTTACACCCTGCAGGGGATACTCCTTTACATACATGTCTCGAGGACCATGCGATTCACGTGTCCACACAGGCCCACGCGAGGGGGTACTCATGTCAACCTTTTCCAATAAGCTCCAACTGTTTAATCATACGTCGATAGGTGTGAGTGTCATCTAGAACTACTCCCGGAGCAAACTGGATACTCCTACAAGCCCGCCCGCTCACACCATCGACTCTCACGTTAAAAGACCACAGCTACAGAGGTATTCGGCTTATCATTCCCATATGCGACATGTAATAAGTACGGAAAGTGCTAAAGTCAACTGTACCAACGGACGATGCTTAACCGTTGCAAAGCGGTATATGGTGCCTGGCTCCTCTCCTGAACTACCCCGAGGAACTCCTCTGAGGAATTCGCTTGGACCGGCGGCGCAATACCCTCTAAACGAATCAAAATACAATGCATAAACAAATGAGTGACGAAAAAAACACGCAAATGATGCATGCTTGAAGTATAATAGAGTGACAAGCTTCAAAAATATTTGCAAAAGACAGCTAAGTGATTAGAGTTTTGAAGTTTGAAACCCCGGACAAGGTAACCTAAATATACCTAGCTTTAACAGGCTGGCGGTCAGACCAACGTAGAGGTGGCGGTCTGACCGGTGGCCAGCAGAGAGTTTTGGCCTCTGACGGTCTAACCATAGGCATAATGGCGGTCAGATTGCCCACCAATAATCAGACCGCCCCAAGTGGTAGTCAGACTCTTGTATAAGTTTACAATTCAGATTCTTCGGTCTCAACTAGCGGTCAGACCGGTCCTAGAGGTGGTCAGACCGTCAGACCTTGCCGGCAGCGCCTTTGTGGGGTCGCTGGTGAGTATTCCGATGAGACATTCGACAACGAAGGGTACCAAAATACTCTATGAGACTAGTGGAGTGTTTCTAAAGTGATTTGAACATCATTCACCGAGCTAAACTCAAAATACCCCATAGATTGGATCTAGGCTAGTTTGATCTTGGGCCTCAACGACACGAGGGTCGAATCGAGCTCGGAAACAACGGAGAAATGGTAGGAGATAGCTCACCTCAGCTTATGGAAGCTTTCTATTGGATTGGAATGCTTCGGGGAGGTTCTGATTCGCGGATCGGCTCCTGAAGTGGTGGTAAAGCTTATGGTCGATGAACGGGCCTCCGACGAGGGAGAAGAGGGGGAAAACTTGGGAAAGTCCTCCGGGAAGCTCGTGGGAGTTCTCACCTCCGATCTCCAGCCTTCGAACATGATGAGTAGAGCTCTCTTTCTCTCTCTAGGGTTGGGTGGAGAGAGGGAGAGTGAGAGAAAAGTGAGAGGGAGAGAGAAAAAGAAGTGATCGATCCACTTAATTCGAGCCTCTGTGTGCTAGCCATCAGACCGCGAGCTCGGGCGGTCAGACAGTAGAAAATCCACATGGCAGCGCACCTGATGGTCAGACCGTGGGTGACACCGGTCAGACTGTGAGGGGGTTCTTTTACTGAAATTTTCCTAAATCTCCCCTCATCATCTTTCTTCTATTCTTTTCCTTCTCCAAGGCATGTGGGGATTCTTCAAAGTGCTCTAAACTATCTCTAAGGTGTTTGAGACATGTTTAATCGGTTTTTGATAGACAAATACGTGCAAGCACATGTGATGATGATTATGCATGCCTAATTACATAATAAGCATTTTAGGACATGATATTTGGGGACCTGCCATCTCATCAGTCAATAATTCCAAACATTATGTCTTTTTTGTTGATGATTTCAGCAAGTTTGTGTGGATTTACTTTCTGAAAAACAAATCTGAAGTTGAGCCTGTGTTCCTTCAATTTTAGAGACATGTAGAACATTTGCTTAATGCCAAAATTCGCTTGATTCAATCTGACTAGGGTGGTGAATACCATCGTTTGCACAATTATTTCAGAAACACTGGCATTGAGCATCATATCTCTTGTCTTACACACACCAACAAAATGGAACTGTAGAGAGGAAGCACAAACACATTGTAGAAACTAGCCTTGCTCTCCTTGCACAATCTCACACACCATTATGGTTTTGGGATAAATCCTTCAACACTGCTTGTTGTTTGATTAATAGAATGCCTAGTCGTACTTTTGATCATGATACACCCTTTCACAAACTCTTTGGTTATGATCCTGATTACTCTTTCCTACGAATATTTGGTTATGCTTGCTAGCCAAATTTGCGCCCATATAACTCCAGGAAGCTCAATTTCAGAACAAGGCAGTGCATTTTCCTGGGGTACAGTTCTTTTCATAAGGGCTACAAATGTTTTGATTGGTCCACAGGACGAGTTTACATATCTCGTGATGTTGTTTTCGATGAAAATGTTTTCCCTTTCACCAACCAACCCACTACAAATACTCAACTGCCTAATCATCCACACCAGCCAATAGTTCTACCTATGCTAGCCAAAACCACCAAATATTCAGAACAATCATTTATTGTCACTGATCCAGCTAATAATTCCTCCTCTGACGAACCACCAATTGCTAGTCCACACATGAGGAATGGACAAACTAACCCATAAGCTGACACTGATCCTTTAAGTGCTAGTGTGTCTCCTGCAGGGCGATTAGCTAATAGAACTGTCACTGGTGATTTAGTTCAGGCTAGCTTGAACCTTGGTATGAATGAGTCAGCTAAAGATGGAACAACTTCATCATCAAAAAGAGAAAGGCAGCACCTAATGAGAACCAGACTTCATGACAACAGTCCAACCTAGAGAGTTTACAGATGGGACAGTTAGGTACTCAGATAATTATCGTTGGTTTGTAGGTGCTGTCACTGACGTCAATTCGATAACAAATTCTTCTGCTGTTTCAGAACCTCATAGCTTGCAGGAAGCGTTGGAGAATTCAGAGTGGCATCAAGCCATATGACTCTGAATATTTAGCGCTGATCAAAAATGAAACTTGGGATCTGGTGCCACCAAAGAAAGGGATCAAGTTGATTGACAGCCGCTGGGTGTATAAAATCAAGAAAAAGGCTGACGGTTCAGTGGACAGATTCAAAGCAAGATTGGTGGCAAAGGGATTCAAACAAAAATATGGTCTTGACTACCTTGACACTTACAGTTCCGTTGTCAAACCATCAATAGTTCAAATTATATTGTCACTTGCTGTCACACAGAAGTGGAGTATGAGACATATTAACATACAAAATACTTTCTTCCATGGTATTCTTTGGGAGGAGGTGTACATGAAACAACCTCCGGGTTATGAAGATCCAAGCAAGCCATCAAACTACATATGTCGTCTCAAGAAAGCACTTTATGGGCTGAAGCAGACTCAAAGAGCATGGCATTTTCGTTTGACCGGTAAATTACAGGAACTGGGATTCACTTTGACAAAGGCTAACACTTCATTATTTGTTTTCTGTCGAGGGGGTGTCACTATATATATGTTGATTTATGTAGACGACATAATCATAGTGAGCTCCTCACCCAGTGCTACTAACAGGCTAATCAAGCAACTGATGACAAACTTTGCAGTGAAGGATCATGGTCCACTTGAATATTTTCTGGGAGTGGAGGTCAAATAGGAGAAGAATGGCATTATGTTGTCTCAGAGAGGGTATGCTTTTGACTTGCTACTGAGAGCAAACCTAGTAAATTGCAAGACAATCTCCACTCCTATGGCTTCTAGTGAGAAGCTGTCTAGAGATCAAGGCACACCTCTGAATGAAGAAGAACATTTTAAGAATAGAAGCATTGTTGGAGGTTTACAATATTTGATCATGACTCAACCAGATCTTTCATTTGCAGTTAATCGGGTACGTCAATTCATTCAGAAACCTACTGATGTTCATTTGGCCGTTGTTAAAAGAATCTTGCGGTATATAAAGGGAACATTTGACCAAGGCCTGAAAATTTAGAGATCGCCAACAACCAGACTGGGCTCATTTTAAGATGTTGATTGGGCTGGAAGTCCTGAGGATCAACGATCAACCAGTGGGTATGCTATGTTCTTAGGCACAAATCTTGTGTCATGGAGCTCACAAAAGCAACCAACAGTTTCGAGATCAAGCACATAGGCCAAGTACAAAGCTATAGCCAATGTTACGGCTGAATTGATCTGGATTCAGTCATTGTTAAAACAACTCGGTGTGTTTCAGCACATGTCTCCTTTGCTTTGGTGTGACAATCTTGGTGCAACCTATTTGACGGCGAATCTGATGTTCCATGCCAGAACTAAGCATATTGAAATTGACTTCCATTTTATTCGTGAACAAGTTGCGTGGAAGGCAATGGAGGTGAGGTTCATTTCATCAAAAGATCAACTTGTTGATGTCTTCACCAAACCGCTGTCAAGGGCTCCATTCACTTCAAATAGTTGCAATCTCAACCTGAGTAGTCCACGTTGTGATTGAGGGGGACTGTTAGAAATTGTATGTGTTTGTGTACAAGTGTTAGCCGTGTGCAGGGGCATGTAATTGTTAGTGGTGATTGCGTCATCACACGCGTGGTGACCGTGTCTAGTTGGTTAGGCTATTGCTGGTCATGTAGGCGCGATCTTGGTTATTTCGGATCATGGATCCGTTGTATTAATTGTTGCTATATAAATATCACGATCCCGTCGAGGACTTGTGCGATTGGCAAAATCTTCTCCTCTCCAAAAACCTTTTCATGCAACACTTAACGATCGAGACAATTAGGGAAGAAGGATTGAGAATAACGCCTCATGCCAAAATAGATCTCAATACATAGTTTCTTCAAAATTAAAGCTGGTTACTGACTGAAGTGTTCAATAGCCTTGCAGAGCCTATTGAGGAGTTGCACAAAGCACATGAACAGTTTATTCTTCGCATGGAATCACACAAGAGGAGTAAAGATAAAGTATAACTCTCATTTCATGTATTACAGTATGGTCATGGCCAATGTTGGGTTTGTTGACCTTTTCTCATATATGTATGCTTTAGCTGCAGGAAAGAATGCCTAGGAAAGCTGGATCAAGTGCTACCTTTATGAACCAAGTGGAAGAGTAGGCCTACGGAAAAAAGGAACACAAATCAATCCCTGGTGTAGCAATTGTTGCCTTTGCCAAGTTTCTCTCTATTAAAAGCTTACTGATCAATGTTTTTGAGAATAAAAGAAATATTCTCCCTTTCATCACTTACTTATTCTTGTAGATCCTTACCTTGATCTTTTCTTTGGATAACACATTTTCTTGATTTATTTGACATGGAAATAGAATAGGTGATTTGATCCAGTGTTACTTTACTTATTTTTGGAATATGTTGCAGGTGAAAGCAGAAATTGTAAAGAACTGAAACCCAATACAATGCAAAAGTCAGGAAGCAGTTCAAATCCTTCAGTAGATTTTTATCCTCCATTGGGACTTGCAAAAGTTGGTATGCTATCCAGAGGCAACTCAGGAGGAATCAAGAACTTGTCTCGTTGTAACAGCGACGATACGGTAGTTGTACGGTTTGTAGGCTGCAATGGTTGGGAAGTCAGAAACTGAAGATGCCTGCCATCATGGCCTTGTCAAACCAACTATAAACACTAAAGAGGCTACGAATGCCATCAGTAGCATGTTTTTTGGAGCCACTGGAACCAGAGACAATGCTCAAGAGGCGATCAAAGCGTGAAAAAAACAAATTATAAGCAGCAAACAGGTGCATTTGATATTTTTGTCGATGAAGATGAACCTAACGGTAATGATCCAAACATGCTCCGAAACAATAACATGAAGCAAGACCATCCAAAGTTCAGTCAGAAAACAAGAGGGTTTGGGATCTTTGTTGATGAGGATAGTCCTAATGGCAACGACCAAAATGCGGAGCAAAACAGGAATTCTGAGAAGGAAAACATTAAGTTAAAGAAGAAAACAAGTGGGTTTGAAATCTTTATTGATGAATATGAGGCTAATGTCAATGTCTAGAATGCCATATGCCACAAGAATAATAGGTGTCCTCCTAGACCATTGTGTGATTCGTCTAGGCAGCAAGGCAGAAGTGACCTTCAGAAGCCATTTGTTGGAGGATTTGCAATATTGCCAGATGATGAAGATGAAAGATGTGAGAAACGTGATGATGGTGTTAACATAAGTTCCAGAACTGTGCTGACTACTCATGATAAGAATACTTTGCTCTGTCCACTTCAAGCTGATTCAGGAACAAGATATCATGAAGGTTCTCATCCTGTGAGTTCTGGACTTCGAGAAGGCACTGTCATTCATAGGTTTGTTGGATCTACTATTGTTGGTGAGCCTAAGGTGGAAAATGCATGCCACCATGGGTTAGTCGATTCAACTGTCAATCTAGAGGAGGCTATGGATGATATAAACGACCACGTTTGAGAAACCACTGAACTTCAAGGATGAGAAGACATCTAAGCCAAAAACCAATACACTGTCAGACAGAAAAGCAGCTCCATTTTCCGGTTTCTCCATATTATCTGATGATGACCTCGAAGAGAACCCTGCTGTAATACCCGATAATAATAATAATAATAATAATAATAATAATGATGATGTGATCTTCTAAACCGTTGCTTGGTTGGATGACCGGAGACCATGGATGTGTAGATCTCGTGAAGAAGAATCTATTTTGCTATCTAATGTCACGTTTGGGCACTTAGTGAATCAGTGATGAGCACAGTAAATTTAGACCGTTGGTTAAAATAAATAAAAAATAAAAAGGGGATAAGGCTTGGTGGGATCGGCTCTCACCCGATCCCACCCGCACTCGCCTTGCCCTCGTCTCCTCTGGGTCGACGCCGTCGCCCCCAGCCTCTAGCTCTGGCCACCTCCTTCGACTGCCGCTGTCCTAGCCCCGTCGCCGCGTGCCTAGCCTCCCGCCGTCGCGCGCCCGGCCGTCGGTCGCTGGCCGGAGTGCTGCCGGTCGGTGGTGTGGGGAGGAAGGAGTAGGGGGGCCAGCTAGCCGGTCGGCCAGAGAAGAAGAGAAGGAAGGAAAAGAAAGGAAGAAGAAAAAGAAAGAAAGGAAAATGGAAGAAGAGAAAGGGAAGAAAAGAAGAAGAAGAAGGGAGGAGGAGGAGGAGGCCATCTGCTGGTTCGCCGGTTTTTTTCTCACCGGTTTGCGGTTCTGCTCCAAAGGTGACTCCTCCGTAGTCCTTAGATGCTAGTAGGAGATTGGGTTTAGTCGTCCATGTTGTCGGTTAAATATATTGTTGGTCCAGTTAGTGAGTAGGGAATCAATTAAATTGGAGGCCTAACCGGTGTTGGATACGAGTGTATGTCTATAATGGAAGTTGTAGTTCATGTTATCGACGTACTAATGGTGTTGGCGTTGTTCTTTTTGGGTAAGCGGTTTAGGTGCTTTTGGCTATTTTTGGTGTCCGTGTCCGATAAGGTTTAGCCATACGTTATGGCTTATTATTCGGTCTTTGATTGAGCTAGAGGAGGTTCTTGCTCTGCGTCTAGCGAGCTAGTTGGTAGATGTCTTTCTGAAGCCTTCGGTTGTCGAGAATGCTGGGTTTTGGGCGTACAAGCGTGCGCCTTCTTTTACTTCGTTGTTGCGGCGTCTTTGTTCAAATTGTGTGTTTGTTAAGGTGGTGCCGCCTCGCGTCGCGGCCAGTGCCATCTTCATTGTCGGTGAAGGCAAGTGAATGTAGCGAATGACTACGCTTTAACTTGTTATTTGGTTGCCTACATTCTTTTAATTATAATGCATTCATCTAACCTGAATAACTGATTATGAGCTGGTTACTATGTTATTTACCTTTTAGAAGTTTACTCGATTATTGATTTACGAAGTACAGTGAGTATGTTATGCCATTTGCAGTTGTTCATTGCTATATTATGCAATTCTTAAAATCTCAAGCATTCTGTGGAAGTTATGTTGTTGGTTATGTATGAAACATGTCATACATATACATCTCATGCATTGGAAGTTTGTCACCGTCTTCTGGTCATGATCGTACAGGTACAACACCGTATGTTACCCGAGAAAAGGTACGGTGCACACCCTTACGTTACCCGAGGAGGGGTAAGGGTGATGAAGAGCATGTCATGTGCATGTTTATGCATTCATACGAAGTTCATTGATTTATTCGCATTAAGGTTTTACTTCCTTTAGTTGGCTTATATATATGATGCGGCTGTGAAGGTTTATGCTAACATAATATTAAAATGGTTAATGTTGCCATTGGACTTGCTTAGCCATATTTTTTTCTCTTGTTGTTGATAGACTATTTTGTTACTAGTTTCTATTTTAGAGATGATTGCTTATTCAATTATAGCTAAATAGCTCTTTAAAGCAAATTCGCTTGCTGAGATTTCTTAATCTCACCCGTGCTTTCTTTCCATGTTCATTTTGAGGTGTCAATCGCTAGCGAGATGTGTAGCTACACGTTGCCTACGCGTTCACCTTCTCTTTTAGGCTAAACTTGTTGTGTTGTTAGATGATGACTTTTACCTTGTGATGTATATAGTTAGTCTGTAGTGGTTAAGTTGTATGGTCGAGGTTTGTACCTGGTTTGCTAGGATCTTTATGTTGTTAGTGTGATAATCTTTAATCTGTTATGTCTATGTGTGTTTTGTTGTCAGTTATACCTCTAGTTTTAGAGGAGGTGTTGCTAATTTTTTTTTTAAAAGTTCGACAGATCTGTAGGTTGATCTGAGTGATATTAGACTTATTTTGTTCGCTAGAGTGTTACACCCGCCAAAGCCAATCGGAGCAACTCCGGCAAATTTGGCACCGAGAATGGTCTATCTGAGCCACAATCACCACAATGTCTTGGCGGAGATCAATGATATGTTTGGAATGCCACTGGACCTCTAAGATACTTGTTTGATGGAATTGAATAACTCAACAGTCACAGTTTGCTATCTACTTTTCACTCTTCCCTTGAGAAATATGCAGTGTATTGGTGTATTGCTGATATGAAGAGCTCGGAATTCAGTTGCTTCCTTCGGTGCATATGTGGTGAGCATTTTCTTAAATAACTGTTCAAATATATACAGTTCATGTGTATCATTCTTGAATATGTACCAATATGTTTAGTTTTGCCAGTTATTTTGTACTATACGATCTGTACAATTGCTACATTGTTTTTGCCAGTTATATTTTCCCTCCACTGGAATCGTTACTCTGAATATTCTTGGAGACTGCTCCTTGCTTTCTTCGTAAGTAATTTGGCCTCTAACGAGCTTTGAAGATTGAAGTGGTTGGACGAGACCTCAAGTACAGTCTACTTGTTTTAGGGATGCATTTTTCACTTGTTACTGTTACAAGAATTTACAAATGCATTGCTTCTCTTGGCGCAGGTGGAGATATACATCAGATGTTGAGAGGTAGCTCCTCTCCAGTGATTCAGGGCGCCGGCAGACCCAACAATGACGCCATCAGTAGCAGATGCAGAAGAGATAGGTAGGGAGTTCATCCACCTCTCTCCCTTTTCTTTCTTCTCTTTTCCTCTCTTTTTTTCTTCCTCTCCCTTATTCATGATAAAAAATTGTTGGAAAATTTGTCTATAGGACACCCATCAATTATGGCTTTGTCTGTGTTATACTTCACAAGTCGAATTAGGCCACGGGACACTGCAAATTCCTGATTTTTGCCTCCATGACACTAGAGGACACTATAGCAGGGGAGAAAGAGTGCTATGCTCCTAGCTTCACACTTTTGGGATTTTTTTCTCCATGCATAGACCATAATTAATTCTCAAAATTTGTAGAATGATGCACTGCTCTATTCCTCATACGTGTGATTTTGGTTAGATTTTTTAGACAAATCTTGCAGAATGAACCCAATGGCAAAATGGTCTTTTCCCTTTCTCTAAGTGTCCTGGAGGCAAAAACCACGGATTCGCAGTGTCCTGTGGCCTAATTCAACTTGTGGAGTGTGACAGAGATAAAACCATAATTAATTGATGTCCTGTAGACAAATTTCCAAACATTGTTGGAGGGCTCCATTGGCTGTGAAGCTGTTGTGGACTTGTGGGGGCTGGAGCCCCCCTGGACGCCACTGCTGGAGTTGTTGCACTTAATCGCCCCTATGTTTTCCAGAAAAGGGAATGGATGCTCTTGTTAGCACCGATCAGTTGATCGCTGGAGCGGTGCCATGTATTGCTGATATTAGCTTAAATGTTGGCTCAAGGCTTCATTTTTCATGTTGAAAAATGTCGAGACTAGTATATTTGATGCAACTTTTAGCAAGCAAGGGTATCGAAGCCAGAGTCTGATATCAAGTCTTGTGGTTGCGCATGTACGGATTATAGGTACACGCCTGCATTGGGAGGGAGAATATCCTACATAGATCATCGAATCACTCTAGCTTGTCAGCATGATGAAGCAGCAGTTCGAGGAAGACGATGACCGGATTGAAACTTAGTTCGAGCTGTATTTTGCATATCCAAATTTTTTTCGTCGAACTGGACACCTTGAATATAAATCGAATTCCGAATTGTATTTCACGTGTTCAAATTTTTTTTTTGCCGAATTAGACACTCAAATCCGAATCGAATTCTAACACTCGTATCCGCAGGTATCACTGCTTGTTGTACCTACGGACTACTGTGAATGCTGAGTAGGATGACAATGTATGTACGTAAGAAAGATTGCTTCTTGCGAAATTGGGCCCTTAGTAGAGTAAAATGACATCTGAAAAGAGCTACTATTTTGATGTTATGCGTTGATAGTGAGATTCTATCTTTCTCCTCTATTAGAAAGAACTTGGCATTTCTCACAGGATATTCAGGCATATCTTGCTATCATTGATTTCTTTGGGATGGCATCGGGCCTCTGCACTAATCTACAAAAGTGTGCTGTTGTGCCAATTTGTTGTGCAGAGGAGCATATTGCTGCCATCAATGACAATCTTCCGTGTGGCACTTCCTCTTTCCAATCCCTTACCTGGGGGTTCCTCCCTCGGCTGGTAGACTCCGCAAAAATCACTTACAACCTTTGGTCTACAAAGTTGCCGCCAGGTTGCCTCCTTGGCAGGCCAAGCTCATATCCAAAGCGGGGCGAGCCACTCTTGTGAAGTCGGTACTTTCATCGACGCCCTTGCACACGCTTATCTCCATTACGATGCCACTGTGGGTGATCAAGGAGATCGACAAAATTCAGAAGGCCTATTTGTGGGCTCAGGTTAAAGCTATGACCAGTGGTCGAAGTTCGCTCTCCTGGTCGCGGGTGTGCCGGCCGTTGGAGTACGGCGGTCTTGGCATAAAGGACTTCCGTTTGGCCGGGCTGGCCCTTCGTCTTAGATGGCTATGGTCACAGCGGACCTATCCTACCAAACCTTGGGCCAATCTCCCGCTACACCACAAGATGGAGGTCATCGCCCTTTTCAACGCATCCACCAGAATTGAGGTGGGCAATGGCTTCTCCACTCTCTTTTGGACTAACCCATGGATCGATGGTAAATCCATCAAAGCATCGGCACCTGATCTGTTCGTTTGCGTTCCACCTTCTGCTGCGAAGTTGAGAATGGTAAGGGAGGCGTTGCTAAACCGGAGATGGATCAGTGATATTTCAGGCCCCCTTTCCATCTCTGCATTAGCTCAATGTCTGTAGCTATGGACTCAGCTTGATTCATACAGTTTGAGCGCTGTTGAGGACCGTGTGGTTTGGAAGTGGATGAGCTCTGGCCGTTAATCGGCCAAATCGGCATATCATATCATGTTTCAGGGCTGCATTCCCTTTGAGGGTGCTAATTTGGTTTAGCGATCATGGGCCCCGATGAAGGTGAAGTTCTTCACTTGGCTAGGGCTCCATGGCCAGCTATGGACAGCGGCACGGAGGCAACAACAAGGGCTGCAAACTGATGGCACATATGCACACTGTGCTCAGGATCCGGAGACCACTACCCGCCTTCTCCTTCATTGTATGTTTGCGAGGGAGATTTGGTGGCGGCTTCTGGGAGTTGCGGCACTTGATGACACGCATTTGATCATGGATTGGTGGCTAGATCTGTGACGTCGTGTGGCCAGAGAGCATTGAAAGGGGCTACACTCCTTAATCCTTCTCATCTGCCGGAGAATCTGGCTTTCGTGTAATTACATCGTCTTCAACAACAATCGCCTTTCTACTGATTCCCTGGTGGCCATCAACCAGGCGGACATGGACTTGTGGTGTCGGGCAGGGGCTAAGAACCTGTCCTATCTCATGGAGCAGTTGAAACTTTTTGGATCAATCATTTGAACTAGTGCTATCTCCGGTCACTACGGTTGCCTCAAACATTTGTAATCACCACCTGTAGTGTCTTGTGTCCTGTACTCTTTGTATAAAAACTTTTGATCTCCTCCTTAATACAAAGATGCGCAACTCTCCTGCGTATTGGAGAAAAGAAAACAATGAAACAACAATGTGTAGAGCATTTTCAGTAAGCCCTGAGTGCAGACTTGGTTGCAGTATTATGAAGTCTGCTCGTCAGCAGTGTGACCAGATAGCAATCACTTCAGGACATGTTTGAAGTTAGTGCTTCGAGTACTTGGAATATAAGCATTCCGTGCTGTTTGTAAACTAGCATATGAGCTCCTGCAAATGCTGCATACGCTGTGCTACTAGCTGTTACTTTATCTTGGGGGTATATAAGAGCTCTTCTGCGCCAACTTTCATGTTGGGACCTGATGCAACCTTGATAATTTTGTTGTCGAGAACTGAAACCTCGACTATGAACACACCACAGACAGGGCGATGGTCTGAAAATTTCGACTCCCCGCGGATGTAGGACAGCTGCACTATCCCTTCACCGTGCCAAAGAATCCGGTCACACCTGCAAAATGTTTTGGTTCATCCAGCACTGAACATTTCAGTACCCCCACACAGTTCAAAAACGCTGTATGCTGAAAACTGAACCAACTGCAGACATGTTCTGAAGTCACATGATCATTGCATTTGTCATGCAGGATATGTGCCATCAGAGGCCTTACCATGCTGGTGTTCTCCTCTTCTTCTTCGACGCCACGTCGTCGCCCGCGTAATTGTCTGAATTCCAAGAGTACTTGTATGTCGGAGCAAAGAGGATCTTGCCCTCGTTCCACCCTCTGAAAACTCCACTCTCTCTTTCAGTCTTGAGCTGTTCAGTCCAGGACGCCAAATAAACATTCGCAGAAACTCTGACAGAGTATGTGCAATGCATTGTTGTCATAAATGGAGTGACAGTTAATCGGTTAGTTTAGTTACCTGATCCTTCTCGAAGAGAGAGCCCCAGTCGTTGGCCTCGACGAGCTTCTTCGCCTCCGAGTAGCTCAGAGCAATCCGGTAATTCAGATCGCCCAACCAGATCACGCGGCTGCAACCATTTTCAGTTACAATTCTGACGGCACATATGCAACCCAATGCATGAACAGTCAGTGCCACTTACTCGTGGTCGAGGATTCTCTCTGGAATCCTGCACCCGGATCGCTTGCAGAGCCGGCGGAACTGCGTGTTCTTGAGGATCTCGACGACGTCGGAGTTCCTCCTGAGCTCGTCGCCTTCCTTCTCCCCGGACGCCAGGTGGCTGCACACGAAGCACAGGGTCGTCTGGTGCAGCGACATGCTCACGGATATGCACCCCTGTAACCAAACACACGATGGTATTTGATGGCGACGACGACGACGACATGCCATGGCATGGAGTTTCAGACAGTTGAGCTGCAGTGAACTGAATTAGCTTGCTGACCTTGTTGCCGAGGTAGCCCATGATGCCGCGGCCGACGCAGGAGAACCGGACATGGCCGACGTGCGGCACCAGCTCCCGCCTCACCCACACCGTCACGAACAGCCCCACCATCTGCTTGCACGCCATCAGGCAGTACCTCTCGCGCCGGCTAGCCGCCGCCATCGCCGCTGGGCTCTTCGCGTCGGACACCGCGAAGCTGCTGCTCCTGGCCTCATCCACGACGACGACGTCCTCCTCCTCGTCTGACGTCGTCGTGTCGCCCTCGACGGCGTGCGCGTTCTTGCTGCCGCAGCCCATCAGGCACGGCGCTCTGTACGACCTGCGGGGCGGCTCGACGGGGCAGGTGCACGACTTGAGCCGGCGCCCGCGGGTGATGGCGGCGCGGCGGACTTCTCTGTCTCTGCGGGACGACTTGTGGAACCTCGACGGGTCGAGGGGACTGGAGCTGGAGACGGGGGACGCAGAGGCCACCGTGTCTGCCGACTGGCTGAACGAGCAGCTCGCTGCAGTTTCAGAAGCGGCGGAGGCGTAAGCGCCTGGAGATGGAGACGGGCGGTTCAGCGCCTGGTTGATGAGGGCGAGCCATCTCGCCGCCGGCTCGTTGTCCTCGATCACAAGGACGTTGCCGGCGTTGAGGGGGACCACTTCTTGGAATCTGCAGTCCAAAATGGCGGGAAAGTCTACCAAGTTACGACTTCAAAATAGCTGAGGTGAATGTTACTACTCAGGGCATGGATTAAAGTTGAAATTTGCCATGGTACATTAGTATGGCGAAAATCAAGTTTTTCGATATTGGAAGCTTTATTAACTCATAACAAGGAGATGCAATCGTATAAGAATTTGCTCTCAATCTCTGTATAACTAAGATACACATAGCTTAAAAGATAAAAGAAGGAAACCGCCAAACACCAAGAAAAAAACAATCTCAAATGTATGGGTAAACTTGAGACAAGGGAGGATCAAGTTCCATCGGTATTTGATTTCCCAGGACTAAAGTAGCTTAATGAGTTGACAACTATCGGCGTGTTAGTTGCGAGATGATTGTCATTAGAATTGGATCTTAGTGTGCAAGAACACCACACGAAATAAGTCGTCATTAATATGCATGATAGGAAGCTCAAGATCAGTAAATTAAATGCGCTGAAAATCTCTTGTGGTGCAGGAGATGTGCAAAACGACAGAGATTTAAGCCCAAAAGGAAACGTGCCAGATACTGTGATGTTTAAAGTTGTGCGTACGAAAACGACAATGGAATCTCTATCTGATAGAAACTAAACATTATGTAATTTTGTGGTGTTTTAAGCTGTGCATACCCTAACACATAAATGTCTGAGTAGTCATCAGAAGGAAGGAAATCATTCAGACTCAGACCCTTGTTAGGGGTTTTTCCGGCTACGTTCCATGTTGCTGCAAATACCCTGTGAAAAGCAGAGAATGAAAGGAGTAAAGACCTAAATTTAATCTACTGACAATAGGTTACTTGTGACATGGAGTGCCGTGAAGATTGGAAAATTGGTGACTTATTGACAACTATGCTCACCTGAAAGCCTCTGTATGGGTACAACTGGTTGTTGCAGGAGAATTGAAACCACTGAATTTTAGACTTCTACTTTCTGTTTGGAACAAGATGAAGGTAAGAAAATGCAAAGGAAAACCATGATTAGAATTCAAGGTCAAAAGAGTTAGATGATACATGGAAAGTAAAACTAATTAATGATTGAACGTTGAAGATTAGAACTAATGGAGCAAGCTGAAATAGATAGATACCGGAAAGACTTCTGAAGGAGGATGAGGACGATGCTGACGGGGAAGCCAATGATGCTGGAGACTCTTTCAAATCAACTGAAAAACCAACATTAGTGTTTGAATTTGAATTAATTTAAATCCAGGTATATTTTTATAACATGCAGAAACTAGTATGCGCCCACTTCTGAATTTGAAGTTAGCAATCACGACCATGCCCCAAACTAGTATGCATCGAGCTTCAACTTTCCAAAGCACACAAGGCAATGGATTCTTTTTATCATCATGGATTACAGAACAGAGAAATATGATTGTTTTGACGTTAGAAAGGATGTTGTGAACCCAAGAACCAACCGGTGGAGTTGATGGAACACTCAGTACTAGGTCTCGGCGAGGCATTCCCATCCTTCGCACCAAGAACTTTTGGAAAGAGAAACTGAAAATGAGAGAGTAGATAAACTGACTAGAACTATCTCAAATGACGAAACTTGCCTGAAGGAAGGGATAGAGAAGGTGTTACCTTCTTCCTTCTGCTGGTTTTCTGGTCCATTTATGCACTCAGTTTCTGCTTCCAGCATCAAATGCACAGCTTTTGAAACAGAGTAATCCTTAAGCAATGAACATAGCTAATGCTAATCCAACTCCTGCAAAAGTTTTTTTAGAGCAAGTCAGGTAGGTAGAAGGTTTCATGTTCCACGAAACCGCATAGCAAGTCTAGTGATCAAAAATAGGAAATCAATGGTAGCCATAGGAATCAAGACTTGTTCTTTTGGAGAAAGACTGATAGCAAAAGCGATTCAAAGCCACAACACAAGAAAGTGAACAGGCACCAACAACCCATTTAGAAACATGACTTAAATAGTTGTACAAACCTAACCGCAAAACAATTTCATCAGATCACCGAGTAGGACAGTTTATATTTTCTAGAAGACGTCCCAAGATAGATGAGCAAACTGAAAAGTTGAACCGAGCAGACAACAAAGAAAACAATGAACAACCGGGAAATATCGTGACTAAAAAATTTTATTGTCGCAAAAATACAGCATAACAATGATTAAAAATCTAGAGAAAGCACCAAATGAGGTTTTGTTTTACCAAGAATGGGGCGTAGACGACGACGAAGCATGTATGGTCCACCCTCAAAGGAACGATCTATAGGATGGGTATTTTCTCCAAAATTTGTATAGGATCGAGAGTGGCGACTAGAGTGAGCTGAATAGGGGTCTTAATAAATTTTTTACGAAATTAATAACATTCTCCTATTCGGTCACCTAACGTACCTCTACAAGAGAATCACAACAGAACGCAACACAAATACACAACGAAAAAACTACACCTACCCAAAAAATACAGAGATTCCGGAGAAAGATCAAGAACTAAACTTGAAGGTTTAATAAAAAGTGGGTCTCATGGTTGGAATCAAACACTAGGTTACACAGCAAACCAATTCATGACTCGTTCCCACATAAAGGTTGAATCTTGAGAAAAGATCACTCAAGGATCCAGAGATGAACACCGGGTGAAGAAGATCTCCAAGATGACGGTCTAAAGGTAAGGGAATTCAAGACCCTATTACATATGTATGTGTATATGAATTTTATGCCTTTAGCATGAAGAAGAACTAAAAGTGCATCTAGGCCCCCTAAGTGGGTTTTGACTTATTGATGACAAACGATTAAGGGACTAATGGTTTACTGAGTTTATGAACAGGTTTTAAGTCACATTGGTTAAGATAAGAGTTGTTGGCGTCTCTCAAAAATAAAAGAGAAGCGACATAGTTACTCAATAGATTTAAATTTATTTTATTTTGAATTTGAGTTAAGGATGGCCGTACTATCAAGAGGGATATATATTGATAGACTTGAAGATATCTCAGTGCTCAAAATATCCTTTTAGGACCAAAAGATGAGAGACATAATCACTCGGACACTTGGAAATAGTTTTTGTTGTTTGAGCCCGGATACTCTGGACTCTGTCCAGTTGGCCGGAGTCTCCGAATGAGACTCCGCCATAGAGTCTCTGTTTGAGTCGAAGAAACTCAACCCGGAGTCTCCGGGTTGGCTCGGATACGCTGGGGTTCTGTTAGTGGACAGAGCCTCCAAGTGAGACTCCGTCGGCGAGTCTCGGGTAAAGTCGTGTATGCTCAACTCAGAGTCTCCGGGTTGGCCCAGATACTCCGGTGTTCTGGTTGCGGCCGGAGCCTCCGAGTGAGACTCCGCCAACGAGTCTCGGGTAAAGCCTTGTGTGCTTAACCCGGAGTCTCCAGGTTAGCCCAGATACTTCGGTGTTCTGTTTGTGGCCGGAGTCTATGAGTGAGACTCCACCAGAGAGTCTCGGGTAGGCCTTAAGTGTGTTACCCGGAGTCTCCGGGTTGGCCTGGATACTCCAGGTCCTGATGTCTCCGGACCCTCCGGAGAGGCTCTGAACAGTGTATTTTGCCTAAGTCTTCGTGTGTTACCCGGAGTCTCCGGGTGAACCTGGATACTCCAGGTCAGTTCAAAATAGACTGTAACGGCTAGTTTTTTTGAAGTGAGCTATATATACCCCTCACCCCCTTTGTTGGGGTGCTGCTGAACCAACTCGTGCACACATACTTCCAAAGCCATCCAATAGCCTTCCTAACTCCTCTAGAGTACAAATTTGTGCAAAATTTGGAGATTAGGGTTTGAAAAGTGAGATTGAGTGCTAGAAAGCAAAAATTCCATTTTTGAGCACTTGAGGTCATCAACGAGCTTTTGATTAGCATTCTTTTCTCTTGGAGCTGTGAGCTCCTAGACGGTAAGGCGTCACCCGGAGAGCACCCAAATTTGTGGAGTACCGCGGGAAGTTTGTGTTACCCTCGTTGATTTGAGTAAGAACCCTCGCTTGATCTTTGTGGTCGCTTGGGAGAGGAAAGGGTTGGAAAAGACCCGGTTCTTTGTGAGCTCATCAACGGAGACATAGGCATCTCTTTGTGAAGTGGCCGAACTTCGGGAACAAATTCTTGTCCATTTCATTTTGTTGCACATTAACTTGCTTTAGTTAATATTTGGGGATATTTCCCGATCTACTCATTAGTGTGCTTGTGACTGCAGGGTGTTGGTGATAAGGTACTTAGACCTCCTCTAGAACCTGTGGTAATCCTTGGAATCACTTAGATTTACTCAACAGTTATTCAGTTTCGATTTCCTATATAATCCGAAGTATCCGGATAAGACTGGAGTATTCGGATTCTGTATAACCCGGAGTATCCGGATCCAGTTATCCGCTGTCAAGTTTTTAAATTGTAGGAATCGCCTATTCACCCCTCCCCTCTAGGCGACATCTCATACATTTCAATTGGTATCAAAGCCTAACCTCCTGCAAGGCTTCACCGCTTAGAGGATTTGAAGATGTCAGCATCTGGAGAGAAAAGCCCGAGGAGTCCGAAAGGTGAGACTTCGAGTGGTGGCTCAAGAAGGCCAATGGATTCGGGCGACGCTTCAACAGCTGGTGGCTCCAAAGATAGAAGGGGAGTTGAATTTAATTTTGATTATAGTAAATTGAATTCTCCGTCTAACAACTTCATCTCCGTGCCTTCCAGGCGTGCGCCGTTCTTTGATGGCACACATTACGCGGCTTGGAGGCACAAGATGAAGATGCATTTAATCTCGCTCCATCCGAGCATTTGGAAGATCGTGTGTGTAGGTCTTGACTTTCCGGCGGAAGACATTGAACTCACACCCGAACAAGAGCAAGCAATCCATCGAAATGCTCAAGCAACAAGCGTTCTCCTTAGTGCCTTAAGCCCCGAGGAATTCAACAAGGTGGATGGGCTTGAGTAGGCTAAAGCAATTTGGAATACACTCCAAGTCTCCCATAAAGGCAACACTAGTGTGAGAGAGTCCAAGATAGAATTGCTTGAAGGAAAATTGGGAAGATTCGTTATGGAGGACGATGAAACCCCCCAAGCCATGTATGACCGAATGATGGTGTTGGTAAACAAGATTAGAGGGCTTGGAAGTGAAGAGCTTGATGATCACAAGGTGGCGAGGAGGTTGCTTAGAGTCTTTACATCAAGAAATCCCACCTTGGTCACACTAATCCGAGAAAGAAGAGACTACAAGAGGCTCACTCCAAGTGACGTACTTGGAAGGATCCTTGCTCATGAGCTTATGGAGGAAGAAGCCAATGAAGTAAAAAATCTTGCAAAGCAAAGCTCAACCTCCAAGAACAAAGAAGTAGCCTTCAAAGCAAAGAAGAGCAAGCAAATCGAATAATCAAGTTCAAGTGAGGATGAAGACTCGGATGATGAAGAAATAGCATTCTTCGTAAGAAAATTCAAAAAAATTATGAAGAAGGGTGGCTATAGCAAATACAAGAAATACATGCCCAAGAAAAGAATATCCAAGAGGGCATGCTATGAGTGTGGTGAAGTTGGTCATTTCATCGCTGAGTGTCCTAACAAGAAGAACAAGGACAAGGAAGAAAAGAAGAACAAGACTTTTAAGAAGGATAAATATAAGACCCATAAGAAGAAATACTCGGATCAAGCTCACATTAGAGAGGAGTGGGATTCTAACTCCGACTCCAACTCCGATGATGAAGGAGTCGTCACCATTGCCATTTGTGCCCCTACACCGACAAAGTCACTTTTTGGTGACATGAGCGACGACGATACGCCCAAGTGTCTAATGGCGAAAGGGCGCAAGGTAAAATCACAACCTAAGCTTCTAGATAGTGATAGTGATAGTGATAGTGGTAGTGAAAGCATGTTTAAAGGTCTTAGTAAAAATGCCATATCTAAATTAAAAGAACTCACGAAAATAATAGAGAGTCAAGAGGAGATCCTCGAGAAGTAAGAAGACTTGCTCATCCTTGAAAAGGAGAGAAACCTTGAACTTGAGGAGATCCTTTCTAAAGAGAAGAAGAAGGTTGAGAAATTGACCAAATGTCTTGATTTGGCCAATGTCTCTATTACTAGTCTTGAGAGTAAAAATTCTACACTTCAAGAGAAACTATCATGTTTGGATGAAACTCATAAGACTCTTGAAATGCAAATTGATACTATTAAGAATAGCACATCCATCTCTAATGATGAAAACTTACTCTCTAGTTCCTCCCCTAGTAATGGTTGCTCTCGGTGCTATAATGTTGATTTAAATGCTTGTATTGCTAATGTCGAATATTTGCAAGCATTACAAAAGGAAAATAAGAGACTAAATGCTTTGGTTAAGTATGGATGCATCAAAACTTACAAGTCCAAAGATGCACCATACAAGACCATTGAGATCAAGGACAATAAGCAAAAGAGAGGCCTTGGGTTTGACATGCATACAAGCAAGATAAATGAGAGTGTAGTGATCAATGGCAAGGAGTGCCTCAAATTCATCAAGGGAGGCAAGCAAGTTGATCATATCTCTCAAGCAAAGCAACCGAAGATCCATGCTCACAATCTACTTTCTATGCTTCTTATATGCTCAAGAGGAACCACCGTGGTAAAGTGGTTGCTCTATATGTTGGTACCCGCACAAAAGATAGAGTTGTGAAAAGAAGTGTGTGGGTACCAAAAGTACTTGTCACTAACATGAAATGACCCAAACAAATTCTAGTACCTAAAGCAAAAGCTTAAAATTGTTTTGTAGGCATACTCCTCCGGTGGATCAAGTTAGGTGCTTAATAGCGGTTGCACAAATCATATGACCGGAGAAAAGAGTATGTTCTCATCATTTGAAGAAGATGGACGACCACATGAAAATATCATATTTGGTGATGATGGAAAAGGAGAGGTAATTGGTTTAGGTAAAATTGCCATCTCAAATGATTATTCCATTTCAAATGTCTTGCTAGTTAAATCTCTTAGTTACAATTTGTTGTCCGTTTCACAACTTTGTGAAATGGGATATAATTATGTTTTTACCAATGAGGGTGTGATCGTCTCTAGAAGGGATGACGCCTAAATAGCTTTCACCAGTAGATTGAAGGGTAAACTTTATCTTGTTGATTTTTCAACGGATGAAGTGAGGCCTAAAACTTGCTTGATTGCTAAGTCTAGCATGAGTTGACTTTGGCATCGCCGACTAGCTTATGTTGGCATGATGAATTTGTCTAAACTTCTAAAGGGGAGCACATCCTAGGACTAACAAATGTTTCTTTTGAAAAAGATAGAATTTGCCGTGCTTGTCAAGCGGGAAAGCAAATTGGAGCTCCTCACCCCACCAAGAATGTAATGACAACCACAAGTGCATTGGAACTTCTACACATTGATTTATTTGGACCAATCACCTACATAAGTATTGGTGGTAACAAATATGGCTTAGTTATTATTGATAATTATTCTCGTTTTACTTGGATATTCCTTTTGCATGATAAGAGTGAAACACAAGCCATATTCAAGAAATTCGTGAGAAGGGCTCAAAACGAGTTTGACGTGAAGATAAAAAGAGTGAGAAGCGACAACGAAAGAGAATTCAAGAACACACAAGTTGAAGAATTTCTTGATGAAGAAGGAATCAAGCATGAGTTCTCGACACCTTACTCCCCTCAACAAAATGGGGTTGTTGAGAGTAAGAATATGACTCTCGTAGAGTCAGCAAGGACAATGCTTGATGAATACAAGACATCGGATCAATTTTGGGCGGAGGCCATCGACACCGCATGCCATGCCATCAACCGTTTATACCTTCACAAGATTTTGAAGAAGACCGCCTATGAGCTTCTAACCGGTAACAAATCAAATATATCTTACTTTAGAGTCTTTGGTAGCAAATACTTAATTCTAAATAAAAAGGCTAAAAGTTCTAAATTTTCTCCTAAAGTAGATGAAGATTTTATGCTTAGTTATGGATCAAATGCCTACGCCTACCGTGTCTTCAACAAAACCTCCAGTTGTGTTGAAATTGCGCGTGACGTGATATTTGATGAATCTAACAGCTCCCAAGTGGAGCAAGTTGATCCTAATATTTTAGGTGATGAAGAAATTCCAAGCGAAGCAATTAAGAAGATGGCAATTGGTGAAATCAAGCCTCAAGAACCCCAAGAGCAGCAAATGGATCACAATGATCAAGCTCAACCATTTTCATCAACTCGAGTAGAGCCATCAACATCTATTCAAGATCAAGATCAAATTAATGATGACTCTAACAAGTTCCTTGATGATGATGAAGTGGAAGCGATTCAACCGCAATCCCAAGTGCCACATCCAAGAGTTCATCAAAGCATCCAAAGAGATCACCCAGTGGATAATATCCTTGGTGATATACAAAAGGGGGTAACTAATCATTCTAGAATTGCAAATTTTTATGAATACTACTCTTTTGTTTCCTCTTTGGAACCATTGAAGGTGGAAGAAGCACTTGGTGATCCGGATTAGGCGATGGCCATGCAAGAATAACTTAACAACTTCAAAAGAAATGAAGTATGGTCATTGGTGGAAAGACCCAATCAAAATGTGATTGGAACCAAATGGGTCTTTCGCAATAAGCAAGATGAGAATGAGATCGTAACAAGAAATAAGGCAAGGTTGGTTGCTCAAGGCTTCACACAACTAGAAGGTTTGGATTTTGGTGAGACTTATGCTCCCGTAGCTAGACTTGAATCTATTCGAATATTATTTGCCTATGCTACTCAACATGATTTCAAGTTGTATCAAATGGATGTGAAAAGTGCCTTTCTTAATGGACCAATCTCCGAATTGGTGTATGTCGAGCAACCACCCGGGTTTGAAGATCCCTCATATCCTCATCATGTGTTTAAACTCCATAAGGCGCTCTACGGGCTTAAGCAAGCACCTAGAGCATAGTATGAATACCTTAGGGATTTTCTTGTCAAAAAGAGCTTTGAAATAGGCAAAGCCGATTCTACTCTCTTTACTAAAAATATAGATAATGATTTATTTATTTGCCAAATATATGTTGATGACATTATATTTGGTTCTACTAACAAAAGTTTTTGTGAAGAATTTAGTCAGATCATGATAAAGAGATTTGAGATGTCAATGATGGGAGAGTTGAAGTTCTTCCTAGGATTTCAAATTAAACAACTTAAGGAAGGAACCTTCATATGTTAAACGAAGTATATCAAAGACATGCTCAAGAAGTTTGACATGGAGAATGCCAAACCCATCAAGACTTCTATGCAAGCAAATGGACATCTTGATTTAAATGAAGATGGCAAGACGGTGGATCAAAAGGTATATCGCTTCATGATTGGTTCTTTACTTTACCTTTGTGCATCTAGGTCCGATATTATGCTTAGTGTGTGCATGTGTGCAGGATTTCAAGCTGCTCCAAAAGAGTGCCATTTAGTGGCTGTTAAGAGGATTCTTAGATATTTAGTTCATACCCCTTACCTTGGCTTATGGTATCCTAAAGGTTCATCCTTTGACCTTTACGGCTATTCGGATTCCGATTATATCGGTTGCAAGGTGGATAGGAAGAGCACCTCAGGGACTTACCGATTCTTGGGTAGGTCCTTGGTGTCTTGGTCTTCAAAGAAACAAAATTCCGTAGCTCTATCCACCGCCGAAGCCGAATATGTTGCCGCGGGTGCTTGTTGTTTTCAACTCCTTTGGATGAGACAAACATTGAAAGATTATGGCTACAATATGTCTAAGGTCCTACTTTTGTGTGATAATGAGAGTGCCATCAAAATAGTCAATAATCCCGTGCAACACTCAAGAACCAAACACATAGACATCCGTCACCACTTCTTAAGAGATCACTCAACAAAAGGGGATATCGATATTCGCCATGTGAGAACCGAAAAATAACTAGCCGATATCCTCACAAAGCCACTTGATGAGCAAAGGTTTTGCGAGTTGAGAAATGAGCTAAATATCCTCGAATCTCGCAACATGGCTTGATATGTTGCATGCAATTGACTGTTCTAGCTTTATAGTTTTGGTAGCTAGATTTTTGCAAAAATCTCCATGTTTGCTATTTTAAAAAATCATTTGATTCTTGATCTTTGATCATAGCTTGCTACTTGTGATCGTTGTTATGTACTATTGTTTGTTGGCTGATCACAAGTGGTAAGAAGTTCTTATATGTCCAACATTCCTTCTCTCAAAATTCTCCATCAAATCTCAGCTCAAAATTCAATCTTGTCAAGTTCCAGAACCCGGAGTATCCGGATGGATCCGGAGTGTTCGGATTCTGGACGACCAATTATTTTTCTGTTGAGTTGACAGAACCCGGAGTCTCCGGGTTCACTCGGATACTCTGGATCCTGTCACTCAACTCGGAGGTTCCGGTTCACCCTTCGGGAAGGAGTCTCTGTCTCGTGCTTAACTCCAACTCGGAGTCTCCGAGTCAGGCTGGATACTCTGGGTCATCCATGCTTTTTAGCCTTCCCCGAGCAGCACACCTCTTATTCAACCCCAAAATACCTCTTTCATCTCTCCCTCTCCGTGAAAAGCCTCCTCTGGCGATTTCAAGCATCCTCCAAGGATTTTGCAAGTTTTTCTTCAAATCTATCTCAACTCTAGGCCGGATTCTCCGGGGTTCCCTCCGAATCGATCGTTGGTGGTATTTTTGCCCTAAAAAGGTACTTCAAGAACTTTTTCACCCGATCTCTCAAATCCTCGATCTAGAGTTCGAGTCCTTTGGTAGATATACTTCATTTACATCATAGTATCACATACTCAAAGGATATCGCAATGCCTTGCTCCAATCTCTCATACCCTAAATTCTTGCTCCGGAGTATCCGGGTTCACCCGGATACTCCGGGTCAGTGAATTTTTCTGCAAAAGCCTATTTCATTGATTCCTTCCTGAGTAATCTTTCTAGTATCTTAATATGTTCATCCTCTGGTGTGTCTCAGGATTTGTAAAGATGGGACAAGACAAGGGCAACGCTTATCAAAGAAGAACTAAAGCGAAGTTTGATCTGCTTACCCAATCTTCTCCTCATCAAGCAGAAGGAAGTGAGAGTAGCAATGGCAGTGGCCATGGAAGTGGTCTTGGTCGATCTCGATTAGTTGTTTGGAAAGTACCTCACTCATCAACAGGGATTCATATTAATGAACCTATTCCCACAACAACTTCAACTCACGGGAGATCAAAGATACAAGCTATGAGAGGTAGAGGAAGAGGTGCAGCGAAAGATTGAGGAAAAGGGAAAGCTGCTACTTCTGGCTCTTGGAGTCAACATCATGAAGAAATTGAAGAAGAAGAAGTTCCAATGATGAGTCCTTTGAAGCTTCATCGACCCATTAGACTTCACACAACAAATGACATGCCAAAGCAAGTGGTTAATTACATGAAGAGAGCAAGTAGAGTCAAGAAAGAGATATGAGGACCCTTTTCAGTATGTGAAGAATGTATCTGATCATCGTTTCTGGAGTGACTTTCAAGAAGATTTTTATGAAACAGTGATCCTTACAAAGAAGAAGCCAATCACTCCTATACAATAGATTGATTGAGACTACATGGCCAACAAAAAGATCCAACTTTCAATGAGGTGATTTCAGCTTGTGACCACAAAAGAATCAAGTCCATCATGGGTCTGAGATATGACTAGAGTGGAGAAGTAATTGCTCAATTCTATGCTACACTTTGGTATGACCGGGAAGAGAACCAATCCATGTTTTGGACTATCAAAGGAGAAAAGTATGAAATCTCATATCGAGCCTTCGCTCATGTTTTTGGCTTTGACATCCATGACACTCAGAAGACTAAGATCCATATTGAAAGTCAACTCTTAGAAGAAGACATGGATTTCATGTATTTGGATCACGGAAGAGTAGTTCATGGCATGGTCACCAGCTTGAGGCCTTTCTATAAATGCACGAACTCATTGTTTAGGGTCACCTTGGCTCCTAAAAGTGGAGATGCCACCGATGTACAAGGAATTTCAAGAAATCTTCTTGCCAGGATGTCCAATGAGGGAGATCCCTTCAGTGTGATTGATTTTATTTGAGAAAAAAATTCACACAGCATCTCACACTCCCAGCAGAAGCTACCCATATACTCCCTATATCATGTTCACGATTGAGAGAATCTCTCAGTAAAACTTCTTCAAAGAAGTGAAGCACGAGCCTTACAGAATGAGGTTGGTGAACAATAGATCAGCCACACCTCCTCCTTCACCTCCTCCTACAGCTCCAAGCGCTCACAGGCAAGCTTCACAACATATGTCTTCTTCGCATAGTTCTCCATCTTTCATAAAAAGAGCTCTCAAGTCAATTTTCAAAGTGTGCACTCACAACGCCATCAAGATCAAAGAGCACAAGGACAAAACAAATATGAGATTGAGGAAGATAGAAGAGAGTCAGAAAGCTATTTGTGCCAACTTGAGGATTGAGCCTCCTTGCTCTCCACTTGCCTCAGAAGAAGAAGTGAGTGAACCAGCAGCGTTTGAAACCCTTGGGCATGGTATGATGAGGCACAATCAATTGCAGCCGGGACCTCTCATGTCCAAGTTGATGATGATGAGGAGACAGAAGAAGAACATGTGCAAGGAGCCGAGGACAGCTCTCCAGACAACAATGATGGCTCCGATGATGATGGCGATGACGACTTCGCAACGGACAGTGATTAGTTTCTATTCGATGCTTCTCTTTCTTTTTAGTGCTTGATGCCAAAGGGGGAGAAAATGTAATCTCTTAGGCTGTTCATCTTCTCATGTTTATCTCTTTGAGTTTCTATCTTTCCGTTGGACATGTAAGACATATGTATCTATTTGTAATGAACTATGTGTGGTGTGGTAGTTGTTAAATTTGTATTTGTAAGTTAATTAAATTTGTGCTAGTGTGATGCCATGAGATGCTTTGATGGTTGTTTCTTTCTTTCTTTTGTTTGTGATATCTATTGTCATATGCATCACGTACTATCATGTTCACATACTTGCACCCGCGGATTCTAAAGATATAGGGGGGCTCTGGCAAAATTTCTTTAAATATGTGCATTTGATCTCAAACTCCAATTTCAAATCAATGCACACATTTAGGGGGAGCTCACCATAGATCTTAAAATTCAAACTCTTTAATTTAATTATTTCTTGTAAGCTTTAATCATGTTGTCATCAGTCACCAAAAAGGGGGAGATTGAAAGTGTATCTAGATCCCCTAAGTAGGTTTTGGCTTATTGATGATAAACAATCAAGGGACTAATGGTTTGCTGAGTTTATGAATAGGTTTTAAGTTCATTACTCAAAGAGATCAGCCCTATTTTAGATGGATTACAAATATTTACCTCTCAAAACTGTCATCTATTACATAGGCTAAGCATTCATCCTACTTTACTCTAAAATCTTAGCACAATGCTCTCATATCGGTGGCACAAAGGGCTCAAATGGCTGGTTCATGCTCTCCTATAGCCTACCCCTCTATTTATAGGTCAAGAAAATTTGACCCCAATTTTCCTAGCTTTTTTCCAAAATACCTCTCTCTTATAGTACACTCCTACCTATCACCAAGAATATTTTGGTTATTTTCTTCTCCATTCATCGGACGGCCTTGGCGCCTTCACGACTTGGCTTCGCCTTGACGCAAGCTTTATGATGGTGCCACACACTCCTCCAATCATCCCACGGTTTGAGGCCAAATCGCGGAACCCTAGCATGCTTCTCAAAGCGTGACTAGCCGCCACTTGCTTCCGCTTGAAGCAAGCGCTCTGATGATGACGCGTGTCCTCCGTCTTGCGATATTGATCGTCAGCAAGTCTCTCCCGCTCCCAATCCCTCGGGCTGCCTTGTCACTTGCACTGGTATCCCCTTCGCTTAACTTTGTTAACATGTCGTCTTCATCCTCCGTTTCATGCTTTGCTTGACCTTCATGTTTACAGGTAGGATCACCCTTGACTCCGTCCAGCCCTCCTTGATCATCCGGCACCAAACACTCGCTTTGCCCCGATCATCCATCGTCAACCACCAAGTTGCATCCGTCACCTGCACACCTTGAAACAAGCAAACACATTTCTCCACACTCCAAAATATCTCCAGGTTAGCACAAAATAAAAAACTTCAACTCAGAGCACATACTACAGAAAACGTGAATACCGGATGTTCTGGTGTGTTCTGCTCATGAATACTAGACCATCCGGTGAGTGTAACACTATCTGTTTCAGAAAATTTTTGCTCTCTGCAAGAAAAGGTCCAGTGAAAGCTTCCGGTGATCTCATATCCATCACCAGATAATCTGGCATGTGCCAATCCATGGAACCACCTTTCCACAATCTCTCTGCAACAAAAGGTCCGGCGCATTCTTCGGTATCCACAAACTCAACACTGGACTATCCGGTGTACATAATCAAACTTGGCGCCAAAAATCTTCTCTCTGCAGAAAATACTCCGGCGCTCTCTAAGTCCGTCACCGGACCATGCGGTGTTTGCTTGTATTTCTGCTTCAGCACTGAAAATGCTCTGGTGCTCACTTCACCGTAACACCGGACTATTCAGTGTGGTCAAGAACCCACACACTGGATGTTCTGGTGAGGCATAATTTTCTAGATTCTGAAACAGTCTGCTCCAATTCAAACTTTAGTTAGCTATAAACAAGATCACACACAGACAAGCTAATGTCAACCAAAATCATTTCAAATCCAGCGTTATCAATGGCTCATCAGAACTTGATGAATCTCCGGTCATGTGACACGAACAACCGGAGTCAATGAGCCACTTGTTCTCTAGGCCTTCACCTGCCACCTACATATAAGAAAAATAATATGTGGATGGCTCAGTACTAGTGTTAGTGAAAAACCTCTTAGGAATTTAGTACTGGGTCATCCGTCTTGAAGTGGTAAAAGCAGTTGCAGATAAAACAGGTCTAGTACGCTGAGGGCTAGTACCACGATGAGAAAAATGTGGTCCACCAAAGAGCTGAGATTCAAAGCCTCTTACACGTGGACCAAAACCACATGAGTCATGACAAAATCCATGCTAGACATAACCTCTAGTAAGAGACTGAAAAGCGCTAGGGACTTGTGAGTGGAAGCAAAAAAACTGCTCATGTACACCAACAGAGGGGTGGTACATGTCTCGAGTGCTTCACTCCCACTCACGTTGCTCATCTCTCCTACGGCGAAAGCAAAAACCAACCAAGTGACCCTCTCTCTAGCAGTAGGTGCAGTGGTAGCGTCTTTCGGGAACTCGTCTGCCAATCACTCGGGACTCTCTCACAGGCTCTCTCATCTTAGGCTGTGGAGCTCTCTTGGGTTATAATGCGAGTTTCTTTTTTGTGGATTGAGGAATGGGTTTCTTAATGGGTTGTGGTGTGGCATTGATTTTGAACTTATCAGCTTCTAGGGTAGTAGTTGGGGTGAACACAGTCTTACTTTCCCCACTGTAAGCCACCCTCTCAAAACCTAACCCAAGAGCCAAACCCACCTTATCAGCATACATCTTGGTCTTAGCCAAGATCAAATTTCATTTTCACTTTGCCCTTTGAGCACTTCTCCACCAGAGAAAGGAGGTACACATTTTTAGTCAAAAGCTTTTGAACTTGCCCTCTAACCCAGATGAGTTTGTCCTGAAAGATGATGCAGGTGGAACAATTTAGCTGCATATCCTTAGAACTCCCATCACTCTCCAATCTAGACTCTAGCTCATTCAGGCGTTGTCTTTTAGTTCAACATCCTTTGCAAGTATAGGGCAATTCTTACAAGCACGTAAGAGAGCAGACCTACATTCTTTCTCAAGGAGCTTCTTCTCAGCACTCTCAAGCCGACTGGTGACTTGAGCACATATTACGAAGCTCAGCAAGTTCAGCCATGACAATCAGGCAACTCTCACACTCCTCAACATCGAGCCTAGACCTAAGCAATGGAAGTTCAGTAGAGACAGACTCATATTTAGGCCCAAGATCCTTCAACTCACGCACAACTTTCTTAAGTAACCTATCCTGACTAACGAGAACATTATTCAAGGTATCAACTTGGATGGAAAGCTGGTCGTAGGAAGGTAATACCTCAGAAGGATCTAGCAAGGGGTCGCTGTTGTTATTGTTATCGTCCGCCATGAAGCAGAGGCCAATGAAGTTCTTGGCCTTCTTCTTGTTATTTGGTTGCGGTTCATCCTCTTCCGAGCTCTCCTTCTCGCTAGAAGAGGTGTCGATGTCGCTGAGAGCCACCACGAACACCCTAAAAGCTGCCTTGGCCGCCTTCTTGGCCATCTTATCGCGGTTCTTCTTGAAAAAGGGCTTCTTGTTCTTCTTCTTATACTTGCTGTAATCGTGTTCACCGTCTTCCCTCTTCTTGAGCTTGGGACAGTCCGCCTTGAAGTGAGTAGTGTCACCACACTCAAAGCAGGCATGAGAACCACCCCTCCTCCGGTCTCGATGGTTGTTATATAAGCGGGTGAACTTCTTTACAATCAGCGCAAGGTCCTTATCATCCAGCGTGTCCACCTGCTCCTCTGTGATAGAAACCAAGGAAGACAAAGCAAATCCACTTGATGAAGTGTTAGCACAAGAAAAGCCAGCAACAAACTGATTGCCACAACCAGGTTCGAAAACCAATGTCATGTTCTGAGACAGGGGATTTTCGAGACCGATCCGAGCCACCTTGGCTATCTCGGTGGACTTGAGCTTGCTGAAGAGCTCAACACATGTCAACGTGTCGTAACTTGGAGACTCTTCAATACTCGAGATCTTCAATTCCCATATACAACGATCAAGAGCATAGAGAAGGTTGATCGCTCTCTCGTGGTTAGAATAGGGCAATACACCAGTTGATCGAAGATTGCTAACAATCCCATCAAAGCAAGCAAACATCGCATCCAAAGACTCTCTAGGGCCTTGCACAAATATTTGGTATTCTTAGTTTTATGTGCTTTGGCGTCTAGCCTTAATCTGATTAGTGCCTTCATGAAAGACACTCAGAGTATTCCAGATCTCCCAGGTAGTACGGAGGTGTTGGACCCTATCAAACTCATTCTAACTCGGGCTAGTGAACAACATATTTCTAGCCTTATTGTTGGCCTCATACTGTTCAATTTAAATCTGAGTCGTGCGAGCAGCAGAGATCTCATAGTTGGAATCAACTACTTCCTATATTGCACTTCCTTGGCTTAGAAGATAAGCCTTCATGCGCACCTTCCAGTACGAAAGATCACGGCCATCAAATAGCGGAATCTTCCCACTTCTTTTCATATTGCCTACGGATCATAAAGCCAGTTAAGATCAATAAGTGATCAAACTAGCTCGAATACCAATTGTAGGATCAAGAGTGACGACTAGAGGGGGGTGAATAGGCATCTCAACAAATTTCTTGCGAAATTGATAGCGTTCTCCTATTCGATCATCCAACGCACCTCTACAAGAGAATAACAATAGAACACAACACAAATATGCAGCGGAAAAACTATACCTACCCAGAAAGTACGGAGACTCCGGAGAAAGATCAAAAATCAAACTTGAAGATTCAACAAAAAGTAGGTCTCATAGTTAGAATCGAACACTAGGTTGCACAGCAAACCAATCAATGACTCATCCCCACACAAAGGTTGAATCTTGAGAAAAGATCATTCAAGGATCAAGAGATGAACACCAGATGAAGAAGATCTCCAAGATGATAGTCTAAAGGAAAAAGAATTCAAGACCTTATCACATATGCATGTGTATGTGAATTTTATGCCTTTAGTATCAAGAAGAACAACCTCCCAAATTGTTAAAATTTCAGCTCAAGAAAAAAAACGAAAATCAACACCAAAGAGAAAAAATTTGCGCACAAGGTAAGGGAACTAAGAGAGGGAAACTAGAAGGAGGGGAATTCAAGTATTTGTAACAAAATAAACTTCATTACTCAAAGAGGTTAGCCCTATTTTAGGTGGATTACAAAGATTTTCTTCTCAAAACTTTCACCTACTACATAGGCTAAGCACTCATCCTCCTCTTCTCTAAAACCCTAGCATAATGCTCTTATATGGGTGGCACAAGGGGCTCAAATGGCTAGTTCATACTCTTTCATAGTCCTACCCATGTATTTATAGGCTTAGGAAACTTGACTCCCAAGTTTTCTAGCTTTTTCTCAAAATACACATCTCTTGTGGTACTCTTCTACCTACTACCGAGAGTATTTTGGACTATTTTTTTCTCTATTCATCGGACAACCTCGGTTCCTTTATGACTTGGCTTTGCCTCTATGCAAGCTTTAAGATGGTGCGATGTACTCCTCCAATCCTCGTATAGTTTTGAGGCCAAACCATGAAACCCTAGCATGCTTCTCAAAGCATGACTAGCCACCACTAGCTTCCACCTGAAGCAAGCGCTCTGACGATAACGCGTGTCCTCTGTCTTGCGATCTTGACCGCTAGCAAATATCTCCCGCTCCTGATCCCTCAGATCGTCTTATCACTTGCACAGGTATCCCATTCACTTGACTTTGTTAACACGTCGTCTTCATCCTCCGTTTTATGATTTGCTTGACCTTCACGTTTACAGCTAGGGTCACCCTTGACTCCGCTCGACCCTCCTTGATTGTCTGGCACCAAGCACCTGCTTAGCCCCGATCACCCGCCGTTGACCGCTAAGTTGCATCCGTCACCTGCATACCTTGAAATAAGGAAAGATATTTCTTCACACTCCAAAACATCTCTAGCTTAGCACAAAATCAGAAACTTCAACTCACATCACATTCTGCAGAAAATGTGAACACTAGATGTTTCGGCATGTTCTGCTCCTAAACACCAGACCATCCGATGAGTGTAACACTATCTGTTCTAGAAAATTTTGCTCTCTGCAAGAAAAGGTCCGGTAAAGCTTTCGGTGATCTGCAACAAAAGGTCCGACGCATTCTCCGGTGTCCACAAACTCAGCACCGAACTATCCGGCATACATAATCAAACTTGGTGCCAAAAATCTTCTCTCTGCAGAAAATACTCCGGTGCTCTCTAAGTCCGTCACCGGACCATCCGGTGTTTGCTTCCATTTCTGCTTCAGCACTGAAAATGCTCTGGTGCTCACTTCACCATAACACTAGACTATTCGGTGTTGTCAAAAACCAATACACCGGATGTTTCGGTGAGACATAATTTCCTAGACTATGAAACAGTCTGCTCAAATTCAAACTTTATTTAACCATAAACAAGATCACACATAAATAAGCTCATGCCAATCAAAATCATTTCGAATCCAATGTTGTCAATAGCTCATCATAGAGAAATTAAGCATATTTCAACATGGTTTTGCAATATTAGTTATGGAGGACTTTTACAGTACATCTAAATGAGTGCATGCCGTCCATTTTTTTCATCTGGTGGTTTAGATTAGTCCAATGATACTCTATCGCCCATCAGTATCATGGGTATCATTAAAGAGTATTATGAGTATCATAAGGGTAGGATTGGAAAAAAAACTATGATAAACTTGTAAATTATATGTTTAATTAGGGAAGATCAAAATGTTAGTTTATTCTTCGGATAAGCTTTCACTTATTCTGTTCATTTCATTTATTAGGGTTTCTACCCTCCGTCGGTCGGTCGATGATGGATGGCGAAGGTCCGAAGTCCGATCAGTCAATGACGTAATTACCCCTAAAGGTATCAAGATAATTACAATAATACCTACTAAAATAGACGGTTGGATCACAACAATGATACTCTCCATCATCTAGTATCATAGTATATTGTAAAGGTTCTCTAGTTAGGATACGATCCAATGGAACAGTAGAAGTTGACCAAAACAAGTTTAAAACAGCCATGACAAGTTCAAAATGGAGGGATACAACTGCTACTGATGGGTCATGTCATTAAGAAAATTGAAATTTGAAAAACATATTATAACAAACTGAAAATGAAACAACCCACGGGAAACTTCCTCAAAACAGTGGACAAACTGAGAAGACAAGTGGATGAAATTGTATTTATGTTCGCACAAGAATAGGCATATTCTACAAGCCTATATCCTTATTCTTTTGTAGATCGAAATGGCCATTGCAGGGAAAGTGCACTGTTATGTTTGTGATACTATCAATCAATGAAATTAAAAAAAAAGAATCATCGGAGAATTGGAAAAAGGAGGCCAAGAAAAAAATATATCACTTTGTCATGGCACAAAGGCAAAGTGGGAGACCTTTTGCAACCTGGGAGCAGCTTTACCTCTGGGAAGCATGAAAAACAGATGAATGGAGGGAAAACCAACGACGCTTCACAAAAGTTGGAGTTTGACAAGCTGTCTTCAAGTAATGAAAAGTTGCCAAGAACTGAATAAACTAACCTATGCAAACCAAAGCTGTCAATAAACTGCATGGTGCTGAATTAAGAATTCCTAGGAAACATCGATCCAAATTAAGGTAAGTGGTCACTCTAGGAAACACCGGAAGAAAATAGATGAAAGGTTTGAAACAGGATATTGGAGTAGTGAGTATAGAAAACCTCCAAAACCGTATCAGGCAGGTATAGACAAACAGGAACAAACCAAAACGGAGCATACTTTCATTCATAAATCATAATAGAGTAGTAAGCGAATGTCTAACCAATCGCCCTCGCACCAAAACCAAGAAGGGAGAAGACCAGACCACATTGATTCTCCAAGGCAGCCGTTTCGCAAATAGTTACCGGTCCCTGGTGGTAACCGTAGTTACCGTACAGTAATTCAGTATAAATCGATCGAATTTTGTTAAATTTTTGAATTTTTTTAATTTTAATTTGAAATTTGGTCGGTAACCGTTCGATTTATAAAAACGGTACTGATCAAATCGTTCGGTAACCGCTCGTTTACCGATGATATTTGTAACCGTGATTTGGAAGCATCCAAACCGAAAGGTTGAGAATCCAAGAGAAAGTAAAAGTATTCAGATTTTAGAACCATGAACGGGACGAAGAGTTGAAAACTGCAGTGTGACATTTTTGTTTGTCATACAAAATTGACCAACCAGTATCTCATCCTCTTTGCTGTCTTTGTAGAATTGTGAAGGTCCCAAGAGTTATATCGGGAACTTGAGGGCAACGTGAAGCATCAAAACAACATAGAGCGAAAAGCAATCTTACAGGAGGCAAGATATGACGAGTAAAATACTTGTTTAATTTTTTCGCAGTTTACCGACAGCTATTACCACTAAAAAATCTGGAAGATGAACCTGCGTACGTCTTGATGGAAAGCATGGGAGGCAGGAGGCTCCATGGAACCACAGAAGAAAAGCGAAGACGTAGAGAGGAGAGAGAAGACAGGCCATCGACGAAATGAACTCCAGTAGATATTGGAACGAAACCAAATCAAAGCATGGAACATGCAAGCATGAGAGGTTAATCGTGTTCATACCACAACGATCGAAGAAGCAGGACGGAAGCAGCCAGGTCGTCCCTGCTGATTCGGTTTCCTTTCACCTCCAATGTTCGGGGCCAGCCGCTATGGAGATGGAGATGGAGATGGGGATGGAGATGGAGAGAGGCAGAGGGTAGAGGCGTGCCTGCCGAATGGATGGAGGCGCCCTCGAGCTCAAACTCGAAAGAAACGGACGTCTGAAAGGGAAACGAGGGGTGAAACGAAATGAAAAAAAGGAGATAATTTAAATGTGATGGTGGTTTGGAAACCGCCGGCTCTGGAAAACATGACGAGCACAGGTCATCGTGGTTCGCGATCGCCTTGCCTTTTACCTGCCGGAGAGGTTGCGTTTGCCGTTGACGAGGAGGAATGGGAGGGAAGTGGCCGACGTGGGGCGCGGTGGTTGCTGCGGTTGCTCTCCGTCTGTCGCCTGTTGGAGGAGGAAACAATTATACTGTTTGCTTTTTCATTTGCTGGGTCAACTGTGAACAAAGACTTGTTTGACAGAGTTTTATCTATAAGAATTTTAAAACCGGTCATTAATAGTTTTAGAAAATTTTGGAACCAAAACTATGGACAGTTAGAGGATTTTTTATTGAGACATTTTATTTTTATTTTAAATTAAAAATAAATATTTAAATTATTTTATCATATTTTATAAATTTTAAATTCTATATGAACCTTAAAGCTATAGCTCTGATAAACGAGCTGCTCCGTAGATCTCTTGTTGTCTCGTGCGCTTGCAACAGCTAGCTGCTTCGTGCATCGCTATACAGGCTAGTGTTCATCTCGTCTCCAAGGTTCCTGCATGGACCACCTAGTATTCCTTAATTTGCTTTGACTTCCTGTTTTGTTTGGGATAACTATAGATGGCATGCATGCTTGCTGGTTGCATATGGGTGTTATTGGTTCTTTACATCTCTATTTTAAACTAGCGGATGTATAGAATCTTAAAATAAAATTATTTGGTGGTTTGTGTTTACTGTTGCAACTTAAACTGATAAGTGCAAATATACAATTTTATTTTAGTTTAGGAATGAAGCTTGACACTCCGCAGGTTAGTTCGATGGATATATGTTTTGTATCCACTCGTATAGATGAATTCACTTGTTAGAGTTATAAAATCATCTTCGTACCAGTAATTAATCTTAATTTTAATTTTTATATCTGTTTATATGACTTCAAATTCAGTTAATCAAATATAAATTTAGCTTAACCTGTCTAAATAAATACGACCAACACAATACTCTTTTTCCTATAAATATAACTTTACTCAATTTACTTATTCTTATCATACTTATACGATATAATCCTACAAAACCTTATACCAAAAATCAAACACACACTAATATACTCCCAATGGAAACACGTAAGTGGGGCCATGCTCTTGCATGCGTCTCCAGATCAGGCTGAGCTGGCTGCAAATTATAATAAACAAGATTCAATGCGTGACCCTATTTTAATACGTTGGCACCGCCACTCGACCAATATTTCCCCTGTACTATTAGCGAGCTAAGAGCGCTAGCCTCCGAGTATAATCGAATACTCCGTCCATGTATTTTTATATAGGATCGAGAATAACAACTTGATAGAATGAATATATATATATATTAAATAGATGATCTATTTTTCATTCACCTAATGTTTCTCAAACACATATAAACAGAAATATAAATTTTAAACGAAAAATAAAGTTTCAAGAAAATATGATTCCACGGATGGAATAAGCTTGAAACTTGAAAAAAAACAAAATAAAAAGACAGTCACTGAAAAAACAACTCTTCAAGTTGATGGTCTAGATATAAGGGGATTCAAGATCCTCTCAAATACATGAGTATATAAACATGTATGTCTCTAACAATAAGAAGAATAACTTTTCAAAATTGAAAAATCACAGCTCAAAGGTAAAAGAAAAAATCAACAAGAAAATCACAATAAAAAAAGAAAACTTGCAAACTTGTAAGAGAATCAATAGAGAAAGACTAGAAAGAAGGGAATTCAAGCATATATAAAAATATAAACTTTATTTGTCAAAGATGTCAACCCTATTTTAGACAGATTAAAAAGATTTTATCTTAAAATCTCTCACATATTACATAGGCTAAGCACTCATCATCTCTCCTCTGAAACTCTAGCACTAGCTCTCAAATGGGTGGTACAAGATGCTCAAATGATTGATTATAACTCTCTCATAGCCCTACCTCTCTATTTATAGATCTAGGAAATTTGACCTCTACGTTTCCTAGTTTGTTACCAAAATACACATCTCTTATAGTACACTCTTACGTACCATCGAGGGTATTTTAGTCCATTTCTTGCTCCGTCCATCGAATGGCCACGTCGCTTTCACGATATAGTTTCGCCTCGATGCAAGCTTCACGATGGTGCCACGTACTCCTCCAGTCCTCCCACGGTTTTGAGGCCCAACCGTGAACTCTCTACAGGCTTCTCAAAGCATGACTCGTCACTTGCTTACACCTTTAGCAAGCGTTCTGATGTCGACACGTGTACTCTGTCATGCGATCTTGACCACTGACAAGTCTCTCCCGCTCATGAACCTTCGGACCGCCTTGTCACTCGCACCGATATCTCTTTCGCTTGACTTTGTTAACACGCCGTCTTTATCCTCCGTTTCATACTTTGCTTAACCTCCACGTGTACAACTAGGATCACCATTGACTCCGTCTGACCTCCTTGATCGTCCGGCACCAAGCACCCGCTTAGCCCCGATCACCCGTCGTCGACTGCCAAGTTTCATCTTTCACTTGCACATCATGAGACAAGCAAACACATTTCTCCAACACCAACTCCAGTAAGTCCAGAATCAAAATGCTCAAATCAAGCTCAAGCAATTCAAAACTTGACAAACCAAATCGACAACTTTGTCAATCACTCATCACATATAAACCAAGAAAGTGCTGAACCCTGTCAAACTCATTCCGACTAAGGCTAGTGAACAAAATATTTCTGTTCTTTTTGTTGGCCTCATACTATTTGATTTGAACCAGAGTCGTGCAAGTAGCAGGGATCTCATCGTTGGAATCAACTACTTCCCATATTGCACTTTTTTGGCTTAGAAGATAAGCCTCCATGCGCACCTTCCAATACAAAAAGTCTCTTCCATCGAACAACGAAATCTTCCCATATCTCTCTATGTCGCATACGGATGAAAAAGCCGGTTAAGGTCAACAAGTGATCAAACTGGCTCTGATACTGATTGTAGGACCAAGAATAGTGACTAGAGGGAGGTCGATAGGCACCTTATAAATTTCTTACAAAATAGATACCATACTCCTTGTTTACCCAACACTTCTAAAAAATGCACAAATAGAAAGAGACAAAAAGAGAAATAAAGTTTCAAGGCAACATGACTCCACGGATGGAATATGAACCATATACTCTATTCAAGACCATTTTATGTGTCTTTGAACACAAAAGCTTGAAACTTGAATGAAGAACAAAGCAAAAAAAAAAAAAAATCATCGAAAGAAGCAACTCTCCAAGTTGATGGTCTACAGACAAGGGGATTCAAGACCCTCTCAAATACTTAGGTATATGAACGTTTATGTCTCTAGTAATAAGAAAAACAACTTCCTAAGGTTAAAAAATCACAGTTCAGAAGCAAAAACAAAAATCAATAAGAAAATCATAATAAAAAAGGAGAACTTTCAAACTTGCAAGTGAATTAATAGAGAGACTAGAAGGAGGGGAATTCAAGCATATGAAAAAATATAAACTTCATTACTCAAAGTGGCCAGTCCTATTTTAGGTAGATTAAAAGGATTTCTCTCTTAAAAACTCTCATCTATTACATGGGCTAAGCGCTCATCATCTCTTCTCTAAAACCCTAGCACTAGCTCTCAAATGGGTGGTACAAGGGGCTCAAGTGGCTGATTTTAACTCTCCTATCACCTTACTCCTCTATTTATAGACCTACTAAATTTTACCTCTAAGTTTCCTAGTTTGTTATCAAAATATCCCTATCTTGTAGTACACTCATAACTACCACTGAGGGTATTTTGGTTAATTTCTTGCTGCATCCATCAAACGGCGGCGACGCCTTCACGACTTAGCTTCGGCTCGACGCAAAGCTTCGCGATGGTCCCACATACTCCTCCAATCCTTCCACAATTTTGAACCTAACCGTGAAACCCTCTGCACGCTTCCCAAAGTGTGACTCACCAGTTCCTTACACCTTAAGTAAGCGTTCTGATGTCGACACGTGTACTTCGTCTTGTGATCCTGACCGCCAACAAGTCTCTCCCGCTCTTGATCCCTCGGACCGCCTTGTCATTTGCACCGATATCCCTTTCGCTTGACTTTGTCAACACACCGTCTTCATCATCCGTTTCATGCTTTGCTTGATCTTCACATGTATAGCTAGAGTTACCCTTGACTCCACCCGACCTCCTTGCTCGTCCGGCACCAAGCACCCGCTTAACCCCGATCACTCGCCGCCAACCGCCAAGTTGCATCCGTCACCTACACACTATAAGGAAAGCAAACATATTTCTCCAACTCTAACTCCAGTTAATCCATAATCAAAATGCTCAAACCAAGCTCAAGCAATCTAAAACTTGACAAACCAAATCGACAGCCTTGTCAATCACTCATCACATGTAAATCAAAGTATATTTTAACTTAGTTTCTCACTTTACAAGACGTATTAGGATTTGAGAATTCTTTTAAAGTATACTTTGATTATTATTTTCTCTTACAATATATTACAATTGCTAACCAATATCTTATTAAAAGATATATGAGGTACAAATTTATTGATACATCTCTGGTACATTTAATATGCATATAGTTTGACTAATTATCGGTCAAATTTATGAAGTTTCATTTTCTTGAATCATTCTGTGCCCCAGTACTTTGAAACGAAGGGAATACTATTTTTCTAAAAAAACAAAACATCCTTAGAATCAAATGCAAGGAATACCCTTATTTGGGCCTCGCCGGTGGTCCGATAACAATCTCTTTCATGTTGGATCGATGAGCTAGCTGGATACCATAAGGAATACATACTCTTATTTGGAGCTCGCCGACGGCAGTTCATGGGCTCCTTAATTTCCCTACTTCCTCCCGGAAATCCTAAACCTACCAGGTTCGGTGTGGTGGTTGTAAATCTAGTTTGGAACTCAATCTTCAAATGCATTTTTTCTTAAATTTCAAATCCGATTGAACCAAGTTTAGAACTAATAATAATAGAACAACATAAGCTCCAATCTAAATATTTTTTTTTAAATCATCCTTCTAAATCTATTATTTCAAAAATTCGAATATACCATTTCAACATTTTTAATATATTGTTTAACAGTTGATATAAAAATATTAAACTAATTTCCAAAATATTGAATTAGATTTATAAATTGTTTAATCAAGTTTTAGAAATTGCTGAGTGCATTTTAAAGATGGCTTGATGAATTACATATAAAATATTGAACATGCGACACCAAATTGTTCAACTATGTATGAAAATTTGTTGAATTTAATATTTAAAATTGCTGAGTGCATATAGAATGCACAAAATCGTAAGTCTAGTGAATAGTAACTTAATCACGAGGGCGAGAAAAAACGAAAGAGAAATGAAAAAGAAAAAGGCTGCCTATTGCCATGAGCTTCCGCGCTCCGTCAAGATGGGCCGTCTTGGGGCTACTAGGCTGTCTAATTTGGTGGAAATTTTTGGGCCCGCGTTGTATCGGGAGTCCCATTTCCACCACGTTGGAATTTCTTATCTGGCTCTGTATTTGCACATCTGATCCGATCGGATTCGGATCCACGTTACAATCAATCATCATGCATGTTCCTGCTTCCATCAGCTGCTGCTGAAAGCTAGTCTGTACTCTTAAGTACTACCGTTAAAATATATATGCTTGATATTATATTTGTGTAATTTTAAATAAATTTTAAAGGTTCAACTATGTGAAGGTCGATGCGCATCTTTTAGTCTCACCTTGCTAGTGGAGATGGAGAAATACTAACTTAAAAGGGATGCTCTCCTTCACCCACTTAGCATGTGGGGAAAAGAGGACTAGAAGAATACGCATGTGCTCGCTCGTCTTGCCAGGCCGTGGCGGTAGGCCTGGGCGGACGCCACATGTGTGAATAGACCGTCGAAAACAGGTCCAAGTGCGGTTTCCTTTTGCAGATTTATTCTTTTTGCTACGTGGGCAAACAAATAAGTATATAGAAATCGAGTTGGTTAAGAGTCCGATCGTGGCGCGCCTCAACCGCGCATAATCCTCCCTCTATATATATGCCAGCTGTCGCCACAAAGCATATATGCAATTAGGGTTTTACAAATTTTTCTTTGTTGTGTCGTTGTACGTAGTCTGCTCCATCCCGTTGCACTGGCATGCATCGACAAATAAGAGAGCAGATCTTCAGAACCTGTTGCTCTTTGGATCCTGCATTTGGAGAGGGCAAATAAGATTTTTAAGAAGCACTCATCGCGACTGCTCATGATCTGCTTCCTCTACATCATCGTAATCTACTTTAACTACTTCATCATCTTGGTCATCTTCTACTGCTTCGACATCACAGAGGCCTCTGCATCACATATCATCATCGGGTACGTACATTACTATCTAGTCGAGCCCTACTCGACTGATAGTCGAATTTAGTCGGGACTCGTTGGAGCTAGTTGAGTCCTACTCGAGTGATAGTTGAATTTAGTCGAGACTCGTCAGAGCTAGTCGAAACCTAGTTGATATTGATTATATGTATCTGTTTTTGTTCATATTATATTAGAAATTAAATTAAATTAAATCTAAAAATTCTATTTTCCAACACAAACTCCTACCTCAATCCATAATTCATCCTGTTAAAACTAAAGTATATACTACTTTCTGATATATATATATATACACATACACACTATTTTCTAATGTATATACTTTTTTATAAGTAAACTATATAAATTTTCTCTAAGATGTATATACTACTTAAGATACACATACTCTTTTTTAACCACCTATTAGAAGGGGAGTATGTACACTTGAGAGTATAGAAATGCTTCCAATATAGACTGAGTAATATATATAGACACACGACTGTCTATGTAGTTAGCTAACAGTCCGACATTTGATTCTTCATACATATATGGTTTGTTTGGTTTGCTGCATCCGAGCCTGTATATATGAGAAACTTGCATTTGCTAATGCATTTCGGTACATGAATCTGTTTAGCTGCCTACATGGTGGATGCATCCTGTATGAGTTATCTTGACTATACGATACGCTCAAATCGAGCTTCAGTCATATCCAGACTGGGCGGATGTAGGCTGCATGAGCTACAGTATCAATAGGGCCCACTTATCAATCTCAGGTTATAGAGTCATTACAGTCGCTCATACAGACAACCAAATAACTTCACAGCTTCACTACATCCGCTCATACAGCCAACCAAACATTCTTCTCAAGAACTATAAGACTCTCTAGCCTACTTTCACTTAGCCAGGCTATACGATGCAACCCTCTTTTGGGCAAAAATCCAAAATAGGCAACAAACACCTCATGTGCTGAATACAGGCCGAGCGTGGTGCTCGCGTCGCATCGTGTTCCTGCTTTCGGTGCGCCCGGTCACGTCGTGTCGCATCGTTTCTCTTTTGTCGGTTTTTTAACCCACGTGCTGCTGTCCCCGCATTAATTAGTTAGCCCCCGTTTTGCCGTGTTTCGCTATAAGATAAGAGCGTGCTGGTAAGGAGCCGCAGTGCGAGAGGAGAGAAGAAGTGCAAGCAAAGGAGGAGAGGAGAGGAGAAGCAGCAATACAACGTGTGGAGAGGGGAAACAGTGCGAGGAGAGGAGAAATAGCCTGAGGCGAGGAGGAGCAGCAACTCGAGTTACAGTAAGTATATAAATTATGTATTCAATTAATACTTGTAGCAATAATAGTAATTAGAGTAAGTAGATTGTTTAATCCATTCAATTACATTTGTTTGATTATTTGCTTAGTTTGATTATATGAATTTGATTATTTGCTTAGTCAGTGTAGTAGTAATTAGTGTGAATTTGTATAATAGTAATTAGCGTGAATTTATATAATAGTAATTTTTGCTTAGTTAGAGTAAGTAGATTGTATAATATTAATTAGAATGAATTTAATTAATTAGTGTAATTAGATTATTTAATTATTTTAATAACATGATGGTCTAGTGATGACACTTTGTGCAAGTGGTGGCGTATGGTGATGGTTTAGTGCATGCATGCTCCACAAAGGTGTAAGTAGGGTGTCGGTGCAATGAGAGAAAAATGAAGGAAAAGAAAGGAAAAAGGGAAAAAAAATTTATAAAGATTCAGAAAACTTGGGTTGGACAAAAATATTCGATTAAAATCACAATGCACCGAATAGTGGTACGCATAAGAACTCTTGCCCTTAGTTAAAGAAAAGAAGCAGCTATGAAGTCAAATAGAGTAATGCTTTTAGTGTCTTTTATTCATCGTAGACTAGTTCATTACCCCCTTCAGCTCACTCAGTATAAAGAAATAGATGAATAGGTTAATAGTGCATTGTCAAATGTGAGCACTGAAATTTTGTTAGAAACTATAGCTATAGTAGTATTTACCATAAAAAGGAGATGATCACCTGAGTTGAGAGCGGCATGCTGATGTTTCTGACTTCTAGAAGAGTAAATGTGATGTAAAGAAACTTAGCAAAACTAGCTTCCAAAATAGTTTTGAAGTCAATTTATAATGAGATTGAATATTTGATCAATATAACTTTTATGTTAGTTTAATTCATATTTTAATTCAATATTCAATATTAATTATTTCATTTTAATTCAATATTGATTATTTAATTAGCATTGCTATTTGCTTAAATATTTAGCATTGTTAAGTACTGTACTATTTAATTTGCATTTTGAATTTATTTATTATTTATCGAGGGGCGTAATTAGTTGTATATTGTATATACATCTAAGTAGTTATTTTATTAGATGTACCTTTGTTTAGCAGATACGATACGACTTTTCATATTTATTATGGAGAACATTCCGTAGTTTTGCACAGGAGGCTCGTAACAATTCAGAAGTGCTAGCACATAAAGAGTTCGGTTGAGGTACCTAATGACCTAGATGGCCTGAAATCACATGTTATAAGCCTTTTGCGTGTGAATTAGTAATCCAATACTATTGTCCGAGAGGGTATGCGGTCATGGCTTGTTCCAAATAGCTCGGTCGTTATCCATACGTTATTCGAGTTGAGAAGGAACAATGCATGGGCTTTGTACTCACGCAAGGCATTAGAAGAGAACTTTGGTATGGGGTGTACGTAAACATAGTGCCACGAGTGGTGCAAGGTGATGCAGTGACTACCGTGGAAGGATCAGACCCAGCAGGTGATGCATGAAGAGGGTGGAGGGCATGTAGGGGAGGGCAGTTCTGGTAGAGAGGGAACTAGAGTGGACCCTTCTGAGGTAGATGCAGGATGCATGGATGATAAAGCCAGTGGTAGTGGGGATGAAGAAGCTGCTATCAGAGGGTTAGCTCCTGTCGCGGGGATCCTGAGGGACCCCTTTTTAAAGATTCGACCGAGAGGATGATTCTGAATAAGTTTGCTGGAGAAATAAATGGATATGAATGCAATGGTAGGTGGCGGGGAATGATCTAATGCAGAAAAGAGTAAATGCGCTAGGGGATTTTTAGACAGGTTCGGGCCGCACAACGCGTAACACCCTACTCCTGTGTGGATGCTATAAATGTCCTGAGAATGTCTCTCAGCAATGTGCTAGTTACAAAAATGTCTGTCTATCCTAGATCCTGGGGCTCCTTGTTCTTCGGTTTCTATGCTCGTACGAAGGTGCTCTTCGATCTGTGCGTGTATGTTGGCGCTAAGTACCCTTGTATGAGAGTTCGAGCGCTGCCTATCAATTAATTCACCCTCTCAGACCTTCAGACTTCAAGACCTTTTAGACTTCCTCCACTTGTCTTTGTCCGTGCTGCCGGCCGCTTTAAATACCCGCCGGCAGTAGCGTAACCCCGAAAGGGAGGACACGAGTTCCAAGGCACCATAAATGGAAAGGGCGTCATCATAGCCTTTGTGCGAAGTGACGGGGGTTGAAAACACGCCCCACACCCGGTCTTCAGTCATCATGATGGCGCTGGCAACGGGCGCCGTGGAGAGGGCCCACTGGGCAGCTGTAGAGCGTTCCGGCGTGCCCACCCGGTCTTGTTCGCCTGCCACAGCAGCGCGGCAGACAGAACGCCTCGGGCCTCGCGATGCTATCCTGAGGCGCGCCGGATAGCGCGGGATAGGACCCGTGCATTAAATATCCCCACGCCCTTCTGCCAGAAGATGGCAGGAACTGACACCGTGCGTGGCGGGAGCAGTTGGAGGTGACAAGCCACGCGCGCCCTTAAATGCGGTATTGGACCTTTCACCGGCTGACACCTCATCGCTGGACCCCTGTGGGGGCCAGTGACGGGGGGCTTCCTGGGTCGTCGGGGAACCGAGTGCTTGGAGGTCACTGTTCACCTCCCTGAGCACTCTCTCCCGAAAACGTCCTTTTCTTGGTCCTCGGGGAACCGAGTGCTCGGGGCCACTGCTCATGGCCCGAGCACTCTCTCCCGGGCATGCTTGTACGGATCCTCAGGGAGCCAAGTGCTCGGAGGCCGCCGCTCGCAGCCCCGAGCACTCTCTCCCGGAACTACCTTCGTTGGGTCCTCGGGGTACTCGGGTGCCCGGGGGGCCACTGCTCGCAGCCCTAGGTACACCCCTGCCGGTACTTGGTTCTCCTGGTCGTCGGGGGACTTGGGTGCTCGGGGGTCACTGTTCACCTCCCCGAGCACTTTCTTCCTGGTCACTTAGTCTTCGCAGATCATTGGGGAACCCAGGTACTCGGGGACCATTGACTGTGGCCCCGAGCGCCCTCTCCCGGGACTTAGTCTTTTTTACCTCGCGGAGGTGACCCCGTGGGATGGCACCACGTGGCGGATTGCTGGCCTGGCCTCGGGATTCGGGGACCCCTGGTTCCTGATTCACCGACAGCTGCTGACAACGATGACTCAGTACCGGTGATCCAGTACTTTCGTGGTGTTGGGTTGCTCGATTGTGCCGTCGTTGAGTATAACACCTTCTCTAACTGGGGATACCAGAATAGCGACATTCAGGCCAGGCAACAGTTTTGTAACAAGGGGGAGGTCATCCACTTTATTAGCAACTATGTTGTAATGACAAGAAGGGACCACAAGTGCACTCGGTCTAATTCTACGGAGTATGAGGTCAGGTGTATCAAGTACCCAAATTATCCTTAATTCGTACGAGCATATAAGCCAAAATATGAGAACTATTTTGTGATCAGTAGACACACCTACATAGATACAACGAAGAGGCTATTAGGAACGTGAGCCACACCGTTGATGCGAGGTTCATAGTCCAACTCCTCATCACTCTTGTTGGTACAAACATTTATTTGTCGCCAAAATCTATTATGGAGGAGGTACAGATTAAGACGGGTATGCTGATCAATTACCACACTGCATGGTGAGCGAAGCAGAAGGCGTTGAAGATGCTGTTTGGAAGATTCGAGGAGTCTTACAACTATGCTCCGAGCTACTGCAGAAGATTGCCATGATGAATCCAGGGACCTAGTAGGCCATGACGGATGAGCCGATCAAGCTAGAGGATGGGTCATACAGAACTACTGACTGATACATCATTAGGTTATTTTGGTGCTTTGGACAATGCATCAAAGCTTTGAGACATTACAGGCTGGTTGTATGCGTCGATGCCAAATTTCTGAGTGGCAAGTACTATGGTACCCTTATGATAGCGATAGTGGCAGATACAAATAATCAAATCATTCCTCTTGCATTTGCAATGGTTGAGAGTGAGAACAATGATAGCTGGTTGTGGTTCCTCACTTTGGTGAGGACACGTGTCGTAGGCAACAGGGAACAAGTTTGCATCATCTCAGACCGCAACAAAGGTCTTCTGCATGCGTTGGACGTGTTGCATTATAGCACAAACTACTCCATTACATGACCTGATGTGAAGAGAAGATGGTGCATGCGACACTTAGGAGTGAATTTGTACATAAGGTACCGCAACAAGTCTCTTGTAAAGAGATTCAAAGGATTATGTCTACAGAACTAGTAGACGCAGTTCAATGAGATATGAAGAGAGTTAAATAAGACCACTCGTAAGATGATGGCAGGTCAACAAGCATAGGAGGACCATCTGCGAACCCAAATAGTTGGAGAACAAACTATCGTTAGTTGTTCATGTGCTACGTTTAGCCAGTGGATAACGAGGAAGCCGGCGGAGCGTTGGGTCCTAATCCATGACACTCACGGTGCCTACAACATTGTAATAATGAACAACTAGGATACATAGGTCGGAGTAATTGTTTATTTCATTATCTGAAAAGAAAAGACTTCAGGTACGTATATTACAAACTACCATTTGCATCACATACAACCTAGCTTGAGAAAATCTCTTATTTAGTAACGCTACGTCAGGCGACTGTTTTTTCGTTTTTCTTAGTTGACGATTTTCTACTGTTAGATCTATATTGGGTGACATCGATTATTTCTTCTTCCTCTGGTCAAACGCTGTTCTTCTTACCCATTGATCTTTCACGCGCTCGCCACCCGGACCACCCTCCTCCCATCTCCAACGGTGTTAATTACCGTCGCTGAATCTACACCTATCGCATCTGTCGCGCTAACCTAGAGAAGTCGGATGGTCACCATGCGTCCCTTACCTTGGCACTGTGCACCAGCAGTCCTTTGTTGGTTGGCGATGACCCTAAGGCTCCCCTCCCCCCGGTGTACGATGGCCACCACTGCTGGACTGGCCTACTTTTTCAGACATCCTTTAAGCCATGGATTTCGCCAGAGAATTTTGAAATCACCATAGACTATACGAAGATGTAATTAATTCTATTCGCCTTTAATATAGGAAGTGTGAAAAAGAAAAAACAGCGCCGATATTGATGCATATAAGGCTTGCAATAGCTTCTTTTCTGGATATAGAGCCCTCTGCATACTAGATAGTTAAAACGGCTGTCTAAATCAAATAAAAGAATTAGACATGCATATGCAGTTGTTGGGAACCGAGTAAGTACTAATACATATGCTAATTAATCCTTGCATGTATAACTAACCACTTCACCAGAACACGCAAGTCGTTGCAAGCAAGAGGACCGAGCTAGCTAGTACCCGTTTACTGTAGGAGCACCACTGTGTGTGCATATTTGCATAATTGCATATAGATGCAGGTAGGCTGCTTGTAAGCTTAGATCTCTCTGATCGATATTATCAGAGATGTGATCCCTGTACAGGAGGACAGGAAAGGAAAGGTGGTCCAAAGCTTCTACTCAGCTAGTAGGCAATGGAGATTGGAGAAGATGAAGCTAGTGGGGTGTGGTGGGTGGAGTTGAGTAATAAACAAAATTGGTTACCTCAAAAAAAAAAAAAAAAAAATTGGTGGCTCGTCCGGCCCTCTCTGATCCGCAATGGACCAATGGATTAAGTAGTGAACACCTGCCTGTTCACGGCCATGCATCTCCGTCGTCCAACCCCTGCTTCGCCGGCGATAACTCACATGGACTGCGGCATTATGTGCCCGGCCTGCCGCCGGAACTTTGCCGGCCTTTCCAAGTTGGTTGCCTCCTCGTATGTTACCACAGCAACACAGGTCGCCACTATATACCCCGTCCTCTTTCACACCTTATTAGTTGTAAGATTCAATAAGGTTCAATGACGACCGCTAGCTTGTAGACTCGTCGACTGGAATACAGACATCAAGATGCGATAAATTCAATTGAAAAAATAAAAAGGAAAATAGATGTCTATTAAGAAATCACATGCAATCACCTCTGGTGACCTGTAGGATCTAGGTCAAGTTTATGGCAATGACAAGGTAGCTAGCCCATCCAGTCCAGCCTCTTATACCTTTAGCCAGGATTAGTGTGGGCACAATGATGCTCTAAATGAAGAAACCCAAAAGTGCACGTTGATAATTTGGGTCAAGTGGATCATATGGGTCGGCACGGGATTAAATTGGGGTATGAGACTCTTTTTCCTTCATTTAATCCTTTGTTCCTCCCACAGTGGCCCTAATTCTTTATTTAGCAGTACTATACGACATGATATGGTTAGGACTATTTATGTCGGTCACACACTGCTCTACTCTATATTCTTCGTACTGCTCTCATGGGACACGGATACAGCTACAGGTGCTACAGCACGCTACAGCACTGGTGCTACAGTGCAGATCCCTGATACAGCAGAACCAAACACTGCAGCTACAGTAATTGTCAGCGAACAGTGACTAATTAATAACTGTAGCAGAAGACTCATATTACTGTACAAACAGTAATCCCTCTGCATTAATCGTCATTACTGCAGAGGATCCGTGTCCCTCTCCATGCAATTAAGCAGCGAGCCCTTTTCTCTCCGATTAATCCATCGACTTGCACTACTGCAGAATACCTCATCAATATTGATTTAAAATTATTATTAGTGACGGGTTTTGAACTGACACTGATTACTTGGTACTAATAGTAAGTGATTATCAGTGCCGGGTATGTAACCAACACTAAAAATCACTATCAGTGTCGGTTCCATCCACGAACCGTCACTGATAATTCATCGACACTAATAGATATTCGGTAGCCAAAAAAATTGCACAATCCAAAATGCATCACATGCACATGCATCCATTCTTCTAATGTTTAAGTCACGATGAACACTTAATACATTAATTTAAACTACATGCATTTCTAAAATTACATCAAATACTATTACATGCATAGTTGATATCTAAAATTTTAACTCCCAATATTACATCAAAATGATTCAGTGTATAAATGAGCGCACCAGCTGTTGATTCAAACGGAAGTTCCATTAGACTTTTGTAAATAACAAAATTATTACTATCACACTGAAACTTAAGGTGTGACTAGTACTTTCTTTCCTGGATCTTCCTACATTGAGGATCATCAAGTAATGTGTACCCCCACTGCTGGGTAAGAAGACGTAAGATTGAAGTCAAGCTACGATCCATCCGCATCCGAGTGTTTTAGTAAAAATCCTATAGACAAAGAGCAACAATATAGAGGAAAATTTTAATATTATTGAAATAATTCTAGCTACAAACTACAAGTTTATGTCACAACTGTTTCAGCTACATGTAACTGCGTGAGCCTAGTAGTCATTACAAGTACATCCTCATTCTGTTCAAGCACTTTCAATTTGAAATAGCGTAGTCCGAAAATAAAAGTTGCAGGTTAACCGATTGTAGAAGCGTATGGATAGCAGATCTTTCAGCCATGAGTCTTTGCTCTGTTTTGGAGTTTGATGTTGTTAAAGTGATATATCCTTCTTTAGAAAAAACAATGCTAAAGGAGATAGTGATCTTTATTTTATTGTTATTAGCTAATATGGTCGTCACCATAGGTGGTGTGCCACTAAGGTCCGCAATAATATCATGTAGCCATTGTAGAAGAGGAAGTATCTACATCAATCGGCATGTTAGTTTCTGAATTTGTTAACTGCAATATTAACTGACCTTCTTATAATTTACAGCAAAGGGATGTTCATCTCTGAGCATGCAGATGTACCTAGGACAAGTCATAGGTATGTCTACATGCCCAGAGAAAAAAACGCCAATAACATATCAATCGTACATGTGGATAATATCGCAATTATGTTAAATCATCAATTGAAGAACAAGGAAATACCAAACTAGTTACTCACTGGGAAGTGATGGTAACATCTAAAACAACGATATAGCGATACACATCTAATATTATGACATACACATATAATAATAAGTCAACATATTTTGAACTAAAATACATATAAATTTCAGGACCTAAATTGGCTAACTAAAATTGCTAGCTACAATTTGCTAAATGCAATTTGCTAACTTAATTTGAGAACTAACCCAGGTGTTTCGTTGCCCTTCCGAGTAGGAAGGGGATACACCATTGAGGATCTGGAGGCCAGGAGTACGGGGGTGGTCATCCGGACCCGAGTGGCCGGATAGGATGGAGCAGTCGCCTCCACGCTGCCTAGATCTATGCCCCTCCACTGCCACTACTTCTCGCCATGGGGACGTCAAGGAGGCGGCGACGGGCTGACGCACGACGATGACGAGAAGGCGGCGGTCGACACACGACGAGGGGTAGGAGGAGGAGGTGGCAGTCGGGGAGGAGGAGCGGCGTCAGGCAGAATGGAGCAAACGAGGAGAGCGGTTAAGTGCTAGATATACATATAATAGAGATATAAATGCTGGTTCTAGTTCCTACCAGCACTGATAGTGACTATCAATATCAATTCTTAAACTCCTGCGCAGGAGCAATAATTGAGGCGCTAAGAACCGGCACTTATAGACACTATCAGTGCTAGTTCGTGGTGCCTCAATCGTGGTTCGCATGTGGGAGTTTAAGAACCGTCACTGATACGTCAACAGTACTGGTTACGCTCGAACCGACACTGATGAGATGCTACTTATGACCTACTATGTAGTAGTGTGAATTGATCCATACAAGCATTGACAACCGGAGATCGATCAGGACCACTCACTCTGACACTATAACTCGTTAGAAAGCTAGCCTAGAAGTAAAGATAATTATTGCAATTTTTTATTATTTTCTATTTAGTTGTATGCACTAACCAACTCATCCTAAAAAGCTAAGCTAGTAGGAAAAGTGAACAATTCACTTATAATTTAATACTACTCCTCACATGGAAGCTCTCTCGGGTCTCAAACGTGAAAATAGGAGTTGGTTATAATATGTTATTAATTGCGTCCACCATAACTCTAACTCGAGATTTCTGGCTCTAATCACTAAAACAGAATAGGCCATCTATGCCACCTCATCAGTGCTGATTAGACACAACCCGGTGCTGATGAAGTATCAGTTCCAGTTCGTAACATTCTGAGCTCAATCAATGATTGAGCCAGATCATCCAGTGAGTACAAATGAACTCTTGTAGAGAGTTTGGCTCTCTGGAAAATCTGTCTGGTGAAGCATCCGGTGAGCACCGGATTATCTGGTGTGCATAAATACATGTTGTTTTAGAGAGCTCAGAGCTTTTGGGAATTGATCTCTAGCGTGTGTATTTCATACATTAGAACATCTGGTGTGCATTAAAATTGAGTTTAGTGTTCAATTCTAATTGAACTCACCCGATGGTCCGGTGTTCACATTTTTGTTCTCACCGGACCATCTGGTGTTCATTCTGAGTCTGGGTCGAGTTTGTTTTTTAGATATGTTCGGATTCTTTCGGTAGTTTTGGCCAAACAAGGCATGTGTAGGTGGGTTTTAGGGATAGAGTACTATTCCATAGGGTCAAGTCCAACCCCCCTATAAATAGTTGAGGTGTAGAGGCTGATTGCATCTACCACAATCGACAAAAATTCAATCTATTTTCATATCTATTTAAATTTTCACTCGTTTACCTTACTATTCTTCTTCTTCCTATTGTTGCTGCTCTTGATCTCCACAACTTAGGGCAAGCCATCGGTCGGTCGTGCCCTAACAATGTCCCTCCTGGGTGCGATTTGCTAATGAAGATCCGCTGTTGTAGTGCCAAACTGGGCTTCCCAGGTGCTACTTGCCGGATTAGTTATCCTTTGCCGGCTTGTTCGTAAATTGGTCGCTTGTTGCTGCGAAAGCGCTATAGTTATCTCCGTTGATGTACGCCCACGTGTGGTGCTGCGGATTGCACACGAGGTGCTCTTGTATTGGTGCGAGGATCCCTAATTTATGTGCCAAAACTGAAGCCAAAAATTTATGCAGGCAAACTGCATTCGTGAACAAGTCCGCGTACGCACGAGCTCAGCCTTATCTCCTCACCCCTCACCTGGTGGAGCTCTAAGCCTTCTCTCTCTCTCTCTCTCTCTCTCTCTCTCTCTCTCTCTCTCTCTCTCTCTCTCTCTCGATGGAGCCTAGATCCACACTCGGGAACAAGGTGCACGCGGCATCTGAGACTGGGGCTTCTTCATGGCGGTGGGGCACGGTTTCCATAGGGCACCGAGGATTGTGACCTTCGCGTCTTGTGTCACCCTTCACATCAGGCCTCGTGGGCCGCCTCTTCGGCGGCCATCGCGCCACCACCCGCTCGGCTTCGGCCGTCGCTGCCATCTTCGAGTGTTGGCTCGCCTCCGTGGGTGAGGTATGGGTTTCTCTCTCTCAAATTATCGCATTGGGTTGGGTTACTCTCTCTGATTGAGTATGTGTCTAGTCTTGTGTTTTTTCCTCTCCAGTGACCAGGAATTCGCACGATGAAATCCTGACAGGCCTCAGGATGCCGGGAGGCGAGGATGAGTTCAGGATGCACTACAACCTAACTGTACTCTCCGATCCACAAATTGGTGAGTTTGTTGCAGATGATTTTTGGGTGCTCTAGTACTCTATTTTGGTGTGAATTTGTTCAATTTTGGTAGTGATGTTGTTTGACCCTGAGGTTGTGGTGACCTGGTGGGTGAAGTGAGAATTCATAAGGCTTGTACGCATTGATCTGTTGTGTGTAACGTGTTTGGTTGATGAATTGGTGGGTCATATTTGGAGGTACAAAGACTCTGATCTTCTCTAATGTTGGGTTGTGCGAAATGATAGAGGTGAAACATGGAAAGCTTGATGTGTTTTTGATGCATGATTTCTCTGGGACGATGATATGATATATCTGTTGGATGCGTTGGTGTTTTTTTTCTGTTTCTGTGGTTGAGTTATCTAAAAATACTGATGATTTGGCTCATGTATTTGGTTCTTCCCGTCAGATCGATTCAAGAAGCAAACTTCACATGGATGGCACTAGCAAGGGCCTAGGATGGATAGCAGTAGCTAGAATTTCTATTTTATAGATGTTTGATTGTTTCTAGGACTTTTGATTTTGACATGTGTATGTCCATTTTGTTGTATGACATATGTATATATGACATATCTTCTATTGTAATATAATGAACATTCATATTACCAATGCAATGAACTAAAAAATATTTATGCTTGTCTCATTTTTTGTTCTGTATACATGATAGTAAGGCCGATGGGCTCTGCCAAGCCAAGACATGGTACCAGCATGGCTACAAATGCCATACAAAAAGCCAGTACTGATTTTGAACTAGAATGCGCAGGAGAGCCATCAGTGTCAGCTCATGCAAAAAGCCGGCATTGATAGTCATAGTATCATTGCCAGTTTGTCCCACAAATCGGCACTGATAGTCTAAGTATCAGTGTCGATTCCATGTTATGGACTGGCCCTAAAAATACTCATTATCAATGTTGGTTCATAAACCGGCACTGATAGTCATGAACTATTAGTGCAGGTGCAAAAATGACATTTTTGAGCCGGTACTGATGACCATTTCTGTAGTAGTGAATACTACATTGAGCTGCATGAACAAGCCAGTTGGTTCATGTGTGTGCAAGCAAAAGCTATATATGATCAACCATTGTTCATGCATGATTTGTTCGAAAGAAAATGGTTGTATAGTATATAAGAACATGTGTATATAGTCACTTGGTATGCATACTATCAAGGTTTAGTAAAACAACAATGTAGTATTGATATGGGGTAGGGATCACCTGATCAGGAGCTATGAAGTGTAGATCGAAATAAAGGACATGCGATGTAGATAGGTTTAGGCCTCCTGGAGGATAATAGACTTACGTCTTGTGTGTTGACTACAATATAAGGTATCTAGATCTAATCCCTAAGCTATTTGGTGAGTTTTACGAGCTAGTCGAGTTCTTCTCCTTGTCTTGAGGGATTAGATCTCCTCGAGTTGAGTTACCTTCAATTTGGTTGAATTCCCTTTTTCTGCACGTACCCCATATCCTAGTTTATATAGTTGGACAGAGAGGGGTCGTGTCCTACTCGGAGTCCTGAGCATAGTTGAGCTTATATGTATCTCCCGAGATATTTTGGGCACTCGATTCCTTATATGAAGATCATTTCCAACTACAGATACATCTTGTATTTGGAGCACGAGATTATGTCATACGTACCATAATGGCTTATAAAAACCCCTTGCATGGAAATTGGACACTTGTACGATGGATATTTCATCCTTAGAATATATTGTTTTTCTAGTAATATTTTTAATTATTAACTATATATTCCTCGTCAGCTAGTCCCTAACTCTGCTTAGAATCACACAGCTAGATAAGAAACCATCTTAAGCGAAATATTTGAGCACTACTACAAAAAAGGTCATCACTGCCAATTCAAGAACCGTATTCTAAGGTCATCACTGCCGGTTCAAAAACCGTATTACTGCTAGTTTTTGAACCAGCAGTGAATAAGCTGCAGTGATTATCACTGCCGGTTCTTGAATAAGCTGCAGTGATTATCACTACCGGTAGTGATACTCAATCCAAGACAAAAAAAATAAAAGTTTAATCATTCGAACAATAATTTAACAAAGTTTTATATTACTAATCTCTGTAATATTAGGATTTATATCACACTAATATATAATTAACTTACTAACTTGATTACTGTACACAAAAAGCTAACGTCATGCACAACCACGCGCAAAAACCCTAAACCTACGTGTGCAAAACACCTAAATGCGACTAGCGGCTGTTGGCCATGATGACCAATAGTCATCATCATCCTCGTCCTCATCATCGCCATAGTCATTATACTCATCCTCGGCGTCATCTCAGTCGCCTTCGTCGAAATCATCATCAACCTCCTCCTCCTCCTCCTCTTCTTCCTCCTCCTCCGAGCTCGATCGGGGTTTCTTCGGCTTTGGCTTGTCGACGAAGAAGTCCCACACCTCGTTCTCGGAGGGGGATCCCACCGAGTCACCAAAGTTTGAGGTCATCGTTGCCTCAATCGATCACGAAAGTTTGTAATTTTTCAATCTTTAGTAGTTTTAAGTCGAATTGTTATGAATATGTAGTACAAATATTTCATACCTATAGGATATTTAGAATAGAATTCAGTAATTGATTTTGGCAACAATACATTTAGAATGATATAGTGTCAACATAAAGAGTATGTTAGTGATGATATTTGATGATTATGTAGAATACAAGTGATGATGTTGAATAGAATTTGTGGTTGCAACTGTTGTATGTTGATTACAATTATTTAACCTGGCGGAGTATAGTATGGTTGTTGAATCAGGAATGTCGACCGTAGTTGGGTTCAGGGTTTTTTACGGCCCTGGATATGTCATGCATTGTGATAGTGGGGTGGATCTGAGTAAGTTCCAGTATGTGGACACAAAATTTCATAGCCCAAGAGAGATTCGGCGGTCCCAAGTGTTTGGCTGGATGTATAATCTATTGCAACTCAGTTCGGCACATCAGCGGTTGATGGTGAAGGTTGTGAATCCTAGACATCGAGAAACCATCTAGCAGTGGGGGCTCTTGGAGGTTACATGTTTGAAGCAATGGCAGCAATTTGTGTCACTGGCGTTAAGATGGGATTTTTCCCACTATATACTTGTAGAAGCGAGCGATGTTGGGTCCACAGAAGTTGGGCCTAGCACCATAGAAGTTGTTGGTGAAAATATTATCCATGAGGAGGTGCAGGAGAGTGTGGTTCCAAAGGTACCCCTGCAGACTAGTGCAACGGTTGAGATACAGACTGCAAAAGAAGATCGTAATGACGGGGAAGAAAATCAAGCCACAATGCATGCTAATCAGGGAGAGCAGGATGAGGCATTAGTGGACCAGATGGAGGCAGATAACATCGAGTTCCGCACATTTGTGGACTCAGGTGCAAGAATCCCGGAAGAATGGTCGAATTTTGCTTTGGAGAAGTTGATGGTGAATGATGGACACAAGTCGACATGGGAGGATTCCATCGTGGTGACCAAAGGCAATATGTTTCATGACAAGGTCCATCTATAGCATGTAGTGAAGAGATGGTGTTTCTCGGAGGTGAGGGAGTTCAAGATGGTAATATCTAATCCTCGGACATACGACATCAAATGTTTAGCTCAACGTTGCACTTGGCGAGTTCATATATTCTTGTCGAGGTGTGACATAGTATGGTTAGCGTCTATTGTTGAGCCACATACTTACAACTTGAGCCAACCTTTGCACGCATAGGAACATGAGTGCTAATTATGTTTCAAATATGATGTACCCAGAGATTGTGAAGAAAACTAGTATGTCTCCTTTTGGAGTTATGCATGCTATCAACACCAGATTTGGGTACAAGATTTCATATGGCATAACATGAAGAGCGAAATAGAAGGTGTTAGAGAAGAGGTATGACACTTATAAGGACTCATAATACAACTTACCTTCACTGCTAGAGGTTATCCAGGGCAGGAACCCAGACATCTGCACTGATATTCATGATTTTGTCAATCAGGATGGAGATCGAGTCCTTCAGCAGGCGTTCTAGTTATTCAACTATATGATCGAGGCATTCTGACCTTGGCAGTTGGTGATGTGCGTGGATGGGACATTCCTCACATGCAAATACAGGGGCAAATACTCACAGCTATCGGGGTAGATGGTGAGAACTAGGTTGTGCCTTTGGCTTTTGCATTCGCTGAATGCAAATTTACAGATGGTTGAAGAGAGGTGTTGTTGGTAACATGCCTAATGCATGTGTACTCCACGATCATCATGCAGGCTTGTTCAACGCTATCAGCATATTGCATAGTGGTGTGGGTGGAGCATTGTCGTGGCCAGATTTGCATAGCCGTTTATGCATGCAACATCTCGGAGCAAACTTCTACAAACAATTCAAGAGCAAGTGGCTGATGGATCTTTTTAAGAAGTTGTGCAAACATAACCAAAGGAGTAAGTTTGATGCACTCTGAGAAGAGCTGGATAAACTAACTGGTAAGCACATGGATGAAGTTTTGAAGAAGCCAGTTGTACCAAGGGAGGAGGAGCCCGAGGGCCTAGAGCCTTTACCACTTGAGCCATAGAGTGTGACCAGGAGAAGGAAGGGTGGAAGGAGAGTTAAGTGTTTCTCCGATTGGATCAGACATGAACCACTGGAGAAATGGACACTCATTGTGGATACTAATGGTTCACGTTATGGAATTATGACAACTAACATCGGCGAGGTTTACAGTTGGGTAACGAATGGGAATAGGTCACTGCCATTTGTGGCAATTATGGAGGGAGTCACTTGTGGAACGTAGCGGTATCTCCGAGAGAGTTACAATAAGATCGCGCAACATATGGGCAACCCGCAAAAGGTGTATACGATGAAGATAATGTTTTACATGGAAGAGAAGAGTGGGAAGTGCCAGTCACACAAAGTTCATATTATTGGTAGCCGTCAGCATGTCTTCGAGGTGATGTTGCATGACAAGGGCGAAATGGGTATCGGAAGGCAGGAAATTACAATAGAATGCAGGTTGTGGCTAGCGGACAACAAGTATGAGTTCACTTGTAACAAGCCATCACTGATGCATTTTCCTTTTTCTCATGTGCTAGCTTGTTGCGCAAAGGGCAGCATTGAGTCAGAGTATTTCGTGTCACCATACTACCGCAAGTAAGAGGTAGAAAGTACATGGTCCAACGAGTTGCTTGGGTGGCGGGCGGTGAAGGACTTCACGAAGTCGCATGAAAATCATCTGTTTTGGATTCTAGATCCAAACAGCAAGGTTGACACAAAGGGGTGACACAAGACTCAGCGTATCAGGAATGATATGGACGATGCTAAGGGAGCATGTCCCTACAAGGAATGACAGGTATGCGGAGGTCCACATTCGAGAGGGTAGTGCGATCAGTATCCGGTAGACACTCTGGCGTCAGGCAAGAATGTAGGATGTCCCCTCTATGCAGATGAATAGGTATGAATCATTTATTGGCGACGAAACAGGCCTGTGACTTTATCCTTTCTTCTATAATACCATGCATCTTTCTCTCTCTACTGCAACAACGTTCAAAGCATCAAATGCAAACACACACTACTGCCACCACACCCTGCTACCAGCACAACACCTCTGTCATGAGTTAAGCTTTAGACATGAAGTAACCACACGACGTAGCTTTAAGCATGAAATGACAACACCCTGCTGCCAGCATAGCACCTCTGTGGTGACTCACACTTTAGACACGAAGTGACCACACGATTCAGATTGAACCATGAAATAACAACACCAATGTCGTGACTCAGCATCGAATATGAAGTGACCACATGACAGTCCTTCAATCATAAATTAAATTACAACACGATCCCTTCCATAGCAATTGGGTGTATATAAGGGTAACCAATCCATGGCTACTTCATCTCCAATATAGTGCAACACACTCCCTTCCGTGGCTTCCGAGTCTGGGTCCAACAAGGGTAAGGGCAAGATGGGCCCTTACGAGCAATGGCACGACATCCTTGATAGATTGAAGCATAAGGAAGAAGAGCGAAAGAGAAATGAGGACCCTGAGCAGAAGAAGAGGGAAATCGAGCTGGAGATAGAAGCGCAAGAGGCACACATGCCGCGGTACGAATATGGTAAAATAGCACGCCAGAAACCATTCCTGCTTGCCACGGTTGCTTGGTACTGATGTGGGGTAAGTGTGCATGACATCCTACCATGCTACGAATTTCATCTAATTCACCTTCTTCCCTCGAACAGTATGACTTGCCCAGGTGCAAGTACGAATGGTACGCGAACGAATAAGAGTACGCAAACATCAACTACGGCTATGAAGAGTCTCAGACAATGAGGTGCGTGGATGTTGAACGGCTGAAGATGAGGCTACAAGAACTCAATGAAGAGTGGTGGGATAAGTATCTCTATGCGGCAACATGCAGTTTCCTCCACAATATGTGTGCAACCTACCGGTTGTGTCAGGGCCTGTGGCACATGGACTGGCACATGGGTACGTGTGCAGTAAACCCTACCCCCATGGATGCAACTTCCAAGAGATCTATTCTGAATATCTAGATGAGAAGCCTCCATCTTTTCCACCAACCTAGTAGATATTTTCTTGCACCCGGCAGTCTGTCTTTCCATAAGGCTGATTCGTTTTGCGATGGAGTATACTATATGCCATTGTAATTTATTGTAGATTGTGTACGAGTAGGGTACGGATCGGTGCATATTGCCTTATGTTTTGTAGTCACAGACAAGCAATGAATGATTATGTGACCCTTACATGTGATGTACTTCACTTTCATCAATGAAATGGCCGGAATTTATCATTCTACCAAAAAGTTTTTTCTAAGTCCAATTCTTTTATAGGATTCCCTACCTTACATGCATAGGAAATAATAACTACTTACTGAACTTTTGTAGAATAAAATAATCACACCAAGTAACAGCTTTTATGGAGAATCTCTGTCAAGCATCAATGCCACAGCTTTTTCAACTTTCATAGGAAATCCTATGCTCCAGGCCCATCCAAGCCCTACTGCAACTCAGTCCATGCACCAGCCCCCAACCACTATAAATAACCCCACCCTCATCCATAGATAGATCACTTCTTCCTCAGCTCTCTCAACAGCTCCACCAAACCCACACAAGAAATATTGAGGGATTTTCATCCTTGAGGGGGTCGAACTGTCTATGTGTTTCTGTGGTGACCCTTATAGACTTCGTGAGTCCCAAGATATCTCCTACACCTATAGTCTACGCTTTTTCATATGTGCCAACTACCAGTACGACAAGCCTCGACATGGACCGTATGAGTACCCACCGGTATATTGACATAGATCACTCATGTGGGCCTTTCCATACGATTTCATACACTCTCTTACTAATCTCCCATCTTATTTTTTTTCCAGTCTCCTCCACCTATATACGACTTCATGCAATGACTCTATATAGAGCAAAATGAGCACCAGAAGTGGTGGGTGGATATGGAGATGCGACATCAGGTGGAACTATGGATGAAGCGGCGGGAGGACGAGCGCATCAGAGACGCCGCGAAGGAGTGTGCCGTGTCTCAAGCACGCAAAGCAGAGAGGGAAAGGAAGCGGGATAGGGCCTGTTGCGCTAAGGCGGAGGGCCCTGATGCCCTGAGAAAGGGAAATTATCCTAGGTACACTCAGTAGAGAGCATCTATTGTAACTCGACCTATTTTTATTTTCTAAGACATGTTAGGTTTACCAGCGGCACACTATTAGGTTAGTATTTAGACGTACCGTACATGCCAACAATTGTTTTTGTCATTTCTGTATGGTTATGGTCCATTCACGTAGCGACGATAAACCTCATGTCCCATGTAATGTTTACCAGCATATATAACCTCCGTGACGGATACTATAATAATTGTGCTTCATAACTACTATTGTTCAAAAATTTAGATTTTGTATCCTACCAACGCTACTTCAATTAAAAAATACTCACACAATTTTACATTAACTAAATAAAGAAATATCGACAAAATTACATCGAATCAATATTAATAAAAAAAAATAAACTACTCTGTGATGTTGTTTGGACAACTCTTTGAACAACAAACATTTTCGATCGGCCATTCAACAATAACGAATTATTGTCTCAACCTACGTGTAGCCTTTAGTTGCTATTTTCAAAAAAGTTTAAATTCTTTTATAGGATGCACATTAAGTTCTAGTTGTACCTTATTAAATACATGATATTTTTCTAATTATTAATAAAAAATATTTCATTAAATATATGATATTATTCTAATTATTAATAAAAAATCAATTAAAAGGGATAGTTGTCAGTCTGTCAACAAATGGAGTGACGATAGGCCTGTCGACTGTCTGCTACTGCGACACCCTTATCGGTGTCTACTTGGATTCATGTCGGAACACGGAATGCCGACAGGGGCCCAGGCCTAGTGCCACATAGGCTGTCGGCATGCGGAATACCGATAAGCCCTTTGTTGGTATTTCGCATACCGACAGGTAACTATTCTTGCAATTTTTTGAATTTGGCTATTATTTTTGTAATTTTCCAATGAAATAATATTATTAAAAAAATCTTCAACCTTAATGTGTGGGGGAAAATAATTTAATTGCTAGAATTGGTTTCATTATTTCTTCCTTTTCTAAGTGCAGATGATGTGGCTCTGCCTGAGAATGCTTGTGGGCCTAGCTTGCAAGTTGTCTCTCTTTCTCTCTCTATATATATATATATACACACACACATACACGGTGAGTCTATTCTGCGCTGGGTGTCCAGAAGTATCTAATTGCAATATGAGAAGGTAATGAGTTACAATCAGTTCCAATTAATATACATACATACACACACATATATACATATATATGTATATACATATATACATACATATATATAATGCATTAGTGTTTAGTAGTTCAATAGAAGCCCTGAAGTTGCTCGTTAGTGTTTAATAGTTTAATAGTATAGTAATGCTTAGTAGTTTAGTAGTTTCGTAGTGCTCAGTAGTTTTTGTTTAGTAGTATAGAAATAGTGAAAAATTACTATAATTTGGATGTTTTAGTAGTTGTTAGTAGTTTTGTTCAATAGTTTCAGTTAATAGAAAATTGTTCAGTAGTGTCAGTAATCATTAGTAGTTTAATATTCAGTAGTTCTAAGTAATAATAAAATTGTTCAGTATGTTCTAGTAGTATCAGTAGTTTGTTCAGTAATATGATCAGTAATTTTTATCAGTAGTGTCAATAAGTTACCAGTAGTTACTGGTAGTATCAGTAGTGTCAACTTCTATTAAATTTGCAAGATCTCTTCTATTTAGAATTCATAATCTGATGCAGGCAGAATAAATTGCCTCGAGTAAGTGTGCTGCATAATAGTACTAGTACAGGGATCATTGACTTGGATGCAAAACTCTAGAAAGCCTATAGCTTTAAATTTCACACAGAAGCAAAGCAGCAGCCAACCGGTCCTCTCGCTAACAAGTTCTTGTCTTAAAGTAGGGGTCAATTTCTATGATTCATGTGATGTTGTTGACAGAAAGGGAAATCGTTCGTAGAGCTGAGATAGAAAGCAGGCTACAGAAAGTGAAAAGAAATCATCAGGTAGCAGCTAGCGGTGGTTAGTTAGATGATAGCAAGTGGAAAGGAGCTCACTCACGTTCACCTCTCGTCCTATATATATACACACACGCGCTTCATGCGACAGTATGTAGCGCACTACTGCCAGAAGCTTACCAGGCAGCCAGGCACCTGCCGGACAAGGCAAAGGTTGAGATCGACGACAAGAGAAGCCCGGCCGGCCGGGCCGGGGCCGTGGAGGATGGGGAGGCCGCCGTGCTGCGACAAGGTTGGGATCAAGAAGGGGCCGTGGACGCCGGAGGAGGACATCATCCTCGTCTCCTACATCCAGGAGCGCGGCCCCGGCAACTGGAGGTCCGTGCCCATCAACACCGGCCTCATGCGGTGCAGCAAGAGCTGCCGCCTCCGCTGGACCAACTACCTCCGCCCCGGGATCAGGCGCGGCAACTTCACCCCCCACGAGGAAGGCATCATCGTCCACCTCCAGTCCTTGCTAGGCAACAGGTACTCTACTCTTCAAATTCTTGTGATCGCCAAGCTGCACATGAAAATAGCTACGTTAGATTACAATCGATTTGACCATGGCTAGCTATATTATGGCAGATGGGCAGCCATAGCGTCTTACCTCCCACAGAGAACAGACAACGACATCAAGAACTACTGGAACACCCATCTCAAGAAGAAGCTCAAGAAGCACCAAGCCATCGGCGCCATCTTCGCACCACCTCCCTCCTCTTCTGATCTATCAACCACTCTACCTACAGCGGCCGCAACGGCCGGTGGCCATGTCGACAACCTCCACCACATGATCACTGCTCCCCTCTCCAACTCCGAGGACGACTACACGCGCGCAGCCTGCAACAACCCAGCTGAGGTCGCCCAGCTCATCGTTCGACGCTCGCCGTTCGCCGCCCTGGGCTCAGTGAACACAGACAGCTTCTCTTCGTCGTACGCCTCCAGTATGGACAACATATCCAAGCTGCTCAACGGGTTCATGAAGAGCTCCCCACCGCACAACGGCGCCGCCGACATCAAACCCTCGGACATTGAGGTCAACCCTTTGCTGTCGTTCGACCACATGTCTGGTGGTTCGCTACCAGCCGCCGCCGACGTGCCGCAGCACCAGCCGCCGTTGGTGGGAGTACACGCCGGTTACGACGAGTCCAAGCAGCAGCAGGCGCCGTTGTCTCCGATCGAGAAGTGGCTTTTCGACGAGGCAGCCGAGCAGGTCGTCGACCTGATGGATCTGTCCGACGGCTGCTGCTCGGTTCCAATGCTGTTTTAGCTAAAAGAAAGAATACACGTCAGTTAGATAGGTAGATTTGTCGTTGCTGCAAGTTACCTCTTTAGGGGAAATCTATATATGTTGCATGCATGCATGAGACAAGAACAAGAACAATACATACACAATTACATACTAGCCAAACTAGTTACAGAAACATTACTCGTAGAACATTACTCGAAGAATAAGATATATAGCGACAGGATTTGCGAGTGTGACTCTGTGATCACATGCCATGAAATATAAGCATGACGAGATTAATCGTGATTTGCTCTTGGTATTTTTGGTTATATATACTGAGGTGAATTCCCATGTTGAATTGTACGTAATCCATCTATAAAGATGACTGCAAAAAAAATCAAAGCAAGATAAATATGACTTGACTAAATTTTGTGAAGTCAATACCAGTGTCTGGTATGGAGTAGGCTCTGCCATGACTCCTTGCAGTACTCCTTTTGTGCAGTCGTGATAGACAATGTGTCGTTAGATAGAAGCTGCAGAGAGATGAAGCAATTGCTATCTCTGTCGGCGAGCACAAGGCCCCTGATCACATTCAGTGCAGAAAGCAATCCAACTCCCAACTTTTTTTTTGTCCCTATTCCCCTCATTCATTTAATTAGTACAAAATTAAACAGTGTTATTTCTTTTCATTCAAATTAAAAGGTTCAATGCTTCCATGAAAATCGCATTAGTTTTCAAGCATCTATGCAAGCAGGATTCAATGAAAAATACACATATTGGCAAACATGGTGCAAAATATTTACATAAATGGTGCCTAGCAAGTTGTCAACATCACTGGAAATGTATTGCTACTTAGTTACACGTCTAAAATAACCCATAAGTAGAACTGAGAATGCTGACATCAATATACTACCTGATTAAGACATTGCCTGACATCCTTCTCTGGTACATGTCCCTTCTGTATCATCTCCAGAAAACAAACTCTGCCTCTCTTACAATGCAGTGCGCAAGCTTCACAAGTCAATGGATACTTCGTTTTCTGAAAGGTACAATTCAATGGTGTATTAGATATATAGTAAAACTGTTAGGAATTTTGGATCTAAAACACAATATTTAACGTGACAAAAATCCTCCAATGCGGAGGTAAAAAACCATAGGAGACAAATATGTATTGATAAGGGCATACACAAGGTGAATTTGTTCCTTATTATTCATATTTTTTTCATAAAAATAGAATACTACTAAGTTTTTGTATTTTTTGTTACTTAGGAACCTAGGAGAAGCACCATAACCTCACCTGAAAGTCATCACTCGAAGGGCAAATCTATTCGGAGTTAAAGTCGAGTCTTAGTAGAACTCCAAAGTCTATTCGGAGTCCCAGGATAACACGTCAGTAAAACATACATAACTCTCACATACGAAATCCGATTAAAACGATCTTAGACTTGATAGAAAGCTTATGATGAGCTATTTCCAATGGATCTAGCCTTGATCAAAAATTCCTTATAATTTAGTCAGGGTTGATGACATAAGGTGATGTGTCACTATTTTGGGTCTTGTTGGGTCTTATAAGCGTGTTGAGATTGGAGTCCAGGTTGTGTACGCCTCTTTCCACGACTGCACAACTCTAGGTCGACGTCCTTGTGTTCTCCCCTATAAATATACATTAGCCATCATAGTTTAGGCTTGAATTTTACTTAGATTATTCTGTTTTACACAGTTTCGTCATTTATCGGTTTGTAGAACCCCAAACTCAAGCACTTCATTGGTAATCAGCAATATTCAGATTGCATCTACATGTTCTTTCTTGTGTTCTCGATTCGCTTGCAGAAAAAACCTTCTTGGTGAGGTCAACCGTGTCTTAACACGGTTGATAACCATGAAGTAGTAGTGTAATGGTTACAAGGGTTCTTGATCTGTTCTGGTCGGAGCGTTTGGATCATCAACGTCGAAACTCCACCAAATCAACATATCATATTACCTTCGGAAGATCAGGTAAGATCGCATTAGTATGAACAATGAGAAACGAATTCACCTTGTGTGTATCAGAGGGAGTCATGCCCTTATCATGTATTATTATAGCTCTTGTTACAAGAACAGGGGTTGGCCCATATTTATAGGCCTTATTCAGAGCATACACTACTACAGAACAGGTCATAAGCAACGCCCTATTAGTATCGGTTGTGTAAAAACCATGACTGAAGACGTATCAGTGCCAGTTGTTAAGCTTCCACACGTGGAAAATGAGTGAGCCTCTAAGAACCAGCACCAGAAAGGACTATCAGTGCGGGTTCCAGCCACGAACCGGTACTGATAGTCTATTTTTCAGTGCTGGTTTGGGCCACCAACCGGCACATATGTGTCTGGACCCAGGCTCACGTCCGGTTCAGTCCTCGCGTCCGGCACGCTCAGTCCTCACATCCCCTCCTCACCACAAGCCTCACCATAGACCCTTATCTCTTTCCGCAAAGCCTTATCTCATCCTCACCAAATCGATCCCCTCCTCTCTCCAACTCTCTCCCACGAGGCTTTCCCCAGCGGATCGAGATCTACACGACAGTGCATCCCCTGCACCTGCCCCCACCTCTGGGCCACACACTGGCGCTACCCCCACTGCCAGGGTGGAAGGAGGGGCATCTGGGAGGAGGAGGAGGGGAAGGAGGAGGGGGTGCAGGCAGGAAGGAGGAGGTGGTGGGGCCAGCATGTGGTGCCTTAGTGACTCGAAGATGAAGCGGCGGCAGAGGGTGGCGAGCTACAAGGCCTACTCTGTGGAGGGCAAGGTGAAGGCATCGATCCAGAGGTATCTGCCCCTGCCTCTAATGGCTCCTAAGACATGGCTCTTCTCCGAGAAAGGAACCAAGGCTCTTGAAATGTTCGCAATTTAGATTCTTTTTTGTTTTTTGCTAGGAAAGTAACGTTTCTGGATATCTCTTCTACCACTACTAATCGAAATGGATTTGAGATTGTGAGTGTATGGATGAGATAGACATTTTGATTGTGTTCTTGTGTTTGAGATGGGTATATGGATGAGATGAGTTGATTTGTGCTTGTGTTCGTATGGCGGGAGAGGTTGACGGAGGAGCGACAGAGCAAAGAGAGGGACAACAGGTGCTCATCGAGGATGGGTGGCGCGTGGCCGAGCTACTGCTGCTTCTGGTGGCAGTCGTGTGACGCGGTGGCGGAGCACGCCGGCATACCGGCAACTGTGCCGACTTGATTTCGAGCTGGCTCGTTTCTTTTTTCGGCTCGTGATCCACCTATCACTGCCTGTTCGTGGCTCGAACCAGTAGTGATAGTGAGTTTTTATGCTGGTTCCACAGCCGGCACTAATACTAGTCGAGTATCAATGCCTATTAAAGAGTGTCGATTGAAAAACTGGCACTAAAGTCATTTTTTAACTGGCACTATTTTGTCTTTTTGCAGTAGTGGTACCCGGTTAGGAGTCTACCTATAATTTTGAGGCATAATATCTAACAACCCCCCCCCCCCCCGACTCGAAATCCCTAAGAAAATATCTCTGAATCCCCAAAGGGCTAACCAATGAATATGAACACTTGAATCTTCTAACACTTCATATGAAGCCAAATTGAGCAAATAACCAGTAGGTTCCAATGCACATCTATCAACAAAGCAAATGAACAATCTAGGTTTTCACGAATTCATAACCCCAGCAAAAGTTTGAGTTTGTGCAACTGACCATGTTATCCAAACTGAAACAACACTCAATCATCAAAAGCATAAGCCAAAATAGCACATGTGTCGCTGAATAAAACCTTCAGTGAAGAACTCATCTCATGAAATCATGTATTTTCCACAAAGAATACAAAACTCAGCAAACAACACTCTTGCAAGAGCAAATTGCATGTGTGACCATCACGTACACCAAACTGACGGCTATAAAAGATGATCATTAATTGCTTCTTTCAAACAATAGTCTGGATAAAGGCATAACGTATAATTAACGGAGTATAAAACTTTTATACTAGACCTTTCTGAATGAGCGAAGACAGCAACACCATATTGCATCTGCAATACCAAACGCTGTAGTATCTAGTAGAAAAAGAACCTCATTTTTTGCACTTTGAATCCTCCACCTTAACTCAATTCAGAGTAAAACCTTAACTTTTAAATATCAAAGTCTAAAGAGTATTTAAAAACTATAAGGCTGACATTAACGATGGTAAAACATCCATAATGATTAACTTAAAGTGATCCAATAAAATATTATCCCGATCTCTCCTCAAGTGCGTGCAGAACGACCCAATAATGATAGGACCGAGGAGCAATGAAACATACCATCAATAGAAGAACAGGGCATGAATTAGCAATTAGCTACATAACACAGGGTGTGACCCACTACCAAATAGCTAGCACTGACAAAACGCAAGAATTGTGTCACTTGGCATAATCCTCCTTAAAACAGCAGAAACCACCGGATGGATGTGATCAACTGGTGTGAAAGAAAAACGCAATATGTGTTACCCGGTTGCTTAAAAAAATAGTGAACTCTCCTTGGTACATCATGGGCCAAAGAACCGCAGCAAGGAAACGCCACGAAGCACAACCAAATAACAGAGTCCAATAGTAGATGCAGGTTCAGGGGCGATATTTTTTTTAATCCACGCGCGTGGTGTTGCTACCCTCGCGCACGGCAGATCAGAATTTTTTCTCATGTACTCGTTGTATGAATCCGGTTGTGATATCACTTATTAAGAATTTTAGATTAAAATATAATATTTGATGTGAAAAAACCATCCAATACGAGGTAAAAAATTACGGGAGACAAATCTATATTATAATGACTCATGTTATAAGTACATGGATTAGCTTATATTTATCGGTTCTATTCGAAACGTATTTGACTAGAAGTCTATCTATAATTTTGAGACATAATATCTAATAAAAACTTAGATGAGGGCAAACCTGGCTTGACTGAGCAAGGTTCGATTGTTCTGCCTGTGCAACGCCCAGTCTGTCTCCGAAATCTCAATGTGGCACACCTGGGGACCTGACCCAGCTTGCTTGGTGCAGCTGTATGTCCCGTATCAGGTAGAGGTAGAGCTGGACCAGATATCATATCAGCATAAACCGGTCAGTCTGCTCCTGGCCCAATCACAATAACCAGGAAATGATAATTGCTAAGCCCAGTCATAGTCTAAGAGTCGATATTATTAAGTCTAAAACCAAATGCAAGAAGGATGACAGCCTTCTGTCCAGCCAGAAAAGGGTGCTTCAGGGTGATTCGAACTAGAAATATGAAACGTCAAGTAATCAAACTTCATATATAAGTTGTAGAAATTGATTTTCTATAAACGTTGTAGAAATTGATTTTGTCTAAATAAATGTTGTAGAAATTGATCAAAGGCAAGGCCATTATTACTGCATGTTTAACTCACCTATGCAAAGCATCTACGAAATACTTCTCTAGAGAGAATTATAAGAATCAATTAGAAGAACATATCTCTATCTTGATATAACCATCAGAGTACAGTTGGGACCAAGTCAGGACCATATGGTTCATGTGTAATTAAACGCACTAATGGAGTGTGCAAGCACAACCAACCCGCAGGTAGCAATTAAGTACGAAAGGATCATATATGTTACCCCTGTACTAGACTACACAGACTAGCTCCACTGCGTTTCAGAAAACTACTTGCAGCATAGTAACCAAGTGTAAACACTAGCTGGGTGTCAGTGACGAAAGCTGTTACATATCTGTTTAAATAACAGAGCAGAACTGATATTCAGATCTGTAAACGGAAGTAATCTGAAAGCTTTCTATTGACACGAAAAGATATCACGTCAAACACTAAATATCTTGTGTGCAAGTTGAACCGAAACTTTCCTAGAAGGACCGGAGTTCCGTTCTGATTTGGGTACTCAGCGGACAGCACCGTCGCCGTGGCACTGCACCGTTGAGCCTTCGTCATCACCCATGCTCAGGAGGGATCCTGTCAGAGTGTAGATGGCCGTTGGTTTGTTCTTGGTCATCGAGATAAAGAACGGGAAACATTTAAGGTTAGAAAAGAGAGCTAAGGCAAGTAAAAATGAAAAGATAATGAAATTGATTTGATTCGATTGGATGTTGTTTCTCTCAATCGGCCATGGCCCTCTATATTTATAGGGAGGGATGGTTTTTGAGTCCGAATCTATCAAAACTCTCATTCAAATCTGACTCAATCTATTTCCTAAAACTCGGATTCGAGTTCGATCGGATGTTCCCATCGAGAACATCAGAGGTTCCGGTTGTATCGGAATATCCAGATTTCCCCAAACATGATGCTCTTGGTTTGATTTTAAATATTTAATCGGATATTCCGATCCTAACATAGGATATTCTGATATAGTCGGAAAGTGCGGTTTTGCTCAAACATTGGCCTCTCAGTTTGGCCAAAAATATTTACTAGGAAGTTCCAATTCAAAAATCAGAAGTTTTAATCGGCCGGAATGTCCAATTTCATCTAGACATGGGGCTCTCGGGTTGGACAAAAATATATAACCTGGAGTTCCTATCCAAAAAAGGATGTTCCAATGAAAACTCCAGTGAGAACAAGTTTCTAAACGCTGGACCATCCGGTGTTCACAAAACCAGAAGTTCTGATATTATAACCAGAAGTTCTGACCTATTGAATTCTCCAACTCTAAGATTCTTCACACTATCAAATTTGGTCATCAACACATGCCCCCTATTTTTTTGGTAAAGCTTGCGTGCCAAAAAATATATCTTCTCTATTTTCTATGTTTTTTAGTGCGATGATCAAGACATCGGCCATAAACATTCCTTAGGACGATGATAACTCATACATCAGCCATATTTCTCTTAAGTATCTTGTCATATACTAGGATAAAATTTCTTCAAATATCGCTCGTTAATAGCTCTAGGTAATTTCTTCCCTTGCAAAGTTTCTAACAAATAAGAATTTTCAGGGACGATACTTATAACTTTGTATGGACCTTCTCAACTTGGAGACCACTTGCCAAACTTGTTTTCCTTCGATCCAATAGATAAAATAGTCTTCCACACAAGATCATTAAAATGAAATGACTTTACTTTTACCTTCTTGTTATAAGCATTAGCTACCCTCAATTTGTCTTTCTCAATTTCTCTTAAGGCCTTCAACATTTCATCCGTCACTTTATCAATCTTGTCCATCATTAAATCATAATTCCACAGCCGATAGATTATTCTGCTCGACCAATCTTAAAACATTAAGATTCACTTCAACAGGTAAAACAGCTTCATGTCCATAAACAAGTTCGTACAACGTTACTTTAGTAGCACCATGTCTAGATATGTTGTGCGCCCACAAAGCCTATGGTAGAACTTCAAACCACCTTCTAGGATGTTCTTCTATTTTCTTCTTGATAAGCTTAATCAAAATCTTGTTACTAGACTCAATCTGACCACTGGCCTGAGCATAATATAGAGATAAATTAAGAGGTTCGATTTTCAATGATTCAACAAATTCACATACCTGATGTGACATGAATGAAGTACCTTGATCTATAGTTAAAGTTTGCGGAATGCAGAATCCATGAACAATATACTTCAATATAAAATCAATTACTTCCTTATGTGTCATGTTCTTGAGTGGAATAGCTTCAACCCATTTAGTAAAGTAATCCGTAGCAACCAAGACGAAATGATGACCTTTAGATGATGGAGGATGTATTTGGTCAATGAAATCCAAGGCCCCAACCTTGGAACAACCATGATTTGATGATAGGATGCATCATAGTAGCAGGAACCAATTGAATATCACGAAACTTTTGACATACCTCATATCCTTTATAATACCTGAAGCAATCATTAAGCATAGTAGGCCAATAAAAACCGGCTCTCTTCAATATCCACTTCATCTTACGCATTGATTGATATGTGTCACATATGCCTTCATGTATTTCACCCATAGCAACTATTGCTTGATCTGAATCCAAGCACTTAAGAAGCACACCATCCACTGTTCGGCGATATAGATCATCATCCAACAATGTATATTTAAAACCTTGTTGCCGAAATTTCTATCAACACTTTTGCTTGGATTCTTCAAATAATCATTGAGAGATATCCTCCAATCTTTAAATTCAGCAACTTCAACCTTTTCTTCCAATAAAGAAGGCACAACCGAACCCACAAATTTATGTTTGGCTATATAATAATCAACACTCCCAAGCATCGGCCTTCCAATCATAAATAATTTACCTCTATTAACTTGATAACCGGATGTTTGTTGTGCTAAGTCATTAGCTCTAAAATTATCATCTCTAGACACATGCTTAATAGCAAAATCATCTAAAACAACAATAATGTCTAGACACATATCAAGATAGCTATTTAGTGATTCGTTGAAACATTGATAATTACTAGAAATTTGCTGCACAACTAGCAATGAATCACTAAAAACTTTTTTGTTCTTTATACCCATGGAGCTTGAAATTTCTAATCCTAATAAGGGAGCTTCATATTCGACTTGATAATTGGTACAAAAATAATCTAAATGACAAGATATTTTAAAAACAGCACCTCTAGGTGAAACAAAAATAAGACCAACACCTTGTCTAACCCCGCAATCTAAACCATCAAAATAAAGCTTCCATGGTTTAATAGATATAAAAGTGACATCCAAATCATGCTTATCATTAATCCGATGGTCAATAATAAAATTATCTACAATTTAATCTTTCATAGATTTCAAAGATTCATAAGCCAAATCATATTCTATAAGTGCATAAACTCATTTACCAATTCTACTACTTAAAATTAGCTTTGCAACATGTATTTAACCACATCGGCTTGACATGCTAATACACAAGTACTAAATAGCAAATAATATCTCAACTTTGTACAAGCATATAGTATAGTGACAAGCATAATTTCTCAATAAAGACATACCTTGTCTCCGTCTCCAAAAGACGTCGGCTCAAAGAAGCAATCGTGTGCTCTTTACCATCAACTTCTTCCACTAAAACAACACCAATCACATCATCTCCCGCAACAATATATAGCCAAAAAGGTAATCCGGCTTTATGCGCCCGAAGCACTGAAGGAGTAGTCAAATATTTCTTGATTTCATCAAATGTGCACTGTTGTATTGCCCCCTAAGTAAATTTGGTCTCATTTTTCAACCGAAGTATAGGTGTAAAAGCACTAACTTTTCTGAATAAGTTTGATATAAATTTTCTCAAGTAATTCACCTTATCCAAAAACTTCTGCACATCTCTCTTACATGTGGGTGCTTGAACCTTTTGTATAGCCTCTATTTTACGATGGTTTATCTCTATGTCTTTCTCATGTATAATAAAACCAAAAAAAATTCTAGACAACACACCAAAAACATATTTGAGTGTATTCATTTTCAGACCATACTGACATATCCTTTCAAAGGATAACCATAAATTGGCTAAATGAGAATCATTATCATCTAATTTAACAACTATATCATCAATAGATACTACTAATATGACATCAAGCACATCATGAAAAATTAAATTTATAGCCCTTTGATAAGTAGCACCGGCATTTTCAACACAAATATCATAACCACCCACTCAAATAGACCAACAAAACTAGGACAACAAAAAGTTATCTTAGATATATCTTCCTCAGTCATGAAAATTTGATTGTAACCAGCATTATCATCAAGAAAACTAATTATTCTATGTTTTAAAGTATCATTAATTAACATGTCGGCTATATGCATAGGATATTCATCTTTAGAAGTAGCTTTATTCAAATCTCTCAAATCAATGCAAACTTGTAACTTACCGCTACTCTTCTTCTTAACCGGGACGATATTAGAAATCCAATCGGTATACCTATGTGTCCTAATAAAATCCGCTTTCAACAATTGGTCTATTTCTTCTTTGATCCGATCATACATATTAAGATTAAACCTTCTAGGTGGCTGTATATAGGGTCTAAATCCCGCTTTAATAGGCGACCGATGTTCTACTAACTCTCGATCAAGCTCCAGCATCTTATGATATTCCCAAGCAAAATAGTCAACATACTCTCTAAGTAACTCGATTACTCTAGCTTTGTAATCGGCTTTCATATTCTTGTTTACAAACGTCAGCCTTGGAATATTACCATCACCTATATCAACCTCCTCTAACAGATTGGTCAACGAGAAACCTTGTCCTAATTTATCTAACTCATCTAAATCTTCAATAGCTTTACAAATATCATTCCTATTTGACCGATTTTGCTCTATTCGCTTTTGTAGTCATTCTAAATTTCTATCTCTACTCATTGATACTTTGCATTGTACCGATTATCACAAATAGGCTTTACAACCATGGGTACAAATCCATCTATGGAGATACTAAGAAAATCGTAATCCGAAAGATCAAGACCCGATAGGCACTTAGTATTGCTATATCTCCAATCAACTAAAGCATCAGTCAAAGCAACATGGACCGAAGTATCCGCATGTATGATTTCCGCATCATCATTCACCCATCGAATTAAAAAATAGTGCAAGATAGAAAGAACACAACTATTTACATGAATCCAATTGCGTCCAAAAAATAACACTATAATTACCTTGCACTTCCACGACGAAGAAAACGGCAGATAATGTCTTGCTTCCAATAGTGAGCTCCATAGAAATAACACCCTTAGCCTCATTATAATCACTCGCAAATCCATTGAACATCAAATTAGTCTTCATTAATACATTATCATCTCTAATAAGTTTCTTGAAAATCGAATATAGCATCAAATTTACTGCAGCTCTATACTGCAGCTCCACCATCAACAAGCATTCTAGAAATCGGCTTCCTATTAATATGGCATGTAACATACAATGGCTTGAAGTGCCACTACTACAGAATAACCTAACATTGTCGGTTCCAAACTAGCTTTCACTGCCGGTTTTGGAACCGGCAGTACGCAACGGGCAGTGATAGTCAAATTGCTATCACTGTCGGCTGTTGTCTACCGACAATGTTAGTATTTTTAGGAAACAAAATAAATAAATGAGCTGCTTGCCGCCACCGCGCGCAAGCATGCTCCGCCATTGCTGCCACGCTGGCTTGGCCCTACAAAAATATATAGCCGGGAGTTCCTATAAAAAAAAGATGTTCCGATGAAAACTCTGGTGAGAACAAATTTATAAACGCCAGATCATCCGATGTTCACAAAATCAGAAGTTCCAATATTATAACTAGAAGTTCCGACGTGAATTCTCCAACTCTGAGATTCTTCACACTATGTCAAATTTGGTCATCAACACTTTCCTCAAAATTTTGAAGAACGGGCTAACGGGCAGATCACTCTGGCCACTGATTCTTGGTTTTAAAGAATACCGAAGTCTTGTGCAAAGCTTTACCTTACAATTCGTCAATACCAACAGCAGGAGTCATGTGTAGAGTCTTCAATGTTTTTCTCTTCATGCCGACCTATACTAAATCTGGGAGGATAGGTCCTTGTTCTGAGGCTTGCATTGGTACGTCGTCAAGAAATCTCTCTTATTTCTGCACAAAGGCAATAGACTCAAAGCTGAACCTTATTAACACCAGATGGCCCATCTTTTTTTATTGTCACTCGCCAGTGTTGCTTTTGTTATAAAACGGATATAATTAAGCATTTATTCTTTGATTGTTGTTTCGTTCGTTCTGTATGGTTTATAGTTTAGATGGTCTCAAATCTTTATCAACAGTGAAGTGTATCGAATATATTTAGGAATTAACTTCAGGGTCTTATTAAAAATTTGAAAGCCAATATACCGACGGCGGCGATCACTTTCTGTTGGTCCCTATGACTATGCAGAAATTATATTATTTTTAATAAAAGAAAAACTTTTCTCCTATGTAGATTATTTTTACTTATACATAATGGCTACGTTCATTTTTGCCTTAGTGTCACATGTTTTATATTTTGGTTATGTGTATCTTTGATATGCATACGCCGGTAAAAGACTTTAATATAACTATAAAAGTTAACAAAACTTTATGTTCCTTAAACAAAGAGATGGCCCTAATAGATAGATATCCTCAGTAGTCAGGAGTAAGAATAAAAGGCATTAAGTGACGCAGTCGGTAGCATAAGGATAGTGTCATCATCAGTTATTTAATTGCTATTTAATGGGCAGCTGATGTAACCAAACGAAAAGGAAAGATCTGAAGACCAGAACAATGTCATGCATGAATATTTGAATTGGAAAAGGATTTCACTTGGCTCGAAGCACTTTCCAATCCAGTTTTGTAAAACTCACAGCTATCTGTAAAAGTGTGACACGGATTATGATGTGAGTCTATATACATATTTTTTCTCAAAATGTAGGAAAACTAGTCATCTTTATATTAATGGAGAAGAAGTCTACATACACCTGATGAAAACAAGCATAAGCTTCGATCTAACAAATATTTCAAATGCTACTTTCTACTTAATGTATTATATAAACACGGCACACATTTTTTTTGTTGATTCTCTTTTTTTTTCAATCAAGCGCTTATTTATACCTATTAGATGCAGGAGTATCTTTATGTACAAGGATACTCTACGTACATATATATCATGTTTCATTTTGCTAGGCTAAGTTAGTAAAAATTTGATACAAGGGACTAAGTAAGCCTCAGTATTTAAAATGCTTAAGGCACTTTTCTAACAATAAATTTGCAACTAAAAGAGAAATAGCTACGGAAGAAAAACGAAATTATTTAGCTTACTAAGATTGTAGGACATAAAATACAAGAGAAAACTTAGCGGCTTTCAGTAATTGGTTCAAAAGATTGTCTCAGCAACAACACCTTTAGACAAGCTTTAACACGTCCACACCTTAGTTCACATGAAAGTATATTTGTACACATAATCGTGATAACAGAGTTAGTACCTTACCTCCCAACTACCAACCAGACTTGTACAACAAGGACCACCTCAGCCAGCTAATTCTTTTGTCGTTTAGGAAGGGCTTGTTAGGTTGCCAACGTGTGCCACGATATTTTGCTAAACCTGTTTAAGGTTAGATAATCAAAATAAGCGTCACAATATAGCAAATAAGTAATTTTGTCATATTTTTCTGAGTCTCTGACATGTAGGATCATAGTAGTAGGAAAAAAATATTACTACAACTATGGCTGCAAATCAAATGGCTGCCTAAATTGATCAAGCATGCCTAACCTTAGATGTGGCATTATTACAGAAAATGTCATCAGTACCGGCTAAAAAATGTTATCAATAGTGGTTTTTAAACTAGCATTGATTACTCGGTACTGATAGCTCATGACTTTCAGTGTCGGTTTATGAACTGGTATTGATAATAAGTATCAGTATCGGTCCATAACAAGGAACTGACACTGATACTCAGACTATTAGTGTCATTTTGTGGGACAAACCGATACTAATATGGAGACTATCAATACTGGCTTTTTATCATGAGTCGGCACTGATAGCCCCTTCCCCTGTTCAAAATCTAGTTGTTGCCGACAACAGTACTAATAATGTCACGTATAGTAAGATAAGCATGCATTCAAGCTTCACATGCACATATAATTATCTCAGTACATATAATCTCACGTACATACATAATTCATTCATATCTCATCTTATTCACGTATATATAATCATGTTCTTTCATATGTCATTCACTAAAGTTCATAACTAAAATAAGTTTGCAACAAAAATTCATAATTAACCCAAGTATGCAACAAAAGTGTAAGCAACAATGTTATTCAAATTTTCTTGTTAACCAAAGACCATGAACTACGCTTTTTGCCTTGAGAAAAATCAGGTAACAAACTCCACGGGGTAATTGAAGGGATGTCATCTGATAGCACCATTTGAAAACATGGTTCTGGCCAGACTCTGGAATGACTTCATCATTGATGAACCTGCAGAGTTGTTCCTAAAGTGTGATGATTCTCTGTAGTATGAGGATACCTGTTTCCAGCTCGAGTTCCTGCAATTACAAGAATTGAAGAAATCAATCTATTTGAACATGAGTAGGAACTAAAAACTAGTCATCAATATATATATCACTTACCTCAGCATCAATAATGCTACTATAATTGTCTTCGATGAATCCATGCATGAAGTCATATACATAGTAGCTATATAAATTGTTGCCCTTGGTCTAAATCATACAAGAAAAGTCAGTTATGACTTATCATTCCTTCCAGTATGGAAAGTGATGTTCATTCCTCTTGACGTAGCGCACATACACCCTGTAAGTGTATGATTATTGATCGTAACTAAACTTAGATTCAATCAATTCAAAGTTTATTAAAGCATTAATGAAATGATTAGTTTACATTTGTAGCAAGTCTATGAGGGATTTGTAGTCATCTACTGGATTTCTTCTCGTGTCGAAGGCAACGATACTACTAAGGTATGTCTTGATGACAAAGAGGGTCAGTGAAAACTACGCATATGTCACTATAGGTAATTAGTCCTAAGTCCTAACGTCATGTTGCTCAAAAAAGAGTAGAACAAACGTGGAGGGAAACACATACCCAAAGTTGTAAGGTAAAAGTATGTATCTCTTTAATTGGTACGTCGGAATAAAATCAAGTGCATAGTCCTCAATTGCTTATGGCTTGGTAGCGACTATCATCTGGTTTATTTCCATTGGGTCAAGGAATCCTACTTCAGTGATGCCCTTTTGACCGCATGCATGTATCTCCATTCTACATACACAAGAAGTTAAGATATTCAGTCTAATGGTATAAGAATATATACTATGAATTATACATATAAGACACTTACAGAATCCACAAACTTATGAGTTGAACACCGAGGGTATCTTGCTGGTATAGTTGATACATTTCATCGAAATGAATCCAGACTTCACTGTCCCCATGGAGAAAATCACTATGATTGTATTTAAATGCAAACATTTCTCTATCAGCATTCTACTGTTTCATGTAGTACACATGGAATCTCCGCATTTGGGTTGATAGCTCTAGGTTTTGCTTTTTCAACCTTAAATTGCAATCTAGGTTTCAACCTTAGACTCGTTATCAAGTGATTCTTTTGTGATTCCGGCCTCATGAAGAAAGTTCCTTTCTAAGTTCTCCTATTGTTCTAGCGCTCTCTACTTTTTTACCTTCTCGCACGACGCCTCCCTCAACTATTTTTTACCCATGATGTGCATGTAGTTAGATTTTGGCGGTGGGTCCATATGTATGGCCAAATTCCGAAGAAACTTGGTAGTCGTTGCTAGATCTATAGCACTCCTCTCAGGCCTAGTACAATTGTGGTGTGCAGTGACACTGGCATTCACATCCCTTTTGATTTCTTCATTAGATTTATCATAAGGCAGAGAAGATGTCAGCTTCTTAGATGCCGACTGTCGCTTCTTAGTTGGTGCTCACTGTTGTGACAAAGTCGATTTCTGAGATGACATTGACTTCTGAGATTGTGCCGGTGCTATAGGCTTCTAAAGCGGGATAGGCGGTGGTGGCAAAGGGGTTAAAGATCTTCTTGGTGGTTGTGAAGGTGACAGTAAGGAGGTGGAGATCTTCTAGGTGGGATTGATGACTCCAAACTAGACCTAGACTTATCTGTACCTACATTTTTTGAGAGCCTCCTTTCCTCTGCCTCTCTAGGTTAATCCAGCTTACTTTTACGGTACACATGTACTATACTGTCCACATGTACCCTGTCCTATCCCTCTGGTATCGGGTGGCCGTTGAAGAGAGTCTCTTTCACCCATTGCTCAGCCAGCCCCCTGACCACCATAGTGGGAACACCCAAGGTGGGCACCACAAGCTTGCATGGTGTGCTTTCTGTGATGTCATCCATGGTATGACAGAATAAGGCTTGTCCTGGAAGCCCCGTGGATTCGCAGCTGCTCTGAGGACCACCAGGGCTCGTCATCAAAGCATTATCTATGATAACTAGCTGCTCTTGTGTGGCTTGCTGAATAGCTATTGCTATTTTGGCATATGTCATCCATATCTCCTTTGCAAGTTCTTCTTTTATAAGGGTCATCACTTCTGACATATTTTCTTTTCTTCATTTCTTCAAGTGTCAGTGTTTTGTTTGAATCTAACCTTCCAAGACCTCAAACCCTTGCCTCGTGTGCAACTAGTGTGATCCTTGTTTCCCTGTGCCAAGGTTAGCTTGCCTTTTTCCCTATCTGCCTAGAAAGAGCACTGGGAAGACTGGACGTGATCATCTCTAATCTTCTGCACGACTTTCTGTTCTCGTTCTCTTTTGAATCATAAGCTTCTATCAGTCGCAAGAGTCACCCATCTCCCATACAAGTAGTTCTTCGCTCGTGGAATCCACTCAACAGTCATAGGTGTGACACCGCTTTAGGTTACGTCTTCTTCCATCTTCTCCCACTCGTCAAGTTTTCGCACGTACCCGCGCGAGCCGGTTCTATAGGGGTATAAGTTCTTCTTGGAGTTGGTATTATTTGCTTCACTTATCTTTTTTGCTTCCTCCAAATCCCTATACTTAACGAAATTATTCCAAAAATCTTTCACTGTTGGATAATCGTCCCAGTCTGGTGTTCGACCCTTCAAGTGATAATCTATGTACAATTTACCCTTAAATTCTTGAAAATTCTGCCTATTATGACTATGGCCTGATGCTTCGCTATGGCCATGTTGCATCCTTAAGGCTACTCAAAATTTTGCGATAACTTTCCCCACATAAATTCATTGATGCTATAAAGAATCACCCACTTATCACTTGTAGGGATCGGTGTTGTCCTAAGAGGGGGGACTGAATTAGGACACTTAGAAACTATTCGACTCTAAAAACTACACAAGATAAACCTATATCATACTATCTAAAAGTCCTCTAGGTTTATCTATTATGTCTACTCTACCGCACAAAAGCTTTGCAACCTATAGCCACTCCTAGCAAACTACTCTAGAAAGGTAAATGCATAAAGGTAGATTGCAGGGATGTAAATGCATAAACGTAAATAACATACAGGTAGTAAACTCAAATTTTTATCCCGTGGTATCGATGGCATAAATGTCACACCTAGTCCACATTAGAGCTCCACAAAGGATATGCTCTCGATCGCCAAGACTCTTCTGGTCACGGCTCTTGAGCCACCGAGTTACAAAGACAAGGCATCAACCCGAATGAGCCACCAAGCCACAAGAACAAGGTCTCACCACTAGCCTCTCTCCCGGTCACTTGTTGCCGTCTTTACTTCGAAGCTTGAGCCACCAAGGCAGGGGTTTCCTCGTCCCCGTACAAGCATCTCGCCACTGCTCCATACCAAGTTGGAGAGTCAACAAGCTTGAGCAATTCTGGCTCAAGGTGCTAGCGAGTCACCAAGACTCCAAAGCCTTAGCATACCACTCAGTATAAGCTAGGATCACTCATTGATCCACTCTCTTCATGCAGCAATCACCTAACAACACTCTCTCTAGGCCTATAAGATCACTTACTAATCATGTGCTTAATTGTTTTGGATGATCACTTTAACACTTTGGTGACATAGACATCTTCTCAAGTGTCTCTTTATTTTTCTGGACTCCAGCCACTTCAAATGACCGAGTGGAGAGGTATTTATAGCCTCAAACCCACCAACTAGTCATTGCCCTAATGGCTCAACTTTACTGTTAACATTGGATGATCCGGTGACAACAGTGGCATAAGCAACGGACCATACGGTGTGTACATCAGTAGAAACTAGCCATTGGACTCGCACTCAAAGTCATTGTGAACACTGGACACTCTATTGTATACTTCATCTCCATCACCAGACTATTATGTGAGTTATTCTGAGTCAATCTGCGTCTTTTCAACCTCTCTGTGTAAAATGCTCTAGTGTAAGCATCCGGTGTGCATCATATTTGTCGAGGGTAATCCCTAGCAGTGATTCATGGGTATGTTGGACAGTGGGTGTGTGATCTTTGTTCAGAATGCGTCTATTGGATCTAGCTATGTAGGTTCAACTCAAGACATCGGGGCTTATCTAGGTTCAGGCCCCCCTCAGGGTAATAGCTCTATATCCTGTGTATTCTTTTTCTTATGATCTAAGCCAGTTACAGATGATATTCTTGCCAAGCCTTCTCCTCTGCCTCTCCCTCCTTTCTTTCTTCCCCTCCCCCCTTTATATAACAGAGGGAGAGAGGACTTACACGTGAGTCAAGACATAGACATAGGCCTAGCTAGAGCTTTCTACCTAGGCCCATCATTACTAAGAGTGGACGTATCTCATTTGCTCTACGGTGCCACAGAGCCTGTCCCATCGCTCCACCGCCTACGTCATTCCAGTCACCCGAACAGTCCTGTCCCATCCCCACGCGCTGCCTGCGCACCTGCAAAAGAACTCCTGCCACGCCTGTCAGGTCGTCCCGTAGTGTTTAATGTTATGGGATCTAGGGAAGGGAATTACTCAAGTGAAAAAGTATTTATTGTGATTAGATTGGTTAGACACATATCTGCCCCGCGACGAGAGGAGACTGGTTGTGGGGTTTTCTCCTGCAACCGGGGACTGGTCGCAGAGCTCGGTCAGAGAGTCTAGTTCCATGGTCACTGGCTGGTCGCGGGGTTGCTGACTGGTCGTGCGGGAGGACCACGGTTCCGGACAAAATATGACATGCGGTACCTGCTGATATCTTACCGGCGTGGGTCCGCGAGGGGACCCCACTATTCTTTACACCGACAATATTCACATCGGACCATCCGGTGAGTTGAACATTCTCTTCTTTTACCTGAAAATTCTCCAGTGCAACTGTCTATATGATCACTGGACTATCCGGTGAGTTGATCTTCTATCTTCAATTGCTACAACCTTCTCTGATAGAAATGCTCTGGTGTGTATCCTCCTCTGATCACCATACCATCCGGTAGTTTGTTCTACTTTGCCTTCTGAGTAGAAACACTCCGGTGAGTACTCAAGCCTCGGCACCAAACTATCTAGTGAAGTCTTTCTCCTTTGCTCAATATGCTTTGGTGAGTACTGCCTTCAGTACATCGGACCATCCGGTGAGAACAAATCTCTTAGTACTTCTCCAATTCAACCAAACTTTGTCCCGGCTACAATAGCTTCTTCATGTATTGTATTCATGAGTCCTACTAAAGCATATACTTAACACACATGTTAGTCCCAATTACTATTTTATCATTAATAACTAAAATCATAATCATAGCCTAATAAGATTATTTTTGCTTCATCACTTCATTTGCGTCTCTAAGTTCTATAAGTGATTGCGACGTGGTTCCTTACGAGATACCCACATGTTGTCTTGAACAGCCTAAGTACATCCAAAGGTTTTATAGGTTTCCCAGCTGAATCGACCTCTATGATGACAAAACATCTCTTAGTCATCTTGCTGGGCTGGGACCTCAGCCACGCCTCGGTTCTTCGAACAACTGACCCACCGGCGCATCATCAGTGGTCGGACCCTCTGGAGCATCATCTTCAGGTTAATTCAAGTTGAGGTATGCACTCAGACTACCGCCTCGCTCCAAAGCATCATCCGAGGCTAGATCCTGATCAGAGGAGGGGCCTTGTATCGAGGATCACATCCGTGGATGGCAACTTGATTTTATACATGTCATTTCTATATAAAAATTTCATCTATTCAAATTTCTTGCAGCTAGATAAAAATTTAGAATTTCTTGTATCAGAGGACCCAAGCTTTATAAGTAAAATTGAACTATCCAATATGAATGGTAGGATCATATTGATACATTGTATAATAGCTATCCTTTAATAACAAATAGATAAGTGCTCATACAACAACATACCTAACTTTAATTTAAAGGTTCAAGTAATTTCCTTCAAAAGCAAGATAATAAATTCAGTTTCTAACTATAAAAATTCATTTAAATAGGATTATCTTGTTATAGCTTGGAACTTCAGAATACACATACAACTATTTGTCTCAATGCCCAACCTATAAAAGGCAAAGAAAAAAAGCACGATTCTGTTTACGTCATTTTCATGCATTTTTCATATTTGTCTCACTTGGAGACTTAAATTTAGCTTATGTATAAATAAGTCTCATTGGATGATGCTTAGTGTGTAATCTCTATTATTTAAAAAATATGTAGTGATTTTCGCACTAAGCAGGATGTCCTGCCTCTAGCCCTGCAGACTACCCCTAAACTTCGTAAAAATTACCCATCTTATACCACTCAATCTCTACTACTCTGCTCGCATATGTTCTGCTCCCGGAAATCCCGCTCCAGCGTTTCGGCTCTGGCCTCGCACGCCCACCTACCCAGCGCGCTGCGCGACATGCACGTCGACCACCTCCCGCAGCTCCTGACTGACACCACACATAGATGAGCCTAATAACTAGTAAATAAATAAGTCTCATAGATTAAACGAAAAGGCCAAACGGAGCCATGCATTTTTAGCTGCAGAGGAGAGGAGAGGAGGGGTGCGGTGGTCCTCGGATAATGCGTGAGCAAGGAGAGGAATTTCTTCCAAACTATCGGCACGCATGAATGTGGTCACTCTGTATTATTCCAGTCTCTGTTGTACCTTTGACTTGCTACCCTCACTATGCTTTGTAACAAACAAAGTACTACATTACTTTTACGTGTACATGTCTGAACTTTTCTTTCAGAAAAGGAGAAAAAATGATTTTTTTTCCGCCCTTTTTTGTGGTTCAAGACAAGCAGAAGGAACTGAGACCTGCAAGAATCTTTGTTCCCGTGTTAATAGAATATAGGGTCTAGAGAAAGGGCAAACATTCCAGGTGTATTACAGTATTATTGCACATAAAGAATTTAACTTTACACCTCAATTAGAGAGGAGTCCAGGTTAAAATCTTGAATGGTTACATACAAATATTTCTTTAGGGAATCAAGTCATGATTTGTCACTCTAACAACCTTCTTATTTGAACATAAATCCAGCCACATATAGGGATAGGCATTTTGGTGACTCCAGAATCTATTTCATTGCTCTACTGGCAAATAACGTAATGTATTTGACAATTTTATCACCTGCTACAATACCAGCATCATGGATTACAAAAATGTTCCTGTTATCCCCCTATGTGCAGTCTCTGCATTGCAGCTCCAGGGAATGAACAAAGCATAAAGAAAATGTTACAAGGCTATAATCCAAGGTTGAACCGGAATGATTTAGATTTTATACATGATTATTACTACTATCTTCATCTAAAAGATTGATGAAAGCATTGAATTGGGCCATCACATTCCTGGACCAGCTCACTTAGGAAAAGAACTACCACTTATCTATATGTCAAGGATTTAAAAAGCTACATAACTGCCATTGTTGATCATTCAAATGAACAAACAAAATATTGTAAGCACACTTTTTCTGACTTACAACATCAGAGACGGCAACTGCAAGAGATCCAAGAATAATAAAGAGTGATGCACTGAAGTAGGAAGGTAGCATGGTTCATATTGTTAGAATTGATCTTATCAAACCAAAACATAACCAATTTCTGGATCCACTCGCTCATTCACCACTCAGCTGATTCGCCAATGGATCCACTCTTAATTGTCCATGCTCAGTAGAAAATTGCATGCCTACACCTAACAGCAATAGAAGCACACACTACAACAGAATACGTTATCAGTGCCGGCTCAAAAACTCCTTCAGTAGCGATTTTCCAATCGGCATTAATAACTTGGCACTGATAATTAGTATCAGTACCGACTCTTTATTATAAACTGGCACTGATACTGATTATTAGTGATGGTTCTTTGTTATATAACCGATACTGATCAGTATCAGTGTCTATTAACCGGTACTAATACTGATTATCAATGCTAGTTTCAATTCCCATTCATTCAGGAAATAGCATAGATAACAAGCACATATATAGATATTTCACTCATAATTCAATCACATATAACAAGCATATATGCAGATATTTCACTCATAAATAGATATTTCAATCACGATAAACACTAATACATTAATTCAAACTACAAGCATTTCTAAAATTACATCAAAGACCATTGCGTGCATAGTTCATATCTAAAATTTTAACTCCAAATATTAAATCAAAATGGTTTAGTGCATAAATAAGCGCACTAGTTGTTGCTTCAAACGAAAGTTTCATTGGACTTCTGTAGATAACGAAACCGTTGCTATCACACCGAAACTCAAGGTGTGACTGGTACTTTCCTTCATGAACCTTCGTACATTGCAAGCCAAGCACTGTATACCCCATTGCTAGGCAAGAAGACGTAAAATTGAAGTCAAGCTAAGATCCGCCCGCATCTAGGTATTCCGGTAAAAATCATACAAGCAAAGAGCAGCAACATAGAGAAAAACTTAATATTATTGAAATAATTCTAGCTACAAGCTATAGGTTCATGTCACCAACCATTTCAGCTGCATGTAACCGAGAGTCTATGAGTCATTACAAGCACATCCTCATTCTGTTCAAGAGCTTTCAATTTGAAATAGCTGTAATCCAGAAATATGTATCCAACTTGCAAGTCAACCAATTATAGAAGCACATGGATAGCAAATCTTTCAGCTATAAGCCTTTGGTCTATTTTTGAAGCTAGATGTTCTTAAAGTGATATATCCTTCTTTAGAAACTGCAACCTCAAAAGAGATAGTAATCTTCATCTTATTATTATCAGCCAAAGTGGTCGTCACTATAAATAGTGTGCCACCAATGTACGTAATAATGTCATGTAGTCATTGTAGTTTAGGAAGCATCTACATCAATCGGCATACTAGTTTCTGAATTTAATCGTGTTAAATTTGTTAACTGCAAACTGCAATATTAACTGACCTTCTTATAATTTCTAGCAAATGGATTTTCATCACTGAGCATGCAGATGTACCTGGGACAAGTCACAGGTACATCTACATGCCCAGAGAAAAAAAATGTTCATGCCAAATCAATCGGCTCATTTGAAGTTTAAGTCAAAATTGGTCTCGGATAATGACTATCATAGAGGTTTAGGGTTTAGTAACTCAAATTTGATAAACATGGTGCAACAACATGTGGATAATGACTCAATGATGGTCTTCAACATCTTTGAATTACCATTAGCTACATGTTGTTGTACCATCTTTAACAACCCAAAACCCTAGAAAACATCTTACAAATTATCATCATTGACCTAAGAACAAGGCATCACAACTTTGAATTACCATTAGCAACATGTTGTTGCACCATCTTTAAGAACCAAAACCCTATGAAACATCTCTAAGAACACGGGAGCACAACTAAATTGCTAATACAAAGTTCAGGACCTAAATTGGCTAACAAAAATTGCTAACTATAATTAGAGAACTAGAATTTAAGAACCAACCTAGGTGTTTCATGGCCCTTCCGGGTAGGACATGGATATGTCATCGAGGATTTGGGGGCCGGAACTGTGAGGGGGGTCACCCAAACCCAGATGGGTGGATAGGATGCAACACCCACCTCCACGCTACCTAAATCTGCACCCTCCACTCCACTGTCGATGTTGCTTGCCATGGGGATGTCGAGGAAGCAATGAGGAGGAGGAGGCAGTGGTCCAGCGCAAAGAGGATGAGGAGGCGATGGTTCGACGCGCGACGAGGAGGCGGCGATGGGCCGTTGCGCGAAGAGGAGGAAATGGCGGGCCAGCGCGTGATGAGGAAGAGATGGCGAGCTGGAGTGCGATGAGGAAGAGGCAACAAGGAGGAGGCAGCGGGCCAACGCGTGAAGAGGACGAGGAGGCGGCGGTCCAGCACGCGATGAGGAGATGGCGAGTCAAGGCACGATGAGGAAGGGGCGACGGGCTGGGGCGTGCAACGAGGAAGAGGCAATGGGCCAGGGCACGTGACGAGGGGGAGGTGGCGGGCAGGGGCGCAATGGGGAAAGAAAGAGAGTGGAGGCATGGAGACGACTAAGGATAGTGATATGTAGGAAGTAATATAAGTGCCGACATATGCCTACAATCGACACTAATAAAAAGTATCTGTGTCAGTTCATGATTACCAGCCGCCACTGAAGTATCAATTCCAGTTTTTCTTAAGAACCAACACTTATACTGAGTATCAGTGTCAGTTCGATCCCGACTCAATCATTGAACGAGCGTGGGAAGTTACGAACTGGCACTGATACTTCATTAGTGTTGGTTCTGGACTAGCTGACATTGATGACCTAGCTCAAATGACTAGTTTTGATGTAGTGACAATTGCATGCCTAAACCCAATATAAAATCTACACCGAAAAAAGCATCACAATAGCAATAGAAGCACAATTGCATGCCTACACCCAATTTCACTGTTAATGTTCACTACAAAGATGTAGAGGAAAATGGATTCTAGTGCTACTCATCGTGGAGAGCAAAGGAAAATGGATTCCAATGCTACTCACAGCAAAGATGTAGAGGAGCGTGACGAGGAAGAGCGTCGGCTACATCCACCCAGCACCCACCACGGCCCAGAGAGCTGAGTGGAGCTCGGGGACAAGGAGGCCAATCTCGGGCTCGTGGCGACGGGGAGGAGGTCACCAGGGTGGACCTCGAGGATGAGGTCACCAGAGTGGAGCTTGGGGACGATGACACCAGGCTCAGGCTTGAGGTGCTGGAGAGGAGGTGCTCAGGATGGCATCTGGCTTGGGGCTGAGGAGGCAACAGAGGAGGTGCTCAGGACGGCGTGGAGGAGGCCACTGGGGTGGCCCTCGTCGTCAGGATCTTAGAGGCTGGTGCAATCGTCGGGGAGGAGGTCGGCGTGTAAGAGAAAAAGAAAGCCGTGTTGGGGAGCCATAGAGGAGATGTGAGGGGCACTGGCGGCGGCTTAAGGAGATGAATGGGGGAGGCTGCGGCTAAGTGCTGAGATATTTACGGGATAGCACATCAGTGCCGACTATGGTCTACAACCGGCACTGATACCAGCATCAGTGCCGGCTATGGTCTACAGTCGGCACTGATGCTAGGACTATCAGTGCTGGTTTTCTTCTAGAACCAGCACTGATATTATTTTCCTTTTTTGATAAAATATTTTGTTGTGTATCTAAAACTGTAATTTATTATATATTAGGGTTTATATTAGATCTATAATATGTGTAGTACTTAATCATTATTTTTTTTTTTAGGAACTAACTTATTGTATATTTATGTTTATAATTTATTTTATATTAGATTTAAATTTGTGTAGTACATCTTTGTTACATAAGACAATATATATGTTTAATAAAAATTAAAGTGTTTTACTTAATAGAAATTAAGGCATATTCTTAGTAGATACGAATTAGATATATAACTATCATATAATAGCTTTATTTGTACTAATTAAAGCATAAATGATAGCTATGAACTTTTTACTTAATACAAATTAAAGCATATTCTTACTTAATGCATATCCTTGATACAAATTATAGTGAATCTTGAATTAATTATTACATCAAAGCTGCTTTCATTTAATGATTATAGCTTTATTATGATCGCAGCGTATGTAAGTAGGTTCCTCAGTATCATCAATGGGAGGCAGGTCAACATTCTCTCTGAAAGGAGGCAAGTTGACATTCTCTCTGAAAGGAGACAAGTCGTCAAATTGATTGTAGTCTTCCTCAGTGACGACATCCTCAACACTGACAATCTTTCTTTTTCCTTGAAAAACCACATGGCACTCATTTTGCTAGCTAAGTATGTCTCCTTTACATAGAAGACTTGTGTAATATCTTTGGCAAGCACGAATGGTTTTTCTCTGTATTCGACGAGTTTGAGGTTGATGGTAGTCATACTGTAATTGTCGATATTTACTCCACTTGGGAGTCTGACCCATCGGCACCGGAAAAGGGGATCTTCAATTGTTCTCCATATTGAAACTCCCAAATCTTCTGTATGAATCCATAGTAGGTCTGTCATAGACATCAGTACGGACACCAGTGTCTTGGTTAGTTCTCTTGTTATCTTGTGCTCTCGTATAAAATGTATAGCTGTTAATGTTGTATGCTTTGTGTGTATGAATCGTAGTTAACGGCTCATTAGCTAGCATTTCTAACAATGCATCATATATATCTTTATCAATCATGTGTCTACGTAACCAACTACTGAAATTATCTATAAGCTCGCTTACTATCCAATCCTCGAATTTTGTTGGATTTGTGGACCGTAGCATTTGCACGTGCATATTGACATACAAGCCCAATACAACTAATTGTTGTCGAACTATAAAATGTGTTTGGGTGAATGAAACATAATCATTGGTACGAACTGTATTATGACATAGCGTCCTTTTCCCCTTTAGCCTTCCATCATGGAGAGATACAAGCTTACAAATTGCTTTCAGATCCATGCAGTCGACAACGAACTCAATGACCTCCTCCGTTCCCCAGCCTTGGGCCATACAACCTTTCGGCCAACCTTAATTACGAACATATTTCTTCAGAACTGACATGAACCTTTCAAAAAGATACATCTGATGCAGAAACACGTAGCCAAGGTACTTTATCACATGCACGATGTGAACGATGGAGGAAAAATACATTCAAGCTAACATATAGTATGAACCATATCTTACTTTAGCTTTGTTATTTTGCTTAGATAGATGATCTTCTATGAAATTACATTAAAAAAATAAATACAACTTTATGATTAGGTCTTGGATATTATCCGACAGAATACCTCCAATTGTAATAGTAAGCAATTGTATCATCATTATGTGACAATCATGGGACTTCATACCAACTAATTTCAAAGTTTTCATGTTCGATAATCTCTTTACGTTAGAGGAGTAACCAGTCGAAACTTTGATTCAATACAAGCAACTGCACAAGCTAATCTTCTCTTCCTTGCTCAGGGTGTAGCAAGCCGTGGGAAGTTCGTTTGCCCCATTGCCTAGGACTTTAGGAAGCAGAATTTTCCTTAGCTTCATATCTTCCAGATCCAACTGTGCATTGAATGTATCTTTTGTTTCGCTAGATATGTCTAGTATGGTGTCAATCAAGCTGACAAACACGTTCTTCTCCACATATATGATGTTGATTGCGTGTCAGACCATCAAGTGCTTCCAATAAGGTAGGTTCAAAAAAATTGATCTCTTTTTAAACATAGGAGCGAGTTTTCCTGCTAAGAATTTTTTATTGTATTTCCCCCTTTCTAAGGACAACTCTAAGCTTTTTTATCATCTTATATACATGTTCCCTAGTGTGAACCTTTAGAGCTCGATAAGTCTCTACTATCCCGTCAAAAGCTCTTTTATTCATGCGGTATGGGTGATCCGAATGTAGAAACCTACAGTGACCTATGTAGACTATTTTCTTATAGTTCTTCAGCCAAGCACCATACACATCCATTGTAGCCTTTTAAAGTTTGTCCCGATAGGTTCACAAGAGCATGTCAATCTTAGATCGTTACGAATAGCATTGTGCGTAGGGTGAAATGCTGACGTTTGTATTCATCTCACACTCATACGCCATCTTTTCATAGTACAAGGAGATCTTCAAGCAATAGTTTGAGATACACATCGATATTATTGCCAGGTTGATTCAGCCCACTAATCAGCAAAGACGTCATAAGAAACTTCCGCTTCATACACAGCCAAGATGTAAGGTTGTAGATATAGAGAGTCATGGGCCAAGAGCTATGACTATTGCTCATATTGCCGAAAGGATTCATCCCATCCACACTCAACCCGAACCTTATATTCCTCACTTCTGCTTTGAATTTCTTGTATTTTGTATCGAAGTTCCTCCCTTGCATTCCATTAGCAGGGTGTCCAAACATTCCATCTTTCTTGTGCCCTTTGGTGTGCTATCGCATCAACTCGACATTCGTTTTGTTGGCAAAAATCCGCTTCAAATAGGAGATTATATAGAAATACCAAACCATCTTAGCGGAGGGGTCTTTTATCCTTACTCTTCTCCTCTACATCATCGCTACGATATTATCAACGTTGTGCTTGTACTGTGATGCGTCACAAATGTGACACGCTTCCAAGTCTACATCTCCGTTGTTATACAGCATGCACATTTCGACATACATGTATTTTCTCTACTTTCAACCCCAATAGGCAAACAATCTGCCTGGTGTGGTACGTGTTCTTAGGCAACTCATTGCTCTTTAGAAGCAAATCCTCAAGAATCATAACAACTCGTTAAAATCCTTATCAGACCAACCATTGCTAGACTTCATTTGCAGCAACGTTAGCACAATATGCAGCTTGTTGTGTTCTTTCTTACAGCCTGGTAACATCAGTGTTCTATAGTCCTCTATCATGCGATGAAACTTTTCATGTTGTCTATCACTGGTGAAGTCTCCCTACGCATTGCGCAACATTTCGTCTAGATCATCATCATCGTTGCCAACAAAAGTATCTTTGAATGTCAACATATCGATATCTTCGTCAACAATCATATCTTTGTCTTTTTCTTCTTCGACTATGGACTGCTCTTCATGCACAATCTCCTCATATTTACCATGCTCGGTCCAGCGGATATAGCCAAGCTTGAAACCCATGTGAAACAAATATGCATGGATCTGCTCTATGCCTTAGAATTGCTTTTCATTCTTGCGGTCAACATATGGACAACATATATATTGATCATCATACTGTTTTTTGGCTTCATATACACCGCGGCAGCCCACAAAAAAGTCTCCATGCCATGAAAGAACTCTAGACCGTGACGTTCAACCTAGTACATCTATGTCTGATCAATCTATAAATTTATAATTATCATTATGTTTTAGCAAATATTAAAAAATTATTGAACTGATAACCATATAATATTTTAAAATATACATCTAATATATTAAATTACTTTGTATCTTGATTGCTCCATGTTAGAGGACCCATCACCTTTCGGCACATTGCCCAGGTCGGAGAACCCAACTTCTAAATGTTGCCGCATCTGCTTGCGACTAGTGGGTGGACGTGCCATCCCTACAGCACAATATTCAAATTCAATATGTTGATCTATTTAGAGATGATTTTAATCTTTTTCCTAATTCACTACTAGAAAATTGGAGCAAGATTTTAATCTGTTTAGAGATGATTTAAACATTTTTTTTAAATAACTACTAGAAAATTAGAGATCTAGATCACCATGGCATAATCACATACTTCAAATCTAGAGCAATCTAGCAAATAAATCTAATGATAAATAAAATGTGGATCATCTCTATATATCCTACAATGAGAAAATTGTAATTTTTACTCAATTAGAGCTTAATTGGAGCTTTAGTTCCTCCCAAAATTTATCACCATAGAGCAATCACATACTTTCAAATCTAGATCAATCAAGCAAGTAAATATAAGTAAAAATAAAATGTATATCAGTTTACTAACCTTGTAGCACATTGGTCACGTAAATTCCTCTAAATTTTGAAGTCTCTAAGCGCACGATTAGACACAAATGACGGGAGTCGAGCAGATCATAGCTCCTCTATGTTCTATTCAAGCTTGGGTGAGAAGAAGCGTCTCTTTTATACTGTATATTTATTAGTGATGGTCTGTAACACAAACCAGCAACTGATAAAATGTATCAGTGCCAGGTCATGGTTACTGGCCAGCACTGAAGTATCAGTATCAGTTTGTACCAAGAACTAACACTGATACTGAGTGTCGGTGTTAGTTTAACCCGACTCAATCATTGATCGAGCGCGAGATATTATCAACCGGCACTGATACTTTATCAGTGTCAATTCTAGTCTAATCAGTACCGATGACCTGACGCGGATGAACAATTTGCAAAGTGTGGTAATCTGTGGCTACATACCAAACAGACTCTAAGACCCACCACTGCCATCGTCTTCAACTAAGACTTACTAATCATATTAGGACAGCCTTATTGTTACGAGAACGTTACGTCAGTAAATTTTTCAATTTAAGAAAAAATAGTTTGGACGTGTAGAAAGAGCAAGAATCTCCGCTATATCACACGAGGATAATTTTACTTTCAAATGCTGCAAAGTTACAGAGTGTAACTCTTATGTAAGTAATCTTCTGGAGTTGGACCACAGAGTGGAGAAGGGGAAATACAGACAAGATGACGGTTGCTGTTATCAGAATTCAGAAATAAATGAAAGCTGCATCTGCTGTGATAGAAGTGTCTGTATTTGAGACTACTAACCTAAACTAGTGAATATGAAAATGAACATATAGCACCCATTAAGAATAGAAACGTAGTAAAGAAAACTTGTATAAGCTAGAACTGTAGCCTTGTAGATAAGTTAGAGCTTTCTAATTACCTAGGTTAGACCGGTGAACTTCACCCACATAAACTGTTCACTGCATATCTTCCACGTGTATAACTTGCCCAGTAAAGGATTTCTTCCTTGTGAGAAGTATTATTAAACAATTCCTAATCATATTCCCTTCGTTTCGTTCTCTTTCCGATTCTCTTCTATGTTCCTATTTACTTTATTTTCTCTTATCTCTAACAGCTTCTTTTCCAAGGGATTCGTGAAATAAAAGTAGAGAGAATTCCATCATGAAAAGAATGATCTTGGAGATCCTTTCGTGACGGGAACCGTGAAGAAAAACCGTTAAAGCGCTGAAGGAAACGAAAATCCCTTCGTAAAAGGATTCTAGACCCTAACGAAAATCGATTAGGGATAATCTTAGATAACTCATTGACGGATATCTATGCAAAAATGAAGCGATATAACTACACTATTCTCATAATCTAGCTTTGTTTGTCACACATCATAGGCGTATATACGAGATCATTCTGTAACCAATTATTAAATGCAGGTTTTCCCCACCAGAGAACAATTAATATGCTTGATATGGCATTCGAGAGGCTATGAGATATTCCACGTTGCCCTCTATGTGTTACAGCTATCTGTCAAGACTCAAGCGCCAATGCAAGACCAAAGAGCTCGATTAAGATGTTGATCCATTTGCCACAACTTAGTGCCATCTGTAAATTCAAACAAAGCGATAGGCAAATACTATCTCTATTTTTTTTACTGGTTGTTCGGGATATCAATAGGGTCTCCAATAAGCATATTTAAGTATTACTTTTAATAACTATCTTTTGATAAAAGTTAATAAAAATTAGATGATGTTAAAATATTTTTCATGACAAATTCACTACTATCATTTTCATATACCAAATTCTAATAGTTTTGTATATATTAATGGTTAATATTTCAAAAGTTTAACTATACGTATTCTAAGACGATATCTATTTGAGAATAAAGGTAGTAGTACTTTCTGCAAGTTGAGAAAATTAATATGAATTTATCATCGTAGGACCAGCAATTGATTATATATGTTGAGTAAGGTGATATCAATTACTACCTCCTTCCAACATGTAGAATAAGGTGACATCAATTCTTCAATCTTTGACATATTTATCCCTCTTGATTGCTCTCACTTCCAACACTTCTAATTAATTAGTATCTAATCCACTACACTCATTCACTCTTAACCTTAACTTCTAATTAATTAGTACTCAATCCACTACACTAAATAACTCTCAACTCCAACTTTCAATGGCTTTTAATATGGGCTCTTTGGGGGAAACAGCACTTCATAAATCTAAAACGGCATATATTTAAGAATAAAACTAACTTTCTAAAACAACATCTATTTCAGAATGGAGGTAGTACTTTACAATGTAAAGATAAACTAAAGCAGATATTTCTTTGGCTTGTAATGAATTGTAGAAAATACAAAATGGTCGCTCTTCACACTGTTTTCACAAGAAAAAACATTTTATGTAAAAATTATCACTGTGCTATCAAATTGAAGCAAAACCTATTTATGCTCTGAGGTATCAATACCCATTTATATTCATGTAGAAAGCAAGGTATATAATGAAGTACTATTGCAGTATGGACTAACAATTTCATGACAATTTTCAGTAGCCTAATGTGCTCAAGAATTTTAAGGGAAGCATCGCACCAAATTATTCTGATTGTAAGATATTAGCATAGGAATAAAAGTATCATGAGATTGGACAATCAATTTGCAGTTTTGGTGATTGGGAATTACCAGCATATATTGAAAAGAAGAGCAACAGGTCGTCAAACCACATTGAAAACCTTAGGCAGCAAGTTAGATGTGGATTGTGGAGTAGAAGTGGCCTTTCTGGTTGATGTAAACTAAACTGTGGAGACAAAGCTATCAATTGAAGATGCTGTGGGACATTGTTCATAATGCTACTTGATAGCAATGATACATAATACCCTTTTAAACCACAAAATACATCAAAAGAGGGTGGAACAGAGTATAACAGAGTACAATACATCGGTGGTTGCCATTTCAATGTCAAAGCTTCAATTGTTCATAGAGCTGATGCATATGCATCAACAGTTAATTAAACAGCTAGTTAACAACGGCCAAACTTGATCGACATCCGATTGGACATCCTTGTAGACCTACATACAAAAACCCTGAGGTAGACATAGGAAAATTGGGCTAGCTAGCTGTTAGGAGTGACCGGAAACATAGAACATGTCACAATTCTCGTCCCATGAACATTGTCCCCGTTCGGGGAACACGGAAAAAATTTAGTCCCCATCTTATCAAAATATTTCATAAGTAACATATAGTGTTTCTCGATCCTGTTCTTTGAACTAACATCCCTGAAATTATATGTACGTTTGATAGAGGTCTTCTTAATCCAAATTTTATGGAAAATAATTCTCTAGAAAAAATAATTATATGATTAAAAATAATTATTTATAGTAAACTCTATAAAGAAAGTGATTATGTAGAGGAAGTGAATCAACGGAAGCTAATTTTTTTAGCTTTGTAATATCTAGTTAATTTTAAATAATCACTATTATAGAATTACTCTGAGAGTTAAAAACTACAAACTACTGTTTGATAAAATTCTCATTGATTCCAGTCCGGGAGCTAATTTAGGAGTCCCACACCTATGTGACTATGGTTAGGACAAACTACACGGGAGAAAAATTGTGATGAAGGTGAATCTTCCTACGGCTCACTAAAGAAGAGGAGTCAAAAAGAAAGGAGAAAATTCTGAAATTCACCTCAAGATTAGGAGAGGAATTTACAGGGCTTCGGCTGTTGCCGGCAGCTGTTGCGGGGGGGGGGGGGGTGTGGAAACGCTCCGGCGGCGTCGGGGGAGGCAGAAAGTGCTCCGCGATGGTGGTTTGGTCGAGCGTGCTGATCGACTACGGCAAGGTCGTAGACAGCCGTAAGTGCTCGAAAAGACCCCATGGTCGGAGATCGGCGGGCGCCGGCGGCTTCCTCATGGAACGACGGCGAGACCCGCCTCCGTCTGGAACAGGTGACGGATTCATTTCAGTACTTTGGGACGCCAGAAATTAGCAGGGAAAAGAAAAACTAGGCAAACTTAGCTATTCTGCAATCCTCGCCCACGGCCCAGGTACACTCGAACTCAAATTCTTTAAGGCCCATCTCGGCTTCATTTTGTGTGAGCCAATTGATTTTCCGTGACACGAGTGTTATCATAATCAAAGAGGCAACATTTTCAATGGCAAACCATCAATTTATTACATTTTGAGGCCCAATTAGTAAGCCCACCGTGAATTTTTGTAACCTAGCCCAACAGACCATAGACGACCACTGATAAAGTTATCAAACTTGCAAGCAGGGAGGGGAAAATCCTTGCAGCTCAAATAAAAGCAAGCGCTTTCAAGTTCACTCTCGGGCACTTGATCTATTACTTCCGATAAAGACATGAGAAGTATGATTGAAAGCACGCGCAGCGCGAAACCTTTGAAACCCCAACAATTCAAATGTGGTGGTACTAGTACTGCTATCAGATCAAAACCTTCGGAGTTTGACTTTACAATTATCTCTGTCAAGGTTGTTCAGAGACATGCATTGATAAGAAAGTATCTCAATGTCTTTCAGAAATAAAAGTCTGATTTAAATGACCTTAGTTTTATATGATGAATTGCAGACTACCTTATCAAACTGCATGCATGACAAGGAATGAATGAGGAAAAGAATGCAGCAATGTTTCAATTGCCACCTATTATATGATCAAACAGCAATTTCAGTTGAACTGGGCACTTCAGATGAACAGCCTAGGAAAATAAGTCTTCAGGTAATCACAAACAACTGTCAATATTTTGCTGCAGTAGAACTTCTACACAGAAATTTATGTAGCATGTTAGACAATTTTCATGTTTCAAATTAAATTGAGATGTCCAACACCTCAAGCAGATAAAAACCTAGAAATGAAAAGATGAGATGCATTTCAGTTAAAAATATGAAAATGCACTCGTTTATTTTTCATCATACTTATCATAAAACCTTGAACTTGTGATAGCTGGTTGAGATTTCCTAGATTTTCATACTAGAATATCTGAAAACACTGCAATTGTGTCACAGATTTACCCACAGGATTGAATCACAAAAGAAGGCTGTACTGTAAATTATCTGAATTTGTATCATTGTAGCATAGAGGATGAACACGACCAATTACTTCTTTGCAACAATAATAGCACATTGTTTTGAGATAGCATCCTATCCTCTATGCGGAACATACAAGGTGCTCAAGAGCATTGATCCAAACCATTGTGGAAACGAAGCTCTAAAGTAGCTAACTACCTGAACCATGTGGAGCAGGAGATATAGCATAGCTGATATTTCTCTGTACAATGATCAACTGTGTAAGGTTATTAAAGCACTGCAAATAAAGATCATGAACAACACAGTATAGGTTTTCAGTCATTTACACTAACAAAAAGGAAATGGAATAAAGGATGTTTCACTACTTCAGCATATACTTGTAGCAGATATGAACATATCTGCTCTTAAGATGGCTTCGTACAAACAAGAGCAGGCTTGCTGCTTGAAGCTTTGCATACTAGATAAAGGTACTTGTTATGAACTTATAGAATTTCAAGAGAGTTAATGATACAGAATTGAGTGCAACAAATGTTTATGCAGATATAAAATACAAATAGCCATTCTATTAGATAAAGAAAACCAGTAAGCAAATATACCTTGCCCCCTCTATGTTAGAATCAGGTTTGCATCTGAATCTATAGATCTATCATTTGCTAATGAGGCAGTTAAAACAGCGGGAGATTCCTCACTTCTCAATTTCTGAAGACTTGATCATTGGGCAGCTAAAAGCTAGCAAAGCAGAATGCTTGTCAGGCTGCTCTCCCTACATTAGCGAACTACTGAGGAAGATATATTTCCTGTGCCACAAGGCATCAAGCTCCTTTACTTAGAGAGAATCAACCCTGAGGCTCCCATCTCGGAACCTTAGAATCATCCACATTATACAAGCTCATTTCATCACAGCTTCTCCGTTAACCGAATCATGAAAGAGCTGATAGCAACAACGTCAAGAACAATCCATGATGACTCAAACATGTCATGGAAATAGTCTGCACCGATCTCCTCTGCCGCTGATCTGAACGCATTACCAAACGCATTGCCCTGAACAGCCCCAAGCCTTGGCTTTCCACATACCCCGACAACCAGCACCTTCTCGGGCTCCTTTGCCAAGCAAGCACAGATAAGTGGTTTCATCCTCGCACCCCTCTCCTTCAGGGCGTCCATCAGGAAGAAACAGAATTTGGTAAGCGCCTGCGGGTGGCACAGCTTATTCGTGTCCACTGGGTCATCAAGCTTCACCCACCGAAACTTCTTCGCACTCCGTATAAACCCTGTCTTGGTAATCGCCGAGCTTCCTTGCCTCAATATAGCCCTCTGTATCTCAATCGCAGACTGCATCCCTTTCCGCAACTGATCCACATTACTCAATGACAGTGCTGCGTATGCAACCCAAAACTGCTCAGCAGCAGATGGCTCCTTTGAGTCCTTTGACTCGGAATTCAGCGACTCGAGCAAAGCTGTGACGCCATACACAACATCGGCAGCAGACACCTTGGATCTGTATCCATGCACCCTCAAGAAGCTCCGGTAGTAGAACTCAGTGAGCCCATACTCAGGCAGGAACCTGTCAAACTCATCCCTCATCTTGCGCTTGACCTCCATGCTCATGTACTGGAAATTCTTCTGGCAATCAGCAAGCGGGAAACCCATCCTCGCCAGCAGCAGCTTGAGCTTCTTGAGGCCATTGTCGCTCCACGTCTTGAGCTTCGTGGCGACATAGGAGGAGCAGAGCATGGAGTCGAACAAGCTCCACTCCCGCAGCAGCATCAGCCTTGGCTCGTCCTCGTAGGCGATGCGGGAGGTCTCCGGCGCCCGGATCTTGGTGCCGTCTTTGAGCGTGACCACCGACCCGACGCCGGACGGGTCAAGGTTGCCCGAACCGTTGATGTACTGCTCGAGCTCCATGACGGCGGCCTGGTAGCGCTCGTTGGTGATGCGCTCGTGGACGAACTGATCGGTGAGGGAGACGCAGGCGAGCCAGAGGAGCTCGTTGGTGTTCTTGCGCATCGCGTGGGCGAGCTCGTACATGAGGCACCCCGACGGCTTGCCGTGGAAGGTGCCGAGCCGGTAGTACGCCCTCCGCAGCTTCCCGAACAGGCCCACCGGGTCGCCGTCCGTCTCCGCGTCATCGGAGAGGCGCCGCCTCTTCCTCCTGCCGCCGTCCTCGGCGTCCGAATCCGAGTCCGAGGCATCGGAGTCCTCGTCCTCGTCTGGGACGCGGAGGTAGTCGTCCGCGTCCCCCTCGGCGGCGAGGTCGGACGCGTCGGCGAGTGAGGAGACGTCGAAGTCGTACGACAGATCGGCGGTGTGCTCGTCGTCGGCGGTGAATAGCACGACGACGCGGTCGTTGGCCGCGCAGAGGTTGTGCAGGTGGACGGGGCGGTGGGAGTCGACGACGAAGGCGGTGGCGGCGGGGGGCAGCATGGCCCGGAGGTCGCGGTGCGCTCCCCAGTTGATGAGGAGGAGGCAGAGCGGGTTGTTGTTGGAGGAGAAGGAGGCGAGGAGGGACGCGGCGGCGGAGGCGGAGGCGACGGGGTAGATGGAGAAGCGGATGGAGTCGGCGGAGAGGACGTGGGCGAGGGCCTTGAGCGCGCAGAGGGAGTCGGCGTCGGCGGCGGAGGGGAGGATCAGGAGTGGGGAGGAGGACGCGGCGGCGGATGCGGCGGCGCGGAGGCGGGCGTAGAAGGAGTCGACGCGCAGCTGGCGCACCATTGCCGCATCAAGAGCAAGAGCAGAATCGAAATCGAATTGGAGGTGGAGAGGGAGAGGGATCTGGGCTGGGAATGGAGGGAGGGCTTTGGAATTGGATTTGGATTTGGGTGCTTGGCGGGGGGATTGAATTTGGAATTTCGGTTCGGGAGGGAAGCCTAGTGATATCGGATTTTGAGACAGGGTGCCGCCTGCCACGTGGGCCCACCATATTTCTAGCCCAAACTATTTGGGCTCACTACTCCGCAGGGTTTCAAAATGAATCATTAACAGCTCGATATTCACGGTTATCGATCAATTCGTTGTGCTTCGCATTTAGAAATTCATCGGTTTTCGGTTAAATTCAAAATTAAAAAAATTAAAAATTTGACAAAATTCGATCAAATTCTACCGAATTACTATCGAAAACCGCGAATATCGAAGGAATCGCCAGGGGTCGGTAATCGGTCTTGAATTGAATTTTGAAACCATGCTACTCCGAGGGGCTCCAGCTTGCCTGACGACATTTGTTGTGGCTCATTACTGTAGCAAACTTATGTGGACCAAGAAGAGGAGGAGGAGGAAGAAGTTGGCGGCGGCGGCGGCGGCGGCGTCAGAAATGGTCAGGTTTTTGCATCATTGGCAAGCCCACTCGCAACGCAAGCAATACCGCCTCAACTTGGATCAGCTCCAAGGAAATGCATGTTTTGGTTTGATCCGGTCCATATGTTAACAACCTAAATTTGGGCCTTCTACAATACATCCTCTTGTATATCTTGAAAAAATAGTGTGAACGAATCTTGGATGTGCATGTAGGAAGTGGCTATTTGGTTCACCAAATTTTAGTGAGTCCAAATGCTGTTAAACAACAGATAGAAAGGCATTCGCCATGTTGAGACTTGATATATCTATGTTTAGACAAAATTTATCAATAAGTTATACTAGAGTATCATGTTCATGTTTTATACCAATAAACCGATATTGACAAAATATTATTTTTGACTGAATATAGATTCAAAAGTAATTAGTATACGATTAAATGTGAATACGTTTGGTTAAGTTTGAATCTTTTTTTCTATTTTAAATTGAAATGTAAAATCTACTCACGTTGCAACTAACCCTGACATGCTAATGCTAATTCTTCTTTTAAGGAAGAATCAATTATGATTAGTCTATTTTTCATGTACACGTATATTACTTCTATTTGGAGACACATATTTAATGCAAATGTATGGTATGCAAAAACCGAATTAGCTCTTAGAGAGTCAATAGTAACATATTACCCCTTGCAAGGTAGGAGATCACCTGACCGTTAGATGAAATGAAACCAACAGCCCTTATTAAAAGTGATGTACCCTAAAATTCCCCCCTAAATTTTAGCATTTCATATTGTTGTCACATATATAGACATACTGGATCCTGTTTGGATGAGCATTACACGTCGCCTGCATGCCTGATTCAATTAACCCCCTATGGTTTGGTCACCTGTCGTCTTTCTTCCCTACGGACAAGTTCAGGAAGCCAGCTACAGTAGCAGCAAAACGAACCTTGAGCAGAATAACAGGGGAGGAACGGGGAAACAAAGCTACGTTGTACCGTCCATGGATGAACACCAAGTCATGAGAGGATTAGTGTGGAAGCGCGAGGGGGCCGGCTCCGTGGATATAGAGCTGGAGATGGTCCATGGCGATCTCAACAGAGCTCTAGGACACGGCGTCGACGACCATCCAATTGCAGCTTTTTTCGAGATCACCCACAGAACCAGCAGGATCGGAGTGTGGCGGAGGGGTCCGGCGGGGAGCATTGGGCTCTGCACAAGCCAGTCAACCAGGGCGTCGACACCATCAGACGTGGGGAGGCCGGACGCCGATCGGCGCCAGAAATCAGCAAGGCGGAGGCAGCTAGCGAAGAGGGGTCCGCGTGCTTAACAACCTAGCTAAATTGGGTCTACAGCGCCGTAGAGGTAATACTACAAACTACAACCAAAGCGGCTCACAAGATCGATAACTCGTTGCCTCGTGTAAGCTTGAATGCCGACGATAGAAATAATCTGAGAGAGCAACTCTGGCGCCACCCACTCAAATAAATCAACAAAATCATGGCACCGAAAATCCAATTTAGATATATCTTCTTCGATCATACAAATTGATTATAACCAGTATTACCATCAAGAAAACTAATTATTCAATGATGCTTAACATTTCGGCTATAAGTATAGAATATTCATTTTTAAGAGTAACCTTATTCAAATCTCTAAAATCAATACAAACTCGTAACTTAACGCTACTCTTCTTTTCAACCGGGACGATGTTAGAAAACTAATCTGCATACCTGCAACATCTTATAAATCCAGTTTTTAATAATTGGTCTATTTCTTCTTTGATCCGATCATATATATTAGGATTAAACATTTTAGGTGGCTGCTTATAAGGCCTAAATTCTATTTTAATAGGCAACTGATGTTCTACCAACTCTTGATCAAGTCTCGACATCTCATGACATTTCCAAACAAAACAATCAGCATACTCTTTAAGCAACTCGATCACTTTAGCCTTATAATCGGCTTTCAAAATTTTGTTTACAAACATCGTTCTTAGAATATTACCATCACCTATATCAACTTCTTCTAATGGATCGACCGACGAGAAACCTGGACCTAACTTATCTAACTCATCTAAATCTTCGATGGCTTCACAAATATCATTCTTATTTGACCGATATTGCTCCATCACTTTTATAACCATTCTAAATATTTATCTCTACTCATTGATACATTACATTATTGAGACGATTATCACAAGTCGACTTTACAACCATGGGTACAAATCCATCCTTGAAGACACTAAGAAAATCATAATATGAAAAATCAAGATCCGATAAGCACTTAGCATTGTCACATTTCCAATCAACCGAAGCATCGGCCAAAGCAACATGGGTCGAAGTATCAGCATGTATGATTTTCACATCATCATCATCCACCCATTAAATTAAAAATTGGTGCAAGGTAGAAGGAATACAATTATTTGTATGAATCTAATCACGTCCAAGAATAACACTATAATTACCTTGCACCTCCACGACGAAGAAAGCGGTTGACAATGTCTTGCTTCCAATAGTAAGCTCCATAGAGATAACATATTTGGTCTCATTAGAATCACTCGCAAATCCATTGAGTACCAAATTAGTCTTCATTAATTCATTATCATCTCTATCAAGCTTCTTAAAAATTAAATATGGCATCAAATTTACTATAGCTCTGCCATCAACAAACATTCTAAAATCGGCTTCCCATTAATATGACCTTTAACATACAATGGCTCCAAGTGCCGATCTGTTTCCTTTGGCTTATTAAAAATAGCTTCTTTTGGCCCTAAATTCAATTGAGCCATTTTACCTTCATCCATAGCACGAAATTCTGAAGTTAACATAAAAACCATATCGACATACATACCTTCGGTTGGTAAAGCATTATTAGTATGCACCAACGAATCACCATAATCGAGCAATTCTTCATCCTCCTTGTCATCTTGTATAGATGTCAGTGTTGTTATTGGTGAAAGAGCTGCTATAACTTCTAACTTTGGTCTCAATACTTGCTTTACGAGTTGCATTGGTTTAACTTTATTGAAAGTGTCATCCCACAATTTTTCAACTTGCTGTTCTATTAATTCTTGCTTGCATAGGCGTAAATCTTCTCTTTTTTATGTGAGATAAGCCAAAGAGACACCACCTCGGCTGTAGATATTAGAAAGTGGCTTGCTAGCTGCTACTTGCTTCATGATTATTAGCCTTTGGAATAACATGGACATCAGTAGGTACATTTTTAGATTTGACCAATTTATTGCTAATAAAAATCGATCATTTGCCAAGCTCTTCGGGTAACCGCTTTCATTGAACTGATCTCAATAATATCAGTAGCAGTGGTCCTTACTTCATCAATATTAAAATCTAAATTTTGAATAGAAACTCCACTCTCCTTGACCCGATATTCTTTCCTCACATTTTTAGAATGTCTAACATCACTAAACCGATTTGTATGACCCAATCGGTCATGAACAACATGTGATAATCTATCAAACACCGGCCTACGTGGTGTTGTCCACCTCAGCTGAAACAGAGAAAAATGCATAGGAAGAGGAGACATCCACATACCGTTATAACCCTAAGTCAGACAATGAGGAAAAGGCATCGAAGGAGGCACCCATGGCCATGGCGCCAGCCCAAGTGGTAGGTAAATAGCAGCAACACGGTCTTCCTTTGGTTGATGATGATCATGCACTTCTTGTTTCAAATGTGATCTTGACCACTTGAGACTATTTGGCCGATTCACATGAGTTTGGATGGCCTTATCTTCCTCATATTTAGACAAAAATTGCTTGAAAGTGGGCTTAAGCTTTTCAACTTGGTCACATATATTTGCTTCATTAACCTTCCACTTGTCAACCTCCGGGCTTTTTGGTTTTATCATTCTTGGCTTAGCATTGTTATACCCGTCAGTTGAAGTGTTCACCACAATCTTGATTGATTATTTGCCTTCGGGAGTCTTCTCAAGTAACACTTCTCTTAACAAGTTTTTGTTCTCCCCCAAAGGTTTAGACCTTTCTTCACCAATGATTATATTTTTTTCCTTTAGTTGGTTCGGCTTGAGCTGGCTAAATTAACATGATCTTGTCTTGCAGATTAATGACATTAACTAGGAATTGTTGCTTATCCACTTGTATCTCCGTATATTTCAATCGTCCTTTATTAATGACTGATTGAATATGTCGACAAAAAATATTGCAATCGTTAGTAGCATGAGAATAAGAATTATGTAATTTACAATAAGCTTGCCTCTTTAACTCTTCTAATGGTAGAATTACTTGACCATAAGATAGCTTAATTTGTTTTCTTTGCAGCAAGTAATCAAAAATTATATCACACTTTGCTACATCAAAGTGAATTTAATTTCTTCTTGCCGATTCTTGGGAGGTATCGGCGTAAGAGCGGAGCAAACGAATGGTTTAGACTTATAAGACTAAGCCCATTCGGCCACACATACATTAACGTCATCATCGTTCGAATTTTTAGATTCATACTCAAGCATGTGAACATTAGGACGATCGACTCTTACTTCATCACTTGATTTTTGAAATTTTCTAGACTCTTTAGCCCGACTTTTTTATACCAAGGCTCTTTGCAAGACTTGACTAACATCTTAAAAATTATATCCTTATAGTTTTTCCTTGAGATGATATAATAACCCTGAATAAACTAATTCTGCTAAATCTTTTTTAGAAAGTGTCAAGTTAAAACATCGGTTCTTTGTATCTCTAAACCTCCTAATAAAATTAGCAACAAGTTCATTGTACTTTTACTTAACCGATGTTAAATGTGAAAGTCTCAATTCAGTATCAACACCACAAAAATATTCATGGATTTTTTTCTTCTAATTCAGACCACACATAAACCGAATTGGGAGCAAGAGATGCAAACTAAGTAAAAGCAATTACATGTAATTGTAAAGGAAATAATCTAATTTTTAGCACATCATTAGAACTAACTTCACCTAATTATGCAAGAAATTGGCCTACATGCTCCCTAGTTATCATATTATCTTCCCCGGTAAACTTTACAAAATCAATAACTTTAAAATCACGGGGATATAATATTGTGTCATAGTGTTCAGGATATTGCTTTTGGTATGTACGAGCTTTTTCTCCTAACCTCTAAGCTGAATTGTTCCTTTAGCACAATAGCTACTTGTTCTAGCATGGTTTCGGTGCAATCGGCCACAATCTAATTAGGGTTAGCTATTGACTCAAACGGTGGTGTAGGTACATTCGGCACATAAGATGCGATAGGAGGTGGCATGGTAAAATTTTATTCAGGTATCGGCCCATAAGGGATTCCCGATCCTTGTGACGGTAAGGTGGAATACTATATGCTACGGTTTGATAAAAGACGCTTGCACATTGTGATAACTTTTGGCTCTTTGAGCTTGAGCCGAAGTTAAAGCATGGTGCATAGCATATGGTGTTTGATATGAGTTTTGTGTCACATCAGTTTTAATAGCATAAGAAGGAACATGATTAAACGTAACCCTACCCATGTTAGTTCGGACATCATGAGGATTATTCAAATGCGTATAAGAAGCATTAGGTAATGTATTAATAACAGTAGAAGAAATTGAAGCATTAATATTACTAACAAAAGGCTTTTTCAAGTTTTGTTTCTCATAAATTTCTCAAACTAAAGGTCAAAGCTTATCAACCAACGTGTTCTCAACCAACTTTTGAACACTATCGCCATAGTTGCACCAACAGATTGATCAATTATAGTGGCAACTTCTTGATGAGAAGGAGAGGGTTGAGTGCTTACATTGGTTTGTACCTTAGGGCCCTAGTCAGCGGGTGGTGAAGAATCTTCTTTCTTGAATACACCTTGTCGAGTCTTCACGTAGCACGAGAGCAGTACTTGCCGACATTGCTCCAAGTTGGCTTTGATTGCCAAACACGCTTCTTCCAGCAACTCATCGTAGGATGCCATGATGATGTTGTCTTTGTTGATTTCTAAAGTAGCTATGGCTAGGGTTTTAGAATTCGGCCAAGAGAAAAAACCTCTTCCCTAATGGAGTAAAAAAAAAATGTGTTAATGTGAAAAGTTGTTACGCCAAACACCGAGCACCTCGTGTGCAAATCGAACCGAAACCTCCTGGAAGGATCGGAAGTTCCGATCCTCCCGATCGGAAGTTCCGATCTGTGTACTCAGTGGGCAGCACCGTTGTTGTGGCACCACACTGTTGAGCTTCCATCGTCACCCATGCTCGGGAGAGACCCTATCAAAATGTAGATGGCCGACAGATTGTTCTTGGTCGTAGAGATTAAGAACAAGAAGAAAAATAGGTTGAAAAGGTGAATTAGGGCAAACGGGATAAAAAGTGAGGTAAAAGTAAATTGTATTGGTTCGACTGAATGTTGGTTACCTTCAATCGGTCATGTCCCTTTATATTTATAGGGAGGGATGATCTTGTCTCGTTTAGAGTCGAAATCTACTAAAACATGTTTCAAATCCGACTCCATCTCTTTCTAAAAATCCAGATCCAACTCAGATCGGATGTTTCGACCTCCACTATCGGAAGTTCTAATCATGCTAGAATGTCCGATTTCCCCGAATATGGGGTTCTTGGTTTGAACAAAAAATATTAATTGGAAGTTCTAATGCAAATACCGGATGTTCCGATATAGTCGGAATATCCGATTTCCCTCAAACATGGAGCTCTCGGTTAGGAGCAAAATATTTAACCGGAAGTTCCGATCAAACATCGAATGTTCCGATAAAAACTTCTGTGAGAACAAATTTTTAAATACCGGACCATCCGGTGTTCATAAAATCGGAAGTTCCGATATTATGATAGGATGTTCCGATCCATTGAATTTTCCAGCTCTAAAATTCTTCACACTATATCAATTTCGGTCATCAACATAAATAATATCTTTTAGGGCTACGGAAAGCGTAACATGATAGGAGAAGACTTTTAGGGTTTAGATTGTACCATTTATTTATCGTAATGATACTGGTCTCCAAAGATCAAATGCAGAACCAACCAGCTGTTGCTGCTGGTCTAATGCTGCATGTGGCTGAGGCTCGAGTTCTCCTTATTCAGTTTCACCTTTTCTGAATCATGGTATTGTACTTTTCATATTTTGTGGCCATTGTTGAGCCCAAGAAATACTTCAACTTCAAAAATCTTTCGAACAATAGGTCATAGTATCACTTCCGATGGTCCGAATAAATCTATATCTCAAACTTAAAATGGCTATTAAAAAATGAGAACACAATGGAAGAAGTCGTGTTCCTTTTTTAATGCATAGCGTCCCGTAGAATCTACATTTCAGTAGAACACAAGGGATTCACGGGATCGAAGGGCTTGATTGGAAGTTTTTTTTTTAGGATAAGCTAAGGTAAGTTTACAAATTAGGGGCCTTTCCCGCGTGATAGTTTACAAATTAAATTTGGCCCATGATGCCGAGTTATAGAGCTTAGGTACATTGGCGCTTGATAGGGTGTTTTCGTCAACACAGGCCTTAGACCAAGGGATTTGGTCACAAGCATTACATGTATGATTCTTGAGATCAGTTTCATTTTGAATTTCGTAGGAAGCGTCAGTTCTTAAGAAGGAATAGAGCAACTAGAATTAGCAGAAAAAATTTAGTGAGTGCTTTAGTTAATGTGAGTCTCAGATAAACCTGTTCATGGGCAGCTCGGCTCGTTAAGCCCGACCCCAGCTAGCCCAAAACACCTAACCCGGCCCAGCCCGACCAGTCACGGGGCTAGACTTGAGCTTACCTTCTCAGCCCGTAGATTTTTTCCGGGCTTCAAAAATAGGCCAAAAATCTGAAAAAGCCCAAGCCCATCTCAAAAAACACTATCAGGTCAGACTCAGGTCTAGAATCCTAGCCCCGCGTCAGGCTTGTAGTTTTCCGTTAGGCTTTTCAAAGCCCGGCCTTTGAACATGTATAATCTTAGATGTTTCCCCAACTAAAAGGTGTCGTGCCACGCCTTTTGAGAGAATGAATCGGTCAATTTTTCCTTTTGAAGTGAAGATCATTTCAAGGTTTCCAAATGTGCGAAATAAAGGTACTAGTCACTAGCGTAGTTAACCTGTTTTAGATAATATGGTACAGAGAATTTTAGAGAACCTTGTGTATTATCAGTTCAGGCCCAAGTGAGAATTAAACCATACAGCTCGAGCATAAGTGCAATCGATGACAAGGAACTCATCATTTCCCATCTGACCACATCTAGAAGAGCAATTAGGTCTTGGGAGATAAAAAACCTAGATTCTTATATGCACTCTTTAAGCATTACCTACATTTTTACATGAGTCTTCAAATAAAGAATTGCACTCCTGTGAGAAAGTCTAAGTATTACAAAGTTTTTCTGTACTGGTAGCACAAGGACAACTCCCACTAGCAGATTATTGGTGAAACACAGGTCCATCTGGAACTACTGATTCACAGTAGCATGCCGGATTATAGTGTGTGTGTGTGTGTGTAGGTGTGTGTGTGTGTGTGTTTTATACAAGCACTTCTTGAGTTGGTAGAAAACTGCTAATTTGGTAGCAGGAAGGAAAGAAACGTCATGAAATAATTTCAACTTGATGAGCTCAAATATACCAGCTTTTCTATGTCAACCACAAACAGGTAAATAAAAATGTCCTCACAAAAGAAAAAGGTAGAGAATTACAATTCAAGATAAAGTGAAGCTAGAGATCTGGGCAAAATTATTTTCGCACTGAGGTTACAGTATAGTCCACTAGTGGCTAAAATTCAAACAGGACAGATCCACATTGTTAATTCGGAATCACAAAACAGTATTTCTACTAGGGCTTGCTGCTTGAAACCAAGCATGAGAACTACAAGCGGTGGCTTTCAGAAGCTTGAAATAAACAGTGTGATTCTCAGACTGCAAGTACTACAATCATCATCTGAAACCATGCAGATCCGCAAGACGAGACATGATGCTAAAAACAAAGTCGAAATTTGACTTATTTTCTAAGTGCATTCATCCTGTCCCTCAGGTAATACAGCTTAGCTCTCCTGACTTTCTTCCTGTCCAAGATCTTGATTTCTTTGATGTTGGGTGAGTAACTGAACACAAAAGATAAGTTGCATCAAGAAAATAGTCTAAACAAAATAGCTGATAGCTATTTAAGAGAAAGGTAGGTTGCATTCAAACTATAAACGTGATAAAGGCAGGTTGCCATTCAAACTATGAAAAGTAATTTGGTGAAATCTCAAGAGGATCTCGTATTATATGTATGCTGGCGAAGGCGCATGGGTCATATGAATCTTTCATGTTTAACTTCAACTTAAGCTATTTCTGAATATTAAATTTTGAATACATGTAACTTCAGAACAAAGAACACAGATCTTGAGAATAAACGAAGAAAGAACATATAAACCAATACTTATGTCATTCTTCCGATGTTTTCATTTCCACAGCAACTGCAGAGCAAAGAAAGAAGATGCTACAAAGCCAGAACAACTAAGGTTTGAACATAACTGGATACCTATTTATGAAACTACAAACTCTGTTTGTAATAAGCTGCTAACAGGACACAAGAAATTATGGCCATCGTTGTGCAAAAATGGTCAGAAAAATAATGTGCCTGCTGCTTGGTGACAGACACTAGCAGTGCCCATCTCATCATTCACTTACATGAAGAGATATAAGCTAGATATGTATTATAGCATGGTTCAGAATATAGTATCCACGGATTTACAACAAATTGAAGGGTCAGAATGAAGCTAATTCCCCTGTTCTCATCGGCGAATGAGAAACTATGAGGAATATTTGGAAGCCAGCAGATACAAGTGTGACACCAAACCTGACTACCTGAGTACAGTTTTCCCAGTTCTGCAAGTATCCAACTACATTTTCATAAAGGAATTAGATATCTAAAATTTCACTGGCCTTAATTGTAAGGTATGCACAAACAGAGAATAGGTTCCTGTCTGCCATCCTAAAGGACAGGGAGAAACGGACTACTAGAAACACAAACTATAATGCTTGTTGAATGATTACCATATTTGAATGCAGACGTAGTTAATTCTCGCAGCACAAGGATAGTACTTCAATTCAGCATGATATGTTCCAAAACGAAGCAGAATAAAAGGAACAGATGGAGAAGAGAAGCACATGTTTGGTTTCACTTACAGTGGAAACACAGACTCGACTCCCACACCAGCTACTAATCTACGCAGTCTGAAAGTTGTATTGATCCCAGCATTGCGCCTTCCTATCACAATCCCTTTCAAAGCAGACTCACGCCGTTTGTTCTCAGGAACTTGCTGTTTATACACAGGATCAGTGCCACAACTATGTCCGAATACAACTAAAGCAGGAATGGAAAATGCTATACCAGTCTCATTTGAATGATGCATCCAGGCTGTACGTCGGGAATCTCTCTCTCCGAGCGGACCTTTTCAACTGCCTCTTTGTTCAAGATCTGCAAAGTCAAATAACGAATACATTAAGCTGTTTAATGTGCTTGTGGTAACATCACTGTTACTGGATATATTACAAGTTCCCACAAGTAACGAATACACTAGGCTTACATTCATAATGTGCAAAGTCAAATAACGAATACACTAGGCTTACATTCATAATGTGCCTGGCAGTCTTGTCGGGCCTCTTGAACTTAATGCGTGGGGGATGCTCGACGGCAGGAGAGCTGGAATCATCATCCTCGAGAGCAACCTCGGCATTTCCCACCGTCGAAAATCGCCTCATCACGAGAGTTTTCACGCAGAAACCAGAGGCGGCAGGAACACCATCGCCGGTAAGGATTTGACTCTACACACAAAAAAATTGATCCCATACACAGGACCAAGAGTCCAAGACATATTAGTACAACACACAGGATCGCAAACACAAAAGGAGAAAAAAAAACCCAACGACATGCATCTCTATTTAGAATCCAACCCCAAAAGGACGAATCCACCGGTAAGGCCTCAGGTGACTGACGGACGACAGATTAGGCCCCGACTGTGTGGGTGCAGGAGGAGTCGCAGCACATTCCAAGAGCTTCTTCGCGGAGGCTCCACGGCTTCCGGCTCTGCAGACACTCCGGAGCAAAGATTGCATCATGTGACGCGCACCCTGCACAGAAAATGCACGAATGGAGATCACAACAGGGGTGGATCCACCACTGAGGTGCCCCGGCGGCGGAACGAGCAGAGGAACGCGCTGGCGCCTGTCGGAGTTGGAGACGAGGTGAGCCGCGACGGAATCGAGCTGCACAAGTAGAAGAGTGGAGACGGCGAAGGTGAGGTTGCAGATTGGGTAGGGGGAGGAGGAGAGGAGGAGCCGCCGGGTCCGCCGGGCGAATTCTCGGAAACCCTAACGGCAACCGAATGGGCTAAATGGGCTGCTCAGCATTGCCTGCAGTGGCCCATTAAACCAACCGCTGCCCTGTTTTCTCTCTTCTTCCCTTTTTTTTTCCATGAAAACTTCGCATTTTAAATTTGGCTACAAAATCAAATTCGAAATTTATAAAAAAGCTTCCTAAATTTTTCAAAAGTTCTTAATGAAAGATTGAGGTGTGTCCTATTGCGTGTTGTCATTGAAATATTACATTCAGATATTAAATATTCAATCTATCTATGGAATCATGCTTAAACATTTAATTCAAAAACGCACACTATACCACGTTGTATCTCGTTGGAAATATATCAAAATTATTTTAAGTTTTATGCATACCCTAATTTGTAATATGGGATAACCATTAGAAACAATATTTATTATACCTTAGTCAAAATTTTATTATTTCCCCTACTAATCCATCTATATTTACCTTTACTTAATTTATAGGTTTATATATATTTTTTTGTTGGGGAATTAATATGTTCTCTTAATTATTGAGGTATTCTTCTTTACTTAGACTTCTTGTCTCCGTCTTAGCTCAAAATTGTTCCTGGATCTGTCTGGCCGAGGCGGTAAGCGTCGCAATGAGCAAGGTAAGGGTAGGAGAGGGGGTTGCCCAAACTCTGGATCGAGTTGGAGGTAACTGATGGGGAGTTGCCGGGATAAAGAAGGGATGACATGGCCATGACCCGTGAGACTAGTGCGCATCAGGCGGAGAGCACATGGGTTCTCTATAGAATTTCTAAGACATCATGAGGGTAGGGTAGGTGGTGAAAGGCAAATCCATCTGCATCTATGGTCTTCATCGCAGATCTGACAGCTCCCATTGCAGCGATTTGGTTGTTTTCTATTCATTTTCACTTTCAGAGTTGCTGGAAGATTTATTTCAATTTTTTTATTAAAAAATACAACCAATTTTGGACTATGCACTACAATTTTAAACTCAATATACGCACTTTGACTAATGGACTAACTTCGTATCATGGGGGCACACACACTTGGAATGCAAAAGATTTTGTATTCTCATTGCAAAAATCCAACAAAAAACTGCATAGATCCCTCATTGCAAGAAAAGCGATCATATGTTCATGCGACTTTTCATTACAACAGCATACTCTGTTCTACATTGTCAGACTCATTACTTAAGCACACAACCTGATAGAGGCAACATACAACACACGCTATACCAACCATATGACTTCACAAAACCTTGTCATTATAACTGCAATCTAGTTTATATTCAACTAAGGATTGTTGAATTAGCAATACATACATGAAATTCTTTAAAATGGTTTGGGGTTTGGAGACTAAAAAAAAACTAGAGTTGTCATGCTTCATGGCAAAGTAAAGAGATATGTAAAACATAGATATTTCTTACCAGATATTTTACATGTTAAGAAATATCTAGATTTTAGATAAAAATGAAAAAAAAAATCTATAATTTAGATATTTTGTAAGAAATGTATGGAATGTACCACATACCAATATTTCAAATGTCTTGCATCAAAGGACAATATAGATATGGGTGGTCTCCTCCCCCACTAGCACTAAGTAATTAGAAATTAGAATAGGACTCTAAGTCTAGATAGTTCTACCATATATTGCTAAAATGTAACATGTCATAAATGCACAGATACAAAACTTATTTAGGTTATGATCTCATAGGGTTATTCCACATTACATGGACAAAAGTATAGAATCTCGTTTGTATTCTTCTTTACTTAGACTCCGTGTCTCTGCCCTAGCTCAAAATTATTCCTGGATCCGTCATTGGATCACAAAGGTGTGCTTGGAGATCGTATCTTGCAAGAAAGACACAAATGCATGAGTAACAGATAAACCCTACAAAAATCTTGGACAAGAAAGTTCAAACCTACAAAAAAAATCTAAGAAAATAAACAAAAATTATTTAGTACTCCACGATGCAGCAAACAAATCTGACACAAACTGGCAGAAAGGAGCATCCATGCTAGAAAGAAATATTTGTATTTGCAGGCTCACATCAAAGAAGAGATTGCAGAACAGGACGAATGATCCATCCAGTTGACAGAGCTACGACATCCTTATTAGCTAAGAAAGACGCCAATATAAAGTCCGAATGGAGCCAGTTTGAGATGGACGACGGTGGGAGAAAGAAGATAGGTAGCGATGACTAGATTTGGGCGACGGCGCAGGCGGCGATGGCGGAGAGGCTACGAGGGTTGGGGAAGGAGCGAGTGCAATGCGGTGTGGACTCGGTTGGGTTGCACCAGGAGAGCAGCCTAGGAATAAGCGCACTCTTGGGTTGGCCTCTCAGCCGGCCAAAGCAAACTTTTGGCTATGCTAGAAACCTACCCATGCCAAATTCGTTGTAAATAAAATAAGTCTATATTTCGAGTGTGCATCCGTTAGACTTTTGGCTTGCACGTCGCATTCTCCGTTCAATGGAGAATGAGGGAGGGGTTCATGGTTCCGCTTGCGTGTACAGGAACATTGGGCCTCCTCCTCCGTGGGGTTCTTCACTTCGTCGCTTTCTGTTTGTAGCATGTCTAAAATTCCAGATCGCGCTCCTGTTTCTAGGATTGAACTGCCCCTCGTCATATTCGAGCTCCTCACACAGGATCAGGATCCTCGTCATTGGAGCCAAGCTCCTCTGCATGGGATCGAGCTCCTCGTTGTTGGATCCGAACTTCTCCCTCGGAATCAGGCTTCTCATCGTTGGAGCCAAGCTCCTACGTGTTGGATCCATTTTCTCACCGTTGGGATCGTGCTCCTCTGCACGGGATCGATTAACATTGGCTTATCGTCGCCAGGGCGGTGCACCTCTGTGAGGGATCAAGCTCTTCCACTCTAGATTGGCTTCTCGTTGTCAGGGCCAAGCTCCTCAATGTGGAATCGAGCACCTTACCATCAAGAGCAAGCTTCTACACCCAACACATGGGATTGTCTCCTCATCATCGAGGTGACCTCCTCCGTGCGGGATCGAGGTATGGACAACCTAGGCGAGCACGGCCGTGATAGATTAGGCTCCACGCCACCTAGCTGAGATCTAGTGCACAAGCCTAATGATGCAACCAAATTCAGGCCTAGTGCTGGGCTACGGGGCATGAATAGGTGGTGCACGAAAAGCAACGTCAACATGTGGTTGTGGTTCCACAACCATGATGTGGAGCTTGTCATCGTCGTCATCTCAGTCTTGACTAGCTTGGTATAACATTCATGTTGAAATGTTCAATATCTCTAATTTGTTGAGCTGATAATCGTGCATTCAATTTGCTACTACTACTGGAGGCTTAGTAGATTTGGTTCAGAAATTTCAGAGTTTGGATGCTTTATTTGATGTCAAATTATTTTTCAAGCTTGTGGTACTTCATTTGGTCATTTTAGATCATACTAGTTTGATTCATCACGTCTTCTTTTTTTGGCATTGACATGTAGGATAAAACTAAAATCACAACCTTGCCTAAAATTTTGCTACTTGAATGACTCGAAAGTCTACGAATAATTGCTTGGTCTAGTTGATTAATTTGTTCAACAAAACTACTATACAACCTTAGCATGGGATGTGCCGTCACCCACATATCAATATGCTCTTGGCACACATCAATTTTCCACCTAACCTTATGATGCAGAGACAACTAGGATTATTGGAATGTGATCTTTCACAATCATGTTCATCATCTTATCAATGAGAATTTGGAATTAGCTTAATTGCAGTGTTGGTCCTGCTCTACCTTTAAGACTGAGCCTCTAGTGATCATTGAGTTGACTCTAAACTACTTTTGTTATATTTTTCATACTATTTTGTAATTGCTTGATGACTAAACAAAAAACTTGCTTAGTTTAGTAGATTAATTTGCTCACTAGTAGACTTGCTTCACCAAAGTAGAAAGAATGCCGATAAACCAAGATGATGATTATCCAATCAATTGGTTTTGTGCACAAGGACTTTTTCGGTTTGGATAAGTAGCAGTATGCATAACTTTATGCATGAAAAATTATTGGATATGAGAAGTGGAATTACCTAATGGACATAAGAAGCAAAAATTCTATGTGTGCTACAAAACTACAACTCCACGTACCACAATAAAGTAACAACTTGCTGTTACATTATAGCATAACTTTGGAGTCAAAAGATGCATACATCACAAATTTTAATTTAATATGTGTATATAAACAAAAAGAAGGCAAACAGACTTCTACATGCATGGATAGTTCTTCTATATGCAATCTTTGCATTAAGTCTTAGCAGTGAGCTTAAGATTCTTGAGGCATATTGATAAACTACAAGTCTACAACTAGCGAGGGCTAGTACACCTGTCAATTTGACTATAGTATATTGCCAGTCAAAGTTTATGTACTTTCTATATTTCTAGGCAAATGATTGCACATTGACAAGCAAATTATTACATATTAATAATAAAATTATTTAGCTAACCAGAGCCAAATTTCAAATTATATTGCCAAGCAAATTATTGCATATTAACAAACATTTTTTTAGCTAATCATAGGCAATTTTATGTATTATATCTCCAAGCAAATTATTACATACTAAAAAGTAAACTATTGCACGTTAACAAGCAAATTTAGCTCATCAGAGGCATTTTTATGCATTTGTTATACTGCCAAGCAAACTATTACATATTGAGAAGGAAAATTAACAAGCGAATATTATTAATTGATAGGATGCTGAACACCCACATGATCGTTGAAAATGGCACCATTCAGCGAACACCCATTGTTACAACAAAATGGAGATTGGGGGCAGCTAGTTAAAATCCATACTATTATTACCTGACTTATTCCCACAAAAAAAAGCCCAAAAAAGATTGCGAATCTCATATGTAGCTCATACATTTTTTGTCTTTTTATTTTGACTCAAAATGCTTTTCTAGCATCAATAAATTTTGCATTAGAAATTGTTCATTGGAAGATGAAACCCATAGGTCATGGTTTTGACTATAGCGGATTCCCCACATATTTGTTAATGCTTTTTTTAAAACAAAATCTTTTGCTAACTATCATGTGGGGCCGCACCTACAGCTATCAACGCCACTAGGAAGGAGTAGCAACCCCCTGAGATCAAGATCAAGATCAACTTCCATTCTCAGCCTCTGCAGAATTATCTATTTCCTTGTACTACAAATATTAGTTTCCTTTCAATCAAGATATGTATTTCCTTAATTAGAATTTCCTTTCAATTACTTTCCTATTGTAAGAGGATTCTCTTGTTTTAAAGGGAGCCGAGACATCAATAGAAAGTAAGTAAGAATTACCCTACCTTCTATTTCTCTCTTGACCTCCTTCTTCCTTGCTTCAACATGGCCCCAGGACATCGGGCGCCAAACCGCTCTCAGCCTCCTGTCCTCCATTCCTACTCTCTCTGGTCAACACCGGAGAACCCACTCATAGACGCTCATGACAACTTGGTACCAGAGACTAAGTTCCTACACCCTCCATGTCCCATGGCCAACACCAGCGAGTCTTAGTCCATCAAGGATCTGTTGTGTGATTTGCTTGCTGACCAGTAGCTACTTTGCGTCGCCATTGATCGTGTCGACCAACGCCTCATGGAGATTGATCAGCACGCCAGCGAGATCGAACAGCAGCAGCAAGCCAACTCCATCACCATCAACCTCCTCGAGCACGGTTGTGGCACGACTGCAGCCACGCTATCTGGCACCTCCGCCAACCAGGGCACTCCAGGGGGCGTATCGGGACAACTGCCGCCACTATTACCCAACCTCACCCTTCCCGACATCCAGAGTCCAGCACTGGGCGGGGCGCCTTATTTCCACAAGCTGAACTTTCCCACATTCGACGGCGAGGGTGATCCACTACCATGGTTGAACCGCTATGAGCAGTTATTACATGGTCAACAGACGATGGAGCACGAGAAGGTGTGGCTTATGTCCTACCACCTCACAGTCGATGCCCAGCTGTGGTTCCACCATTACGAATGTGACAACGACACCCCATCATGGTAGCGCATCGTCGAGCTCATCGACACCCACTTCAGACCATCCACCCGCAGCAATCCCCTCGGTGAGTTGGCACATCTCCAGCAGCTCGGATCGGTCACAGATTATTGCAAGCAATTCATGGGCCTCATGTGCCATGCCAACCCACTCTTCGAACGGCAACATGTCCAGCTCTTCACGGCTGGCCACTAGGAACCCCTCCAGACCGACGTCAAACTCCAGGGCACTTCCACACTGGAAGATGCCATGAGCATCACCTGGGCATACGAGCGTCGCGCTGCCACCATGCTTCCTCGCTCGGGGGGCCTGCACAAATACTACCAACCAGATCACGCTACCACCAGGGAGCACGGGCGTGGGAGCCGAGCCTACAATCACACCATGAGTTCTGTCTGCCCGACGTACCCTCACTCCTGGAGAGATGCAATCTCGATGTGACCAGGGCCTCTGCTTCAACTATGATGAGAAGTTCGTTCCTGGCCACAACCGTCAATGCAAAAGCCTCTTCGTGATGGAGCTCGCACCCTACGACCTTGACCTCGACGATGATGGCACAATGATGGTCCAACCATCTCCCTCACCTTGATTAGGATCGAGTCCCGAGCTAGGCAGACCATGAAGATGGTCGTCGCGATCGGCGCCGAATGCTTCACCACCCTGATCGACTCGAGCTCCATGCACAACTTCATCAGGGAAGATGCGGTCCGGCGCACGAGTGTCACACTTCACCATCGTGTCGGCTAGTGTGTCATCATCGCCAATGGGGACAAGGTGCAAAGCATGGGCGTCTGCCATGCACTGACCATCGACATCGACACCAAGCGCTTCGTCATTCCCTGTTATGCAATTATGATCGAGGGATATGACACTGTCCTGGGCGTCCAGTGGTTGGGCTCGCTGGGACCGATTGTGTTGGACTTCAACACCCTGACTATAATGTTCACCCGCAACGGCCGCCACATGCTATGGCATGGTCTTCCTGGCTGGCCATCTCACCTTCACACCATTAGGACCAACAACACTGATCTGATGCCACGCTCTTGGACGACTACCCACCCGCACACTTATTCCAGGAGCCGACTGGTCTCCCACCCGCTCGCACCCACAACCACCGCATCCACCTCAAAGCGGGCATCAACGCGGTGTCCGTCCGTCCCTAAAGGTATGCCCAATTGCAGAAGGACGAACTCAAACATTAGTGTCGTGGCATGTTGCGCCATGGGACCATAAGGCGCAGTGACTCGGCCTTCAATGTTCTTGTCCTCCTCATCAAGAAACAGGATGGGACATGGCGTTTTTGCATTGACTACCATGCCTTGAACAACGCCACGATCAAGGACAAGTTCTCGATCCTGGTGGTCGATGAGCTACCGATGAACTACGCGGTGCCAAGTTCTTCACCAAGCTCGACCTCCGTTCCGGGTACCATCAGGTGCTCATGCACGTCGACGACATCGGGAAGATGGTGTTTCGGACACATGAGGGGTTGTTCAAGTTCTTGGTTATGCCTTTTAGCTTAACCAACTCTCTAGCCACATTCTAGGCTTTGATGAACGAAACACTCAGCGACTTCCTTCACCGCTTCGTCCTTGTCTTCTTCGACGACATCCTCATCTACAACGCCTCGTGGTCCGAGCACCTTCGACACGTTCGTCAAGTCGTTACCGCCCTACGTCAGCACCACCTCTTCCAGAAGCGTTCCAAGTACTCCTTTGGTAAGCAATCGATCAGTTACCTAGGACACACCATCTCAGTGGTGGGTGTGGCGACGGTTGAGCAAAAAGTACGCGCAATACTGGATTGGCCGACTCCTTACTCTGCATGCACCATGCACGTGTTCTTTGGCTTGGCCGGTTACTACCGCAAGTACATACACTGCTTCGACTAAATATCAACACCCCTCACCAGTCTCCTAAAAAAGGAGGCCTCTTGTGGTCCCCAGAAGCCAACATCGCCTTCACCACCCTCAAGGCGGCCCTCATATTGGCTGTAATTCTGCAACTTCCTGATTTTGCCAGTGATTTTGTGGTGGAGTGCGACACCTCGAGCCATGGGATCGGGCTGTCCTGCACCAAGGTCAAGGCGTCATCACCTTCTTCAGCCGGCAAAGGTTGATGTTTGATCTTAATTAAAAGGTCAATTTCAAAGAACCAACCTAATTTAAGGAAAAAGGTGAGATTTTTATTAGTTACAATCTGCTACAACAAACACGTCAGCAACATCTTGGTTGCCCTCTTGTTCATCTAGGTTGTATCCACATATGTGCATGTATGTCGATCACCTTTTGTCAGGTGTTCTAGCTGTGGATTCTGAAAAATAGTTTTTGGATTCTGGATTGTGAAAGCTAAGGGTGCAAAAGCTATGGAATGTTTGGCAACCTGGATTCTGGATGGTTTGGATTGCTGTTTATGCATATTGAAAGTCTGAAATACCCTTATCTATCTTGGGTGCCCTGTTTATCATTTAGCACGTTTCTCATTCGATCCAACTTATAGCTTATTTGTAAAGTACGGAAATACATAAACCACCGTGGAACAAGGCCAGCAAAGTGTGACTCTAAGCATGACACCATATTTCTTGACAGCTCTCCTGCCATGTGACTGATCTGGCACAATACTTCTTGTGATCAACTGTAGAGCAGAACTTCACTAAACAAAAACTAATAACATCATAGGAAAACAATATCAAAAGTAATAGCAAAAAAAAAATATTCCAGGCTCAGGTACCAGCAATAGACAAAGGCGAAAACAGGACACCAGCAAGAGAGAATTGAGAGATCAATCAAATAAAACATTACAAAATTTGGTAAACATGTTGATGATATTCATTGTTCTGTACAAATGTCGATCAGTGCACAGTTGAATATCGATCATCAATAAAAGTATGGACAAAAATACATGTTGATGATCTTCACTGATCTGAGGGCACTGATACAAAAAAAAAAGCCTACCTAATTTCAGCTAGACCTTCTGACAAATTTGGTAAACTCTGGTAAAAGAAAGATCTGGACAAAAATGGAGCCATGGTACAATTTTTTTGTGGAATTACAAAGAGGTGAGCATGTACAAAATGGTGTAACCCATGCATATTAATCATCACGAACAATCTCGCCCATGATGATCCTGTTACTGTAGACATTGCCACGGCTATGGCAGCCTGCCGGTAGTGAGCCCTGGATTACAAAGCCCGGATCCTTTGGCACTACGTGAAAAACAGATAAAGGAGATATGGTTTAGTAACAAGTCATTATACGACCTGCCACTTATATAGCTTTAGGTCGGGATCGGACTTTGACCCGTCACTGATAACAGGTCATCAGTGGCGGGTTATAATATTACCCATCACTTATCCCATTAGTGATGGGTCATAACTATACCTATCACTTATGACCCTTTTATAAATGACGGATCTCCTTACAAAAGCAATAACTGACGTGTCATAACTACACCTATCACTTATGACCTAGTCATAAGTGACGTGTCTCTCTACATCAGTCATAAGTGGCAGATCGTGCTCTTATGACCCGTCACTTATGACTTAGATCTGTTATTAGATATAGGCGGATACTATGCGCCCAACATTTACTCAACAGTACTACGAGCGAGCTGTGGCGATTTTCTTCGGTTCTACCCGAGACTCTCTAATATCTCATTGATTTGATGTTTGAGTTGTTGCTAGGTCTTTGAAGGTTTGAATCTCCCCTTTTCCTCCTCTTCTAACCCCTATTTGGTAGATTTGTTATGTTTTGAGTTATAATCGATCATTTTGTATCTTTATTCAAAATCTTAGTATAAGTGAGTTGTATTTATATTAGATTTGATACTAGTTTTGCTCGATCTATCGTGATATGCCATAGATCTAGTGTAATTGTATAAAAATTTTAATCGCATGCTTAATCATGCAATTAAGGTAATTGTTAATGAAGAATGAATGTTTTTATATTGTAGATGGCGGACATAAATTCGATGTACCTTGAGACCCAGACTTGTCCGGAGTACCTAAGCGGGTGAAGTACTTCATGAGTGCTGCTTTGGTGGATATGAAAGATCATGGTAAAACGACAATGTATTGTCCATGTCATGATTGCAGGAATGATAAGAAGTTCTCGAAACCAGATAATATACATGCACACTTGATCATGCATAGATTTCAAGAGAATTATACATGTTGGAACAAATATGACGAGAAAGGTCTTAACGAGAGAGAGATGGATCGTGGCCTCCATGCCAATAGTGTGGATCAAAGACTTACACCCGGTGATATGGATCATGATCTGATGGATAATAACATATTAGGTTTCAATGATAATGACCTCGAGGATTTTGTGAAGAATGTGGACCAGATGGTGCGGGATGTCGAGCGGCACGACGAGTATAATAATGATGAGTTTGCTAAATTCTAGGAATTTGTGCGGGATTCTAAAACGCCCCTTTATCCCAACTGTAAGGAAAAGTACATGTGGATATTTGAAAATATAAAACTTCTACAGCCGAAGGCAACCCATAGTTGGATTGACAAGAGTTTCAAAATATTACTGGATCTGCTAAGGGACATACTATTGGAGGGGAACTTGGTACCCGTGGGTGTCTAAGACGCGAAGTGATGCTACAACCAAGTATAAAAGACACCTTAACCTGGAGATGGACATCAAATGGCAAATACTCCGCCCAAAGTGTATACAAAATTCAATTTGTGGGGCTAAAAAGGAAGCACAACATGCAGCAAGTATGGAAAGCAAGAACCGAACAAAAATACAAAATTTTCTCATGGATTCTCCTGCAAAATAAAATTCTTACTGTAGATAATTTGACGAAAAGAGGTTGGCCCCGGAATCAAATATGCCCTCCATGTGATCAAGAGGATGAAACGTCAATACATCTGTGCAAATATTGCATTTTCACAAAAGAAGTTTAGTTGTTTATCTCTCAAAGACTAAGTCTAACCGGCATGCTGTCGTTCTCTTAGTTCCAAACTCTGAGCGGTTGGTGGAAGACAGCATCAAACAAAATTGATAAGCAACTGAGATGAGTTTTCAAAGACGCGGTCATAATCTTTTAATGGAATATTTAGAATGAGAGAAATCGTAGAACTTTTCAAAACAAATCAACATATGCTCTCCAAGTACGTCGGGCCAGCTTAAAGAGTTTCACAGGGCTATGTTATTGTGTTGAGGTGTAGGTTTCAAGTAGATCCTGGGTGCATGCCAGTAGCTTCCTTTGAGCGGAGTTTCTCTCAGGGCAGTCCCCTCAGGCCCCTGTAGTTGAAGTTTTTAGCTGAGCTTTTTGGTCTTTGTTAGGAGGGCACTATTGTTTTCTTATTTTTTCTTCCACCGTTTCAAAAAAAAAAAAAAACCCCTTCAAAGCAGACATTACAGCGAAAAAGTCTCACGAACAGAAACCACCAACCAATGCAGAACCGTCTGTTCATCTCCCCCGGGGAAATTCATAGTACGATTCAGGGACACAAACTCCAAACAAGAAGCATAGGTATCGACAAAATATTAGATGTTCATATATTTCTATGAGGAAATAACAGGGCATACAATCACAGTACTACTATATACACAGACACGAACCAGTTATATGCTCATCATATACGAACGATCCACAAATATTATTGTTACATCACACATAGATTTCACTGAGAATCCAAGACCAAGAGGAAAAAGATACAAAATAAATATCGGTCCATGCATATATATATGGCTGAATGCACCTACCAAATCATTTCAATGCCCCTATGGTCTCACCTCGCTCACCGGTCAGCTCACAAGCACTGACTCAGCCGGAGGCGGTGGAGGAGCAGTCGCACTCGGCCTCCTCCTCGCGCCTGTGGAAGCTGCGGTGGCACCCGCAGGCGGCGCACATGAGCGCCGCGGCCGTGCCCTCCGCGCCCGACGCCATGAACTCGCGGCACCCGTCCACGGCGTACCCGCCGAAGCTCGCCGCGTGGTTGCGCTGGCACTCCCTGTAGTGAACCACCTTGGTCTCCTTCCTCGCCGCCGCCGTGCCGTTGGCCATGGACCAGTCTTGCTTAGGCCCCATAGACGATTCGATGGAGATGATCGAGAGGAGCACCGGGAGGAAAACTGAGCTGAAATGAAAGGAGTAGAAAGACGCCGTTGCTATCACGGCTTGGACCTTGGAGGGCGGGCGACTTTTTGTACGGAGAGTGGACGAGATCACGGGTTACCAACCAACCTTAGAGAGCAACCAGCAATACCAACCTTAGAGAGCAACCAGCTATCTTGGCGCGGTTTTCTGTTTCGCAAAATACTGAAAAAGCAATGCGTGCACTCCTTTGTTTTATTTTGTCGCTTCACGTGAACCTTTATTTTACATGTAATTTGTTTTTTTTCAAAAATATCACGAGTCACAAAATAATGCAATACCATAATTATCATGTATTAGGACACTATCCTAAGTACCAGAATCTGTTTTACAAAATAGCAATGCATGCACACCTTGTTTTATGGGTAAATTCTTTATTTGCCATAAAAAAATCAACTCTTCGCTATATGTCACCGTAAAAAACGGAGTTCATTATTTGCTATCGGTTTTAATTTTCTATTCTAAGTTCCTTATCGGTCAGTTTAACTGTCGAAATTCATCGTTGACCGGTCATGTCCATCGATTTCATTTTTCTTCTAAGTTCCTTATCTATTTGTTCTGCCATCGAAATTCACTATTCACCGGTACTGCTGAACTTTTTGTACGTGTTCTATAATTCATGTGCAACATATTTTAATTGAATTCATCCAAAAAATCTTGTGTATAATTTAAACTAAAATTCTTCAAAAAAATTTATAACTTCCAACAATTGCTAGAATCTCAAATAAAATTTCAAAAATTTGAAAAAAAAATCACTAATATTCTTCTTATGTGATAGAATGATTTTCTAAAATTATTTTTAGTCCTAGGTTATATAGTGAAAAAGTGAGTTTCTTTATAATATTCTATTTTCAGCCCTAGTTTACTATTGCTTTCTTTTTTTTCCGAACAATTTACTTTTCCAAACGTATCATGAGTCACAAAGCACAATCGGATGCTACTTTCATGAACCACGCTGGGTCTGAGGCCGGCCATTTGTTTTCAAAAAGAAATGAGTGCACTCTTTTTATTCAATTACACGTAATTTAACCTTTTCATATGGGTTGTGAGTCATATAGTAATCCGGTATCACTTTATGAATCATGTACTAAATTAATTAACTGTTTTATCTTGGCGTGGCCATCTGTTTTTCATAATAGTAATGCATGTATTCTTTGTTTTTTCATTTTTTTTGGTACACATAATTTACTTGGCTAAATGGACTCAGAGTCGCGTAGAAATCTGGCACTACTTTATGAATCACGCATTACGGCAACTAGTTATCTTGGCGCGGCCTTCTGGTTCATGGAATAGTTGTGTGCACTCTTCTTATTATTTTTATGTCTCAAGTAACACACTCTACCAGTTCAGAGTGACATGTGGTCAGTGTATTGTGGAGTGACATATATACTAGGGTATAATTCATCTCAGTCACAATAAATCACCACCAACTAACCCTTTACACAAAGTCACTCTAAGCTAACCCTTAGTCGTTCCTATTGTCTCGTTAATTTGCAGGCAATTTGTCTTTTTCAAAAAGACTATACGAACTTGCATGAATATACTATTTTTATACATGTTTATTTTGAATTGATTTTAAAATAAATATGTATAAAAACAAATTAAAAGAAAGAACTCATGGATATAATATATGCTCTTGGCAAAACATCATAAATACGAAACTTAAATGAATCAGATATTTGCTAAAAAATCAAGCCAATAAAAAGTTAGTCAAAGTCCTATGTGAAGAGGAAACGAAATGGTATCAATATGCCAAAGCCAATCAAATTATGCATGGAGATAATAACATATGCTATTTTCAAATGGTTGCAAATGGCAAACACGGGAAACAACGAATTTTCTATATAGAACAAAATGAAGGAAAAATAGAGAGAGAAACTCAGTTAAAGACATACGTAACAAAATACTGGAAAGATCTTTTCAGGCCACATGACACTACTACAGAATATATCATAAGTAGCGTCTTATCAGTGTCGGTTGTAAAAAACTGACACTAAAGATGTATCAGTGCCGGTTGTTAAACTCTCACGCGTGAACAATAACTGAGACGCTAAAAATCGGCACTGAAAAGTCACTATCAGTGTCGGTTCGTGGCTGGAATCGGTACCGATAGTGACTTTTTAGTACCGCTTCGTACCACAATTGGCACTAATAATGAATGGACTATAGATACGAACCAACACTGATATTTGATTAAAACAAAATTTCCAAAATTCATAACTTTTTCATACGATGTCGGATGGAGATAAACTCTATATGAAAATTCTAGATTTCGATGAGATCTATAACTTTATAGTTGAAAACTTTTTCATTTGAAGTAATTTAGATGCTAAAATAATCATGACAAACTTTCAGCATGAGGAGTCAAAAGGAAAATATCTCGTAGTGCTATCAACAATAAGAGATAAGTGAGATGGTAAGAAATGTACGCACGAGGGAGGAGGTTGCGGCTTCGAATACAACGGAACACACATGCGCGAAAAAACGCGACGATAATGTGTGCGTGTGGGGTATCTCGGGCCTCGGTCACTGGTTGGTTGAAAAAAAATCATTTTTTTTGTCTTCAGAACATCAATTTTTGGAACCGACTATTAGTGTCGAGTAATCAGTGTTGATTCAAAATCAGTCATTGATGACGATTTTAAACCGACATATGACCTGTTATGTGGTAGTGTGAGGTGAATGAGTTCTCCATGAGGAGATCATGCACTAAGGATATCCCTCAAGTAACCCACATGAAAAATGACATACTCACTACTCCTTTCACATAAAAGGAAGTACGAGATGTCGTGTTTCATATAGAACATAATAAAGCACTCTATTCTGATAGTTTTCTTGTAGAATTTTATCAGATATTTTGAGTCGTTATTAAAGATGATTTGATGACATTGTTCTATGAGTTGCATTCTAGAAACCTTCCACTACAGTCTCAAGTTCATGATGATTATTTTTTTACCATAAGGTAAAGAAGCATGTCGCAGTGCGAAATATAGACCAATTTACTTATCAAATATTTGCTTCAAAATCTTTACAAAGGTGATCACTAATCACATAAATAATGTAGCGCATCGTATAATTTTCACACATTAGGATACTATTCTGGTAATCTGTTTCATAAAATAGTAATGCGTGCACACCTTGTTTTATATTGTATTTTTTCTGTCTTTTTTACGAACAATTTTCTTTTCCGAATGTATCATGAGTAACAAAGCACAATCGGATGCTACTTATGAACCACGCTGGGTCTGAGGCCGGCCATTTGTTTTCAAAAAAGAAATGTGTGCACTCTTTTTATTCAGTTACACGCAATTTAACCTTTCCACATGGTGTGTGTCATATAGTAATCCGGTGCCACTTTACAAATCATGCACTAAATTAATTGTTTGTCTTGGCGCAGCCATCTATTTTTCAGAATAGTAATGCTTGTACTCTTTGTCTATTATTATTTTTTCGTTACATGTAATTTACTTGGCTAAATGGACTATGTGTAGTCTCGTACTACTTTATGAATCTCGCATTAGGGCAACTAATTATCTTGGCTCAACCTTCTGTTTCATGAATAGTTGTGCACTCTTCTCCCGATTATTTTTTATGCCTCAACACACTCAACAGTTCGGAGTGACCCATGTGGTCAAGAAGTGCATTCTGGAGTGTGTGTATATATATGTATATATATGTGTGTATATATATATATACACTCTCGGGAGTATATACTCACTACTATAATATACCATATAAATAAATTAGATATACTTCTTTATCACTATAAGTATACTTATATACTCATTCTAAGATACTCCAATATAAACTACATGAAAAAATAGAAAAGAAGTCTATCAATTTTATTTAATTTTGACAATACCTATGTATTTGTACATAAAATGTAATACACTCAATAAAATATGTACAAACTACCTAAAAAACTATGCATACCATTTGGATGATCTTATATACTCACACGTTTCATGTACATATCATTTATCACATGAGATACTCTATATGTATTGAGGTATGTATGTGGGAGTACCTACTCCTGGGAGTATCAAATATGCTTCATATATATATATATATATATATATATATATATATATATATATATATATATTAGGTATGTATGCTTTTTAGTGGTTTGTACATATTTTTTTAGTATATTACATTTTATGTACAAATATGAAGGTATTATCAAAATCTATTAAAATTGATGGACTTCTTTTCAATTTTTTTCATGTAATTCACATTGGAGTATCTTAGAATGAGTATATAAGTGTACTCATAGTGATAAATGAGTATATCCAGTTCATTTATATAGTATATCATAGTAGCGAGTATGTACTCCCGAGAGTATAGACTAGTTTTCCTATATATATATATATATATGATAAGGTATAATTCATCTCAGTCACAGTAAATCACCACCAACCAATCATTTTACACAAAGTCACTCTAAGCTAACCCTTAAGTAGTGTTTGGTTCATTTATATGGTATATCATAGTGATATGATGTTGGAGTAATGTGCTCACCAGAGTATTTTCTAAGAGAAGTGTAAATCTTTAAAGGAAAGTTGTACACACCGGATGACCCGGTGATAGATGAGTTGTACACATCAGAGCATTCGACTCATGACACTTGTACATACCGGTTGGTTCGGCGCTTGAAGAGGTTGTGCATGCCGGAGCATTCTTAGATGGTGAAAATGCTATACATGCCGAATGGTCCGGCGATGAGAAGTTGGCTACACCGGAGCATTTTTCAGGAGATGTTGTAACGGCTTGTCTGATGTTGTTGGATGTTGTTGTACACACCGAATGGTTTGGTGATCAGAGGATATTCACGTCGGACAAATACACAGTAAGAAGTGGCTCGGTCGACTCAAGTCTACACACCGGATAGTCTGGTGATGGAATTCAAAGTTACACTAGAATATCCTGTGTTCACAAATAGGTTGAGTGAGATTCCAATGGCTAGTTGCTACTACTATACACATCGGATGGTTCGGTATTAGTACTACTGTTGATGTTGGATCATCCGGTGTTCACAATTTGTTTGAGCTATTGGGGCAACGATTAGTCCATGGGTTGATGCTATAAATGCTCCTCCACTCGGCTATTTGAGTATGTTGGAGTCTAGGGAAGCTCATAGACACTTGAGAAGACACAAGCCACCAAAATGTTAAAAGAGATCATCCAAGATAATTAAGCATAAGATTAGAGAGTGATTAGTGTTAATAGCCCTATAGAGAGTTGTTGCTTGGTGTTATTGCCTAGAGAATGGATTAAGGAGCGATCCTATATTATACCAAGTGGTACGTCAGCACCTTGAAGTTGTAGTGACTCACCGACACTGTGAGCTTTAGTAGCTCATGCTTGTTGACCCTCCGACTTGATGTGGGGTGGCGGCAAGACTCTTGTATAGAGATATAGAGAACTTTGTTTTGGTGGCCCAAGCTTCAAAATGAAGACGACAGCAAGTGATCAGAAGAGAGATTTATGGTGAAATCTTACCTTTGTAGCTTGGTGGCTCAATCTACTTAAAGCCTAGGTGGCTAAAAGATCGTGAACAGATGCTATCCAGGAGCTATAGTTTAGGTGGCTGCTCTAACGTGGGCAAATGGTAGATTAGTCAAATTAGATAAATCTAAAACACATTCAGATAAAAATTGATATAGATTTATCTTATAAATTTTTTAAAGTTGAATAGTTTTAAATATTCTAATTCACCTCTGTTAGGAAGTCACCGATCTCCTTCAACGCCGGAGATCGGACATGTTGATACAGGAATCCCATTTTTTAAAGTCGAATAGTTTTAAATATTCTAATTCACCCCTGTTAGAAAGTCACCGATCTCCTTCAACACCGGAGATCGGACATGTTGATACAGGAATCCCATGGGGCTCCTTCCGTTTCCAACAAAGGCGCAACTGCAAATAGACCTAGGGATCGGACATGTTGATACAAGAATCAGGGTCGAGAACCTCATGCAGATAGCGCTGATGAGACCAGGGTGAGTGGCGTCGTGGGGTACGAAGCAGCCGCATAAGGTGATCTTGCTAGCCAAAGGAGACGGCGATCAGATCCCTTGCTTTTTCGAGGCGGCGGCTGTCGTGAGTGGGAAACGACAGCGGAGGCTGGGAGTGGAGGAGGCGGGGAAGGGAGGAGACAATGGGGATGGGTGGCGCCAACGTTGGAGGGCACGGACTGGACAAAAACGTCGAGGGGGAGACGACGCAATCCGATATGTTGGGGTGGGAGCGGTATCGGACTTGTATTGCCAAAGAGACTATATGAACTTGCACTAATATACTGTTTTTATACATGTTTATTTTGAATTGATTTAGCTGAGCACGTTGGCACATTATGCATGAACGAGTTTGGTCGTTATTTCTGTTGGCAGTGCTAAATTATTTGCACTAACAAAAAGCTACATCCTATCTTGCAGTGTTGCTCTCAAGAGGGCCGGCCACTAGAATGGCAGTGTGTTATTATTATTATTTTTTTGGTTAAAGAATAAAGACCAGCATGACCAACTAACCAACATTTCTAGTAGGTCCGTTAGTGGACAAGATTAGATCTGAATTGACTTGACAAAACGTCTTAGGCGTCTCAGGGAGATTGAGACTCGTAGAGTTGCATTTGCGACAGGTTTTCGTTTACTGACAATGACATCTTGGCGAAGAAAAATGAAACAGAAAGGGAAAAGAACAGACCCAATTTGGTCAAAATTGGTATATTCAGCGACGTGTGTAGCAGCACAGAGCAAAAGAAGAAAAATTAGGCATGAAAAGAAATTTCTTTGGATTCACATAGGAGGTTGGATAGAGAAGCACTCCTCTCCAATTGACTCTTCGTCCTCCTGCTTCTCTGTTTGCCCCATGCTTGTGGCACCTTCCCTCTGTTTCTTTTTTGTGATAGACATCTGACCTATTGAACTATTTGATTGCTCATGTGCTCCAATTCATCAGGTCACCAATGGTCAATAATGATATTATGATGTGTAGATGTATGATATATTGATATAACAGCTTAAAATTGAATGAAAGTCCCAACGCATTTCTTCATGGACTACAGCATTGTGGTGTGGCAGCATTACCATAGCATTGTGGTAGGGCTGCGTCCGAATTGAGGGTGCTAGGTTGGTGTGGAGATCATGGGCTCCCTTGAATGTAAAATTCTTTGGTTGGCTGGAGCTCAATGAGCGTCAATGGACGGCAGCCTGAAGGCGACGTCATGGGCTCCAATCTAATGATTCCTGCATGCATTATGCATAGCTACCGGAAACCACCGATCTTCTGCTCCTTCACTGCACCTTGGCGAGAGAGAGATATGGTGGTGGATTCTGGGAATTCATACTCTTGAGGTGGTGATTTCTATCCTAGACTGGTGGCTTGACCTCCGGGTGCATGTGGCCAAAGAACACCGCAAAGGTCTGGACTCTCTAATCCTTCTCACCTGCTGGAGAATTTAGCTGTCGTGCAATGATATCATCTTCAACAACCACATCATCTCTTATGGTTCCTTGTTGGCCCTCATTCGGGTGGACGTCGATAGCTGGTGTGAAGCCAAGGCAAAGAATTTATTCATCCTCATGGAGCGGCTGTGTAGTTTCGGCTCGGTTATCTAATTTAGTGCCGGCTTTGGGACCATCTTGTTGCTTTCTTCTTGTGTAATCACTTTGTGTTCAGTTCTCGAAAATGTGACCCACTAAGGATCGTTGTGTTTACACTCGAGCTCTTCTTCTTCTTAATACAAAGATATGCAGCTCTCCTGCGTATTTTAGAAGAAAAAAACTTCATAATATATATGTGCCTATTTGGCCACATTTGAGCACAATTTTGTTCAAACCTTACGATATGCAGTGTTACCTAGACACGAACATAGGTGTCGGAATCCGACTCGGACTCATGTGTCCGATTCAGCGAAGAAAAATTAGACATGTGAAATACAACTCGGAATCCGACTCGGATTTGGGATGTCCAATTCGGCAAATAAATTTGAACACGGGTGTCCAGGTAACACTGACGATATGTGCAGCTGATTTGTCCAAACCTTAGCCAACGCAGCTAGGAACTTTAGGCAGATTCTTCCATAGTCGGTAAGAAAACAAGCATCAAATGCAGTGCAGGGTGGAGATCGTCCCAGATTAAGGCTGGATACATGAAAGATACCATGACATTTGCTTGTCAAGTTTGAGAAGTCTCTTCAGGAAACAAGAAAAAGGATTTATAGTATAGTGGTAGAATCAGCTAGACTAGTAGAGTAGACATCATGATTTCATTATCTGAAAAATATATTCACATCACTGGTTCTGTAGTGACAAAAATTGGTACATATTCTTACTCTGCTTAACATTTTTTCTTAGTCTTGCATATTCCCGGCAGGAAACGTCATTGTTGGTCTTCAATTGTTAGTCTTGTTATAGTTGTAAAATAAAAAGTTAAACAAGTTTCAATTTGAAAAACTGAACTTAATTTGTTAAGTTTACACCTGTACGTTGAGGTATATTAATATCGCGGGGAATGAACAGCGGCAAATGTTTATCAGGATTTTGTAAGACAACATTGCAAAAACTTTGTTTTTTAGAATACACATCACTGGAAAACAGAATGGCGAATTAGATACTAGTAACACCTGAAACCCTTATCCTGAAAATACAGTGGCAGTTTTGCTCCCTGCCTCCCTCCATTGACTGAAACTAGCATATAAGAGAAATTAGTCAAAATTGCATTTGTCTTCTAAAATTCGATTGTTTGTGTACGATAATGTTTGCTAGATGTCATTATCACTGTTCCATAATAATTCTGCTTGGCTTTATGGATTAAAATAAGCACTTTATGAGAGTGATAATCTTCTCAGGAGGTGCAGTACAGCACTTAAAGAACAAATGCACTTGACAAGTTGATATACTTTCGCTAACCTAACAAAATGTACTTCAATCATTTTTTTAATAATTACCCTTAATTACTGAAATCCAACTTTGACTTGAGGAAAATGCTACTTTTCATCATCACAAGCAACTAGAATGAACAATGACAATTATATTACTAGTACTAGGACCCCACGACCTGCACTAAACCAAATCTTGGACAAGCTAGAGAAGCACATCGGATTAAATGGACTGGCAATTGCCAAGTGTTACTACTCTTCAGTAAGGACAGGGGCTCGATTTATTTGACCTTATGAAGTTGCAGAGAAGGGAAGCGACCTACTAGTTGGTGGATAATGTGATATTAGGGCACACTGCCACTGAAGGCTCATCAATTCTGCTCTGCCATTTCCCTGTCCTCTGGCCAGCAGAATGTTTGTTTTTCATGTCACTGCCATCGAAGATCAGACGTACAGTTTTTCTGTTGCCGTCAGTGGAATAATTCAGCTTCTGATGCTTATCATTTCTGCTCTCACCTTAGCCAGCAGCAAACAAATCACACACTATTTCAGAGGAGGATGTGAAAGGAAGGTGCCCTACCAATTGCTGTTGTTATTGTATGGCTTGCTTCATGTGGGGAAGGGAACAGTGTTTGATGAATTGGCTGGCATCCTTTGCGACGGATGTGAATTTGCACGTGAAGGGGTTGCGTGCAATTCAAGGCATTTTCTTTTCGGACATCTTGGTTGCAAACACCGCAAATTCGGTTGGATTCGAGGTGTGCTCTTCTCTTCTCGTTTGACAGATCGAAGACAAGTGCACGTATGTCTTCCAACCGGATATGCGGCTGTTCATCTGAAAAAGAAGAGAACAGCTTTGCAACAGCGACTTGTGGTGTAAAGAAGAAGAGCGATACGATTCTGAGAAGAAAGCAAAATCATCAGAATTCAGAACCTTGTAGGGCATATATTTGTGACGAGCTGAGGATCTGCAGCCATCAAATCGATCCATCCATACAACTAGCTAGCGATCGACCGGAGGGGAAGGTGGTAACTGGGAGCCAGGGACAGCGTGTCTGCCATTTCTGAACGGATCTTTTCGTTTTTCTGGTTCGCGTCCAATCGGCCGTTGGAAGCAGCGACACCAAGAAACAGATGGACTGAAGGAAAGATATAGATGAATTGATTGGGCAGCATAGACTAGAAACGGAAGGAATCAAGGAAGGGAGATTATTGGACAGAAGGCATCGTTTATCTGCATCTCTGCTCGTAGTGCCTGGCCTAGCTATAGCAATATGAAGTAGTGGAGTATCATCTTGCATCTGTGCCTGATTTCACAAGTCAACTGTTACTCAAATCCTGATCGGTCAATCGATCGTAGCGATCAATCATTGATTTGATCGTGTGCAGGTCTTGGGAACAAACCCAAGTGATCGGTCTTACTCTTTACTGACAAGAAAGCAACCCGTGTCTCGGTAGATTAAGCTATACATTTGCAGAACAACGTCTCATTCAGTTCGTCATGTTGGTTGCAGCAAGACGAGCAAAACCAAGCACATGCATGTACACATCTAGTGCTTGTTCACGCACTGAAAACTGATTGATAGAGAGCTTTCTTTGTCCATGAAAAAAGAGTCAAATAGGGTCCAGAACAGGACAGCTGCTGACATCAAACGAGGCCGCACCTAACAAAGCCCAAAAACATCCACTGGTAGAGAGGCCCAGTAAAAAAGAGGCACTGGGCCTACAATTATAAGCTGGCTCTACCTGCTCTACCTCTAAGGCCCTGTTTGTTTTTTTATTCTAAAAATAGATTCTAGCCTTAAAAGCAAAAGCAAAATTAAACGGTCAAAATATAAAAGTTGATTTTCATAACTCACAAATCAAAATATACTATAAAATTTCATAATTCACAATCTGGTGAGAATAAGCTTTCATAGATTCTATGAAATAGACTAGATTCTCACAATCTCGAGTTAAAACATGCCCTAACTAAACAAGGTCTCTAAAAAACCTAAGGATAAATTCATAATATACCACCGAATAACAACATAATCATTAGTATGATATTCATTGTGAGAATGACATGTGGAACCTAGATCCGTATGTCATTAACACAACGATGGTATATAAAGAACATCGTGACAAGTTTTTTAAAAACATGACAAGTTATTCTCCCAAAAACTAATCAAGGGCACTTGGGCCCACCTTTCTTGGTCTTCCAGTTGTTGTAGCAGGGGCAGGTCTCCTTGTTGCCGTAGTAGCCGGGCGGCACGCAGAGGCACTTGGCGCAGCACTTGTTGCAGAAGAAGAGGCACGGCTTCTTGTGATGCGTCCGCGAGCACCTCCGACTGCACTCCCCCGCGCACTCTACATTTGCATTTGATCTCGATCACACACCGTAAGGCAAGGATTTATGTTTGACATAGAATACTCACTGTAGAACCAAATTAAACTGTCGATGATAGATCGGAAACTCTCTCTTCAATATAACAGGCAGTTCTCCTACCACTTTCGTTAAAAAAAAACAGATGATAGATAGGAAACTCAAAAGAGCAGGACTTACGAGAGGGCTTCAGATTTCCCTTGCCATCATTGCTACCCTGCACAGACCAAATCCCAAGCCAAAGAGTAGTATGTCACAATTACGGTCAGTGTTCCCTTATCTACTTTCGTGTTTTCTGTTGTGCTCGATCGCAAAGCTTGGGCACAGTGATGGTTACCTTGTCGTTCTGGCCCTTGTGGGCACCATTCTTCAGCTCTTCGTCAACCGCGATCTTCAGATATTGACAGCACAAGAAGAGGAAACACAAATATGTAAATACAAGCCAAGAAAGAATCGGTTGGGAGAAGAAGAGAGTCGAACGATCAGCGACGTACCTCGCCGGAGACCAATGCGAGTAGGAAGAGGATGCAGAGGAGCAACGCCAGTGGCTTGGCCATGCCAACACCTATCTCCTGGATCTCAACTTCAGGCAAAGTTCTAACGATTGTATGGACTATAAGGAAGAGCTGAGGGTAAGAAGAAGAAGAAGAAGAAGAAGAAGAAGTCATAAGAGATCCGATATATAGGAGTTGGTTAGAGAAGGAAGGATTTCCCCGCTTGTGCCGTGCACGAGCCCGTACGGTAGAGTCCGTGTCGCCCTCTACTCCACCACCGTATCGGATTTGGCATCGCTGTCGTGACGCACCAGGAATAGTGGCAGGCTGATCAATTCCCTTGTACTGTATTTGATTTCCTATCCTCTATCTGCAACGATTGCTTGCATGCCTGCAAGTTCCTAACTCATGTATCAACACGAGAGGAATACAACCGGTACAGTACAGGCATTATTGCAGTTGCAGCCTCGTATACAAAGGTGAGTGATGAGAGAGAGGCACACAGAGAAGACAAGATGCACTGGTCTGGTACTCGCCGGGATCAATCGGTTCAGAGGTAGCATGTGGTGGTCTGAGCTACATGAGCATGCAGCTCTCCTGCTGTCCTGCACAGGACACAAGGTCGCGGTTTCAGTTCAGGACCTCACGCAATCACGAGCAGTGGTGAAAGGCCGCTGCTTTCGTATGTCATGGTTGCTGGGCTCTAGGACAACTGATGTGCTTCTCTTTGGACCTCCTTTTGTCAAACCAAATCAAATCGAGTAGTACTAGAGCGAAACAAGGAAAGGAAGCAGAATTAAAACATCTTGGCGCCACTTCTCAAATACTACTTATCATAGATGTAGGAAGAAGCTTGGCGATGGAGCTTTTGAATGGTGCAAGCAAAACCAAATCAAAAGGAACACAGTGTTGAAGCGTGGAACGCCAAACACGGTCGTGCTGAAGCGAGAGCTTCAGCTAGCTGTTCGCGTCCCATGATTCGGTGCAGAAGAGTAGTAGTATGGTTAGGGATAAGCAGCAGCTCATACGTTCTACTGCTGTTTAACTTACTGTCTGTACGATGTTGTGCTGTAGGATTGTTCAGAGAGCTGAGCTGCTCCAGCAATGGCGTATGGCAAGGCAAACTAGTCTACTCTCGCTGAACTCATTTGGTCTTCAGGAGGCATTAAAGTACACCATGATACTAGATGATGAAGGGTATCATTGTTGTGATCCAACCGTCTATTTTAGTAAGTATTATTGTAATTATCTTGATACCCTTATGAGTAATTACGTCATTGACTGACCGGACTTCGGACCTTCGCCACCCATCATCGACCGACCGACGGAGGGTGAAAACCCTAATAAATGAAATGAACAGAATAAGTGAAAGCTTATCCGAAGAATAAACTAACATTTTGATCTTCCCTAATTAAACATATAATTTACAAGTTTATCATAGTTTTTTTTTCCAATCCTACCCTTATGATACCTATGATACTCTTTAATGATATCCATGATACTGATGGGCGATAGAGTATCATTAGGCTAATCTAAACCACTGGATGAAGAAAATGGACGGTATGCATTCATTTAGGTGTACTGTAAAAGTCCTCTTCAGGAATAGACTCAGCAACCTTTGGAAGATCGCCGCTACAGGTTATAGTACACCTACATCTCTAATTTGATGGCTTCATCTTGTTCATGTAAATCTTTCGGTTTATGATGACGGAATAAGCCGTCAGTCAGCTTTGATTCTTTAGACGAGGTGACATTTTATTTCAGTGGTTTGTTTGTTTTCTGCATATTCAGGTTGTGCAGTGTGGAATGGGACCAGTACCTTCGTCTCATTAAGAGCCGGGTTAAAGAATTTTTTAGCCACTTTATCGAAGAGGGTTTATCATAATCCCTTATTGATCAATCTAATTAGATAGAGCTTTATGAGGAGAGAATATTTTCTTTATTAAAGCTATGTGTGTATCACTGTCCTAATCCTGTCTTATGTACGACTACGCTACTCTAGAGCTCCATGTGCTATCTATAGCCCCCGGTCGCACACCCTCGCTCTTCTTTGTGAGCCTCGCTCTCCCACACCGCCCTCCTCCTCTATCTCTGTCGTGTCCCCACCGCTAGATTTGTGCTTATCGCCGTGTGCTTTGTTGGGGCATTTTCTTGCCTCCCCGATGTTGCTACCGCCCACTAGCCATTCTTCGCCACCTACGGCTGGTGACGCCCCGCTGCCTCATCGCTCATCCAACCTCCCGCTGCCACCATTAGGCTGACAGTCTCCCAAGGTATTCCCTCTAGGTTCGGCGGCAATCCAGTCACGAAGCCCCACACTTCAATGTAGAACCCTAAACCCTAGCATTAATTCAGAGACGATCGCAAACCCGATTGTGATAAGTCACACTTTATTATTCATCTGATCCACACGTCATATACTCAATTCATTCACTAACTTTACTACAATTGTGGTTAATAATTTGTTAACCATATGTGAACCAAATATGCGTCATCAAAGTTTTCCTTTGGAAGCGTCCAGGTCCATGGGGCCAGCAAAGCCAGCCAGCGAATGCACTCATCAAAGTTTTGCCTAAACATTTCTAGGGACACCCCTTCTTCCAATCGACTGTTTGACGCGACAGTAAGCCACAGTGTCCCTGCTATCATCAGTGACGACATCGAGCTACCTTACGAGGATGTATTAGATTATTCAAAGTTCTCCATCTTTGTTTGTTCATCTGATGCTGTTAAAAAGGGTTACTTGATGAGACTGATTAACGGTGTAAGCAAGCAAAAATGGACAATGATGTGGAAGAGGCTCAAAGAGGTGGATAAATACTTCGAGTATCAATATCCATCCCAGAAGGATGATGCAGTCCAGATGATCTGGCATGCATTGGCTAGAGGGGTGCCAACAATCTGGCTGAACGTGCATAGATCTAGTAGATTTGCAATATCTGACCGAGGGAAATAAACAGAAAGGGGTGCATCTGTTGGCTAATCTAACACAGCATTTCACCGACACAGGCTCTCTGTTCTTCTCGGTTGCACAAAAACATATAGATTGGAACAAAAGAATTGTGTAAGACTATAAGCTAACATCATTCAGATTGTCTATTAGTTATTTAGTCATTCCATACAAAAGCTCAATAACTTGGAATTTGTTCTTCCAGTTGAAGGTGTATATTGGCAAGTAGGGATGAAAACGGCTTGGAATCAGTCGGAACAAACTTCCACCGTATTTGAAACCACATTTTTTTTGTTGAAAATGGATTCAAATACGAATAGTTCGGATACAAATATGACCACAAATAATATCAGAAATGAATACAAAACAAATATGGATCGAAAACGAATACGAACAACGAATATTTATCGGAACATGAAAGACCACTCAAATTATAGATAAGACCATAACAAAAGCAAATACATATTCATACTAGAAAGTTACGATGCAATAGCTGAGATAATACAATCTATATACTTGGTCACTTAGATAGTAAATAACATAACTTAGTTTATGGTAACTTCACAAGCTCACACATTATGATTGATACAAGTTCATACAGTACTTAGACTTAGTACACATATTTAAACTTAGTTTATCACAAATTCATAAAGCTAGTAAAATATTAAAGATAATATATACACAAATGGAAAGGAGAAGACGATGTAGGGAATAAAACGGCGAGGGTGCACAACCCCATACCGCATGCGGCGACAAGCATGTACAACGCCCCCGGCATCACCATCGGGTTGGGTGGAAACTGACATATGACCAAGTCCTTGCCCTTGATCGATATCTCGTACGACAGCTAACGATCAAGAGAGAATAGGCGACACGTTAATTTTTTTTTAAAATACTTCATTCTCTTAGTCTCAAAATCCAAAACACTATCAAAATTATCATAAAAAATTCTGATTTTTTTTTTATGTAGAGGACACTATGATCTAACCGTCACAAAAAATGTACAATAAAATTTGTCCCTTTTTTTTCTCATTGTACATATCATATTTTGAATTGAATTTTTTTAAGAGCTAGATTATAGGATCCTCTATACCATATATATATATATATATATATATATATAATGTTTCATGATTATTTTAATAATATTTTGAGTTTTGAGAGCATTGGAACTGACTTCGGATAATATCCGAACTCAGGTATTCTGGATATCCGATGCCTATATCGATTCCGTCAGAAAATGCTACGTCTCCGAAAAAAATATCCGATATCGATTCTGAGCCGAAAATATCCGATACTGATTCCAAACAATCTATCCATTTCCAATTTCAACTCGGATGACCGAAAACTATCTGGACCGTTTTCACCTCTACTGGTAAGGCAAAGGTTTGTTGTTTTTGTAACATGTGCTCAACGTAAATATGAAAAGGGGACGTGGTTTTGCTGTTTCTGAACATTGTGGGATCAAAGTTAAGGTATGTCATGCAGCACATTTCAATTTGTCTTTCGTATTCAGTCATTACTGCCATTTTGCTGCTGGCATATGCTCGAGCCATCATTTTAATCTCTACAATAATAACGAAGTATTTTAGTCTCAAACAAGTTAACATAAGTTAGGAATAAAACTCACAAGATTCAATTAAAAAGATGATGAGAAAATAATAATAATAAATATACTAATAATAGTAAAATATAATAAAAGTAATAATGGTACAAGATAACCAACGCATAAGTTATGATTATAGCATATGGATTATTAACTTTTACATGCTTCTATCTAGGGATAATTCTTTAGGAATAATCTATTTTTTCAAGTATTTCTTTACAGACTTTTCTCATATCAGATTTGGTCAACCCCTGGCTCTCTTCACATCATCAACATGCCTTTGTATCTCGCTATGAACAAGTAACTCTAGAAGCCTCCATTGGATATGTCCAAACCATCTCAATCGATATTAGACAAGTTTTTTTCAATTGGTACTATCTCTGTCCTACCACGTAAATTATTGTTTCGTATCTGATCCTTTCTTATATGATCACAAATCTATCATAACATATATATATCTCCACTATATTAACAGTTAAGATATATCATCTTTTAGTTAACCAATATTATACACCATACAATATCACAGGTCCGGCCGCTCGACCGTGCACTCGGATAAGATCAAGCATTGTTTGTGAGGGCTGAAACCCTAGCTTACTCCTCTTTCCCCATGGCCTTTTATCGGCCCAATCTGAGGCCCAGTGTAATAGGGTGACGGCCCAAATCAAGTCCACCGGCCCAGTAACTTCATTTGTCTGTCTTGTGGGCCTCGAACCACTAATCGGGTCCCACATGTCATGCACAAAGCCGCAGCAGCGTTCACACAAAACCCTAGCGCTCCCCAGCTATAAAATGGCCACCTCCTTTCGCTTCCCCTTCGTAGCCGCCACCTCCCCAAGCAGCCAAAGACCTAGCGCCGCCGCTGCCGCCGCCGCCGCGATCCCAGCAATCGACACCGCATCCATGGCTGCTGTGCTCACCCGCCCGCCGGCCGGCACGGTCCAGTGCTTCGGCCGCAAGAAGACGGCGGTTGCCGTAGCCTACACTAAGCCGGGGCGGGGTCTGATCAAGGTGAACGGCGTCCCCATCGAGCTGATCCGCCCCGAGATGCTCCGCCTCAAGGCCTTCGAGCCCATCATGCTCGCCGGCCGCACCCGCTTCAAGGACATCGACATGCGCATCCGCGTCCGCGGCGGAGGGAAGACGTCGCAGATCTACGCGATCCGGCAGGCCATCGCCAAGGCGCTCGTGGCCTACTTCCAGAAGTACGTCGACGAGGCCTCCAAGAAGGAGGTCAAGGACATCTTCGCCCGCTACGACCGCACCCTCCTCGTCGCCGACCCCAGGCGCTGCGAGCCCAAGAAGTTCGGTGGTCGCGGTGCCCGTGCGAGGTTCCAGAAGTCGTACCGTTGAGCGGCGCTTGTCGGATCGTTGTGGGTGTTCTTGGCCTCGTTCCATATCAATGGAACTGCTTATCTGGTTCTATATCTAGCTGCCACTTTACCTTCAAATGTAGACTTTTAAGCCTAGTCTTGAACCATTTTAGCATTGTGATACGAATGTGAGGAGATTTTGAAGACTATTGGCTAGTCTCTCAAGTATGGTTTTGCTTGTTACCTATGTCGAGGACTTATAATATGCTTGCCTTAAATTTATGCTATGTAAGTGTAGACCTTCAATTTCTTTTGTTACTCGAGTTTCTGTTTCCTGCTTATGTTCTCTTGAGCTGCCAAGTTGTGCTATCTTTGTGTTAGCTCAGTTGTTTATGCCTGTAGAGAACTTGTGATGGTTTGATTTGTAATTGGCTGGTGGCTCACTGGGGCGTAGTTAGCTGTTGGTAGGCTTTAGTGACTCCCAACTTGTTGACGGTAAGATCAACTAGAGGATGCTTAGGAAATGATTTTTCCAGTCCTACAGATACAAGTGAAGTCCATCTGGTATTTACTCTGGCCACTTATCCAGTGTTAAGGGTAGCTGCGGTTACTAGTTATCCATGATTTGAATTTTATCTATTTGCCTCAATTCATTTGCGTTCCAGTGTTTGTCACTCTCGTCTAAGTGATATGTGGGTCTTGTACCACATGTCAATGTGACAGCGGAGCAGCAAATCCTCAATTCATCAAAATTTATTGATCTGCCCATCTGGTTCTTTGATTCTATCTATCTGTAGCTTTGTACTGATTTAGTCATGTTTAAGCATAGCAAAGTTTCCTTTTCTTATAACTCCGCTGAGATGCTTTGAGAAACGTTGATGTGTATGTTGTTTTGTTTCCTTTGTTACCAATCTTTATAATTTATGCATCGTTATGTGCATTGTTTTGGTTGGAATTGCTCTATCATTTTCCAATCCCTTATTTTGTTTGAATTGCTCTATCATTACACTTCTGTCTTCGTAGTTAGGATTATTTTTATATTACAGTATTAGAGGTGGACAGAAGGGCAGTTAGGTTTTTGTTCCTTTTGCAATATATATAGAAAGTGTTTTTTGGATGGGAAAATACTCAAATCAGGTGTCGGAGGTTGTCACTAGAATTATAGAGTACTCTCAGTAGAATTAGAATTGTTTCCAGACCAATTGTTTTGCTTGGTCCTTGTGTCAGTTATAATAGCTGATGGTACTTGTATGTGGTGTTGCTCCGGCTGTTTCGTCTATTGGGTTCAGTGATTGTTGACTTGCTTTGTTTGATCATGTGTTGTTGAATCGATAGTATGACTGGTAATCGATTTGGTTAATTTGTGGTTGTTGCAAGACAGTTAGCGTCAGGATTTCAATGTGCACGCTGCTTGGTTAGCTTGATGATAATTTAAGTGTATTCTGTCTTGCTTGTTTGAGGGTGGGGCGCGCTGCTTGTGCTGGAGGTAAAGCTGGCTTCTGTTTGGATAGATGGCATTGAAATTAGCAGTACCTCTTTGGGCAAATTGCACATTTGTCACCAGTGCCACAACCAACTGCAGATTTGGCATTAAAAAAAACCCAAACTGCAAAACTGCCACTGAGTCTCCCCAACATCCAATCTGTTTGCCATTGGTTTGTCATTTCGTTATCTTTTGTGCATGAAAAAATTGACAATAAAACAAGAAATTTGGAGGACAAAACAGGCACAGCCAATTCCCCATTCCCTCTGAGTGACGACGGACGCTGGCGAGCGTGTTGCGCGACAAGCCATGCCGGGGAGGAGGCTAGGCCGGCGAGGGCGATAGTGGCCTGGTGAAGCCGTGCGGCGGGTAGCAAAATTTATTTTTTATTATATCAATTATTAAAATAACTTAAAAGCAAGTAAATATATATTTAAATATATATACTGGTATGAATATATTCAAATATATTATTTTGATTAAATATTCCAAAGATCATCAAATTAAATTCTAAATTAACCATGGCAATAATTTAAATCATAGGTATTTTGATTATTTGTTTTTATGGTTCTTTGAGTGAAGATTTGAATTTGAATATCTTTCAAATTTAAATATATATTTAGATTCTTTTCAACTCATCTAAATTGAATTTAAATCTTTTGAATTCAAATTCTCCTCCAAATCTCAGAGCTTCACATCCAAATTCTTGATACAAATACTCTTATTTGAATTTATGCTAAACCCAAATCTAAATTCAAAACCAAATTTAAATGTTTTCATTTGAATTTACCAAAATAAAAAACAAAATCATTTTATTCTTCTCGGGCCGTCTCTCTCCTTTTCTCTCTGTGCAGCCTGCTTGCGTGGCCTGGCTCACTCGCTCTTCACCTCGCGCACGTAGGTCGCAGAACACTTCTTCAGGCACGTAGGCTGCTCACAATCGACCTTGTTGACATGTAACCCTCGTCATTGCCGCCCTTCTTCATCCTTAACGCACGCTGTCACACTGGTCACGCAACAACGTCATGGCCGGCATATTGAATGCGTCGGTGACTTTCTCGTCTGTCCACTCTCTCTTCTCTCTCCCCTCTCTTTGCTCTCTCACGCGCAGCCCGTTAACATCTATGAACCAATAAAACCTAGGTGAAGTTATATGCCCTTAGGTTTTACCTAAAAATCTCGCCACACGAGTAATTTACACTACTCATTTTTGTTAGCTACATTGACGGACGTGAAGTAGTTAAACACAAACTCTTCCTCACTGATAGAACCTAAAAGAGTAACATGATTATCTTCGTACTTATAAGACTTAATCCATAATAGGTACATATAATAACCCGACTCTAAATATTATGCATTGGGTCATTAGCAAGTAGTAGGACACAACTTAAGTAAATTCACATGCGAAGGCAACCATAACACCTATGTGTGAGCACCTAAATATAACCACATATACCCTTCTACTCTGTAACCATCGACTGGCATATAAACGTAAATGGAACCATCTCATAAATATAACTGTAAAACGAACCATCTCAAACCCATCTCATCTAACCATATAACACATCCCACATCTCAAACCCATCTCATCTAACCATATAACACATCCCACATTCGTAACTCTACAACTGCTGCAAATGGATAGAAGCATGCTCGTAACCGAGAGCACAGCAATTTAAATTATTCTTACATCCTGCAGGGGGTATAACTTTATCCATACGACTCGATGACCATACGACTTGAATGATCACATAGACCCATCCAAGGGTACTCGTGCCAACCTTTCTCAATTAGCCACAACCATCTGAATCAGGCATCGTTCGGTGCGGAGCCCACTTAGATTAACTCCCAGAGCAACCATAAGTCTCGACAAGTCCGCCTGCTCACACCGTTGATGTGTAAACCCAAATGATCACAGCTATATAGGTATTTGGCTCATCTTACCATTAGATCAACATGTGGTTAGTACAGAAAGTGTTAGAGCTAACTACAACAATGAACAATACTTAAACGATGCAAGCGGTTTATGACATCCGGGTTCCTCTTCCGAATTACACCGAGGAACCCCTCTGGTGCAGAAGATACCCTTAGCACCGTCCACATCTCGCTTCATTCTCGTATCTCATACAACCCACATCATTGCCATTGTGTTTGTAAACAACAAGTAAACCCTAAGCTCATGAATAATGGTGGCACTATTGCTCGACTTATACCGAGGACCTATGCGTTGCTAAGCATTTCGTATAACTCTTAAGTTAGACACTAGCAATGTTATCAAGACTATAAGGATATGAATAATCAACAACTCAAGGTAGAGGTAATGCAATTCAATATAGGTTCTACCTATATAAATCTGACATCGACTCGCTAACCATATAATGGTACATAAGTGACAACTTATCCATTTAGACTCTATTTAATTCAAACAAGGGTGCAATATACTTAGATGCTTACCTTGCTGTTCTGGTGGTTGCCTTATATTCCCGGTGCAACACTCACAGAACTCAGGTAGATTAACGTCGCCTTCGCTCACTTGGACCATCGATGCAACACTCTCTAAACGAATCAAGAATGCATTGTATTAACAAATGAATGATGAACAAATGTGCAAATGATGCATTCTTGGATAACAATAGAGCGTCATGTTATTAATTTTTTTGCAAAAGATTACCAAAACATTAGGGTTTTAAAATTTGAAATCTCAGATAAGGTAACTTAACTACATACAACCTTGAATGGCTGGCGGTTAGACCGACGTGAAAGTGGTGGTCTGACCGGCAGCTAGTAGAGATTTTTGGCGTCTGGCGGTCAGACCGGACTGATCATCGGTCAGACCACGAGGTTCTGCGGTCAGACCAGTAAAACGGTGGTCTGACTCTTGACTATAGGTTCGACTGGGGTTTCGATTTTCTTAACCGGTGGTCAGAGTGGCTAGTCGGTAGTCAGACTGCGAGACCTTGCTGGTAGCACTTGGAGGGGTCGCCAGCAAAGGCTCTGTCGAGGCCTTCAACTAAGAAGGCTACCAAAATGCTTTAGGAGACTAGAGGGATGTTTCTAGGGTAGTTTGGACAATATTCACCGAGCTAAACTTGGAAATCTACATGGATTGGATCTAGGCTAGGTTGAACTTGAGTCTAAACGACATGGGAATCAACTCGAGCTCGGGAATAACGAAAAAAGGGTAGGGGATGGCTCACCTTAGTGTAGGGAAGCTTTCTAACAGATTAATCTACTTTGGAGAAGCTTTGATTTGGAGATCAGGCTCCGGGATGGTGTAGGAGCTTGAGGTGGATGAATGCGTATAGGAACTCCCCTGACCAAGAGGATGAAGGGGATGAGCTCGAGGAAATCTTCAGGGAGCTCAATGAAGTTCCCTCCGTCGATCTCTGATCGTGGTGGACGTTGAGGTGGTCTCTCCCTCTCTCTTGGTGTGTGTGAAGGAGTGAGAGTGAGAGTGTGAGAGAGTTGGCCAATTTCCTTAAGTGGAGCCTCTGCACTGTGGCGGTTAGGCCGTGGTAAGCCCACATGGCAAGTCCATGTGGCTGTCTCCTGGCGGTCAGACCGCGGGGAATCCTAGTTAGACTGTGAGATGGATCTTTTGCTAAGTTTTCATAAATTTGCCCATCTTTTCTTTCTTCTTTCTTTTCTTCCTTTCTCCAAGGTATTTAGGGTCTTCCTACCTCTTCCTAAACCCTTTCCACTCCCAAAAATATCCAAAATAATAATTAATCACATAAGGCATAACGTTGTGATGATTATACATATTTAATTACGTGATTAGCATTTTGGGACGTGACATTCCTCGTCCAGGAGCCCGAAGGGAGCACGCCTGAGACCGAGGCTGAGCAGACGCTGTTACCGTTGAAGCGTCGCACGCCAGTTGCTGCCCTATCCTTTGCCTTCTCTGAGCTTGATGAGCTTTTCCATCCCCTCCTGCTCCCTCCTAGCTAGCGTGTCATCCCCCGTTAGCTTTGCTTTCGTGCGATGACATTCAGCCGTGGGATTCTTCTTCGCCGCCGTGCTGAGCACGCTGTCGGTGCTCGCTTTGCCCTCTGTTGAGCCCGTCACCGTGTTGTGTAGTTGTACAAGCACCTAGGGTAGCTCGCATGTACGTGGAGCATGCCAATCGTGGGATTGTGCTGCCCAGTTCCGTTGCTGTCACCTTGACCTACTCCAGCCACTATCTGATGTCGCTCCCGCTACTGCCTATCATAGTTAACCCCCAAAGCGAGTTCACGTGCCCAAGTAGATGCCCGACACCCTTTCATCGTCACGAATCCCCAGCGAGAGCATGATTTTGGCGAGCCTTCGGTGTCGTTGCGCATCACTGTTCGGTTTCGTCTATGAGCCCATGCGTCGCGCGTGTGGCTGGGCTCCAGCCTTGCTTGCGCGGTCCGGCCAAGTAGTCCGAGGCTCGGCCTATGTGCGACCAACCTGCTGTCCAGCCCAGTGGCCAAAGGCCATGCCCCGTGGGCTGGTCCAACTGTTGTAGCTCACGAAGCAAGTTGGTTCGACCCCTCTGGGTCAGCCACTGTGCAAGCCTGACCTAGGCCCAAGCTCATGCCCATATCTAGGCCCAGATCCTACCTAAACCTCAATACTATGCAATGGGCTCCATCAGTGCACTGTATAGTGGGCCCAACATTGTTCAGCAGATCCCCCTTAGGCCTCATCCATAAATAGTGTCATTTTATAATTTCTTGATTTAATTTTAAATTAAATCTTTTGGGAGTTATAACTTCTATGTTCTCACTCTGATTCTGGCAATTATTTCACCTAAATTTATCTAAAATTGAGATCTACCCTTCTTATCACAGTGAGATATACTTCAGGGCTCTTTTGATTTTCCATTAGGTGTCAATTGATTCTTCTAGCTTAGGTAGTTGTTAACCGTAATCACGTTTGCAGAACCGGAGGATTTTGCGGAGAACCCGGAGGATCCTAACTTTGACCTTGGGTTACAAGAAGACTTTAGAGAAGACTAGTCCTATCTCCTTGATCATGTTGTGCCCATGTTTTCTATAATCTAAGTTGATAACTTAAAATATGACATATTATCGCATGTGCTATGTATTGTGATAATTTCAATTGCTTGCAGTAGCTTAATCCTATCAAACAATTGTTATGTCTTAAATGTCTTATCTAGGATACATATCACCTTAGGATTTAACTGTTGTTATCTATATTAACGTCGGACGATGCCGTGATATTTAGCATGCTTAGGATGGAATAGATCCCTTCAGAGATGTCGCTTCACTGTTTAATCAATTCAACTCATAAACCATGAATCTTTGGTGATTGTGGAATCCTTGATATGCTGTGGGATATGGCGAGTGGTGTGTCAAATAGGTGAAAACTGTTTTGGCGGGGCAAGTAAAGGAGTCCTCCTATAGAGGACGCTCTTTTGTGGTATTCATTATCAACTGAAGATGTCTACCTCGGCTGTATAAGTACCGAATCATTACATCGTCATGCTAAGCCACTTTAGTGCAACAATACGTCCTGTATGAGCAGGATTTGATCTCACACCCCATTAGCTGAGCTTATTACCCACCCTGGAGGTAGAGGTACAACGAGAACTCAAAAAAAGACTCGTTATTATGCGCATTACAAGAGATGACGGGTGACATTGCAATGGTCGTCGAGTCGTGATTAATCCAATGCTCCAGACCCATGTTTTTCCTATGGCTGGATCGTGTACCAACATGCTCGATGGGTACAGGATCTCGGTATGATTCGCTCATCCGCTTACCACAGTTAGAGGCTGAGCATATCGTGTGGGTACTGTATACACTATATGCAGAGTGTAAATCTATTTGAATAGTCATGTCTACGATCATGAACATGTAAAGAAATATCCTCACTTGGTTAGACTCAGGGCGTGTGTATCTTTGATGAGTGAGTGTGTGGACTAGATGTCTGTGTGATGATGTTGCTAGCTCAGTCCCTTAGGAGCTGTGAGGTACTAGAGGTACACCAGATACAATGATAGAGATTGCAGAGCGAGGTGTAACCCCTCTTAGGACCAAAACCCTTCGATATACATTGTTACCTTATTTACATTGTTTCAAAGTTAACAGTAGAGAATATAACTGGATATTTATATAAAAACTACTTTGCGCTTAAAAATAAATCTGAAAACTTTATCTTTGAGTCATCATTTATGCATCTATCAACTTCTTGCAATAGTTTATGACTTATTGAGTATCTTTTGTACTCATTCTTGCTATTATTCAGATAAGGAAGCAGATGTCGACTTCGCTGGAGACGAAGACGCAGAAGATGAGTAGATTAGTGGTCGCGTTCGCACCCTAGCTGCCTATAGTTTTGGTTTGTTGTTCCGCTATATTTTTTTTTACTTATTGGTCAGACTTGTAATACTCTACTGTTTAAGACTTTTGTATTGTTATAACCTTAATGATTTTATATATGTTGTATGACTGTGATTTTACTATTATTGTACTATGTATATCAGTTACTCGATCTAAAGATTGATATATGAGATCTTGAGAATAGAGTCTTGCAGGAGAGTATCAGAGTAGAGCTATGGTTAACTATAGAACGTGACTTTAGAATAGATGTGCTTGTCAGAGAGTCAACAAGCAACAAGGGAGTATAGAAGCATGGGGAAGTTGAGAAGCAAAGGAATGGGAGACGGGCGGCAGCTAGCCAGCGTCGATGGCACAAAGACATACACCAGGAGCTAAACAAAAGATTGGAACAAGTCCAGCACAGAACAAAGAATGCACTGAAAATACTAACAGACTGCAAGATTCATAATGTACTAATAACTAAAAAAACAACAAAATTACTTGACAGCTAACAGAAGTTGTCGATGTCGGTGAAGGTTCTGACGTCGATGTTGTTGTAAGTGGCAGTAAGTCTGGCAGAAGTCACCGGAGCCGTACTGTTCTAACAGGTAGTGGATCAGTACCTTTCCCTGTGTCCCACCAGCGATGAGAATCCATGAGGGCCACGTTCGATCACATTGCATTTTGGTCTCATGACAAACCACCCGATTAGCACCTTGAGTCCTTCCTGTAGACCCACCGAGAGGCACATCTGGGCACGGGATGGGGGCTGATTGGAGCTCATCGGGACCTCAGAATTGATGGAGGAGCATAGTACTGAGGAGAACAAGTCACACCGCTGGGGGTCCTCCTGTCGCTGCACTTGCTGCTTGTGCAGCCCTAGCTAATCTGGCTAGCGGAGGGAGTACTTGCACAGGTACCACTGCCCGTAGTTAAGGAACTGTCGCCGCCGACGAGAATGTGGCACTCCCGGCCGTTTAATTCCTATGCAGTGGAAACCCAACATTAGGCCGTTGTTACAGCCACGGGTCACCACGGGAGCCAAACGTGCAGTCGTAGGTGACCTTGTGGCGGCCGAACTCTTGACCGTTGTCGTCGCTGATGAAAAGGCCATTGCTGCCGCCGTAATGGAGGATGGAGTCGTTGCACTTGGCTTGGCAGATCTTACCTTCCTTCCCTTTGTGTGTACCCTGTAGGGCCAACATATGTTTTTGAATAATTCTCCCTTTTCCACGATGGGTAATATAAAACTAAGTTTACGGATATCTTATACGTATCCAGTTTCTTAGCGGTTTTTTTTCATTCTTGAGCATGCGTCCGTGTCTGAGAAAAGAATCTTTAGATATATAGAAATTACCTACATGTATCAGAATATCATATAAACAGATAACTTTATTTCTATGAATAACAAAATCCAACTAGGGAAGGAATTCAGAGGCTACATGTCAACTCCATATGTATATAGAGGCAGAGAACCCTGCGAGTGATAAGCAACTATAGAGACACAAGTCCATCGCCCAAGCTTACAGAAGAATCGAGCACACCATGAGCCTCGAGCCTTCTATAATCGCAATCTACATCAACATCTCATCGAGACTGCACACAAGAAGCCCTCGATTAGGTTTAGATCCCATCTATATGATGATTGTAATATCATGAGTTTTAGCATGTAAATTTATAACAAATTTCACTCCAAGTTAAAATTTTTCTAATTACTTAAACCAATATAAAACCAAGAAATATACATTTGAAGTATATATACTCGTATGTATATATTCAAATATATTATTTGGGCTAAGTATTTCAAATAGCACCAAGACAATTTCTGAATTAATCCCTATTTTAAATTGGTTCATATACTTTGGTTTGAGATCCTTATGGTTCCTTTTGTGGAGATTTGAATTTGAATGTCTCTCAAATTCAAATCTACTTTTAGATTCTATTCGGCTCAAATCCAATTCAAATTCAAATCCCTTGATTCAAATCATCTTAGAAAGCTCAAGATTCAAGTTCAAATCATAATTCAAATATATTTATTTGAAATGATCCTAATCCAAAGTCAAAGTCAAATTCAAATCTCTCATTTGAATTTAATTCCAAAACCCATTTCCTTTTCCTTTTTTCCCCGGGCCGGATCTTTCTCCATCGCGCGGCCGAGCCAATCGGCCCAGCCTCCTTTCCCCCTTCCCCCACACGCGCATGCCTCTGTAGCCTCGCGCGACCCAGCTCCCGTGTTCACAGCCCACTCTCACGCGCGCCGGCTTGCTGCCGGCGCTCGCTCGTGCGCGAGCTACACCATATGCGTGTCGCGCATCCGCTGCTCGCCCGTGCCTTCTCCTTCCTGCTCCAGCACGACGCCATGCTGCTCACTACCGCGGCAGCCACCTCCTCCAGGAAATATCCCCGCGCGCCAGACCATCCTCCGTTTCTCCCGCTCTCTCCTTTCTCTCTCGCTCTCTCTCCGCCCATGCCGCGTGAATTTCGCACCCCGCCCTCACGGTGGGCGCCACCTCGCCACCTCGCCGTTGCGCGGCCTGCTGATGCCCACAGATGTCACGCGCGCACACCGCCTCTCTGCAGCTCCCTCCCCAGCTATAAATAGCGTAGCCCCGGCCTCTCCTTTTCCCCCTTTTCCCTATTCCACCACTGCCGCCGCCATTGTACGCCACTGTAGCTCATCGCCGTCGATCCACCGACCACGTGCTGCCGAGGAGCCTCAGGCCCTTGCCGCCATCCCTGTGCCACCGTTCGTTCACCAAAAGCCCGACGGGAGCCCGCTTGAGCCAGCAGCCAAGCAGCGCCGTCACCGCCTCTGCGATGAGTCACCGGCCGCCACCCCGCCTGTCACCGTTATTACGCTTAGTGAGCCTCCCAGTCCCCTCGCGCATCTGCCTAGGTAGCGTGTAGCTTCCTGAGCTCTCCCTCTTAGCACGTAGCCATGAGCCGCCGTGCTCTTATGTCCGCCACCGGGCAATCGCTCATCGCCGGCGTGCATATGTGTTGTGTGTGAGGTCGGCCTTCATACCGTGATGTAAACTGGAAACATAATAAACATATATATATATATATATATATATATATATATATGAAAACAGAACCATCTCAACCGCAACCCACATACCATACCCACCCCTCATTCATGACTCTATGACCGATACGGATGGAAGGAAGTATGCTCATAACTGAGAGCACGGTAATTCAAATTGATTTTACACCCTGCAGGGAGATACTTCTGGACCCACACGAAACGATACCACCACCCACACAACCCGCAAGTTGCGAGTGATGATTCACATATCAACCGTTCATGTGCGCATCTCGAACCTTTGTTCCCATGTCGAGTAATATGAAGGCTACCTACATCCCGTGCGTACCATGACTTACCGGTACAATTTCAGGCACCCCTAACAACATTCCCGCTCATATCTCGATGCAAAGGTCAAATGAACACGATAACTTACGGTACTTGACTTACCCGTCACATATTCAGGTATGTGGTAAGTACAGAAAAGTACCAAAATCAACGGCACAGACAGTGCTTAACTGGTGCAAGTGATCTATGACATCCAGGCTCCTCTCCTGAACTACCCCTAGCACCGCTCACATCTCGTCTCATCCTCACATCTCATACATCTCAATATCATCATTGTATTTGTGAACAATACGTAATTCCTAAGCTCGCGAACAATGATTGGACCATTGCTCGACTTCTACCGATGACCTATGCATGGCTAAGTTTATCGAATAGACTTATAATTAGATATGAACAAAATATTAAGGCTATATGGATATGAATAAACAACAACTCAAGGTAAAGTTAATACAATTAACATAGGCTCTACACATATAAGCCTGACATCGACTCACTGAACATGCAACCATACATAAGCAGTAATTTATCAATTTAGACTTCATTCGGTTTGAACTAAAGGGTGCAATATACTTAGATGGTTGCCTTACTGCTTTTCTTCAATTCGAGATCAAATGTCAAACCCCTTCACGAAAACCCGTTACACTCCGGTTCGATGATCACTAAAGAAAATAATGCACCACGATAAGCATATGATAAAATACTATAAAATATGCTTTATAATGCATAAAAATATTTTTTCTAGTTAGAACAAGTCATAAGAAGACTAGAAAAATTGGTTTCACAAATATTGGACTTGTAAAGAATTAATGGTGAATTAATAAATTATAACCTAATTAATTTATCTTAGAAAGTTAATTGATTATTTCATATATGGGGATATTTTTAATAGGTAGAGGAGGTTATTATGAAACCAAAAAATTGGTTTTATAAGTTTCAGCAAAGAAAAAAACACTTGATAAATAGTATAATCCGATACTCCAGTTTGAACTCGGACCCTCCGGGTTCTGGAATCTCCGGGTGAGGGTACCTAGGTATTTTTTGGCTAGGATCACCCGAAACCTCCGGGTTGTGACCCGGAACCTTCGGGTGAGGTCAAAAATGCTGATTTTCGTTGGAATCTCTCCGGCAATGATTACGGTAGCTTTTGGGGTAGAGATTTTGGACCTAGAGCATCATTTTGACTTCCTCTACCATGTAGAATAACATGCATAAGCCGAAAACGGCCGAAACTCGGTTATTGCCTCCAATAGTGGCGGTGCCCATTGTTGAGCTCTTTTGAGCTCGATACCGCTAGATTCGGCTTTGGAAATAAAATGAGAGGGGGTTGGGGTGCTCATCACATTCTAGCAAGCTTGTGGATCGCTCTTCGTGGTTGGGGAAGGGCCAGAGCTTGAGATGAAGCTGGGGAAGTGGTGGCTAGAGGAGGAAGAAGAGGTGGCCGAGGTGCTTGAGCTCAATAGGGAGGACGACCTTCGGCAGGCTACGGTGGGGGAGCTCGCCGGGGACCCCTCCTTGGCCTCCCTTTTCTTCTCCTCTCCTTTCTTCTCCTCCCCCTCTCATTTTTATCTTGGTCGGTTGGGAGAGCAAGAGAGAAAGAGAGAGCACATGAGCGAGAGGGAGTGGGTGGGGGTGAGAGAGAGGGCTGCTGGTGAGAGTGGGAAAGAGTGGGTTTGGTGGTAGGGCCAGCTAGGTGGGTCTCATGTGTTAGAAAAACTAGTCCGTTTTAATAGAAAAAAAATCTATTCTTTCTCTCTCGAATTTCTTTATCTCTTTTTATTAATCCAAAACGAGGTACTCTAGCGCTCCAAAATAAAATTTCTCAAAGTTAAACACGATGCTTATGATATATGGTTATGTTTAATTATATGATTACGGTTTCGGGACGTGACACCTGGTCTTGAGCCGCTCCAAAGAAAAATAATTTATTTTTATATAAGTTTATCTTTAACCCTAAAAGTTTCTCGAGTGCACAAAGTAAAAGCTTTATAGTTTTGGCTTTTTTTTTCAGGTCATCATCCATAAATATGATCATGTCGTTGGCATATTGAAGGATTGATAGCCCACTTTCTACCAAGTGAGGTACAACTCCTTCTACTTGGATGACTTTTGTAGCCCTCTCAATCAGTATTGCTAACATATCTACGACAATATTAAACATAATCGGAGAGAGCAAATCACCTTGATGTAGACCCTTTTTTTAAGTAATGATCAGTTTTTTGGTTGATTTTTATAGTCATGCTACTCCAAAAATGGAGCTTTCCACCAATGTGCATCATTTAATCGAAAAGTCTTTCATTCGAAGAGACTATAGCAAGAAAAGCTATTTTACTTTGATGTATGCCTTCTCAAAGTTAATTTTGAGGATTACACCTTCTCAAAAGGCAAACACTTCGTCTATCACTGTTTTGGTTTACTTTGTATATTGGCTTTTCAAATTTTGAATCGAATCTCTCAACAATTCTTCACAATTATACTCTACTTATTTCAGAGTTTTCGGAGTCATGGTTATTCAATTGTTACATGGACCTAATTCGGCGGGCGGTCGGCACAGAATGCATATCCACTATGAGCTCTGCTGAATCGCATTCACTATGAGCTCGATAGCAACGCTCTCCCGTCCCGCGTCTCCGACGGGTAGCGCCTGCATGTGCGCTGCCGTTGTCTCCCCGATCCTGACGATCCTATCTCGATTCTGACCGATTTAATGCAGAAGCTCCGAGCCCCATCTAACAACAAATTTTCTTGACCCCCATTGTTACTCGTGGACCATAACGAGAGTTTGGTACGTGTCGCTTGATTTTTTTGGGGTTTTCCGTAAGGCACAGCAACGTCTCCTACGTGTCGCCTGCCCATTGCCGTGGCTATTAAACCGCGCCAGGCCAAGGTCGACACTCCTGGGTGGTGAAGACTGCAAAGCTCGTCGCCAAGCACAGACACAAACGTAGAGCTAGCCATGGCGGCCACGTCGCCGTTGCCGCGGTGGGCGCCGACGCCGAGCCCGTCGCGGCCGCTCTGGCGCTGGGGGGCCAGCGGCGGCACCCCGGACGCACGGACCGGCCGCGGCAGCGCAACTGGCACTGGCTGGTCGTTCGGAAGCATCTTCTCGTGGGCTAGCGGCGGCAGGCACGCTACTCCGACGTCAAACGGAGCAGGAGCAGCCGGCGACAGCGGCGCCTGTACTCACGGGTCGGGATGTGAGCTGGTGCCGGCCGCGGGCATGGCGGTGGGCGGCGCGGACGTTGACACGGACCCCATGGTGTTCCTGACGTGGGAGGACGTGCGCGTGACGGTGGCCGGCGGTGCGCCGGCGGTAGAGATCCTGGACGGGATCAGCGGGTACGCGCAGCCTGGGGAGGTGCTGGCGATTATGGGCCCGTCCGGGTGCGGCAAAACGACGCTCCTCGACACCCTCGCAGGTTCGTCGCCTCATCAACTCCCAATCTCATCTCATGCATGCATGCAATTAGCCCATGCGTTTTAGGACGATGACGTGCAAACGATCAGCAACTAATTTGGAATCGAAACTTTGACACTGTGACGAGAGTTAAGCAACACACACCGTAAGATCGGTTAAGCGCCCACTCAATCAATGACGGATCCAACATTTTAACAATAAATATACATAGCTCAAACATTTATTTGATAATCATAATGATGTGAAGCGTGGTGGTGAGAAAAGACTAATCAAATATACATTATCTATTTAGTAGGAATACATCATGTAATTTAAAATTTTAACAACTATTGAGATCTACAGTAATTTTTTGCGAGAATTAGGATCGACTCCTAATTAGTAGTCTCACTATTCTATTCGTATATTCTCGATATCTACAATAATTACATTTGATATATAGTTATTTTTTTTTAAAAAAAAATAGATGCATATATGTACTTTGGGACGGCAATGCCCCGTTGCCTGGGAATGATGCCTACAACTAAGAGATTAAGGTTCTCTATAGTGAAGTGGTAACGATAGAGAATGAACAGCCTTTATAATAGGATCACGCCATCGCCGTCCCCGTTACCTAACAATGATGAATTGAGATTTCTCTATCGTGAAATGGTAGGATCACACTATCGCCGCACCATCAAAACCAGTTCTCCAGGCGACTGCCACAGCACAAATGCAACAGTAGCAAACGAGCGCACAGCGTATCCAGTTACTGTTGTAACAGTACTTGTGTTTGATTGATGTAGAGTATTGTAGTAGTAAACTTGTTCACTATTAAAATAGTAGTTCTATGCATTAATCCCTCGTTAATGCAGCCGATTCAATTCGGGTCCACAACTAAGACCGGCACAGGAGAATGCATCATTATAGTTGGCTAGATGGCTGGTTATGGAACCTGTATATATCCTTCACGACTTAACTTCCAGTTAGTATAAAAGCTGGAAATGGTACTTTTTTATTAATTTTTTATAGGGATGGTGATGTGAGTATTTTAACCATGATATATACTCATATACATGTACGTATTGGTACATACCTATAGTACTGATATTTTGTATCTAGCTTTATACGATTTAAATAAATATTGCATGGTGTAACTCTTTCTGGAAACAATAGATGGACGGTTACGGTGCAACTGTTTTTCTTAAAAAAATAGATGGTGTAGATCATTTGATCATTCATAGAATCATTAATGGAATCATATCATTGGTGCTGCCGTCCAATTAATGGTCCCGAAGCAACTTTTGCTTGACCTGCATTAAAGCTGCGATCGTGCCTACTCGATCTCCCAAGCAGAAGCGCGTACGTGAACGCTGCAGCAGAAAGCTTCTGTGCGCGCACAGTTCCAAAAATTAAAACCGTCACGTTCCCATTCACACCAGGGCCCCCCAATATATACTAGGCTGATTGATGCCCTTACGCCACATTTTTTTTTCATAGCGTATAATAAAAAAAGATTAAAAAATTAGGTTCATCAATTTAGAATATCTCAATATTTATTTATAAATTTATTAATATTTAATATATTCATTTAATTATAGAAAAAATAATAGTACTTTTATGCATGCACATAATTTTAGCATGTAGATAACAGTAATACGAAACTAAGAAAATTTGTTTCATATTTTTTGAGTTTTATATATTTTTCTTTGCATTTTAGATTATTTCAGTCGATTTATCAATATAACTAATATTCCTGTCGATATTTTTTAAATTTCCCGAAAATAAAATGATATTATATATGTAAATATACATATATGTATACATATATACATACATATATATACGTGTATATATATGTAGCCGTATATCTATATGTACACATATGCGAAGCCCACTGCTACAGTAGCCACAGTACCAAGGACATAAGAGCCCTAGAAATCTAGGCCCGATAATATATGTCATAGATTTTCTTGAAGTCTAAATACAGTACCCAGGACCATAAGAGCCCTAGAAATCTAGGCCCGATAATATATGTCATAGATCTTCTTGAAGTCCAAATAACTAACGAAGATGAAGTGCATTAGTACGGCCATACCGTGCCCATACTCTGTGTGTTTGCGTGTCATTTCTTTTGCTACGTGCTGGCCCTCTCATGGATGTAGGCCGAAATCGTACTCCGATTTGCTACAGTACATATACAACACACATCAGAATGTCTTTCAGCAACTAGTTTCACCGAAAGTAGATGCTCAACCATTTCTCGTGAAATAGATAATTTTTTCTTATTTTTAATAACTTAACGTATCATAAATCTTTAGCCGAAGTAAAATACTTAGAGAAACAAAATAAGATAAAAAGTTTCAAAGTAATATGACTCAACGAATGAGATATAAACTATATGTTTGATTCAAAACCATTTCATATATCTTTGTGCTCAAATGCTCGCAACTTTAAAAATGAACGAAACAAAGACGAGATGACAGTCTAAAAGTAAGGAAATTTAAGACCCCATTACATATGCATGTGTATGTGAATTCTATGCTTCTAGCATCGAGAAAAACAACTTACCAAAGTGTTAAAATTTCAGCTAAAAAGAAGAGTGAAAATCAATAATAAAATACAAGGGCTTGCAAACTTGCAAGGGAAATAATAGAAAAACATTAGAAGGAAGAGAATTTAAGTATATGTAAAAACTTAAACTTTATTACTCAAATATGTTAGCTTTATTTTAGATGGCTTACACAGATTTATCTTTCAAAACTCTCACATATTACAAATACTAAGCACTCTTCTCCCTCTCATCTAAAACACTAGCACAAGTCTATCATATGGATGGCTCAAAGGGGTTATTTTCCAACCAGCAAAACCTCTCTATTTATAGTTTAGGAATTTTGACTCTAAGTTTTCTTAATTATTTTCAAAATACCTCTCTTTTAAAGTACATTTCTACCTACCATCGGAGGTATTTTAGTTCATTTTCTCCTCCATCTATCAGACGACCATGGGGCCTTCATAACGTAGCTTCGCCTCGATGCAAGCTTCGCGATGATGCCACGTGCACTCCATCCGCCAACGGTTTTGTGGCCAAACCGAGAAACCGACCCGCATACTTCTTAAGGTGTGATTCACAACTGCTTGCTTCGACCTCAAGCAAGTCTTCCGATGGTAACATGTGTCCTCCGTCTTGTGATCTTGACCGCTGGCAAAGTCTCTTCCGCTCCCTCGGGCCGCCTTGTCACTTACACCGGTATCCCCTTCGCTTGACTTTGTCAACACACCGCCTTCATCGATATTCATCTCTTGCCTTGCTTAACATCCACGTATATCGCTAGGATCATTCTTGACTCTTCCTGGCCTCCTTGATCGTCCAGCACCAAGCACTCCTCTTAGCCTCGATCACCCACTATCGACCACCAAGTTGTATCTATCACCTGTACACCATGAGACAAGCAAACATGCATATCCAGAATCATATAACTTCATCACATGTTAGTACAAATCAAAATCAAGTTGAAAAAAATTAGGCATGTGGGGGAACCGTCCAAATAATATTCTAATTAATCACTAGGAGGATCATTATTCATAATCACAACCTCGATGATTAACCAGAATATCATCCGGTAGTCCCGACACGTGTTTTGTGCCCAAGGATCGAAACACATGCCTTCCAATATGTACACCACAACATAGCTTAATAAAGAGCGAGTAATAAAAATTTATATTACAAGTATTAAGCATGCAATCGATTTCAACAATTTATAACAAAAGCGAGTTAGGAGGAGACAAAACCCCTCAACTCATAACCACAAAAGAACTACCCAGCAGAAAGATAAACTTATGAACAATAAAAGACGATGGCGCCACATGCCCTTAGGCACCGTCTCAAAACGCCACCTTCAGAGTAGGATGCACTACTCTTGCCCGCTACCCTGATCGGCAGGCACAAAGTAGTCAAACAGCTTCTTCTCCAACAACAGGAGTATCTGAAAGCGCAAGCATGAGTACGAAGGTACTCGCAAGACTTAAACCATATAGAGCACATATACATAGCTCGACTTCAAAGATTATGCATTGATCATCAGCTAGGATGAGCCATAGGTTAGGTAAAACATATGCACTAAGCATCCTAGACATATGTGTGAGCGACTGAACTTTAACCAAAACATATAAAAACTACCCTGCAACTGATAACTGAACAAGTGTAACTGTAAACAATATGTATATCAATAAGTAACAAGAACCAACATCACCATCTCCCACATATTGAACCACAAATCATACTTGGAACTCTACGACCGATGCAGATGGACAGAAGCATGCTAATGATCGAGAGCGCGGCAATTCAAACTGTTTATACACCCTGCAGAGGGATACTTCTGGACTCACACAACACGAGGACCATTCGTCTTGTGCCACTGGCCAAAGTGCACACAGGGGTACTCGTGACAACCTTTTCTAAACAGCCCTAACCATTTGTATCATGCATTGCTCGGCGCGGCGGTATTAGAACTACTCCCGGAGCAAACTAGTACCGCTACAAGCCCACCCGCTCACATCGTCGATGTCCAAGCCCAAAAAGCCACAGCTGCGAAGGTATTCAGCTCGCCTTACCATTAGATCGGCATGTGGTGAGTAAGGTAAGTGCTAAAGCCAGCAACACCGACGATCAGTGCTTAACCGGCGCAAAGCGGTCTACGGTGTCCGGTTTTCCTCTACCGACCTACCTAGGGGAACTCCACATCCGGGCAAGACAAAACACCATCCTAGCACCGCCCACACCTCGTCTCATACTCACCACTCATACAACCATCTCAACCTCAACAAATGTATGTAATCATAAGAAGGTCCTATGCTCGCGAATAACAAGATGCGCCGTCATTTGACTTCTACCGAATGACCTAAGCATGGCTAAGCATATAAGTCCAACTCATATCTAGACATTGACAACATCTCAAGGTTACCAGGAATGTAATACACAAGTATTCAAGGTAGAAGAATGCAATCGGCATAGATTTTACCAATTGTTACCCGACACTGACTCACTAAATATGCATACATACATAAGCATATTTCATCAATTTTAAACTTATCCAATTACACAAGAGGGATCAATATACTTAGTTGCTTGCCTGGATGCACTGGTTCAAACAGGTGGGACGGCTCGGGATCGCCCTCGGCCTCCGGGATTGATGGATTGGTGATCTCTAAAAAGTATCAACGCGTGTAATGCAAATGAGTATGAATGAAGTGCAAAAGGGTATGCCACAAAGCTTAACAACATGCTAGAAGTACAAGATATGCGAATCAATGTAATACCAAACGATCTAAATGAAATCCGAAAATTACCAGCCATCTGGAGTATCCGGGCTCGGACCCTCCGGGTGACCCTCTGGGTGACCCTCCGGAAGAGGTGCTTGGTTACTACATTTTATTTGACTGGCCCAGAGTATCCGGGTGAATCCGAAATATCCGGGTTTCGGAGTATCCGGCTCATCCTCTGGTGAAGGCTCTCGGTTAGCATTATTCTAACTTGACTCGGAACCTCCAGGTTGGTCCGGACTATCCAGGATGTACCGGACACTTCGAGTGAGGTTCCGAACGAAGCTCTCGGCTACACGATCACATAACTACCCGGAGTCTCCGGGTTTGTCTGGATTATTCGAGTGATACAGACTTAGGTTCTTCACGATTTTTCCTTCGGGTGATTTGACACATTTTACAAATCTGTGCTACACAAACGTGCATATGCCCTATCGAAAAGGTTCTAAATCAATCTCTCACCCTAAACCCTAACCAATTTTGAACACAATCCAACAGACAAAGTCTGTTGAACCTGGAGTATCCGGGTGAGTCCAGAGTATCCGAGTCAGCCCAGAAAAGTTGTTCTCGAGTGGATTTTTGGTTGATTCGAGTTGTGATCTTTTTCAAGCCTAAAGGGGGCATGTTAGGGATAGTCCAAGGGTAATAGAACTTGCTTATCAACTACCAACATGACTCTAGAGCTCAGATTCGACTAAAACTCCATTTTTGCTCCAAAAAGCTCAAGAACGCCAAGAACTTCAAGAACTACTCGATTCTTTCACAAAAACGAAAATGGATTGGATAGACAAGTAGCTCATGAGCTAGATAATGCAATGGTACCACATGCATACCTTGAATCCTCGACTTGAGCTCGGATTTTAGAAGAAAAGAGAGAGTGCTTGAGTGGGAGAGGGAGAGAGGGAGGAGAGCTGCTGCTACAACAGCTTGGGTGGGCGTGTGGAGTGAGGGGAGGAGAGAGAGAGGGCAGGTGGGGTGCTGCCCACTTGAGAGAGGGAGTGGGTGAGGTGTGGGGCCACATGTGGGGCCCACATGTTAGAGAAAATGGGTATTTCCAATGCAACTTCAATTATTTTCTCCCCTAATTTTCTTTCTCTTATCCAAATGATTTTTAACGAAGTGCATTAGCGCTCTGGATTACCATTATACAAAATTTAAGCATAATGATTAAGAAGCATGGTTTTTCTTAAATGCGTGATTAAGAATTTAGGATGTGACAAGACGTAACAAAAATATGAACACCGAATGGTCCGGCGTTCACACTAGTGCAACACCGGACCATCCGGTGAGTACAATTTCATTGGAGTCCGGTTTGCATACCTCTCTGGAAACATTAGTCCGACGACCACACCCAGTGCTCACACTGCCAGCACCGGACCATTCGACGCCTTCAACTTCTTTTCTGCTCTAGAAAAACTGCTCTCTAGAAAATATACTCTGGTGAATCCTTTGGTGTTCAACCATTCTCATCACCGGACCATCCGGTGAATACATCTCCACTGAAACTCAGTTTGCAACCTTTCTAAAAATATTAGTCCAGTGTGCACCCATTGCCAACACCGGATCATCCGACGTATTCATCTAATTCTGGCCAAAAAACTTTACTTCTGCAGCGGTTAGTCTGGCGCTCTCTGACCCAAGCACTGAACAATCCGGTGCTCAACTTCATTTATGCCTCAGAGCCAAAAATGTTCCGGTGCTCATATCTACCAAACACTAGAATATCCGGTGAAGTCAAAAGATCCTCACACCGGACTATCCGGTGAGTGAAAATTGCCTGCACCCGAGACAATAACTCCACTCCAATTTTAGTTAGCTATAAATATAAACTCGAGCAAAATAACAAACCAAATCAACATATAAATCAATCACTTATCATACCAAATAAAACAAGGTACATCTCAACTTATTTTCTCCCAACGATGCTGATACGGTGGGTGCATTATAAGGTCATGCATGGCTAATGCGGCGTTGATAGTCGACAAGTTGATCATGTCTTTTGCGAGCCTCTAAGTAATAAAAAGGGCACGTGCCTCGTAGTATTCTGTTTGAAAACAGTCTAAGAAATTTCATCGGTCATGTTACCTGGAACGCAACAATATCTTCATTTTTCAACTTGGTTTAGAAATAGCCAAACACCAAAAACACGTGAAATCGGTTCCAAAGTGAAATGAGATTATTACATAGTCCACTAATAATACCAGACAAAGCTATGAATTAAGCTCAACATCATGCGATAATTCCAAGGGATTAGATATAACCATCCATTCGCTTTTATTAGTTGATCTTCCAGGGCGTAGAAGTTAACGAACCCTTGCTTTGGGGTTGTAAAGGCAAATGTTCATGCCAAAACTGAATGGTTCCCCAGGCATCTCATGAATGATAGCCTCAACGCAAAACATGTGCTAAGAAAAAAAGTTGTCATGTTAATCCTGATTGCAACCTGTTCTGCGCCAAGGCCGACTAGAAGAAACTTTGCCGCATTCTTGTTTCAAATTGTCCCTTCAGGCAACCTTGTTGGCTGTTGCTGGTGGGACACATCTATGGATTTTTTTTTTCCAGATTACTACTAAAAAAAGGATTATCCGTGTCCTATTTTCACTGTTGATTTGGAAATAACCAGTAGTGATAAAGTATCACTGCTGATTTTTTTTATCATTGCTAGTTTAATTAAAAAACCGACGGTGATACTATCACTATTGGTTCATTATATACTTGATTATATGAATCGGCTGTGATATTTGATTATCTGTCGGTTTGAATCATGCACCGGCAGTGATAATAAAATCAACACATCTTCAAAAAGTCATAACTTCTTCATACAGAGTTGAATGAAGATAAACTTTTTATAGCTCTCAATTAAGATCTATAACTTTGTAGTTGATAACGTTTTCATTTGAAGCCATATAATATCCCAAATAATCGTCCAAAGATTTATGCAGAAAAAGTCAGAAAAATCACGCAGTGAACCACAAAATAAATTGTTAGATCTGGTGTAACACTCGTAGGAATGATTGAAAAAGCTACACATAAGGTCACAGAGTTGAAAACTGTAACTTTAAATATTTTATCACGAGTTTTGCAGCGTGGATTGATGAAACATATGCGCAACACAAACTTTTAGATGTAGCACTATGTCTCAAAAAATTCAAGCAAATTGGAGAAGTTAAATTTTTGACAAAAACTTTAGAGGTCTTGTCGATAATTTTCTGAGCCTTTTCTGGGATCAAGAAAGGTACCAACTTGTATTGTTTTAGATGCGCTTACTCATTAGCTTCAAAAGTAGAGGTCGCACATCGAAATTGGACTCCGTATGTGTTGGGAGTATTACCCAATCTTTCAAAATATAATATGATAAGTCGATTTGGTGGAGTTTCAACGTTGAAGATCCAAATGCTTTAACCAGAATAGATCGAGAATACTCTCAACTGCTATACTACTACTCAATGTTTATCAACTATGTTAAAACGCAGTTGACTTCACTAAGAAGTCTTTTCTTGCAATTGAATCGAGAACACAAGCAATAACATAGTCAATACAATCTGAATATTGCTAATTACTAATGAAGAGCTCGAAGTTGAGGTTCCACAAACTGATATAATACGAAACTGTTGAAAACAGAATAATCTAAGCAAAACTCACACCTAAACTATGACGACTACTATATATATGACGTGAGGAGGTTGACCTATGGTTATACGACTATGGAGAGAGGCGTACACAATCTGAACTTTGACCTTAACATACTTACAAGACCCGATAAGGTGTAAAATGGTGACATAGATTATTTCAAGGACTCTAATTCCTAACGAATCTAAGGATGCGACTAGATTCATTGAAAAGGTCTCATCATAAGCTTTCCAGTAAATTCAAGAACATCTCAATTGAACTTCGTATGTGAAAGTTATACCTATTTTATTAACGTATTATCCTAAAACTCTGAGTAGACTTTGGAATCCGACTATGACTCAATTTGAGTCCGAATAGACTTGTACTTCGAGGGATGACGTCCAAGTGAGGTTACGATGCTTCTCCTATGTTCCTAAGCAACAAAATAACACAAAAATTTAGTAGCATCCTATTATTTACGAATAAAGTATGAATAGTGAGGAACGAATTCATCTTGTATGTATTCGAATGAGCGATATCCTTGTCAGTATGTAAAAGTTACGACTGTTTTACTGAATATTACATAACAAGTTATTTTGATGTCTAAATAATTGTCAGATGGAGACAAACTTTATATGAATATTGTAGTTTTCGATGAGATCTACAACTCTGTAGTTGACAACTTTTTCATATAAAGTCATTTTGCTATCCAAATAATCGTCATAACTTTCAGTTAACAAGGGTTAAAAGAAAAATATATCATATTGCTCTCAGCAATCAGAGATAGGTGAGATGGTAAGAAGGCTACGCTTAAGGTGAGATATCCCGTTTTGGACTCCGATGAACTGCACACATGCATGTATAATTCACACAAAAAAATTGTGACTTGCGAGTTACGACTGCGTGACTTGTGAGTTACGACTGTGCATAGTCTAGAGGGGCTGGTCGGGGGTCAAAATTATTTTTTAAAAAAATTGGTTTCAAAAACATCGAATTTTGGACCGATTATCACTGCCGATTTATAACACAAACTAGCAGTGATAATTTTATTAATGTTGGTTCTAAAACCGGTGTGATGACATTTTTTTTAGTGGTGGATGATCCATCGTTGTCGGCAATATCCTCAAAGCAAATTATTTATGAACCTTTTTCTCGTTGTGCAATAGCATATATAGAAGCAAAAGAAAATTTGAGAGCATTAACTACTTGTCAAAAACACATGGAAGTCTCTTTCCAAGCCTAACATTATTCTTCAGAAATATGGAATATAGTGAGGGATGAGCTTAAAACTCTAATCTTAACCTCTGTGTACTTAGAATACATGGATCTGTCTCCTTCATTTTGATTTCTTCAAAATTGAAAGTAAGTGGCTGTTAGACATTGCGAATTCTTTTCTCCAGCTTTTAGTGTTGATGCTAAATCATCTAGTGAACTGGTACTGTCCCAGGTTTTGACCACATTGACGTTTCTGTTGCACTGCAGGAAGGTTAGGGCCCGGCATGAATAAAACCGGGTTGATTTTAATCAATGGCCGGCAGGAGAAGCTTGCCTACGGAACCTCAGTAAGACAAAAATTATCTATCTCAAAATCCGGTAGCTACGTTTTCATAACAATTAATGGTGGTTTTCACCACCTCTCCTATATATGCTTCAATAATAAAAAGAAAAAAAGAGGCACCCTCTCCAATGTGTCTAGTAATTCTTAGTCGTCTCTCCGACACTCTATTTGTTCTGTTTTATTTGACATTATTTTAAACTCCTCATGATCTTCTAGATAAAATTTTGAACGTTACTTTTCGTAACCTTTATTAATATTAGAAGTTCAATTATTATTATATTATCAAGTACTTTAAACAACTAAACTAGTTATGTGGATTTTCATCTGACCAGTTAATATAGCTTTTGATGCTCAAACTTAAAATGTTTAACTGGACGAACTCTACATAATAATGGACCAAAGATAGTATATATGGTAATCCATGGATTTCGTTCTTGGCTGGTTACCACCTGCAAATCTGGTTTCTCAAGTTCACCACAGGTTAAAATTATCTGGTCAAATATAGCCAGTTTGCTCTAAATTTGCTCCAAACTTAAAAAATTGTTTGATAATCTCATCCGGAAAATCTGAAACTTCATCCGGTACGGTAACCAAGGCCACCGGAAAATTTTCTTTACTGAGATCGAAATTCCTGTGGTAATTTGGACCTTACAAGCTGCCCATGCATGCATGCATGCATGCAACTCCTCAAGGCATACGTGACCCAAGACAACGTGCTCATGTCGACGCTGTCGGTGCGCGAGGCCGTGTGCTATTCGGCGCAGCTGCAGCTGCCGGACACGATGCCGGCGTCGGAGAAGCGAGCGCACGCGGAGCGGGTGATCAGGGAGATGGGGCTCGGCGACGCCATCGACACGCGCATCGGCGGGCGGATCACCAAGGGCATCAGTGGCGGGCAGAGGAAGCGGGTGAGCATCTGCATCGAGATGCTCACGCGGCCGCGGCTGCTCTTCCTCGACGAGCCCACCAGCGGGCTGGACAGCGCCGCCTCCTACCACGTCATGAGCCACATCGCGCGGATCGCCACCCAGGAGGGCATGACGGTCGTCGCTGCCGTGCACCAGCCCAGCGGCGACGTCTTCGAGCTCTTCCACAGGCTCTGCTTGCTCGCCTCTGGGAGGACCGTGTTCTTTGGGACACTCTCTGATGCCACCGAGGTGACCCTTTCATCTTCCTGTGGCCATTAATTTCTTCACTCTTTTCTCAATTCAATTTTTTGCTTTTGCATGAATTAAGGCAAATGTATTGCAGCATTGTTGGTGTGTGAATTTTTATTTCGTTTCTCTAGTTCTGCAGTATGACCCACTGTTTCGTCTCGAAAACGAACCAAACTCTTGTCAGAACAGAGCCATCGTCCAATCTACCAGTGGACTATTATCTGAATCAAGCCTTGCCGTTAGATGATTTTATAATTTACTTAGTGTTGGATTAATTTGTCGTGAAAAGTTTTTCAATATTTTGGACTTGGCAGGAAAATAGAAGAACATAAAAATATGAAAGAATAGGAGAGCATCATGAAGTTTGTAAACAATAGTTTTAAAAATTACAGTAAAGAGTAATTTACTTGTAATAGGAGGTTAAGGTATATTCAAATTATATGGTTCCTATATCTAATGTTTATCCTGCCACCGTATATAAGATCATGGTTTGAAGTTTATGAATTCAATCTGGAAATGTGATTACAGAAGCTTCTAGTCACAAGTGCTTAATTCATTCGTTGCAGTTCTTCACTTCGAACGGCTTCCCATGTCCACATCTGAGAAGCCCATCTGACCACTTTCTGAGAACAATCAACAAAGATTTTGATGAGGTATATATTCCTGTAACTTTTTACATACTCAATATGATTTCGTTTTCTACTTGCTATCTAATATGATCTTATATGTAGGAAACTGTCGGAAGTTCTAAAGCTAACAGAAAAATGGCGGCTGAAGCAATAGACATTCTCACAAGTGCATATAAATCGTCCAATTATTCAGAAAAAACAACAGGCCAAATAGTTGAGATGAAACACATAGTAAGTCGAATTCACTTCCATGACCAAATAAGATGACACTCCCTCTGATTGCAAATGTAGATCGTTTTAGACTTGTGCACAAGAATTAAAAAAGTAGATCAAATGATCTTGTTACCCTTCATTTATTTTATATTAAAAAAGATAACTCATTCATTTGTGAAAGCGGTAGCATTTATTAAACAAGAGCAAGACGAGAACAAAAGAGAAACAAATACATAGAAGTTCGAGAATGGCTTATATTTATAGAATAGTTGAGGAGACTAAAACAATCTATATTTGCAACTAGAGGGAGTAATTTGGTTAGAATATTTTGTAAATGAAAAAAATAATGTGGATAAACAAGTATCATTACGGACATACGGTGATGGTAAAATACTTGTAACATGATATGTGCTATATAACAGGATGGAGCTTTATTTAAAAGGAGAGGGCAAGCAAGCTTTTCTACAAAGCTCCTTGTGCTCACGAGAAGGTCATTCTTGAATATGCACAGGGACATCGGATACTACTGGATGCGCTTGGCGGTCTATATGGGCATTGGCATTTGTCTCGGCACTATCTTCTACAAAGTTGGTTATGGTTATAGTTCTATCCAGGTAAACTGATCAACGTGATTTATGTAGTGAAATATAAGACTGCAGTAACTTATACTCATTCCGTCTTAAAATAGACGATGTTTTAGGGTTAAGTATGAGTATTAAGATGAAAGATAAAATGATCATCTTATCTACTATTGATAATATTCATTACAGGAGAAGAGGCTAAAACATCATTCATTTTGAGACGGAGGAAATATATATCTGTAACACTGATAATTTCTGCTAATTTTTGCAGACTCGATGTGAAGTAATAATGTATACTACTGCGCTTTTAACGTTCATGACCATTGGAGGATTCCCTTCTTTTGTAGAGGACATAAAGGTTGACTTGTCTCTGTTGAAAGTGGCTTTAATATTGCTGAATATAGTTTTACTCAAGATTTCATGGCAATATTATTGTGGCATTATATATGAATAAACAAACAATATTAGTTAATGTTTTTCCTTTTTAAGATTTGGAAGAAAATTCTAGTTGGAGGAGCCAACATATAAACCTACGAGATCTATTTTGCAATATGAAATGCTATATTTTATCTTTCATGAGTACTTAGTTAAGCTAAATATTCTTTTTGTCATAAATACACGACTTTTTAACAAGACATGGTCTTCCATGTATAGTTTTGAACTATTTTCTATTAAGATATGTTTATAAAATCTAATAAATTTGTGATACTATGAAAGCATTTTAAAAATAAATCTACATATATTATTTTAAGGTTTACAACCTCAATATTTAAAAATCTATTATTAGTCAAAGTTTTAAAAGTTTGAACAAACTTTAACCAAAACGGTATTTTTTTAATGACCAAAGGGAAAAAAATAAAATTTATATCTTTTACTATTGTGTTCTTCACTACGTGAAAAAAACTCAAAAGTGACAGGCATAATTACCATTGGTGACGGGTCCTGTACCTGTTACTCCGAACGTGTCACTGATGACCAGTCATAAGTGATAGGTAAGGACCCATCGTCACCAATGAGGTTATTGGTGACGAGTCAAAACTTAACCTGTCACTTATAACCTTCATAAGTGACAGGTCATAACTGTGACCCGTCACTTACAACTGATGAACAATTTTCGCGCTTTTTGATACGAAAAAAGTCAAAAAAAAAAATTTCATCCGTATCAACCCATCTCAGAGCCATCACCACTCGTCACATGTTTCTTGCTATTTTTAAGTTGTTTTCATAATAAGCATACCGTGAAAATCGAACTCACGACCTACCCTCACGCACGTCTCCACTTTACCACTTCACCCTCACTTAGATATTAAAGGAAGTAGGATATTTTATCTTTTTAACCTTTTTGACTTGTAACTTAGTCAAAAAGTGACGGGTCACAGTTATGACCCGTCACTTTTGACCTTTGTACAATAGACACATAAACCAGTTGATTCGAAGTGTTTTCGGTTAAACGGGCATAACTTTTGTATACGGATTTTGATTTTGACGTTTTTTGATTCTACAAACATCTACAGAAAAAATTACATCTATTTCCTCCCGACTTTGTTAGGTTTGGCGAATTTTTTGAGGCTAAAAACGGTTTGGAAGATTGAGTTCTCGCCTCCGAAAGTTTTTGCACCATTTTTGAAACACACATTTGTGTCTATAGCCGCCATTCCTTACATCAAACTTGAGCAAAAATATATAATGGTTCCTATTCTAATGTTTGTGAGGTGAGAAAAAATAAGAGAAAAAATAAATAAAAATAAAAATATTTGTGAATACACTACTATAAATCAAATTGATTTAGAAAAATGATATTTGCTTTTACCATTTTACTACACATTTTATGGTTTGCAAATCAATGCAAATTTCACTATTGGATACATGAAATTATATAGTTATTATTTTTAATTAATACTATGTAGATTTATAATTGATACATTATGAAGGATATATTAGACATGTCACAACTACGTAAAAAACTAAAGAGTTGATGAGCTAATACATCTAATATTTCATCAAACTGATTAACTAATACATCTAATGATCGGCTAACTAAGATTCCTTTATCTGTTCTTATGGGTCTAAACTTGTCATTAGTGGCGGATCAAAATTTATCCATCACTAATGACTCTTTTGGATAACCCGTCACTGATAAGTTAGTCATTAGTGACGAGTCATAATTTAACCCGTCACTTATGAATGGTCTAGGATGACCTGTCGCTATCAGTGATGGATCATATTACGACCCGTCACTTTAATATAAGTGACGGATCATATTACGATTTGTCACTAATTTTGTGTCCATTTTATCTGTTTTTCACGTAGTACTTGACACATAAATCTTATCTCCAAAATCATGACCTTATTGTACCACTATTTTCGCCCTTATTTCAGGTATTCAGAAGGGAGAGGCTGAGTGGACACTACGGCGTGGCAGAATTTGTGATCTCAAACACCCTCTCAGCTACCCCATACTTGGCCGTCATCGCCATATTGCCCGGCGCTATGCTGTACTACCTCACCGGGCTAACAAAAGGCGTGGATCACTTCACTTACTTCGTCATCAACCTTTGCATGTGTTGCCTGCTGGTTGAGAGCATGATGATGGTCATTGCCGCCATTGTTCCGGACTTCCTCATGGGCATCATCGTCGGAGCTGGGTTGCAGGGAGTGATGATGCTCAATGGCGGCTTTTTTCGCCTTCCCAACGAGCTCCCGAAGCCCGTATGGAAGTACCCTTGCTACTACATCTCCTTCCACAAGTACGCGGTACAAGGGTTCTACAAGAATGAGTTCATGGGACTGTCATTCCCAAGTGATCAGCTCGTCGAGTCCAATGTCACCATCAGTGGGATTCAGGTCCTGAAGGACAAGTTGCAGGTGGAGATGGGGTACTCCAAATGGGTGAACCTTGCCATCCTATTCGGAATGATGGTGATATACAGGATGATGTTCTTTGCTATCGTGAAGATCGCTGAGGAAGTCAGACCGAAATTGGGAGGCAAACGGGGATGTGTTAGATAGTCGCCGTCCGTGTATGTTTCTTTTTCACACTGTTCTGGCATTTTTCTTGCCTACTTATGCTTAACCGTAAAGATCTGGTTATCCCACCATGCTACGTTAAGAGGAAATGGTGCATGGTATCTTCTTTTTAGGGATAATCAGTGAGACAATACAAGAATTGTGTATTTACGAATAAATAAGATGTTGAATGCACAACCTAGCTTGATACACCCCAATATGCTTGATTATTGTTGCACGGACACTCTGTGGCTGAGGGATCCTGGCACATTGGTACATGAGATACTTTTGCACCATCAATTTGTTTTTAGGAAAACCACAAGTATTTAATAGGATTAATAGGTAAATATGCTCATATTTCGGCCAAATACTCTTGTAGTTGCACTCCTAAACATTTTTAACGACTCTTTGCCCTGCTCAAGTCTACTCAGACCATGATCCTGCACAATTCACCTATGCCCAACCGAGAAAACAGCATATCGATCTCTTGTTCTGGAGCATGAAGCACACAATGTATCGTCAATTTGTCATGCCTAGCAAAAAGATGTGTAGAGGCTTCCTCTAGTGACAATGTGGAATACCTCGCGTGTACTGCATTGAGCATCATCTTACCTCTCTTGGAAGAAATCCAAGAGCCTAGCTAGCAGCAGTAATTTTTCGTTTACCATTGTGCATGCTACATGGGATGCAAATTTGGCATCTTAATTATGTGCTAAACATGGTTGTCCATCAACTCAAGAAAGTGACGTTCATATATTAAACAAAGTATATCAAGAATATGCTCAAGAAGTTTGACATAGAAAATGGCAAACCCATTTACATCCCATGCAAGCAAATGATCATCTTGACCCTAATAATGAAGGTAAAGTCGTTGATCAAAATGTATACTGCTCCATGATAGGCTCTTTGCTTTATCTTTGTGCATATAGACCCGATATTATGCTTAGTGTATGCATTTGTGCAAGATTTCAAGCCGCTCCGAAAGAGTGCCACTTAGTGGACGTTAAGAGAATTCTTAGATATCTTATTAATACACCAGACCTAGGGCTTTGGTATCCCAAAGGTTCGAGCTTTGATATTATTGGATATTCCGATGTGGATTATGCGGGTATATGCCAATTCTTGGGTAGGTCTATAGTGTTATGGTCTTCTAAGAAACAAAACTCCGTAGCCCTATCTACCGCCGAAGCGGAATATATTTCCACGGATAGTTGCGCTCAGTTGCTTTAGATGAGGCAAACTTTGAAAGATTATGAAATTCATATGAACAAAGTGTCTCTCTTATATGACAATAAAAGTGCAATCAAGATAGCCAATAACCCTACCAATACTCCCGAACCAAGCACATTGATATCCGACACCACTTCCTTAGAGATCATTCTACAAAGGGAGAAATAGACATATAACACGTAAGGACGGCAAAATAATTAGCGGATATCTTCACCAGATCTCTAGATGAGTATAGGTTTTGCGAGTGAGAAATGTACTAAATATCCTAGATTCTCGAAACATGGCTTGACTCCTTGTATACAATGTTTGCATTTGCCTAGGTGTTTGAACTAACATGGTGAACATGTCTTAGCAATGTGTTGCTCTCTAAATGAGCAAACACCAACCACATGATGTGAATAAATTAATATTTTTTCAATTAAGTGACCCTTGGATGACTCATGTGTAAAATGTGAATCTAAGTGCTAAGGTATCTCATTCTAAATGAATTTTGGTTCTAGTAAAATAATTGGATTCATACAATTTTAATCTCTTAGTTAATTCACCATTGTTGGTTCCATTTGCATTTTTAATCACTTGTGGAATTTATTGGTCTATTCTCATACCAATTTATCCATTTTGATCTTCGAATCATGTTGATTCGCTTGAGATCATGAACTTGATTGCTTGTTTGTTTGCTGATCACAAGTGGAAAAATATCCTAAGTGTTCGACTGATCAATCTCTCTGAAAATCCATCCGAATCTCAAGTATTAAATCTCTCAAGCTACTAATCTACTGGAAATTTTCACATATTGGAACATCCGGTATTTCGGAATAGAACATCCGATCTGTTGAAATTCCCGGACTTATCCCTGGAAAAATCCTTTCATTAGAACTTCCGGTATTCCAATCGGAACTTACGATCTTTAGTTTTTCTGAACATTTCCACATATCGAAACTTCTGATCCATGGACCGAAACTTCGTATGTGAGAATTTTTATAGCATCTTTATCCTCGGTGAACCGTTTTTGTCCTCATTCCTTCTCAACGTCGACCTCTCATCACCTCTCACGACTCCACCGACGATCAGATCTTCCGAGCGACCGAAAATTTTGACCTTCCTCTGATCTGGTTGTCCCTCGGTTTAGAAACTCCGCTCTTTGGGTCGAAGTCCAACTCCCGTGTTTGAACTCCTCCAAGATATCTTCATCTACATCTAGGGTTCTTTTAATATCGTGGATATCTTGCAAATCCCTTTGGTGGAACTCTAGCTTGTGTTTCCTTGTTATAATATCTAAGATCCCTCCAAAGGTTATTGGCAAATCTTGTGGAAATCTTGATTTTGGTTCTAGGTCATGAAAATCGAAACATCCGATCGGGATAATGGGAGGTTCCGATCATATCGGAACTTCTGATCGAACCAATCAAAACTTCCGATGTTCACCGATTTCAGCACTCGAGTCAGATCTTTGTGTCAATTTCCTTTTCGCTTGATCCTAAGTGTTGTCATATCTTCATCATCTCAGGATCAGTGATAATGGATGAAGGTGGTTACTATGAGAGGAGGATCAAGGCTAGGACCAATCCAAGTTTGCCGGGAAGCTCAAGCGGAGTCCGTGTGAAGAGGACAACTGGCAGGGGCAGGAATCTAAATCCTTTGTCCACTCATGGCTCTGAGTGGATCGCTCAAACTGGAAATGTTGGAAGAGGTGGTCCTCTACCACCTAGAAGAGAAAGTAGCTCAAGTGCCCAAGCTGAAATTGAGGCAGATGTGGAGATGGAAGAACAATAGATGGAACTCCATTTGAGGATGCAGAGGCCCGACAGATCCAATGATCACGCTAGGCATGTGATCAGCTATAAGGGCAGGGCATCGACTGTAAACAAGGGGAGGGAATATGATCCTCAGGAGTATGAGAGATTCTCCACTGACAATAGTTTTTGGAACTTCTTCCAGCAGGACTTCTATGAGTCAATGAATCTTCCCAGTAAGTTTTCCACCTCTCTCATGCAGTAGATTGATTGGTCATACAAGGAGAGTCAAGATGACCCCATCTTCAATGAAGTAATCAATGCTTTTGCTCATCAGAACCTCAAGAGGATAATTGATTTTGAATACCCTTGGAGCAATGTGGTGATAGCTCAGTTTTATGCTACTTTGTATGTTAGGAAAGATGTAGCAAGAACTATTCATTAGATGACCAACGACACATGGTACAAAATCAAGTATTCAACTTTTGTCAGACTCTTGGCTTCACAGCAAATGATCGTCGCAAGAAAGAGCGGATCCATAATGAGGAATATGAGCTTGGAAAAACAAAAAAGGTCTTCTTCCTTTCTATACCTATCTTAATAGGATGTTCAAGAAGACCATAGCTCCGAAGGATGGAGATACCAACATCATTCTCTCTTTCACAAGGAACTTGCTTGCCCGGATGAAAGAGAACACAAGGCAATTTGATGTGCTTGACTTCATTTAGGAATAGATCTGCCTCACCTCATTGATCTAAAGAGATGTTGTGGATATGCTCCTTACATTATATTTATGATTGAGAAGGTTACCAACCTCACTTTTCACAAGGAGCAGAAGCACACAAAGTTGCAAGTGAGGATGGTTAAGCGTGTTCATTCCTTTAGGAGAGAGGAGTCACCACCAGCTGAGTCTTCTTTTTCCTCCACCCTACGGATTTTAAAGTCCATCTTTTGCCTGTGCAGAAGTACTTCAATGAGGGTTGTGAGGAACGATGACGTCCTAATAGGGGGGAGGTAATTAGGACACTTAAAACCTAATTGGCTCCGAAAACTTTACAAGATAAAACTATCTTAATTTCTATCTAAATATGCTCTAGGTTTATCTAGTGTGTCTACTCTACCGCTCAAGAGGATTGTAATCTACTCTAACAAGGTAAATTGCAACAGAGTAAATACGAAAACGTAAATACGGTAGAGAGACTAAACTCGGTATAAGGGATTTTTATCCCGTGATATCGATGGCATGAATGCCACCTCTAGTCCACGTTGGAGCTCCATCAAGGATATACTCTCGGTCGGCACCCGATCACGACTCTTGAGCCATCAAGCCACCAAGGCAAGACCTCAAGCCGGATGAGCCACCAAGCCACCAAGGCAAGATCTCACCACTAGCCTCGCCGTGATCACTTCGGAGCTTGAGCCACCAAGGCAATGCCGCCGCTTCACACCAAGTCGGAGGGTCAACAAGCTTGAGCCACCAAGGCCAAAGATGCTGCGACTTACCAAGACTTCAAGGTGTCAGCGTACCTCTCGGTACAAGCTAGGATCACTCCTTGATCCACTCTCTAGGCAGGCATCACCTAGTAATACTCTCTCTAGGCCAATAAGCACTAATCACACACTAATCTTGTGCTTAATTGTCTTGGATGATCATTTTAAGAACTTTGGTGGTTTGGATGTCTTCTCAAGTGTGTATGAGCTTTCTCTAGACTCCAGCAGCATGCCACGCCTTTAAATGACTGAGTAAAGGGGTATTTATAGCCTCAAACCTGCCAACTAGCCATTTTCCCAATGGCTCAGAAAAGCTGTTAACACCGGATGATCCGGTGAGAATAGTAGTACTAACACCGGATCATCTGGTAAGTATATCTTCATAAACTAGCCGTTGGAACTCCACTTAATGCCTCTGTGAATACCGGACACTCTGGTGTACTTTCAAATTTATCACTGGACCTTCCAGTGAGTTATCTTGAGCCATCCGAGCCTTTGCAGCCTCTCCGTGTAAAATACTCCGATGCATTCATCTTCAGATTACCAGACCTTCCGGTGGGTTGTTCTTCATTCTTCAACACCTACAGTCACCTCTGCAAGAAATGCTCCGGTGCTATAATTCGGTGTGCATAAACCAAGCACTGGACATTCTGGTGGGTTGATCTTCAGTCTTCTGCACTTGCATTCTTCTCTACTTATAACATGAGCTTAGCCATCTTGGGATCAGAAAGAGAGGGCAGTAAGGAAGAAGCTCACCAGGAGAGTCAAGGAGATTCACATGCATCTTGACATTCAGTCACCTTGCTCTCCCGATGGCTCTAAGGTAGAAGACAGCGAGGAGGACGTGATTGAGGATCCTTTCCATTAAGATCTCACTCCTGCTCACGCATCTGAGTCTGATGAAGAGGAGGGCGATGAAGAGGAGGACATCGACAAGTAGTTGACTCTCTTAGTTTTTTTCTTCCTTTTTTGGTGTCTTGATGTCAAAGGGGGAGAGAAAAGCTTAAGTGACATATCTTAGGTTATCTTCATTTCCTTTCCATCGTGATCTGTCGATGTTGGATGTGTTTTATTTGGTGTTTAATTGTTGAACCTTGTTTAATCAGTGCAAGAACTCTATTGTGCTAGTGTGATGTAATGTGCTACCTTTCTTTCTTGTAGATGCTATGTCGTATGTTTATTTATGTTTCATAATAAGTGCTGCCATGTTATATACAATTTTATTTAATATATGTAAGTTGACATGTTTTATGAATCCATATTCTTTTATGCCACAACATCGCACATGTTAACACACTTGCACCCCACGAATGCCAAGATATAGGGAGAGCTCTCTCTCAAAATTCCAATTGTGCATTAATTTTTACAAATCAAATTTATCACAATGCACACCTTTCGGGGGAGCTCACTATATATCTTAGCATTCAAAAACAAATTCATTTAAAATCTCTTGTAAGCTTTAATTGTGTTGTCATCAAACACTAAAACAGGGAAGATTGAAAGTGCATTTAGTTCCCCTATGTGGGTTTTGATGATTGACAACAAGCGATTAAGGGACTAATATATTCAATGAGTATTTGAATAGGTAAAAGTCCCAATGATAAAAGCTAAATGACGTTGGTGACCCCAAATTTGAGAAAGAAGACAACGTTTGGTAACTCCTACAATTATAGCTTTTTTATTTTAAATTGAGTATAGAAATATCGTACTACTAAGAGAGATGCAACGTTGGAATGAGAGAAACCACTCACAATATGGACACTTGGGTGGAAAAAGTCTGTAAAATTAGAAGTTCCGATGTGATGGGATCGGAATGTCTGATTTTCTCAACCATGGGGTTCTCAAGTTCCTGGATTTAATGGGATCGAAAGTTCCGGTCTAGAGGTTGGAAGTTCCGATGTGGTCGGAATGTTCGATTTTCTGAAACATAGGGTTCTTAGGTTCTCTATTTTTATTTGGATCGAACATTCTGATTCAAAGATCAGAAATTCCGATGTGGTCGAACTATTCGATTTTCTCAAACCTTGAGTTCTCGGGTTGGAATTATTTTATGAATCGGAAGTTCCGATTTGTGATGTTGGAAGCTCTGATGTGTTCATTCTTCTAGATCTGGTTTGGGGTGGAGTAGGTCGATGCTGTTACTTTACATATATCGGAAGTTACAATCGGGATATCAGAAGTTCCGATGTGGGCTGGAAATACACATAACAATTAGTTTTGGGGGTTCTCTATTTATACCCCTCCACCTCTCTCCAAACTAGTTGCTGCTCCCGTTCTCATGTGAAATACATCTTGAGCAACTTTTCACCTCTCCTCTCTCCCTTCTAAGTGCTTCAATCTTGGGTGAGAGATTTGAGAGGAGGATTTGAGTGCTAGTGAGAAGCTTTGTAATCTTTAGGCACTAGGGTTCATCTCCAAGCATTCTTCATGAGCATTTGTTACTCTTAAAGATTGAGGTCTTCTAGACGGCTAGGAGACGCTCACGAGCCACTGATTCACTTGTGGTACATCATGAGAAGTTTTTGAAGGATGGATTTCACCTCCGCAAGGAAAGAAATACCAAAGGAAGCCGATGAGTGCTTTGTGCAACCTCAGGAGGAAAATGGTTGAAAGAGATCCAACTTAAATGTGACCGAGCCCCTCAACAGAGATGTAGGATCCCCTCAAGGATCTGAACTTCGGGAATAAATCAACTTTTCTCTGCTTTCGGTTATTTCTTACATTTTATGTGATCTTGAGCAATTCATTAACTATCTTGAGTTATACTTTGTGTTTGCTTGTTCTACTTTAAATTGAGTACCATCATTCCCGGCTTCATCTTGCAATTTGTAGTTTAACTCATCTTTGCCCGTAGATCTAGCCAAGGTTTAAAATCAGTTAAATTGGAAGTTCCGATCTATCAATCAGAACTTCCAGTGTCAGTCGGAACATCCAATCATATATTAGAATATCCGACTTGCTTTTGCATTTCTTTTTTTTTTTTGAAAAACACCTATTCACCGCCCCCTCTCTAGGCTGTTATCTTGATCCTTCAGCAGGAAGGGGTGGGGGAAGCTCACCGAGCTCAAAAATAGTGAAGGGCAAGGCGATGGGACAAAGAAGGGTGGCACAGGGAAGGTGGGAAGCTATTGGTGCTCCTCAGCTGGTTGCGGGGAAGAGACAGTGACGGTACTGCGACGGCAGTGAAGAAATGGGAGGCGATGGTGCAGATGGGGAGAAAGGGGGGGGGGGATGAGGCCGAGAGCTCCATTTGTAGAGAGAGGGTGTGGAACAGAGAGGATGATGACAAGAGGGTGTGGCGCGGCTTCTCGGTGGTAGCGTCTACCAGAAATTGCATGGCGATGGCGGCTCTGTCCTGGCCAAGCGCACGTGCAGTCGGCAAAGTCATGTGTGTCAGAGACGGTTCGGCCTGCGCGCGAGTGAGCAGAGAGAGGGGATGGAACAAAGAGAGAAGTGGGCGAGCGAGAAAGTCACCGCCGCATTGAATGCACCGACCGTGGTGGTGAGACAGCGTGACGGGTGCGCCGGAGGAGGGAGACGAGTGTGGCGGCGGCGGGTTCACACGTCAGCGAGGGCTAACGCATGCGTGAGGGCGATCAGATGGCTGACGCGTGGGTGACATGTGTGCATGGGCTGGCGAGCGCAGATGCTGGTGGGCCGCGTGGTGGAGGAGAGCGCGCGCGGGGGGGGGGGGGGGGGTGGGCAGAGCCATGCCGCTGGGTCGTTTCGCTATGCAGAGCAGAGAAAGAGAATGAGGTGGCACGAGAAGGATAAAAAGAAAAGGAATTGATTTGGATTAAATTAAATTGAATTTTAAAATGTATTTGGATATGGTTTTGGTATCAATTCAAATAAGAGTATTTGAATTAGGGGTTTGAATTTGAAGCTCTGATTTTGGGAGAGGATTTGAATTCAAAATATTTAAATTCAATTTAGATTTGAGCTGAAAAAGAATCTAAGAATAGATTTGAATTTGAAAGACATTCAAATTCAAATCTCCACTAGAAGAACCATAAAAATAAATAAACCAAAATGCATATGACTCAATTTATTGCTGGGATTAATTTAGAATTTAATTTGGTGCTCTTTGTAATATATAGCCAAATTAATATATTTGAATATACACATACAAGTATATATATATATATATATATATATATATATATATATTCAAATATATATATATTCTTGCTTTTAAGTTGTTTAAAATAATTAAAAAATAGAAATAAATGAATTTTTCTATAATCTATATGCTAAAACTCGGGATGTTACAGACTACATAGGAAATACGCCTTCTAATCCTACACGCACAAATGAAGTCTACCTGGTATTGACCGTGAAGTCTCATGTGCAAGAGTCTGTATCTAATGAAAAGTGGATTTTAAGTTGCTGTTGTTAAGTCTACGTGATATGAGATTGATATTTGCATCATCACCATCGTCATCATCTGGATATTGATGCGGGTTGGAGCTTCTGCAACATTTGACGGCACTTAAGTCATTGAAGATTTTCTCCTGCCATGGCCTAGTAGAGTTGCTAGAGAGCATGCGAAGCCTCCCATCCCTCCCGATTCCCTATGTATCGAGCAATGCTCTGCTCTCCGCAAGCTGCCCGAGTGGCTAGGGAAACTCCGGTTTTTGCAATACATAACCATTGCTCACCACGATAGGCTACCCAACCTTCCTCCATTAACGCAGTGCCTCACCTCCCTCCAAACCCTGAACATAAGTGGCTGCTCTGCCCAGCTTGATTGAGGAGGACTGGTACCTCATCTCCCACATCCCTCATCTACGGATTGTTAGATGAGGGGCCGGAGGAGGAGCTTGGTAGTACTTCATCTTCCAAAACCAAAGTGTGTACCTTCTTTGCGATAAAGAAAATAGTTTTCGGTCTCTGCATTGTTCAATGCATGTAATCTGGTTCATTATTATATCATTGCTGCAGTAATATAGCTTTTGGAATGGAAATATGAAAATAAATTGCATGGTAACAAATCAGCCATCATCTAGTCTATTACTAAATCGTCACCGATTTTTGACAAAGATATCCATCACAACTACTTCCAATCTTTGGCATGACATGCGTATAGCGCTCCTGTACTCCTCCTTCTGCAACAGACTGTAGTACCTTAGCCAATAGGTTCCTCTGAAAATACCCTGCAAAAAAGTTATGATTGATTTTTTTGTTAAAGGTGATATCATTTTGACATAGCCATATTGCCCAAAATAGGGCAGCTACCCCGACAAAATGACATTCTTATGCTTTTGCCCAATATCTTTGAGCCATTCACCTATCATTTCACTGATACTCCTAGGTATGTCAATATTAAGAGCAATTTTGATAACACGCCAAATAGATTTAGTAAAATGGTAATCAAAGAACAAGTGGTGTATGCTTTCACATTGATTACAAAAGCCATATTTCAGATCCCCATTCCAATTGCATTTTGCTAAATTATCTTTAGTCAAGATTACTCCTTGTTGTATATACAAAAAAAAAAATCTTGATCTATAAAGGTGGAGTTTCAGATGCCACAAAAAGCTATTGGGAAAGTAAATGCCAGTATTTATCATTCGTCGATACATAGAGCGGGCAGAAAATTGTCCACTAGTATGTAAGTCCTATTTAAAAACATCACTTTCATCAGTAAGTTATATATTGACTAGCTTAGACACTAAATCATATCAAGCTACCAATTTGTCTCCTATAACCAGTCTGCGAAATGATATGTGGAGCGGTAAAGTGCTCATAACATCCGCTATTGTAGCATTTTTGTTCCTCACAATCAGTAAGTTGTATTGTTCACTAAGAATTGTGGAAACCATTTATCTTTCTAGAATCTTATTTGGGTTCCATCCCGTATTTGGAATGTTCATCACTGTAAGAACTCATGTTTGACTTTCATTAGTCCACTCTAGAAATGGGAATCTCCCGGTTGACCATCCACCTGTGTGAGGTTTTTGCTCTTTAAGTATTTGTTCCTGAGTATTTGCTGCCAAACTCTGTCTTCAGTGAGGAGTTTGAATAACCATTTACTTAAGAGGTATTTATTTTAGGTTGACAGATCAATTATTCCTAACCCTCCTTGGTCTTTAGGTTGACACAAGATATTCCACTTGACGAGTATATATTTCTTTTTGTGATTGTCGTACTGCCAAAAGGACCTAGACCTTAAATAATCCAGTCTTTTGAGAACGCTGCGCGGAATTTCAAAGAAAGACATCATGAATATTGGCAAACTGGATAGGACAGAGTTAATCAATACTAGTCTACCCCCTGCTGACATATGTTTGCCTTTTTAACTACTCAGTCATTGTTGGAAACGTTCTTCAACCTTCCTCCAATCACAATTGCAAAGTTTGTGATGATGCATGGGAATGCCCAAATATATGAAAGGGTAAGACCCTATATTGCACCCAAAAAGATGTATGTATTGATCTTCCATTTCCTTTGCCTCCCCATAACATAGAATTTCCTCGTGAAAGTTAATCTTAAGCCTAGAGAGCCGCTCAAAGACACATAATAGAAGTTTCATATTTTTAGCTTGCTCCATATTGTAGTCCATGAAAATGATAGTGTCATCTACATATTGCAAGATTGATAGTCCGTCATCCACTAAATGTGGTACAACTCCCGTAATCAGTCCATTCTATTTTGCTCTGACAATCATTATGGCCAGCATATTAACCACTATATTGAAGAGAATGGGGGACATAGGATCACCCTGCCTTAGTCCTTTGTGGGTTTGAAAGTAAGGTCTAATATCATCATTGATTTTGATACCTACACTCCTGCCAGATACAAAATTCTGCATCCATTGGCACCAGTTATCTAAGAACCCCTTCATTCTTAGACTCTGTTGCAGAAAAGGTCATTCCACTTTATCATATGCCTTTTCAAAGTCAATCTTTAAAATCACACCATTCAAATGTTTCTTATGCAGCTCATGAATGGTCTCATGTAGGATTATAACTCCTTCCATAATATTTCGACCCAGCATGAATGTCGTCTAAGTCGTTCGAACCACTTGGTCAACCACCTCCTCAATTCTATTAATGTCAACTTTAGTAAATATCTTAAAACTAACATTAAGCAAAAATATGGGTTTGTACTCTTGTATTCTAGTGGCATTCTCAACTTTTGTAATAGTGTGATCACTCCAAAGTTAAGACTAAAAAGAGGTAAAAAAAACCTCGATGGAACTCCGTAAACAAGGCTATTAAATTGACCTTGATAATTTCCCAAAACACCTGATAGAATTCCGCTGGGAACCCATCTTGACCAGGTGCTTTGTTATGTTCCAACTGAAAAATCGCACGCCGGACTTCTTCTTCTAAAAAAGGAGCAATCAAGAATTCATTTTCTTGCTCACTCACTTGAGGGATATCATCTCGAATTGTCTCATCCATTGAAAAATGATTATTGTCCGGTGGCCCAAAGAGGCCTTTATAGTATTTGGTAATATTTTTTTAGTTCTTGGTCTTTGATAATGGTACCTTCCATCTCTTTCAGCTTATATATTTGTTGTTTCCTATGTTTTCTATTTGCTACTAGATGAACATATTTGGTATTATTATCTTCTTCTAGTAGATCTTCCACTTTAGCCCTTTGGTCAAATTTAAGTTCTTCTTCCGTCAAGAGGTGGGCTAATCGCTCATTGAGATAATGCTTGAATCCTATTTCAAAAACTGATAGATGGGTATGTTCAATCTTCTTGTCTAGGATATCAATTTTGGAGATAAGTAGCTTCTTTTCTTTTCTGTTCATACCACTAACATGTTTGGCCCATCCCCTTAAATATTGACGGAGGGCCCAAATTTTGTTCTGCCATCTTTGAATGGCATTGTTACCTCGCTGCTCTTGTTGTCATATATTTGCAACCATGTCATAGAACCCATCTTGAATGAGCCAACCTAATTCGAATTTGAATAATGGTGGTGTACCATGATTGGATGATGTATCGGTACTTAGGAGAAGAGGGGTATGGTCTGATCTCAACCTATCTAAGACTTCAATAGATGTTTTAGGATATTTTAAGTCCCACTCTGTGCTCAGCAGTACACTGTCAAGCTTTTCAAAGGTGGGTGGATCCCTTGCACTTGCCCATGTGCATTGGCGACCGGATATATCAATTTCTCGAAGGTCCAATGTCTCTATGATATCATTGAACAGACGAGGTCATCTGTAGTCAAAGGGTCCATTGCTCTTGTCCTCGGGCTTTCTCATGATGTTAAAGTCTCCACCCATTAACAGTGCTTCTCTTCACTATTGCAGACATTGGTCATTTCGGTCAGGAATGTAGCTTTGTGTTCATTTTGAGCTGGGCCATAGACTGCGTATAATGCCCAAACAAAGCCATCATCCTTATTTTTAAGAAGGAAATTTGTATAAAAATCACCTTCTATGTTTGACCCAATATGAAATATGGCCATGTTCGCACTGAGGATTATCCCACCTGATCTCCCATGAGGTGGCATGATGTGCTTAGAAAATTTAAACCACCACCTAGGTGTCTTAAAAGCGAATCAGGGCATGAGCTTCTTCATGTTTCTATGAGAGCCACAAAATCCAACCGTCTTTTCTTTACCAAGTCTGAAATGTAGTTGTATTTAGCCAAGTCCCCGGACCTCTACTATTCCAAAATATCTCTTTCATTAAAGACTAATTTTGGATGGCGTGTTGGGTTTCTTAGGTAGGCGATTACCTCTACCTTTGGGATTGGATTTTTTTCTTTCGTGGGACAGCATTAAGATCACAACACATTTGATCAAAATACTCTTCATTGATGACCTCCGTTAAGTCTATGACATATGTGACTGAGGTGGTTATCAATTCCATTCATATCTTCCTCATTCTCATGCATATCAAGCTCAGAAGATTTGTCGCTAGGTTTCCTGATATACTTGTTGTTAGATTGCTTAGGAGTAACAGATAAGTTATCTATTTGTATGTTCTTAATAGAAATAATAGAATTACGCACCACGTACACAACGTCCGCCTGTCCGATCGTCAGAGAAGCCCTCTCATTTCTCCTTTCTCCTTTCTCCTTGATCACCTGGGTCTGCTGCTGCGCCGCCCCCGGATTAGCCAACACATATGTGTTGCCCTGGGGCATGCCAAAGTCCCCACGCACGACCCCTCCCCCTATCGCGACCGGCATTAATTGCCGCCGGCATAAGAAGGCTGAAAGTCACGCCGCGGCCCTCGTAGTGCCGGAGTAGTCCCGGGTGGCCATTAATTGCTGTGAGAATGCAAGTCAAAGGTGATTCCCAGTACAACGTTGGCATGAAGAAATGCATTACTACTTTCATATTGCCTTAACTCAAGCGAGCTGTTGCAAAATTTTCTTCACTATTTGTTACTATGAAGCAATTTGCTGAATTGCCCTGTGCCGCTGTTATGCTCCGTGGACCATTTGATTGTATCAATTACACAACTCTGTGTTGTTATCAGATTCAGCGAATTTGTTAGGTTCTACTCTTCAGAACAAACAGTGTTTTCCATTTAGGATCCCACATTCTTATTTCAGACATTCTGCCTTTTATTAAACATGACGTGATACATCGTAGTTACCTTCTGTCGGTTTTTCAATATACTTATTGATGTTGTGATGCCTTTGTTACTTGTAGTTGGTGTTGCATTTCCAGGTGAAACCGAATCCACTGTGTACATTTTTATTACATCCGTAGTTGTTGCTTTGGGGCTTTTCTTCTTGTTACAGAATACAGATGACTGACACTCTTGTCGAGCTCCTGGATCCTGAGAGACGACGCATAGCATCTGTGCTTATTTGGAACGATCTACTGCTGTTGGGCACCGCGGAACGCTTCAGGACTTGCTAACTTGCAGTATCTTCAACTGCAGTTGATACTGCCTCGGTCTTGGTTTCTTGTTCGGCTGCATCGGCCTCGCTGGGCGCCTCAACCAGCATCTTCCTGACACGAAACATGGCCAAGTGGATGTCACCTGCGATGCAAGAAACAAATGCATCATACACAGAGTGCCAGAGTCTCCTTATGCCATCAATCACAGTTCACAACCAAGAGTTTTTTCTTGGCTAACGAGTAGAGATTTCAGTTGTTGCTGCTAGTGCCAACCAAAGATGAGGAGGCTGCCGGAGTCAATGGGCACGGGGAAGCCAGGGACGAGCCGCCGCTCGTTGATGTAGGTGCCGTTGGTGCTGTCCAGGTCCGTCACCAGCAGGCTCCCGTCCTTCTTCTCCAGCCGAGCGTGCGCGCCAGAAACTACATATATGCGGGCAGGAAATGCAAACATCCGATTATTGTCGAACAAGTTCATTCAATCCTGGTTCCTGAATTTGCCAAAGCATTCCATTACATTCACGGTTTCTTATTTGTTCCATGGATAAGTGGGCAGAGTGTAGACATAGTCAGTGACTGAATTTTGCAAGAACTGACCTGTGGCGACGGGGAGGACGATGTCAGCCTTGTCAGCAACCCGACCAACGGTGACCGCATCCTGGAGTGGACACCACAATTCCTTTTGTCAAGGTGACTAGCAACATTTTGCAGTTACAGTGCATATGTTCTGGCTGCTAAGCTGCTAAATATTAGTTGTTGGTAATGCACAAAAAGAGGATGACGATGAACAGATATTGACAGTACATACAGAGGCTATCTCGAACGCGCCGGGGCGTGGAACTTTGTAGCCGATATGACGCCAATCGCCGTCACCTGAAATTGAGAATGCAAGAACCAGAATGATGCTAAGTTCTGTCTTGCAAGAGGCATGCAAGAAGGGTTCTTGCACATTTTTCTCAACTTGTATTGTAGCTAGGAATACTTCGTATACCACAACCGGGATGAAGAACGCAGAGCTACTAACAATGTCGTTTTTTCGAACAATAATCTGACAAGGCAGGCACAGTATAGCAGAAAAATATTTAGAGCTGTAGTAGTGCTAAATTGCAGACAGCATCAATTGAATAGGACACAACATAATTTCAGAAGAATTGGACAATCATATAGGTTGTGGCAAACCTGCAGGATCAAGAAGCCATCTTTCTGAAGATACAAAAGTTGATGAGCCGCCAGTGACACTGGACGAACACCTCAGGATGCTGCTCTTCTTGCTGTTCAGCCTTAGTACAGCGAGGCAAATCAGCTGTCGCTGCTTTCCACCGGAGGAGGAGGAGCCATTGCAGGGAAGCCGTGGCAACACGAGGGAAGAACGGGAGGCATGTGGTGACCTTCTGGGGCTAGAGAAGAGCACCAGAGATGAGGTAGTAGCCACTGCTGCTTCCATCAGGCGCTCGGCAGTGGAGGAAATGGTGGAGAAGGGTTCGAGAGTCCTTGGTTTTGTTTGCAAATTCGTTTTCTTTGTGGATCATTGGAGGCAGAGTTGTTGAGGTTGCTGTTTAGTATGTTCCCTTGTTTGTCTTGTGCCCAATCCTGCACCTGAGCTCATAGCCAATCGTTCTGGTCTGTTATCTGGTAGCCTACTTGTACCTGTCACAGCGCATGCACTTATATGACAAAGGATTGTTTAGCAGAACTAGCTCTAAAAATTCCTAGATATAAAAAATTTTAGAGCTAAAGCTATGAGTAGAGCGAGGTCTTTGATTTAGATTTTTTGTTCTTATTTTGAACTAAAATAAATATTTAAATTATTTTATTTTATCCTACATAGATATTGAAGCTGAAGCTCTGTTAAATAGAGTTTAAGAATAGACTCTTGTAATAGATTTAGGAGGAAATCACATAACTTTTGGAAATAAATTTTCCCCAAAAACATCCATCCATTCGTGTACCTGTCTGTAACACTCGTGATGGAGAGCAAGATGTCAACTACTTTGACTGACAAGTGGGTCCATCAACCATGGGACCCAAGTGAAAATCCAGGACAAGTCTACAAAGTGCTCAACCCAAAACGAGCAACAAATGGATGAAATAAAATAGAAATTGCCCTTTGATGTTCTTCTTCTCCAAGGGTCTCTTTGGCGATTTTCTTCTCACGCCTTGGCGATCCAAGGTCTGGTTGTTATCCACTAGCAACTCCTATGCAGTTATCTATCCATCTCACATCCCGACAATCGTCGGTGGTCACGAGATATGACAATTGATATCAGAGATAGTGTTCCTCGACGTGGGTCTGAGTGTGTTTGGCTTGGGGGCAAGTCCGATGCGATGGTGACACAGTCTGATGATCGGTGGTCGCGACTACAAGAGGGCTTGGATCGGTTGTATGCCTGCGTGGGGGAGATCGACACCACACAGCAGCATCTTTGGGTGCAGGTCAAGATGGCGGGGAAAGCAGTAGAGCAGATGGGGCATGCCCAGTGGCTGATGGCAAAACAACTAGAGGCGACCACTGAAGTGGTCGTGAGGCTCGCGATGGTGCTGCTGTCGACGACGAATAGCGAGGAGGGAGTACTGTTGCCACCTGGGGGGCAAGGAGGCGGTGCTCACACCAGCACCATACACATGAAGCCCAGGTATGTCACAAGCAGGTGGTTTCCATGACATCGGTGGTGTTTGATGATGTCGCCCATAATATGTTTGATGAAATGCCTCAAATGGATGTGGTGTGAGATGATGAATTTTTGTGTAGTCGTGGCTCACTTGATGGTTTACTACAGCAAGTAGCTGAGGGTGGAGAGTACATGTATGATGATGAGAGGAAAACAATTGCCAAGCCAGTCATTGACGACGAGCTCACTTATGACATAGGCACTCCCATTCTCTTGGAGCTTGGCATGAATTCTATGGATAAGTTGTTTGATGAGATGTCTCTTGAGTATGATGCAGCAACACGGACTAAGCCGATCACATTCAGGGGTCCGATGGCTACAAAGGGCGATGCATGGGAGTTGTTTGATGAAATGCCTAGTGAGGTTGTGTGGGATGAGGACATGCCATCTGACCTTGAGATGCATGGCAACTTACTACATCAACTGGCATGGGGCAGAGGGTACATGGACTGTGAAATGACAAAGCCTATTGTTGAGCTAGTTATCGAAGATGTGCTCACCAATGTTAGCGGCTCTTCTCTGCTCCTAGAGCTTGGTGTGGACATGGTGGATGTGGTGCCCGCCTTTGTTATCAGCTCAATGTTTCTTGGGAACACTGCCAACCAAGTGTTTGAGGACATACACATCATGAGGATGGTAATGTAGGTGTTAAGTGAAGTGGCGCCATGCTGTCTCAACTCTTATGGAGGTGGTTTAGTGAAGTTGCTAGCTTGGAATCATGGCAAATTTAGTCGAGGAGAAATCGAGCAGTAGCTTGAGATATACATGAAGATAGCGATATATGGGATCCAGGTTTATATATAGGCTGGGTAGGTGCAAAATTTACCTTGCGCATGATGGTGTACATAAAAGAAGTGACAAGAAATGCAAAGCAACTACAAATCCACAGAAGGTGCATGATATTGTCCTTGGTTGTACATTGTAGCTCTATTGACAATATGGTGCGGTACAGTATCTCCACACACCATCTCAATAATGAAGACCAAGCTGTTTTCCAGAACAATTGTTTTGGTAGATTTTTCATTGGTAGAAAAAAACCTCCATAGAATTATGTGTCCTCAGAATTGCATACAGTGAAATTTAGGAAACACATTCCATGTATAAAGATGTGTACTCCAAGCTGTGGATTGTTTGTATTTGATGACACCAGAATATGAGATGACATACTCCATTGCACATCCCCTTCTGTGGCATGTTTGTACTTGATGACACCAGAATATGAGATAACATACTCAGATGCACATAAGGGGAATCCAGTTTGGGATATGTTGACCTTTAAAGCTCAAATCCAACAAGATGAAATTCATCACGCAAAGGATAATCTACAAGCATCAGCACTGAATGAATTCTTGGCTTGTTGTCTTTACCACTTGATGCACATTTCTATTGAGATGAGGGTTCAGCATGAAAGAGCCATGTCAAGTGATACCCAATCCATTGCTCAAGAGGTTTTGGTCTATGTTGCTCTTTCAAGTGGGGGTTGCGCACTTCAATATCCTTCAATTGTTGGATTCAAGGGTCGAGGGCACACCTTTGCTTGGGGACAAGCAAAATTTTTAGGGGGCGGTAGTGTAACACCCGTGATGGAGAGCAAGAGGTCAACTACTTTGACTGACAAGTGGGTCCACCAACTGTGGGACCCAAGTGGAAGACCAGGACAAGTCTATAAAGTGCCTAACCCAGAATGAGCAACACGTGGATGAAATGAAATAGAATTTGCCCTTTGCTGTTCTTCTTCTCCAAGGGTCTTCTTGGTGATTTTCTTCTCACGCCTCGGTGATCCAGGATCTGTTGCTATCCATAAGTAACTTCTATGTAGTGATATATCCATCTCACGTCCCGACAATTGTCGGTGGCCAGGGGATATGACATTGTCTTTTGATGGTTGTACATTTGTTGATACTTGGATTGGTGGTAGATCTCTTAGTTTCAATCCTGTTAGGGGTGGCTGTAATTCCCTTGAGGATCCCTATCGCCGCATATTATCGCATGTTGTCGAGGATCAAATCCCAAATCTCTCATTTTTTTCATATTGTGTGCCATCCCATCTCTTGGGTTTCGACATTGTGTTGCCACGATCATTGGCTACTACGCTCCCTATTTGGTAACTTGGATGGAGAGCAATTGTGGCATGTATGCAATCAGTCAGACACTAACGCTGACTCCAGTAGCAGGTCACACGTTCATCGATCACTTTTGAGTTGGTATGGGCTATGAATCAATATCGATATTGTCGTAATTAACTTGTTCACACGATACTATTCCAGAATTTCTATAACAGATAATATAAAACACGTGTATTTTAGGGTGATGTTACACTTTATATGTTTGGAAATAGACCAAATCTCAATCAACGAACGTAGTTCGTTCGATTCCCATTATACGGTCCATCTTATTTCTTCTTCTTCTGAACCGGATGCACTATGCTTTTTATTCCACGCGATAGAGCACGAGACTCCCCCACCCCATCGAATTCACACCCATCACCTCCGCCACGTTAACCCAACTCTATCGGGATGCATTCTTGCCTCTCCCGCCACTGGCACTACCCACCGGGCATCCTCTGCTACCGTACCCGTACCTAGAGGCGTCCCTGCCACCCCGCCCTGCCCCGCATCCACCTACTCTGTCGGGCAAGCCTGCCACCCGCCAACCTTCTTTGAAGACTGGCAACAATTAGGTCCCCACCAAAAAGCCATCGTCACCAACCTCAAAACCCTAACCTTGCAGTTGTCACTGTGTTCACATCATCATTGAAAAGAACATAACATCAGACATCTAAAATATAGGAAGCATGTGTATTTTAACATTCATTCATTGATGACCTCGCGAGCGTGAGAGTTCAATGTGGTAAAGCCTATATCCAGAGCACAAACTAGGACACATAGGACCTGTTTGGCACAACTTTTTTCTGAGAAGCTTTTCTGAAAAGCTGGCTACCCTGGGAAGCTGCTGGCTGGAGAAACAGACCATTTGATAGTTCTGCTTTTCATATAGCTGATCATTTGTTCAGAATGTGAAAAGACTTAAATGCCCCTGAGAAGTATGATTGCTTATTTGTTGCTATTTTAGGAGACATTGTTATCTCATTACTTTTTGATATTTTTTGAAAGAAAATTGATGACAATATTAGGACGGAAAATTTGAGAAAAAAAATCAACATTCCATGTTGACACAAATTGCAATGTAAATATTAAAAGCAGTAAAATATATTATTAGCCATCATGTAGTTCATATGATTTTAACGAAAGATAACACTTTGATATGTATAGCATTACGAAGCCATAAAAAATGTTGCAATATCACCACATAGTTCACCCATATCTCTATCATCCACAACATCATCTGCATTAGCATTAGGTCCGGTCTCTCCATCAACATACGTCTCGTCTGACTGAAATTCATCGAAATCTTCGTCGTGTAACTGACTATCTCTAATAAAATTATGTAGAGCCATGGTAGAAATTATGATTTTCTTTTGCTTCTCCATTGGGTAGCTTGGTACATTTAGAAGAATGCGTCATTTCATCTTAAGAACACCAAAAGAACATTCAATAACATTCTTGAGCGATGAATATGCATGATTGAATACCTCCTTTAATCCAATTGGTTGACCACTATTTATGAAAAGGACAATTGCAAAGAAACCACTACTCCTGGTGTTATTGCAAGTTTGCCACTAAAAAATTGCAAAAATACCATTAAAACTGTCATTCGAGTGGTATCCTTGCAAAAAATAAAAAAATAGGGAGGTATTTGCAAATGCTCCTTTATGAAATCAGGTATGTGATACCTTTGACCCTTATAGGGTGTAAGAAAACCCTTTCGGTTTGGGTACCTGAGTCAACTAGATAATACTTTCTTATTAAAAATAAACTCTCAATATATTACGATGAAAGTAAAACATAGAGAGAGAAAACAAAGTAATACCTTCTGGGGGATACAAAATCAATTATTGTAATCTATGTTACCATTTCACTGCCATACGCGAATACAGAGTTCATACTTCTCAATGACATCTGAGCAAGAATTGTCGGGAAAACAAACATGGCATTTCTCCAAATGTATTTCAACATACTCCCTTATTTCTACTCAGTTCTCATGATACTACTAATGTAAGCTACTGAAATTGTTCACTTGCAAGTCACTGAAATGGTTCACTTGCAAGTAACAAATATGTAGAGGATAAAAGTAAGTATGAGCATCATATCATTGTGAACTGAAAAAAGATAACAACTATAAATAACCTGATGCTATCAAGTCATTCAGCTACAAAAATTCAAAATTTGGAGCATTGTTTAGTATTCAGCATACTACCTAGAACAACTAATTTGAATGATAGAGCCAGTGCAAGACTACATGAAACAGGTTAGTGAACCAAAGTTGATTGGATTATTGTTGACCTGCCTTGACTAATCAGGAGTGGAACTAAACCAAGCTCAATATCAGCTACAAGCTACCAACAACACAATGTTCCAAATGCTTCACATTCGAACGACGCAAACAAATTGACAAATCGGACAGACCAATAGAAAACATGTCTAGAACTTGTAATCCAACGAATTGACACAAATTACCTCGATACTATAGACACAAAACTTCAGATTTGAGAGACGCAAACCACTTCGGCGCCTTCGATTCAATCCAGTCAACACATGGCAACACGAAACAGAACTAAAACGCCTCAAACTCGACTACTAAGAACTAGCTAACAACAAGCAGAGGGAGAGAGAGCGAGGAGGATCAGCACCTCAGGTTCACCTCCCGATCTGAGCGAGGAGTGGAGGCGCCACCGGAAGAGGAGCATTAAAACCCTAGATGCGAGTCAGGGTAGTGGAAGAGGGGCATGAAGAGGGAAGAGGGGCGATAGAGAGGGACGACGGTGCGGTTGACAGTCGATGAGGGGTGGCAGTGTGACAGTGGAGAGGAGCGAACCCTATCGCCAGATCTCGGGTGAGGCACGTCAGGGCAGGGGACGGGGCACGTGGGGTGACTCACTGGTGGCTGACGGGAGTATATCAATAGCAATTATAGGTAATTTCCACTAACTTGAGAGACAGTTTTATTTTAACTTCTCACAAAAACAGTAGCTAGTGAAAGAAGTCGATCACGGGCCGTTTCTTCTTCTAGTGCAAAGGAGAGAAGCCATACGGGCAAAAGCTGGTTTAGAATCCGTACCAAACAGGGCCATAAGATAGCCTCCGCCTCTTACGTCCGGGCCCACTCGTCAGAATCTCTAGAAGCGTGGCAGCGATTCCGATTCAGATCACGGCCGCGGCGACCAAGAGGAACCGAGCTAGAGAAGCGAGCGACGCGGCAGCAATTCCCAGTCTGAGGTTCCTGCTCCGCCAAAAGGTAAGATTTTCTCGAGATCTCTGTGCTCGATAGCCCGGATCGATTCTCGTCATCAATTTTCCTCAATTTTTTTTGGTTCTTTTCCGGCAATCGACCTGATTCGATTCGATCAGATGGCGGCGGCATGGGCGGCGCTGCTGCTGATGCTGGTCGCAGCGCGAGTGGCGTCGGCGGCGCCGGTGATGGCGCCAGCGTTCCTCTGGGCGCCCAAGAACTACGGGTGGGTGACTAGTTGCGCTTCTCTTTTTCGTCCCTAGCTTTAGATCTCCCGTGTTCGATATGATGCGTGATGTTGATGGATTTTTTGACTTCTGCTTCACTTAGAAAGTACAAACCATTGTAAATTTGTACTATATAAAGTATTGGCCTGGCTCATAAGGCACATGCATTTTTCCTCTTCCTTTTGTCCTAAAATAAATAATGCGCATGTAGTTTGTTTTGTGAAATAGGTAGAAGAGGGTTCATTCAATGGGGTGATTAGATCATGTATGAAAGGCCCTCGACAGCCCGACTTTGTCTGTCGGCTTCTGTGTTATAGAAGAGGCATAACACATCTTATTGGGAGGAAATAATGGTTAGTGGAGATTGATTTGCGCGGTCACTTTACACTCACATTATTTTGAGGAGGCTTGTTCATCCAGCATACTGTTAGAAAATCAAAGTTGAGACTTTAGGCCTAGGGCAAGCATAAATTCGATTGTCCTTGTGAACAATTGATAGTCTATCTACCTTTCATGGTTTTGATCTTTTTCATTGAGCACATAGCCTTAACAGTTGCAACAAATCCTAGACTGATGGGTCCATATTACCTTAAAGATCTTGGTTAATTATAGCTGCCTTATTTAGGGATCTCAAAACACTCGTGACCTGGTTGGGGTGTTGCTCTTCGTGGACTTTGGTGCATTCTAATCAAGGAGTTCCATACCGCTACATCATTTCATCACAGATAGCAAAATGTACTATTTATTTTGTGAAACCAAAATTCAGATAGCAGATGGTGTAGTAGGTTGGTTGGAAGAAACCTCACCTTACTTTGGGAGTACTGAATGGGTGATGGCAACATTGGAGAAACACCTAGAATTTTGTTCCCTGCACTTTTTGTTCACATAGAGTGATGTATCATTGTAAACCTACTAGTTAGGATGGATCGACAGAGCAGAGCTTGCATTGTTGCCATCATTTCACTTCTGTATCGCAGAACTATTTTTAAACTTGCAATATGCATGTCCCCTCCCTCCTTTTGTATTGTCCATTAAGAATATTAAAGGTGAGAATTAGTCAATGGGCAAAATCGCACTTGTTTCCTGATGCAAATAGCGCTAATTGACTTATTCTCAAGCGCTATTTGACTCTTGCTGCCTAGGTTTCATAGTGCACTTGTTTCCTGATGCAAACGATGGATGCCGTATGTGTCCGATACTCTGATGTTTGTGACCATTCTTACTGAGTGATATGAGTTCAGATACTTGTTGACTAGTCCCAAATTTACCCTTTTCATTTTGGTGTCTTATCACTTCACTTTGTTGCTGAGTTGATCCAAATTTACTAGCTCGCCTTGAGCATTTTTTTACTGTCCAATTATTGCATTATTTAAGAAAGCATATCTGAGTTCACTGGTTCAGAATTTTGATTACATTTGATCTACCTTTACCCTCCAGATTCTTTTCTGATGGGGCTAAGGAAGCTGTCCATTACCAGACAATCTCGCCTAAGGGTTTAGCTAAATCTGTTCTTCAGGAAGGTGGCTGGTCAAACTTGGTGGTGAGTTCCCCTCCTGTATCTCCATTGGCAAAACTTAAGCTCTGATGCAACTTTATTAAAGACTAATTCTTGCATTGATACAGGTTTACTAAATTCCTATTTTTGTGATTTTATTGTTAGTGTTCAAAGGAGGATTCTCAGAAGAATGTCGATGTTGCCATTGTTTTTCTTGGCTCAAAGGTACTTAATTTAGACTCATCTATTTTTCAGTGGTATGAGATTATCTGTTTGAACATCTATTGTTTCAATTCAATGCATTTTTATTGAAGAAGCGTCTGTGCATAAGTTAAAGTCCTTTTTCTTGATATTTCTGATTATTGATCACTTCCAAGAAGCCATAAAACTAGTAAATTCTCCACCATTTAATATACGTGGTGAAATTGTTACTAAGACAGTGTTTTATGTAGAAGATGCTATCTCTTTTCTCATATGCGTCAATTGTCACTGACAAATGATTTATACTTTTTCCTTAGCTACAATCATCAGACATATCTAAAGATAAACAACTAGATCCGGCTTTAGCGGACACATTGAAGGTAGTCACAAGCTCTCATTTCTTCTTTCAGTTATCTTATAACTGATCAACTGTGGCATCACATTTTTAATTGCTTATAATTGCTATGCTTCTACCAGACCGCCTTCACAAGTTCAGAGTTTTCCATGGCATTCCCTTATGTTGCCATGTCAGATGATGATGATAAATTGGAGAACATGCTGCTATCTGGATTTGCTGAGAATTGTAACAATGTTTTTGAAGGAAATCATATCACCTACACAGACACGTGTACTGTAAGTGGTCAAGATGTGAAGCAACATCACACCATGGATTCTATCCGTGTAAGCTATTAACTTATTATAATTTTTTACTTTTACTTCTATTCCATATTTGTTTCATGTATTGATAGCATGTACATTGCAGGACTTGGTGATGTCACGGATGGGAAACAATCCAACTAGACAGACTGATCTAGTTGTCTTCTGTAGCGGTGGTTTCAAGGAATTGGATTCTGAGAAATCAGAAGGTTAGGTTAAGCACACTAGCATTGATCTTTATATTCAACTGTATAGCTGTAAGCTAATTTTTTACTATGTCACTGCAGGAGAATTGCTTTCCGAGCTGGTCGATGTGCTGAAGAAGTCTGGGGCTAAATATACCATTCTTTATGCTTCTCAACCATCCGGTTTACTGGAAAACCCTACCAACCTACCATTAGGGAGGTATCTTGCAGAGAAGACCAATACTACTAAAGTTGGCCAGGGCAAATGTGATGGAGAGTGCCTAGTCAAATCAACTCTTCTGGAAGGAACTTTTGTTGTAAGTTGTTACTTGTGCTCTGGTTCATTATTGGTTTGCTCTATTCTGAAATGTGGGCTCACCTGTATAACGATTGTTTGTATATCAATATACCTTACTTCCTTGTATTATTTTCTCACACTTGTACTTCCTTGTATTATTTTCTCACACTTGTACTTCATTGTATTATTTTCTCACACTTGTCTACTATATGCAGGGAATAGTGCTTCTTATCATCTTGATATCAGGACTCATGTGTATGATGGGAATTGATACTCCCTCGAGGTTCGAAACTCCCCAGGAATCTTGATCTCACTTTAATGCAGATCAGATACGGGAACTCGATGAGGCACAAGGAGTATGAACGATTGATGTTTGCTGGTCTGCACTGTGGATATAGTTAGTTTCCTATTTGAAAGTGCTCTGTGTATTTTACTGAGCCGACTGCTACTTACAATGTGATCAATTTTTGGTGTAATATTCTATCTCATACCTACGGAGATCTAGCTGAGCTTTTGCAAACTCCTACATGTGCAAGGCTTGTGTTGTGCCAGAATTAGCATTGCTTCCGGTGTTTTCTGTGAATAACCTGGAATTCAGGTAGCCAATAAGATGACACTATGCATCAAATAAAATGAAATCATGTTATTTACTCCATCAGATGTTACTGCACTTTAAACAAGAGTGTCGCATCTATGTACATTTTGTGCCTCTACTGACACTGTGAATTGCTGAAGTACAGTCTGTTGTCAACATCTATGGTCTGGGAATTGCAAAGCGTTCTCTGTGTGTGAAATGCACAGGCTGATAAACTCCTTGTTCCTTATGCCTGGTCAAGATGTCTGCTTATTTTCTGTCTCATTACTGTTCAGGATTGTGTGTGGTCCCCACCTGAATGTCGTTACTTACTCATGAATCAACACTCGACAGATACTGGATAAATTCAGTAAGCTTTCTGATTAGGACACAAAGCCACTTTTAAAGCACTCATCATTTTCTAGTTCACTGGTGAGGTTACTGTCAGGGCAACTTTATTGCGCAAGTAATCACTTGACTGAGATTGGAACGGAATAGGTAATCGACTCAATTCCTGTCTCTCTTGGGTCAATTTGTCCTTGATGATGGTCTGCCTGTCTTGGCTTAGAACCCAAGTACCTGGAAATTTGTGGCGCCTGCGTATATAACATGCTCTCGTCTTGTACCTCGTTAACGAAGGTGAATGCAACAAAAATTTACTATTATGTTTTTGATTGTATCCTTTAGCAAATTGAAGGGTCGTATATAACTATTTGTAGTGGTGATTGATTAAAAAATTGGAAATTTACTTAACTAAAATTCAAACAAAATACTGGTAAACACGGTACATTTTTTCTACCGGGTTTATCATTGATAATGTTTTCACTCATGCTCATGAGCTAGAAAATTCGAGAGTAAATGAAATCTTACCATTGCAAAAGATGTCGAAGTAAGAATTAGATGATCACAGGCATACTCTGCCAATGATTTAGCATACATCAACTGTACCACATGGAGCACTGAGATCAAGCACGAAAAAGCCTTTCCTTGCTCTTTTTGTTAGCACTTTTGCTTCTTGTTTGTGCTACTTTTTCTTGCTCTTTTCCTCATATCAGTGGCTACCGCTGTCACTTGTCAATATGTAACATTGTACAAATACTGAGCTAGTACACGTCAAATATATGATTGATACTAGTTTGAAAATGAGAACATAGATGAAAGCAAATATGCTCAAGGTAACATGCACTAGGTCTCTAGATTTTCCTTTTGTCGGCGGTGAGGACGACATGTTGGCCATACAAAGGTTGCCAGATAAGTGCGTGTTAGCTTCTTAGGAACCATGCCGCAACTGTAGCCTGAAAAACATGACTTGTAAGAAAGATGATGAAAGAAATTTGTGGGCAGAAACAGAGTTCTTCCGAAAACTGAAAGTACGCAAGTAGCCATATCACTTGGGAGTAAAGAAACTCTCATCCATTGGCGATGTGATGCCAAAAAGGTCATGCACATGGGATTCCCATGCTGTACAGTAAAAAAGGTCATGCAGTACGTACGTACGTACTAAACTTGCGCTGTACTTATGCGTGGTTCTTATATATGTGGCACGTGAAAACAGATGGGATAGGCTCAGCGTAACTTGCACCGGATTTTGATGCACGAAAGATGCCCAAAGGCAGGTAAAAAGGTGAATCTTGCTAATCATCTTTCCCCGGCTTGCATTTTGCAACCACGCATGCAAATGCAAGAGCTGGATTATTATGCCATGAGTTTGGAAACTTCAACTTCAGTTAATGCTTTACTGGCCATCACACATGTTTTTTTAAATAATGGAAACAAGTTTTCAGCCTCTGCATCATGACAGGTTAACAGCTCTCGCTGATTTTCAAGATGAACGATCATTGTGTAACTTTCACATGATTCCAGTTTCTCACACAATTTTCTTCTGTGGAAGCACATTTATGTACAGTAGTATCCCTTCCGGAAAAATGAATGGAAAGGAGCAATGTTTAATTAAATTCATGAGAAACAGCTAGCCACAATACGAGAACTAACAAATTTAGATTGATAAGCTCAAGTCACATGAATAGTTCGCAGAAAGTACGCTGTCACTGGCTAACAGCTGCCATGTTCTTCAGCCATACCTAGCTTGCAGCCTTGCACCAAGCTGTACATCAACATCAAAGGCCATTCCGATCCCGACTTGTGCGCCAAGATTATATGGTTGCATCTTCAATTATTATTGACAAATTGATAATTAAACCGCTATTCTTTCATAGTAAGCTAGGTTGCGTTGCACCAAGATTTTTTACAATCTAATTTTCGTACCAGGTTTCAAAGAATTCAGTACTTCACCAAGGGTAAAGTTATAGACTAAGTAAAAGAAGCTACCATTAATCACAAGCCTGTGTACCGTAACAATATCGGCAGCAGCAACGAACAAAATCTCAGAAACAAACCAACATTGTCCTTTTTACATGACCTAAAACAAACTATATGGCCTCTCAGTGTACGAACTAACTAATGAATTAACCAACCAACAAAACGGCCAGAAAATTACTAAAACAACCATTCCCATTCAGTAGCGCCGGCCTAGCCGATGCCGATCATGCACCAAAATTCTTAGCAGCTGGTCCATTAATTGTAGCAGCAGTAACAGAAGCACTAGTAGTACCAAGTATGACCAAAGCTCCCGAGCTTGTTCTGCGGCAAGCTGAGCGGCTTCTGCTCCAAACCTCCAGTCACCGGCGATAAACCCTTGGACACGGCAGCAAAATTTGGTGCCATGGCCGCTCCTAGGGCTTTCACCATCATTGCCTGATGATGATCATCATACTGTTGATGCAAATCGTAGCCTCCCATCGTGCGGGGTGCATGAAGCATATCCCAGGAGGCGCTGTTGCTTCTGCGACTTGTTGGAACCGACGAACCGGCCAGCATGTCGCTGCTTGTTGTGTTATTGAGGCTGTAATTGTTAGGAAGGTCGACGAAGTTACTCCTAGTCGTGGATCCCGCGGCGGCGGCGGCGGCAGCAATTGAGTAGTGATCCGCGTTGTACGGCGCCGCCGCGGCGTTGATGGTCATCGTGTTGGGCAAGGGCAAGCTACCCACGGAGTTGAAGTACATGGGATCGACCATGGAGTCAAGCAACTCGTCGTCGCCCTCGCCGGCATCGACCGACACCGAGCTGACGTTGAGCGTTCCGGCAGAGTTCTCCACGGCGTCCTTGTTGGCTTCCCCTTTCTTGTGGAACACCTTGCACACAACCCATTCATCCTAACACGCCCATAACATAAGAAAATAAACCAAGAAAATAAACACTTTGTTGCAAATTCATTTTTTCAACACAACTAGACGACGGTTGAAGTTGTGTCCGTACGTACCTTGGGATTGAATCGTAGGTTTGCGTTGTTGTCCCTGGACTTGCCCTCGAGGCGGTACTCGTGCATGACCCAGTTGGTATTGGATCCCCTTGGAGCCCTACCCATGTAGAACACCAGCGTCTTCTTCATCCCCACCAGTTCGCCCCCTCTACCTCCACCAGCAGAAGCTGAACCTGAAGCTGGCTTGAAGATCTGCCTGTCCTTCCCGGTGGCCTTCCAGTAGCCCTCCTTGGTGGCACGGTTGGTGCGCATGCCTGTCGGGTATTTCATGTCCTTGTGGTAGAAGAAGTACCACTCCTTCTCCCCCATCTTCGCCTTGCCTTCATATCAATATATATACATGGCAGAAAACATCAATTGATTAGGTAAAATTAGTTTTTCTTCTGATCTATGAAAAAATCAGCAGAACTCCTGCTGTCATTTCAAAAATATTAGGTAAAATTAGATGTATGGATTGATTGAAAGGAAGCAAGTTTTGCAACTACATATATGTACGGTGCAACTGATGAACAAAAGGAAAAGGTGCATGACTTACTTGGGAGATCCCATGGCTCGCACTTGTTGAGATCCACCTCCCCGATGGCCCGCGGGTCCATGTTTGGGTTCAAGAACTTCTGCAGGAGATAGCTTGTGATGACCTCCTCGTCTGTGGGATGGAACCTGAACCCGGGTGGCAAGAACAAGTCACCTTGCTCTGATTTCAGACCACGCTCCACCATGATCGATCTCTTGCAAACACTATGGAGCATGGATTACACAAGCAACAGTGCCAGCAACTTGACTATGAATAGGAGAGAGACAAGGATCTCAAAGAAAGAAGGCAGAGAGGGAGAGAGAGAGGGAAGCTTGTAAGCACAAGAAAGGTGGAGGAGAACGATAGAAAGGAGGGGATCAATAGAAATTAAGGGGATAAAGAGAGGAGGAATCCAAATTTTATAGTGGAAATGGGTCTATGGGACCTGATCTTCCTTTTGAGGAGCCAAACCTATAGCTTGCCTAGGAACGAAGTCTTCAGTCTTCACTCGGTTTGATTAGGCAGAAAAGAAATCAATGCGGTTTAATTAACACCTCTCCTACGTGCCTGTGGCTATGCCATCGGATCAGGATTAAGGTGTCATTAGAGGCATATAATTACTATTTATTTTGGCTTTGATAAGCTTGGTTTGTTTTTTCTTTTACGATGTTGTGATAGCTGCTTACAGATGGTAGGTACTACAAACAGTCGGAAGGCTTGTGTGGTACTGTGGTAGGCCACTTGGGTTTCGTTTTCTTGGTTGCATATATTGCTGAGAAAGATACAGATCGTTTCCCTCATCTGAAGGGATACTTTCTCTCAGTCCAATAGCGTAGGTAGCTTGCTACTCCCTCCCATTCTAAATATAAGTCAATTAGTATATCAACACGATCTCTAATATAATATTTTAATTAATAATATTTATAAAAATATATTATTTAAAATAAAAAAGTTATATATTATGAAAGTATTTATCACGACGAATCTACTAACATCAACCCTATGCTATCAAACTATACTTTTTACTTGTTGATGGCCAAAGAAAAAAGAGTTTGACTTAGGACAAACCTAGATGGACTTATATTTATGATGAGAGGGAGTAGCTATAAGAGTTTACATGTCATCTGTAGAATATAGTAAAGATAAACTCTCCAATAGGCTATCTATAAAGCTGTATCTTTATGTTTTTAATGCTCACATATTATGTATCATTTTCTGTTACAATCTCTTCAACAAAAGCTAGTTATGTTCTCTCTTCCTTATCTTTCCTCTACATAGAACAAATGCTGATATGACTCAGCTTATAATTAGTTGACGTGTCCTTATTGGAAATGCCCTCATGATAATTTTTAACAATTGATGCTCTTATCATTTGATTTCCCCTTTCTCTTTTGTCAACGGGAATATAAATTTCGTCCCTTTTTGTTTCCACTGGTGAGTTTGTCCAGGTCTTCTAGCTAGCTAAGCAGGTTTAGAATTAGATTATTTCCCAACGATTTTTATCAAGAACTAGCTAGTACAAGATGTTGATTTGCTAGTTAACAAAGATGTGTGCATCATTGGGTTCGGTTTCTTGGCAACTGCCATTGCTTTTGACAAACTGAGCACGTCGCCATCGGCACGTATTCTATTCTTGTACAATTCCATGTACACATTGAAACATGCATCCGGTTTGCCTCGATCAATCGTTCTTGCAATGCTGTGCTACTCCAAGGCTACAATTGCATGTAGGAGCTAGCGAAGATATATATAATCATATATTTGCATTTAGTTGACCGCACAGCACATGTATAATTTACTAATCTTTTTGCGAGGATATAATTTTCTAATTTGCATTTTACATTGGCAGCTGAAAGATATGACTGACGATCAATTGAATTGTCAGAGCCTGAGTGACGGCTACAGTTCATACTCTGCATGCATTGGATGGGACAGTCGAAAACTCGAAATTGGTCAGGTCGTCTCAGGCCACTCCAGAATGTAACGATGTACGTGGTGTTCTCCACGACACGTGCGTCAGTGCATGCATCAAGAGCACAATGCACACGTGCGTACGACCCTGTCCATATCTGAATGACGGCCGGCCGCTACCGGCCGGCCGGTGAACGTACGGTGGTATAGGATTTGGCGGCTGCACAGTTGAAACTCCAACCTTGACCAAGCTTACAGTAGCTAGGGAAGTTGATCAGCTCAGCCGTACGACATCTCCAAAAAGTTGGCACAATTTTTACTGACTTGAAATGCCCAAAGAAAATGGAGAGGCAATAAGAGAACTTGACGAGATTTTTTTTCCCAATAGTACATCCAGCTACGAAAAAATAAACTATCTCATCCCAAATAAATTACGCGCTGCTTGCGCTCGAACGTCCGATGGAAAACTCTCCATCGGATGCTTTCGATGTTCCGTTGCAACATTGAAAGACAACGTCTGCAACATCAGAGAATAACGTTCGCAACATCAAAAAACAAATATGCATCAAAATAGTTCAATGCCATCCGATTTTAAAGGAATTCCCACCGTAACATCACATTATGTTTCATGCAACATTTTAGACAAATTGGGTCAACGACAAATTGGTTCGGCAACAAATAGAAAAATACTGATGCAACAATTGAAAATAACTGCTGCAACAGATTGATTTATCCATTGCAACATGGGCATTATAAAGAGAAAATATATAACAAATGCGAATCATGGCTGCAACAAGTGCAGTGAACTATTGCAACAAAAACTCAAAAAGCATGACTTGTTACAACATTGAAAAATCATCAGAAACACACCAAAATTAGCATTGCACCAAAATAATTCAATATACCTGTTGCAACATGGATATATCGCCAAATTATGGATCCCGAACTCATCAGATTCGGCATGAGAGAGATCGGCTCCTCTCCGATACTCTTCTCCCTAGCAGTGGCTCACCAGGAAGCGGCTCATCAAATTATGTCGTTGGGTCGAGCTCCACTCCATCCAAACCGATGCTTGCCACTAGGATCCAGCTCCTCATCGACCAAATCAATACCCCGCCATCGGGATCAAGCTCCTAGCCGCCCGAATCGACACCCGACCGCCGGGATCGAGCTCTCTGCCACCCAAATCGCCGCCTTATCGTCAAGATCGAGCTCCTCATGTCTCGAGTCGACGCCCTACTGTCAGTACCCGACCTCCTTCTCACAGGATCGAGCTCCTCTGTCGGGATGGGGTTGGATGCGGACCTGAGCGAGAGACATGATGAGAGCAAACAGGAAAAGAAGCTCAAGAGAGGAGTGACAAGCGTTTGTTTTTCGCTCATGGGGGAACACGATGAGAGGGAGGCAGAAGCCGCAGAACGGGTGGTAGGATGGTGGATGGAAGCCAAACGAGTGGCTGAGACAGGCATCCGATTCTTGCGTAGCTACGTCAATTTAGGAGTGTTATCGAATAAATTATCTCATCTAGCTACGCAAAAATGGGGAAGCAGCAGGACTAATATTATTGCTGTTACTTCCTCGCATCCCAAATATAAAAGTCCTCTGCACATCGACAAGGTCGCCAATATCACACTTTGATGGGCAATTTCTATAAAAATAAATTATCTCAAATACAAAGAGATATATGTGAAAGTATTTTCCATAATGAATCTAATAACATTATGTTGTGAATTTATATGATTTTTTTGCATATTGACGGTCAAAGCTAAGAAAATTGACTAACAACCGTCCTAAATGGACTTCTTCTTTGAACTAGGCAGATATGAACTAGTTAGCTCGAACTATTTAATTGAAATATGACTTTTTTGCAACCTTAACAGCTGGCACATCGGAGATCTAAGACCTAATCAGTAGCATGACGTTAGATGGAGGCAAGAAATGTTCTTACCTAGCTGTACTGCACAAATTAATCGATGTATCATCTCTTTTTTTTTTGCGATTAAACATGAGCTTTGTTACTTAATTTGTGAAAGTGTTACACTCAGAAAGCACCATGTTATGGATACAGTTTGGCATACTTGCCAACCACACTACAGAAGCAGATTGTCGACGAGCATATTGAGCGAGCTCATGAGCTACTCTATTTTGATCCCGCTTCACTTTAAGCACTCTTACTTCTCCTAGTCTTTCCATGAGATCCAGACAATCCTGTATCATCTCTTTAAATATATACAGTAGTAGATACACATGGATCTACTTGTCTATAATCACTACTAAAGAAACAAAATTTAGAGACGAGTGATAATTTATAGAAGCGTTTAGCTACCTGCTTCTGGTCAAAGGCCTATGGAAATGGACGATTTTCAATGTCGCAAAGAGACTACATGTGGAAACCGATTATTAGAGACGGTTCACTTAAGAAATCATGTGTGAAAACCGATTACTAAAGATGGTTCACTTAAGGAACTGGCTGTGGTAGTCAGTTCCCAAATTGAGGTTTTTTAGCCTGAAGAAACCGGAAAAAAATTGGCCTGACTAGGCACCAACCTGAAGAAACCGGAAAAAAATTGGCCTGACTAGGCACCCCTTGGTTGTAAGTCACAAATCACGCGTTTTTTCCCGTGAAATATAGGCACGTGCGGTTCATGGCACTTGAACCCAAGACCTCTCAGCTCAAATGATACGTCCTTACCATCTCACCACAGAAGAGCTAGTGATACTAATAGTTTATGTATCTTACCTGTAGTAATCATCATATTACCAGAGGCCGTTCATATACGAAACTGCCTCTGAAAATAATATTTTACACATACGGCTTCTTATATCGTCTGTCTTTAAAAATCATACCATTATCACAGATGTCTGTCGTAAACAATCGTTTGTGAAAAGTTGTTTACATAGACGGTCCAAAACCGCATAAGACTCCCACCAACTACTCAGACGATTTGTTATACGAGGCACCTGTGAAAAAGCATCTGAATATCTTAGAAAATAGTTTTTTAGCAGTGGGTCTCCTATTACAAAGCCAATGCAAATTCGAGTATCTGTCAGCAACCAGCTCATGGGTTGTATTTATATATTCAAACATCCCAGAAATGCTGGTTCCAAGTGTGTAAGCAACTGCATAGACATGAGTTTGTTTAACATATACAACAGCATCAATAAATAATAAATGCAGATTAATACTAAGAATTCTGAGATGGAGGTATATACTTGTAATTGCATAAGATATATTATTGCCATCGTGCCAACTAAAATAGGCTCACAATTGTCTAATCTCCATGCGCTTAATTATTTCAAACTTCAGCAATGGACGCCCGATCTGCCGTCACATAAGTCATGATGCGTGCTAAACTCCTCCCATATTGATCTCATTACTCTTCCAAGTCTTCTATTGTCTCCTCGATCCAGTACGACTGTCTTGAACAAATCCAACAAGTTTTAGCGTCGCTGGTTGTAGCGACTGCCTTCGTTGAGTACGGTCAAGCCTAGAAGGCATATACTAGTGTCGCCATTAGAAGCCGCACGGCACCAAACCACAGCTTCTAAGCGTCTGTTTGTTTTAGATGTGCACGGTGAAAAACAGTTTGTAGACTGTGGATTATAAAAATAAATTATAAAAGCTGAATTGTACAATCTGTAGAAACTAGTAGAAGATAAATTGTTGTATTGTTAAAATCTAAGAGTTGAATTGTATAATCCAACTTTTACAATCTAACATGTCTGCATTCTATAAGTTGAAACAAGAAAATCCTAAGTCTTCAAAAGCCTTAGGTAAGAAGTCCAAACTCTTTTTTTTTTTGTTAAAAAGGGTCCAAACTCTTTGACTTGAAAGTTGTGATATTTCAATTGAAAAATTGAAATCTCAAGGTATGATTCTGAAATTTCAAGTTGAAACTTTGAAACCATGGTTAAAGGTCGAAAATGTAGAGAAAAAGTATTGAACTGTGACTTGAAACATACTATTCTCTAGATTGGAATTGGGAAAGTCTGTGTGCGTGGGTGTGGGAGGGGGTGTTTAGCATCTACTCTCTACGTATTTTACTGGTAAAACCAAAACAATCATCGTTTTTTCCTCCAAAAATAACATTAATTCCATCAATTCTCTCCAATGGTTACAAGTTTATATACAACACGAAATCGTTTCATCCTCCCATGCATACTTCCTTAGATAGCCTTATCAGCAGCTCAAGTATGTGTCGATTTTATCTTACAGGATGTAACCGCAGACAAGGGAAGAGACAAGATTTTTGTGGCTTGGAAATCTAGAAGATCAATTCTGTGGCGCTGGGCTTTTCGGCCCATATAAGTTTTGACTCAGTTTACTCTCCAAATTAAAGCACAATTTTAGCTTGTGATCAATCAAGTCTGTCAAGGCAAGCAATTTGTTGCAATGGTACCGGCCGTACCAAACATCAGGAACTCGTCATGATAACTCCAACTCCAAGCGGATTATATTCAGGAGTTGATGCATGTTTCCGTAAGCAACCAATTATTAATAGCTAGTGGCTCATTCTAGAAAAGGAATCACCCATGCACGCCAATATGCCATGGTCCATGGATAAGCTATCCTTGAATCTATCGACAAAGTAGTTGCAATGCAAAGATCCTAGTATGCCCAAAAAACTTCGAATTAGCTTTTCGTAAGCATGCATGCATGCTTAGAGATAATCTATGATATGTTTCAGGCATGACTTCAGCAACCAGATTTAGAACTTCCTTTCCCATTCCTCTTTCTCTCATTTTGAAAAAAAGGGGAGTTTTATTAACTCATATCCTTACACCAAGCTGATATAACATATAAGAATGTACATCCAATCTTTGTATAACTATGATGCATACAACCACGAACTAACAAACATCAACCCAATACATAAGACCCACACAAAACAAAAGTCTAACAAAAAAGAATTACATCTCCTCAACTAAGGTTATTCTGCTTAGGTTTGGATGTGCAGTCTGGACTACTATCCAAACTAGGTAAAGAGCTTTATGGCTACCCACTCCAATCGAGTATATGATATAGTAACCATTTCACGATGCTCCTGCTGATGTAGTACAGACAAGTACAGAGCCAGTATGTACAATTAAAAATAACCTATAAAGAAAAAAAAAAGAGTTCATCTTGTTACAGACTAAGTCATTCCTACATAGACGTAGAGACTAACAAAATGTGGCCGCTGCTATTATGCAGTCTTTTTCAAGTTTTTTTTACTAAAACCCTGAAGCCATTTCCCAAACATATTTTGAGCACTTCATGATTGGTAAAGATTCGATGCTACTTGGACTATTAGCCATGCAGAGTGACTGAACGACAATCAAAGAAAAGGTGGTTAATTGCCTTAGTTTTATAGCAAAAGCAACACTTCTGGTCACCAAGCCATTGTATTTTTCTTAGGTTATCCTTTTTTGATAGAACACCCTTGTACATATACAAAAGAAAGATCTTAATTTTTAATGGTATTTTTAATTTTCTTGCACCAATGTCCTATACAGGGAACTAACCGTGAACCTTCCAGATTGGTTTGAGCTCCATTTAAACTCATCTCGGTCCCTGTCAATGTGATGTTGGTGAGGTGTGTCGTCAAAGCATTTCACACCACCAATTTGGAGCCAGTCAAGTCCCGCTTGAAAGAGACATTCATGAGGAATGACTCTATTACCTTAATTACTAAGACTTGTTCGTTTACTTCACATGATGTTATATAATGAAGGAAATTGATCTCGCAATGGCGAGTTTCCTAATTTTAGAGTTGTCCTTTATGTTAAAAGTCTCATATTTGAATAGAATACTTTTCACTTTCATTAGATCGGCCTAGAAGTGCGAGTCCCCTAGTTTTCCTTTGACCTGCGAAATTGTTTTTGTCCCAACTTATTTGTTTCGGAGTAGATCTTGCCAAGTCCTCTCTTCCATTAGTAACTTGTATATCCACTTACATAGAAAAGAAGTGTTTTGGATATCCAGGTCCTTCATACCTAATCCACCGAACTCTTTGGGTTTACATAGGACTTTCTATTTAGCTAGGCGATACTTATTTTTGTGGTTGTCGCTTGCTACTAAGAATTGAGTCTAGAAGTACCAGTCTGCCACCTGCAGTTAAGTACTTGACCTTCCAGCTGCTCGGTCTTTTTTCGATTCTTTCCTCTACTTCTTTCCAATCCGAGTTTCTGAGTTTCGGTAGTGAATTAGGATTCCTATGTACTAAATAGGTAACTCACCTACTGCACATCCAAATATATCTACATATTGATTGGCCTTGTCTTGAGTCGCCCCAAAGCAAAACAATTAGCTTTTATGGAAGTTTATCTTTAACCCTGAAAGGTGCTTAAATGCACAAAGCAAAAGCTTCATGTTCTTGGCCTTTTTCAGGTCATCATCGATGAATATGATTGTGTTGTCAGTATATTGGAGGATTGATAGTCCACTTTCTACCAAGTGAGGTACAACTCCTTTTAAATGGTCAAAAATTTTAGCCATCTCATTCAGTACTGTTAATATATCCGTGACAATATTAAATAGAATTGGAGAGAGCGGGTTGCCTTGTCGTAGACCCTTTTTTGTTTGGAAGTAATGGCCAATTTCTTCATTGACTTTTATAGCTACGCTACCTTCGAAAATGAAGCTTTCAACCCATATGCACCATTTAGGCAAAAACCCTTTCATTCGAAGAGTCTGTAACAAGAAAGGCCATTTTACTTTGTCGTAGGTCTTCTCAAAATCAATTTTAAGAATTACACCACTGATTATACAGTCCGCGACACTATTGATTTGATTGGTGATTGCTTTGGCAAAAATTTGAACCTGGCATTTAGCAAGCAGATTGGTTTGTACTACTGAATACGATAAGCTTCTTTTATTTTTAGTAGGAGAGTAATCACTATGAAATTTAGGCTATGTATCGGGTGGTTTCCAGCATGCATATCGTGAAACATATCCATTAGGTCATCTTTGATGATGTTCCAGTAGGTGTAGCGAACATGGCCCTCTTATGACATATATGTGATTTTGGTGATTAATGATAACATAGTCAATGATATTAACATGTTTTTAAAGTATATGCTTTAGTAGGTCTCATGGATATAATATATGAAAAAACCACCGAAGCTGAGACAAAGTTTAATAGAACTGAAGAAGCCCTAGGAAAAATAACTATACCGGAAGGTCTGGTGATACCTAAGTTGTACACGCTGGAGTATTTATGTCAGAAGAGCTCAGAGAAGAATCAACACATTGGATGGTCCGACACTCTAGAGAACAACATGTTAGAGTATTTCTAATAGAGAGGGAGAAAACAATTATGCACATCGAAAGGTCCGGTGCTAAAACTCACTAGAGTATTTGTGTACACCGGAAGGTCCAACGCACTGAGTTGTACTCACCGGATGGTATGCGTTGGAGTATTTGTTGCAGAGAAGGTTCAAAGTGGGGTTCCAATGGCTAGTTTTTGAAGGATGTATACGTCAGATGGTTCAATAAGTACAATGTTGTTTACACCAGATCATCTGATGTATACAATAAAGTTGAGCCGTTAGGACAATGGCTAGTTTGTGAGGTTGAGGCTATAAATACCCCTCCACTTGGTCATTTGAAGGTGCTGCAGTCTAGAGAAGCTCACATACACTTGAGAAGACATCTAAGCCATCAAAGTGATTAAAGTGATCATCCAAAGCAATTAAACACATGGTTAGAGAGTGATTATTGCTAATAGGTATAGAGAGAGTTGTGTCTAGGTGTTGCTGCCTAGAGAGAGGATCAAAGAGTAATCCTAGTTTGTAACATGTAGTATGCCGACATCTTGGGTCTTGGTGGCTCAAGCTTGTTGACCCTCTGATTTGGTGTGGAGCAGCGTCAAGACTCTTGTACAGGGACACGGAGACCCTTGCCTTGTGGCTTTAAGCTTCGAAGTGAAGACAATGGCATGTAACTTGAAGGGATGCTTGTGGTGAGACTTTGCCTTAGTGGCTTGGTGGCTCAACCTACTTGACGCCTAGATGCCTCAATAGCCATGACCAGGTGCCATCCGAGATCTATAGCCTAAGTGGCTGCTCCAACGTGGACTAAAGGTGGCATCTATGCCATCAATACCACGGGATAAAAATTCCTTATGCCGAGTTTTCTTTCTTTACCTTATTTATGTTTCCGCATTTACATGCTTACAATTTACCTTTCTAGATAGGTTGCAATCTTTTTTGAACAGTAGAGTAGACTAGATAAACCTAGATCACATTTAGATAGAAATTGATATAGGTTTATCTTGACAAGTTTTTGGAGCCGATTAGTATTAAATGTTCTAATTCACCCCTCTCTGAGGACATCACCGATCCCTTCAATTGGTATTAGAGCATTGTGCTCTTGATAAGGTTTAACCGTCTAGAGTTGTGACGTCTGAGGTAGGGATGGATACCCATAGTACTCCACTTTTTGATGACACTCACTTCCCCCGTTAGAAAATTCTAATGTCTACTTATTTTCAAGTCAAAAGTTTAGATGTTTAGAGAGTCACTAAGGAAGAGATGAGACCACGTGTCACAAAAAAGGAAAGACAATTAGATGTTTTGGCAAATAGTATCCTTTTGTCATCTCTATGCACTGATGCTTTTAGTTAAGTATATTCTCCCACCAATGCACATGATATTTGGATTAGTCTCATTGAAATACATGAAGGCACAAATGATGCGCGCAATGAAAAATATCATGTGCTAGTTACTAAGATCAATGACATCAAACAACTTCACCATAAAAATGCTAATGATATATACTCACGTTTGAATATTTTTGAAGAATACTTCAAGTTCTTCTTTCAAAATACAAGTTGATAATCTCCATCATATATGATAACAATGATATTAAGAAGATGACTCCAAGTCAAATGCTTGACAAGACACATGACGCCCATGAGATGACCATGAACATAAGGGTTAAAGCTTCTTCCTCATTTGGCGCCAATGACTTTGCCCTCACAAGCAAGCAAGCTTTATGTTCACACATGAAGGCAAACATGATGAGGCAAGAGCAAGAGTCAAGCTCAAGCAAGGATGATGGTGATTAAGATGAAGAGAGCGATAAATAAGATGAATAAAGTACCACAAGTGATGAAAAGATGGAACCCAAGGTCGCCAAGCTCATCTCACAAGTGAAGAAGAACCTCAAGAGGATCAATACCAAGATTTATCATCCAATCTCCATGAAGAACTTGGTCAACACAATTGATCATATTAAGAAGGAGAACAAGTCCAAGAACAAGAGGGAGATAAGGTGAAGAGGCAAAGTATTTGCAAGCATAGGAAGATGGGTGAATGATGATGAAGATTCAAGATTAAGTGATGAGAGTCTCACCATCCACTCCTCCAAGAGAAGCTCTTCCTCAAAGTCAATCATCACGCAATTCATTATGCAAGCTATCTCATAAGTGTCTTATGACCAAAGTTATGAAAAGCGATGCAAGTGATGATGAGTCCGATGAGAATTCTCCCTCCCATGAAGAACTTCTTGATTTGATCAATGAGCAACAAATAACTTTAAAGAAATAATCTAAAGAACTTAAGAAATTCAATGCTCTTAATGACATTCATGCTACATTTGTTTCTAATTATAAACAATTATTGAGCTAATTTAAATTGCTAAACAAGGAGCATAAAGAGCTTAAAACAAAATTTGATTGCATTGAATATCAATCTAAGGCCTTTTTGAAGTAATGTATTTCTCTCTTTAATTTTAATTCTAAGGTAGATGCTTCCACTCTTTGTGATGATTTAATTGTTACATCTAGCTCACCTTTTTGCAATAAGATGTGTTGAGAATGTTCTTGTAGAACAATCTAATGACCTCATTGCACAAGAGAATGATGAACTCAAGTAAGAAGTGGAGAGGCTCATGAAGGACTTGGCAAGATTAAAGGGTAAAGAACATGTCCAACCATCTTTAAAAAATCATGCTACCATGATGAATAAGCTTACGGAAGGATTCATCGTGACATGCTTCAAGTGTCACTAAGAATGCCACAAGTCTTTTCAAGGTAAGCAAGTCAAGAAGGAGACAAAAAGAAAAATAAGATGACGAACCTCTCCAACAAAACATCCAACCTCAACATCAAGTCTAACTACAAGATCAAGATCAAGAGCAACCACTACAAGCTCAAGAACAAGGAAAATGACAAAGTGGTTGCACATATAGTTGGGAGAAAGATCCAGAGGTGAAATCAACCCATTTGGATACCAAGTAAGCCATCACCAACATGAAGGCGTCCCAATCGATTTGGGTTCCAAAGAAGACTTGAAGTCCTTGAGTCAGCATTGGGGATTTGGAGACTTCACTCACAAGATGAAGAGAAGTTTCAAGCAAAAAAACCAAGTGTACAAGATTAGGCACATTGATGAAGACTTTGATCATCATATACCTAAATCCCCATCCAAAGATAAACGATGTAATGGTACTAAATGCAAAATATTTTCAATATACAGGATTGCATATGCTTATTTCTATTTATTGCAATGCCTACTATATGTTTTTCATATAAAAGATTGCTTGTGTTTTCCTCGCTAACCCATGAGCAACCTACATGATTTATTAGTCGTAGATTCTTTATGTGCCATGAGTCTAATCTAATCAATAACAATTGCATATATCTCACAAGTATTCAACACTTGTATGCACGCATTCAGAGGAGTATATCCTATAAGTGTTGATTTTGAGATTAACATGTGTTTCAAGTAATATTTTTGTAGTCTTATGAAGTAATCTATAAGTCCCCGAAGGTATGCAATACTTAAATGTTTTAATTGGCATCATTGTCAAATTATTTATTTATTTAAGCTACCTCCATGCATAGCATGACATAAACTTCCTATTTATACATATTGTCTAGTTGTGCATATGTTTTACCCTCATTTGTATGCACATATATAGATAGAGTTTAGACTATATTATGTGAGTTTCATGAATTGTGATCTATGTGTTTTCATTTTAATTGGTACCATATCCTTGAATTAAACCCCTTCAATTGGTATCATTTTATTGAATTATGATTTATGAAACTCTCTCCCAAGTGCTCTAACCCTCTTTCTTGAGTTCAACATATGTTTATAGCTATTTTTGAGATTATTGACAAATGAGGAGAAGTTTGACGACCAAAGTAAGAAGCAAGATGAGCAAAATGGTGAGCAAGATGCAAGATGGCATGCCTAGTAGAGAACAAGCAAGGAAACAAGATGGTTAGGGATGTAAAGGTCGACTCATCCACATTTGGTATCAAGAGCATACAAGATGGTCAAGGAAGAAAGGGGGTGCCACAACAAAAAGGAGACTAATTGGTAAGAACATGCATCTGTGCAATGTGATAAGGTTTTGTGCAATTTAAAATTGATATCATTTATTATTTACCACTTGCTTTAGTTGTGTTGTCATCAATCACCAAAAATGAGAAGATTGTAGCGAACATGGCCCTCTTAGGGCATGTATGTGATTTTGGTGATTAATGATAATATAGTTAATATGACTAACATATTTATTAAGTATATGTTTTAGTAGGTCTCATGGATGAAAAATATGAATAAGTCATCGAAGTCGAGACAAAATTCCATTGAATTGGAGAAGTCCGAGGAAAAATAACTACATCAAAAGGTCCAGTGATACCTAAGTTGTACACGTCAAAGTATTTATGTCAGAAGAGCTCACAGAAGAATCAATACACCAGATGGTCCGGTGCTCTGGAGAACAACACGCCGAAGTATTTCTGATAGAGAGGGAGAAAACATTTATGCACGCCGAAAGGTCCGGTGCTAACAGTCACCGGAGTATTTGCGTACACCGGAAGGTTCAGCACACTTAGCTGTACTCATCGGATGGTATGTCCCAGAGTATTTGTTGCAGAGAAGGTTCCAAGTGTTGAAGATTGATGGTCAAGGCACCGAATGCACCGACACTCAGAAGTTCAACACGCCGGAGCAATTCTTGTAGAGAAGATTTTAGTGGCTCAGTTAGGCTCAAGACAACGCGCTGAATGGTTTGGTGATGAAGTGAAGAACACACTGGAATGTCCTGTGTTCACAGAGGATTTGAGTGGAGTTCTAATGGCTAGTTTTTGAAGGATGTACATGCCAGATGGTCCAGTGAGTACAATATTGTTTACATTAGATCATCCGACGTGTACAGTAAAGTTGAGCCGTTGGGACAACATCTAGTCCGTAGGGTTGAGGCTATAAATACCCCTCTACTCGGTCATTTGAAGGTGCTGCAATCTAGAGAAGCTTACGTACACTTGAGAAGACATCCAAGCCATCAAAGTGATTAAAGTGATCATCCAAAGAAATTAAGCACATGATTAGAGAGTGATTAGTTCTAATAGGCCTAGAGAGAGTTGTGTCTAGATATTGTTGCCTAGAGAGAGGATCAAAGAGTGATCCTAGCTTATACCAAATGGTATGTCGGTACCTTAGAGTCTTGGTGACTCATCAACACCTTAGGCCATGATGGCTCAAGCTTGTTAACCCTTCAACTTGGTGCAAAGCGACAGCAAGACTCTTGTACGGGGATACGGAGATCCTTGCCTTGTTGGCTCAAGCTCTGAAGTGAAGACAGCGGCAAGTGACCGAAAGAGAGGTTTGTGGCGAGGCCTTACTTTGGTGGCTCAACCTACTTGAGGCCTAGGTGGCTCAAGGGCTATGATCGGGTGCTGTCCGGGAGCTATAGTGTAGGTGGCTGCTTCAACATGGACTAGGGATGACGTTTATGTAATCGATACCACAAGATAAAAATCCCTTGTGCCGAGCTTATTTTCTCTACCTTGTTTACGTTTCTGCATTTACATACTTACAATTTACCTTTCTAGATAGGTTGCAGTCTCTTTTGAACAGTAGAGTAGACTCACTAGATAAACCTAGAACACATTTAGATAGAAATTGATATAGGTTTATTTTGTGAAGTTTTTGGAACCGATTAGTTTTAAATGTCCTAATTCACCTCCCACCTCTTAGACGTCACCGATCCCTTCAGTAGGTCTGGTATAACTCGGTCGGGAAGCCATCTGGACTCGGTGCTTTATTACGTTCTATTTGAAATATGGCGACTTTAACTTCCTTTTCCGTGAATGAAGCTATGAGAATGTCATTTTCGATGTCAGTCACCCGAGTGATGTCATCTGTCCATGACTCGATCATGGAGAAATGATTGTTCACATGTGCCCAACTAATTCTTTGTAATACTTGGTTATATATATTTTTTAACTGATCTTGACCTTCAAATTTTCCTTCTTGCTCTAGGCAGAAGATGCATTGTTTCTATGTTTGCCATTTGCAATCATTTGAAAATAGCGAGTATTGTTGTCTTATTGGAGGATATCATTGACTTTGGCACACTGGTACCATTTAGTCTCCTCTTCTCAGAGTAGTTTAACCAATTTTTGTTTGATTGGTTCTTTTTGTTAATTTCACTTGTTGTCAGGCAATGAAACTCAGACTTTTTGTCAAGTTCATCGATTATAGCCAGGAGGTCTTTCTTTTGTTGTTTGTACGTCCCACTAGTATGGGTGGCCCACCCTTTAAGGTGCCGCCTTAGTGAGATAAGTTTGTTTTGGAGGTCCGTCCCCCTGATGGACTATTCAATAACTCCTAGCCTAGTCTACACACCCCTCGCGAGCCATCCAACCTAGCTCGAACTTGAAAGGTCATTGTCCTCCAATTTGGAGTTGAATCACCGGTATCTACCATGATCGGAGTATGGTCTGACAGTGACGTCCGCTCGAGGGCCTGGATGGTAACCAATGGGTATTTTAATTCCTATTATGTTGTCATTAAGACCTGATTGAGTTTTTCAAAGGTGAGGGTATCAAGGTTGTTTGACCAGGTATATCTTCTCCCCAAAAGTTTGATCTCTCTTAGGTCCAAGATATCAATGACAATGTTGAATAAGAAAAACCACCGGAATATGTCATTATTTTTCTCCTGATTAAACCTTGAAATGTTAATGTCCCCTCCGATTATTATCAGGTACGGATTATGACAACATAGGTTGACTAGCTCTTCAAGGAAACTGAATTTTTGTTCCACTTGGGCTGGATCGTATACTATTATAAGGGTCCATATAAATGCATCTGACTTATTTCAGAAATGGCATTTCACTGAAAATTCCCCAACCAAAATTTCGCCAATGTGGAATGTAAATTTATTTATCCCAACCAAGATGCCACCCGATCTTTCTTGTGAGGGGAGACAATGCTAATACAAGTCTAAACAGCCAGATAAGCGACTCACAAGCCTAACTTCTGCTTCCTTTTCCGCATTTCTAGCAAGGCAATAAAGTCTAAGGCATGGTCCCTAGCACTTTCTTCATGATCTAAAATTTAACCAAATCACTAAGACCTTTGTTGTTCCAAAATATACCGAAGTCCAAGTGGCAGTGGAAATTGCTCAGCTAGGCAAACTACAATGGATTGGTACTACCGAAGTCCAAGTGTTTCAAAGTTCCCATTGATATAGATTTGGCAAGTAGTAAAGCATTGTCGCAGCCTAGGGTGGACATTATGCTCCAGGGAGATGCCAAAGAGAAAATTGGGAAAGCTTTGGCGAAGTGGTTCCATGCTAATGATATTCCTGGAAGGAAAGCAAACTGCCCATACTTTCGAGCGGCCATTAAATTAGCTCAACAGCTTGGAGAGGGAGTGGTTATTCCAGCAGGAAGAGATATAGATGGCCCATTGCTGGATATGAACTATGAAGACTTGCAGGTTCACATGCTGATTTTAAAGAAGATTGGGGTCAACTTGGAGTTATCATCATGTGTGATTCACGGAAGGACCTACCACGATGTGCATTATTAACTTCATGATATTTTGCAATGGACGTTTGTTCTTCCATAAGTCTGTGAATGCAACTGGTCATATCCAAAATACATAATTTATTTATGATTGTATTAGAGGTGATTGTTGAAGAGGTTGGGGAAAAGTTTGTCGTTCAGATTGTGACAGATAATGGTTCCAACTATAAAAAAGCATGCCTGCAACTCACTGCTGAGTATCCACACATTACTTGGCAGCCATGTGCATCTCATACTATCAATTTTATGTTAAAGGACATATTGCGTTTTGATGAAGTTGTGGAATTAGTAGACAATGCAAAGTAGATATGTAGATTCATCTACAACTATTTTCATGGAATGCTACTATTTGGCACAATTTTCATGTTCTTACAGAGTTTTTGGGATAGGCAAGATAAGTTCTAGGCATGGATGGTATCTAGTGAGTGAAAAAATAGTGAATGGAGAAATAAGGTGGACCATAAATTCACACATGATTGCTTGAGAAATAGGCTCTGGTGGGATAAGGTGGACTTGATGTTGAAAACTGTCACACCAATCTACTCTATACTTCACTTTGCTAATCAGCAAAAGAATGGAACAATATCTGGATTCCTTCCAAGGTTGTTACAAGCACAAGATGAAATACGTGGTAAATTAAAGAATGATGAGCATGCTAAAGGAGATCTCTTAGAGAGGTTAAATGAAGTAATTAATAGGAGAACTCGATATCTTCTCAATGAGACTCTCATGCTTGCAGGTAAAAACTAAGGATTAAATTGAAAATTTGTTCAATTTGTGTTCTTTTTTCATGCATTTTAATCTTCTAATATTTATAAACTTCTTTGCCTTTCTAGCTATTGCACTTGATCCTGAAGCACTATACAGGTCAAAATTTTCACAAAAACAAAGTTCCATATTGGTTGTAACATTCACACTCAAGAAGCTTGCAAGCTCACCTTCACAGACATTAGCTGCAATTGACCAATTTGTTTTGTTCTTCAGCACACAGAAAGGGTTATTTGGATCATCGGAGGCTTGGTGCTCGGCACTTCGTGGCAAAACGAGTGCTCTATACTTTTCTTGGCCAAACCAGTTTGCTTATTTTTTATAATGTTGTTGCTTTTTTTATAATGCTATTGCTTTTTTTCTAATTCATTGCAGCTAATTGGTGGACTTCATATGGAGGAAAATACAAAGAAGTAGAAAAGGTTGCAAAGCATATCGTTTCACAATGCATGTCGTCTAGTGGGTGTGAGAGAAATTGGAGTACATTTGCTTTGGTTCATAACAAATTGAGAAATCGGTTAGGTTATGAGAAGCTACACAAGTTGGTTTATATGCATTATAATTTGAAGCTATGCGTCCAACAATTTGAAGCTAATATTCAAAACCTTCAAGAAAAGGAGGCCCAGATCCATGTAGCATGATGATGTATGTTGCTTTATATGATGAAGGCAAACTAATCATGGAGTGGTTGTGCAACTCCATGAGTGAGTCTACACTGACTCTCGACGAATATGATGACGATGATCTTGATTGGAGTACACCTAGCAACTTTCTCATTGATGAGCTACAAATGGAGGCACATGAGGTGGCTACATTTAAGAGGAAGCTTTGTTTTGGTAGAAAGGGCGGTAAGAAGAAAGGGAAGGTGTGATCGGAGGAAGAGGAAGAAGGTTTTGCGGATGACTATGAATCAAATTCTTCACATGGCAGTCCAGTTTATGCCGAGTTAGGGGGCAGCAGATCTGATGATGAAGGTGATGGTGAGTTTCAATCAGCTTCAACAATTGTGATTCATTGTCAACAACATGTATTTTGTTTTCTTGAAAATCTGATTTGTTGCAAAGGTGGTAACAGGGTTGGTGGTAGTGGAGCCTGTGGTGGTGCAGGCAGTGGTTCAGGTGCTAGGCTTGGGGAACCAACCCCTATCTGTCCAAGATCAACTAGGAAGAAGAAACCAACTCTCAAGAGTGTCTACCTACTCTAAAATGTTATATGAACCTCTTCTCTACTACTAGTTTATATGTGAGCATTGCATTGTGATTTGATTTCATGACCAGATTTTGAACATTTCACATGTAAATATTTGTAGTGATGCAAGCCTCCAAGGAGAAGATGTGGATGTGGCGCTCTTTACTAGTGCATGTGTTTATCGGAATGTTTTGTTGGTTCTTAAGTGCACTCCTATATTCTACAATGGAATTGATGCTCATTTGGCACCTATGTTGGTGATATGTGCTTCAACCATGTAATATTTGGGATGTTTCTTAATTTGTTGTCCAATGGACATATAATATTTGGGACTGTTCATTTAGGATGAGATTATTACATTCGGTGTAATGAACCTATCTAATGTGTGCTATAAACTTGTGATATATTGTCTTATTTCTTTGTTGTTATATGCAATTGTGATGTTTGATAGATTAGGGACAGTTTCTAGTGAAATAATGTCATTTTATAAAAAATTAAGTTCATTTGAATTTGATATAGTATTTCCAATATTTCTAATATATCATGTTTATCAGTGACCTCCGATAAATTTTATATTTACCGATTTTTTTCCTTGCCCCAGAGGACTGGGTAGCACTTGGTGCCTCGACAATGCTCCTAGGCCATGGATCAAATTGCTCTCATCAAGGCGCAACCATGGATTGAGCAGACCGTTATTAACCGCGAAGCACCTGAGTGAGACTACGATCCCGCTAAGGAGGACCCATCCACCTGCATAGACTCTGAAGCTTGGCTTTTGTCGTTAGGTCAAGAACTTATTTTTTAGTTTCTTTTTTGTCTGGTTGTCGCCCCCTGATGAGGACATCACTCCCTCGGATACATACAATGATCCTCCATTGAACTTTCAAGGTCCAATCACAAGAGCTCGCGCACGACAATTAAATTTAGAGGTGAGCTCGTTCCTAAGCAACTCTTTATATAATTTTGAGAATAGATTACTACCTAATGATTATGTGTTGCTTAGGAATCATGAAGAGGACAAGGAGACACATAGAGGAAGGCTTGGAGGCATGGAGGAGCAGCTAGGACGTCCAACAACAGCAGGAGGTCCAGTCCAACTCGAGTCCGAATCAGTCTCGACCTCCAGGACCAGCGAGCAGTAAAACGGACGCCTAGGACGTATCCGGACTCCGTTTTCGACGATTCACATATGGTTGGAAAGATAATTTCATAAGGAAACCAATGGCGTTTGTTTGAGGTCCAAATGCCTTCTGAGTCAACGGGAAACGTCGAAACAAGTCAGCTTCCAGAATCTGTCCCGGTGCTGCGTCACCGTTTTTGGTCCGTTGGGCCGTGTATCGTCGTTGAGCCCATTAGGGGGGCGTGACCAGGGGGTGTGATGACCCTTAGACCCTTATTACCAGCCGCCGCCGCTCTCGTTAGGGTGGGTTTTTGCTTAGATTATTCTGTCAAGAACAGTTTCGCCGTTTCTTCGGTTTGTGAGACCCCAACTCGTGAGATTAATCATTCATCTGCAATTTGGTTGCATTCTTCCTTGTTCTTGCTTGTGTTCTTCGATTCGCAGGCAAGGACTTTAGCCTTCTTGGCGAGGTCAACCGTGCAACGCCGGTTGATAACCAGAGGAGACGTGGTGCTGCGAATGCGGGGTTTCGGATCGTGTTGTTCGGAAGCCGGATCGATTTGTGTCTCGTTTCCACCAAATCGAGAGTTACCAGAACCTTTCGGAAGATCGGGCACCCTTGTTCATACTAAGTGGTATTCAGAGCTTCAGGTATACCGTCAGGTTCATATCTACCCTTAGTTTCGAGTGTTTTCGCCTTCGTTCCATAGTCCACTGCCATATCGTTTTTTTTTCCTGTCCTACAACCCTTCCGCGCCTTTAGCTTTTGCATATTTCAGTTTCAGAGTCCGTCGTGTTGAGTTTGTGTCCTGGTCAAGGTCTTGTTGCTGGTTAGGTCGTGTTAGAGTTCAGTTCGTGTGTTTTCCCCCACCGTTTCCATCAAACCCTAGCCTCCGTCGCATATTTTCCCCACTTTCTTCCCGTTTTGTCCTCTAATTCGGAGTCGTTTCTCAAATCGGGCATAACTTTCGCGTACGAACTCCGTTTTCAGAAAAGTCACAGAGTTTTTCGCATCGAAACGGCGTTTCGGATCCGTTCGTCCCCGCTTCGGATCAGAATTCCCAAATTCGCCTCCGAAGTTTGAGTTTTCAATTTCCAAATATTTTTCTCATTTTCCGGCTGAACTTCAGAAAATTCTACAGGCCACGTCTTTCACTTGTTTAAGGTCAAATTTTCTGTGGTTCCCTCTTGTGTGCTCCTAAGTGAAAAAAATATCAAAAAAATAAAAAGAAAAAGTTGAATTTTCGCAAAAAAAACAACGACAGCCCAAAAAAATAGAAAAGAGAGAGGGGCAAAAGAGGAACAATATCTAGAGGAGCACATAGAGAAGGGCAAAGTGAGCTGTGTTAGCGTGTGCTGTTTAGTCTTTGTTTCTGTTGCTCTTGCTATCCATCATACTTGTTTCTCCACCTTGTTTATCACACATACTTGGTACTTGCAACGCTTTAGGCCAGCAACGAGAACAAGTACTTGGGACTATAATTCAGCATTACTATCTGTTTCTGATTTGTGTTCCACATATACATATTTGTTCTCTTTGTGTGCCTTTCAAGCTCCACAGATTCTTCTGGACAGCACTGGTTTGCATCCCTACAATCGCTCGCACGCCTTTCAGGTATCCTTTGCTTTGCTGGTAAGAACCCTGGTAAGAGCTTGGTAAGGTGTCTACCTTTACTGATCTTGATTGAGAGGCACCACTCCACCTTTGTAGTACGATTATTAGGGATAACCTTCACTGTTTGTTGTTGTGTTTGTTTCCACAATGTCAGTTGATGGAGATAAAACGCCAAAGGACTTCAAGGAGTGTGTCAGCCAAGAGCAGCTACAAGCTGTTGTAGACAATGCTCAGAAGGAGATGAAGGAGACAGTCATCAAGGCTGTCACTGAAGCGATAATTGAGATGAAACTCGCAAACGCGGTTGAGCGGGTGGACAAACGGTTATCCGAGCTCACCGACAGGGTAAATGCTTTGAAAAACCGTCCTGTGCACAACGAAGATGTGAATGGAAGCAACACCGGTGATGAGTTGTATGATGACGATGGTAATGTTGATCCAGCGGCGACATTGCAAAACAGATTACGGCGTCGTCTTCGCACTAACACCACAGGTATGAGTGGCGTTCCACATCACCACCACCATCGAGGTATGTATAATCGAGCTCCTGAAGATCCTTATGCTAAGGTTAAATTTACTATACCTTCTTTTTCGGGACATTATGATACTGAGGGATATCTTGATTGGGAGATGACAGTAGAGCAAAAATTTAGTGCCCACCAAGTACCTGAACAACATAGAGTTAGACAAGCCACTAGTGAGTTTAAAGATTTTGCTATTATTTGGTGGACTGGTTTAGCTGCAGATGGTGCCACACCTCGTACATGGGAAGAGCTTAAGGTTGCTATGCGTGATAGATTTGTTCCCCCATCTTATCATAGAGACCTGCGTAAGAAATTGATGCGCTTAGAACAGGGAGATAAATCTGTGCAGGATTATTATGGTGAGCTTCAAAAGAGCTTGATGCGTTGTGGCATAGTAGAGGGAAACGAAGATTCTATTTGTCGATTTTATTCGGGTTTGAGACGTGAAATCCAGGATATTATTGATTATAAAGAATTTAACAATGTCAACCAGTTGTTTCAGTTTGCTATGCTTGCAGAGAAGGAGTTGCAGGGGCGTGAGCAGCAGGGCAAGTACAAGGCCAGCACCACATACACGCCACGCACAGGACCATCCTTGGGGCTGTCCAAACCATCCACTTACAGGGCTCCCTCACCAGCGAGCAAGCAACAAGCAGCTACAGCACCAAATCCGGTCACTACACGACCTTCAGGCTCAGGTAAAAATTCTGTTTTGCAGGGACCTTCCAAGAGTGCTTCCTCTGTTGCATCAACAGGACGCACCTCTGGCATTCAGTGCCGTCGCTGCCATGGATTCGGTCATGTGCAGAAGGATTGCCCAAGTCAGCGGGCATACATTGCAACGGAAGATGGGTACATCAGTGCCTCTGACATTGAGGAAGAAGAAGAAGAAGAACCAGTTGTTAAGGAGAGCAACGAAATCTTGGGCAGTGATGACACAGCGACCTATAGGAGCATCATTGTGCAGTGGGCGCTCAGCACAAAGGTACAACAACCAGAGAAGCTGCAACGCCATAACTTGTTCCAGATTTTCTTCGTCATCCAAAATCGGCGAGCACGTGTCATCATCGATAGAGGTAGTTGTAATAATTTGGTGAGTTCAGATTTGGTCAAGAAGCTTGTCTTGACCACACGCCAACACCCCCATCCATATAACCTTCAGTGGTTTAATGATGCTGGAAAAGCTAAGGTAACACAAACTTGCAGAGTTTCTTTTTCCATTGGTTCCTATGCTGATTATGTTGACTGTGATGTGGTACCTATGGAAACTTGCTCACTTTTATTGGGTCGACCTTGGGAATTTGATAATGATGCTATACACCATGGTAGAAGTAATACATATACTTTTATGCATAAAGGAAAGAAAATTACTTTGGTTCCTATGACCCCTGCTGAAATTGTACAAGCTGATAAAGAACGAGCTGCTAATTTGCGTGATACTAAATCTGAAAATCAGCAAGTTGCTAATTCTCGTTACCCACCTAAAAAGGATAAGTCTGCACCTAGTTCTAAGGTAGAGGGCATAAAATTGAAGGGTGGTGTTATGCTTGCACTAAAAAGTGACCTTGCTAAAATTTCTAATAATGATATTTGCTACACCTTGGTTTGCAAACGAGTTTTGTATTCGCTTGATGATGTTATTAGTTCGATACCTCCTGCTGCCACTAACCTTCTGCAGGAGTATGAGGATGTTTTCCCAACTGAGATACCCCCGGGACTGCCACCTATGAGAGGGATAGAGCATCAAATCGATTTGATCCCGGGAGCAACATTGCCAAATCGTGCTGCATATCGAACCAATCCCGAGGAGACTAAGGAAATTCAGCGGCAAGTCCAAGAGCTTTTGGACCGCGGGTATGTACGTGAGAGCCTTAGTCCTTGTGCTGTTCCTGTGATTTTGGTTCCTAAGAAAGATGGTACTTGGCGTATGTGTGTTGATTGTAGAGCAATCAATAACATTACTATTCGATATCGCCATCCTATTCCTAGACTTGATGATATGCTTGATGAGTTGTGTGGCTCTGTAATTTTTACAAAGATTGACTTGCGTAGTGGTTACCACCAAATTAGAATGAAACTTGGAGATGAATGGAAAACAGCTTTCAAAACTAAATTCGGATTATATGAGTGGTTAGTAATGCCTTTTGGTTTAACTAATGCACCTAGCACTTTCATGCGTTTGATGAATGAGGTTTTAAGAGCTTTTATTGGACGATTTGTGGTGGTTTACTTTGATGATATATTGATTTATAGCAAGTCTTTGGATGAACATATGGATCACTTACGTGCTGTTTTTAATGCTTTACGTGATGCACGTTTATTTGGTAACCTTGAGAAGTGCATCTTTTGCACGGATCGAGTCTCTTTTCTTGGCTATGTTATTACTCCACAGGGAATTGAGGTGGATGAGATGAAAATTGAAGCCATAAAGAGTTGGCCGGTGCCCCAAACCATCAAACAGGTGAGAAGTTTTCTTGGACTTGCAGGTTTTTATCGTCGTTTCGTGAAGGATTTCAGCGCCATTGCTGCCCCCTTACACGAGTTGACAAAGAAAGGTGTGGTGTTCCATTGGGGTAAGGCACAAGAGGAGTCCTTTGACACTTTGAAGGACAATCTTACGCACGCGCCATTGCTGCAACTTCCAAATTTTGGTAAGACCTTTGAGCTAGAATGTGATGCTAGTGGAGTTGGCATTGGAGGTGTTTTGATGCAAGAAGGTAAGCCCGTTGCATACTTTAGCGAAAAATTGCATGGCCCTGTTTTTAATTACTCTACGTATGATAAGGAATTATATGCATTTGTACGTTCTTTAGAGACGTGGCGTCATTATTTGTGGCCTAAAGAATTTGTTATACATTCAGATCATGAATCGCTTAAGTATCTTCGTTCTCAAAATAATCTGAATCGTAGACATGCTAAGTCCGTTGGGCCGTGTATCGTCGTTGAGCCCATTAGGGGGGCGTGACCAGGGGGTGTGACGACCCTTAGACCCTTATTATCAGCCGCCGCCGCTCTCGTTAGGGCGGGTTTTTGCTTAGATTATTCTGTCAAGAACAGTTTCGCCGTTTCTTCGGTTTGTGAGACCCCGACTCGTGAGATTAATCATTCATCTGCAATTTGGTTGCATTCTTCCTTGTTCTTGCTTGTGTTCTTCGATTCGCAAGCAAGGACTTTAGCCTTCTTGGCGAGGTCAACCGTGCAACGCCGGTTGATAACCAGAGGAGACGTGGTGCTGCGATTGCGGGGTTTCGGATCGTGTTGTTCGGAAGCCGGATCGATTTGTGTCTTGTTTCCACCAAATCGAGAGTTACCAGAACCTTTCGGAAGATCGGGCACCCTTGTTCATACTACCCCCTCTTGTGCACCATTGAGCAAGTCGTCTTCGTCCCTATTAAAATCCCCATCCAACTGTAGTGGGATAGGGGCATCATCAATAGCGAAGCTCGGGTCCTCAAGAGTAAAGGTTATTTCATAACCTTCACATCCAAAGACAATATCCATTTTTAGGGGTAGAAATTTTGCATCTACTAGATTCACCTAGATTCAGACTATGCCATGACATCACAAACATTGCATATCAATGTCATACGGAGCACCGAGCACAGTGCTAATTGCCCAGATGGCCAAATAAGTCTTGTTTGCGAGCGAAATTCTCGACACGTGTACCCAAACTGTTTGTAGATGATAGTGAGGAGTTGGCTCATCGGAATGCCGCCATTCTCCAATAGAGATGGTGGCTCCATGAGCTTTAATATGGAACTTAGGGTCAACTATCTTGCTAAGCTCCTCCATGTTGTGGAAAGCCACAAGATAGCAACCTGCCCCATGTGGAATGACCTCCTAGTTCCATTCACTACTACAAAACCTATTTTTCCAGGCAGGTGGTAATCCAATTTCACAGGCGTTTAGCGCACCCGTCTGTGATCAAATGCCTGTGGAATGGATGAAAAAAGAGATCACCTGTGAAAACCTATTTTCATAGGCGGTTCTCTTAACAACCCGCCTGTGGAAATCTATTTTCACAGGTGGTTTCTTAAGTGAACCGCCTGTAGAAATAAGTTTCCACATGCGGCACACTTTAGCATCCGCATGTAGATAGATAGAATATCATATGCCGGTGACATAAGGACCCGCCTATGGTATTTATTTCATTTCAAATTCATAATATACATATATTTTATTATCTTCAGATTTCAAGATAGATTTTCAAGATAAATTATTAACATCACAGATTTCAACAACATTTGAACACATATTTTCAACACAGTCAACACAATATTTACATTAAAGATAATATTCATCACAATCTAATATTCAACACAAGGACAATAATAATTCAACTAACATTACTAAAAGTCCTTCCTCTCCCACTCATAAAGCCTCGGATGGCTAGCCAATTCACCTCCATGGTTAAAAAACCTGCCACTCTTGTGAATGACTTCGTGCATGATGAACCGACACATGTCACGTTGGACGTTTTGGATATCTTCATCTTTGAGCGAGGTGTTAGTACATTCAATCATTCGTGCCTGTAATGGAAACACAACTAAAAGAGTTAAAACACTACTGACAACGAAAACAAAACTAAATAAGAATGTGCAAGCGCAATGATGACTTACATCCTCAGGGCTCATTGTGTACCTCCTGTTTACCCTAAGAAACTGGCAAACATAGTATCCACAAAGAATGGTGTTGAAACCTTGCTTGTGGCACTTCAAATAACAATGCATTGTATTTTTTAGTTCAATAAGACTCTTTGTTATAAATAGTGAGATACAAGCATTAGAGGTGTGTTATTACCGAAAAGTGTGTACAGACTGTCATCGCATCTGGTTTGGCCATATCATGTATCCCACCTTTCAGTACGTACTACTTATAGGTGCTATTTGAAAGCCAAGAAGTAATTATCAATTGATAAATTATTTATAAGTATTTTATGTATAGGGATTTTTTTTACATCTGTATAACGTCAATGAGATCTTGATAGGATGATTGGAGGAGATCGGCTGAGTCAAAGACCACAAGTCTGCTCCACTTCGGCATCAACAATATACAAATAAAGTGGTTTCTACATGATTACTTATGTTAGGTTCTTAATCGACTAATTAAGTTAGGTGCAAAATAAACTTTTAGGGCTAATTGATGTATCAAACTTAATTAAAGTTGTAGGGAGCCATGATGTAGTCCTTGTCTTGTATTTCTAGCATAGCCCTTCCTAAAGGTTGACATATCAAGCTTGCATGATTTGATCATTTCTTTTATGACCTTTTCTTTCTCTTTGTTACTCTTCCCCTTAATCTCGGGGGCATCAGTCCTCAACTTTACGATCATGTTCGGTTGGGAATTTTGTTGTAGATCAATGAATCGGACCGATAACTTTAACTTTTTCACGTCTTTAAATTGCATTCTATAGAACAAATCATCAGTCATTAGCTTCTATAGCATACATTGATAGATATACAAACATAGGGGTAGATTGTAGGCACTTACAGGTACCACACACTTATGAGATTGATATTGAGTTTGTTGCGGTAGAACAAAGCGTGCTTGTCCTTAAAATCCGCCATGAGATAGGAGTCTCCGTTTAGAAAAAACATTAGCGCAGACAGTAGCAGTGATTATCGAGAACCCCACACGACATGGCCTCATGTACCATTCGTGGAATCTCCTCAACTCCTATGGACCATCTTGGAGTTCAAACAATGATATAAATGACTTGTCATTCTCATATTTCTCTGGAACATCCGGTGTAGGCAAGAAATCCAACTAATGGGTACTTAATATTTGACCGATATGTTTCGTGTGATCGCCCTTCGCTAGAGATTCTTAAGCGGATGATGCATTTGCTTTGGAGAACAAAAGCCACCTCTTCACAGGAGATGTTAGAGTATTTTCGTATGTGGTAAACATGATAGGGACTCTCCGATGCTCAAGTGAAGGTGTCGAAGGCGCAGACACTGGAGGCGGAGATGCCGGAGTTGTAGATGCTGGAGGCGGAGGTGCTAGAGTCGCAAACGGTGAATCACAATGTGAAGATGCCTGAGGCTGAGAGACTGGGCGCGAGGGCAAAAGTGCCTGAGGCGAAGAAGCTTGTCGTGGGGGCGAAGGTGCCTGAGGCAGAGAAGCTGGGATCGGGGGCGGCCGTGATGCTGACAATTGTGACTGTTGGCGGCTGAAGATGATATATCGTCTAGGCCCCAAAATAAAGTTGCCAATAGCCTTATCAAGAATCTCGATACCCTCAGGTGTGCTGATGTCTAGCTTGTACTTCATGAAAAGTGGTTGTACTGAGTCCACTTGTACCCTAGCGTAACCGTGATTGTGAAACCCACGACCTAGAATGGCCTGGTCCATGGTAGTCTCGATAGTGAAGTCTCCCTTGATGACCGAAGCATGCAACATGCAAGGGTTAGCCTCTGTGATATCATCAATAGGATATCTCTGGCTATCAACTTATGTGTACCCAACGCTACTTCGAAAGCCTGGGCTGATTGGCTGCTCTATCATCATTAATGCCACCATTTTCTTCTCCTTTTCATTCCACATTTTCATGAACTGGACCTTAACATGTTCTTGTATCTCTTCCGCTAGGGTCTTCTTATATATATTACGAGTCTTGTATTGACCCATGGCGTCCGGGAACCCATGCTTCTAGACCACTTTTGACCTGATACCTCGAGAGCAACCCAAGTGTTCCTTGTCTCCTAGAGCCTTGGTAAACAGGTCATTCTCCTTGTCGGGCTCTAAAGACCCTTCATTAGCGATTAATGGTCTGGGTCACTTCTATGGTCTCGGGGCTTTTGAAGGCTAAGTCCCTAGACTCGGTTCGTTCTGATCGAGTGTAAATCAGTTCCTGCTTCGCTCATCACAATTTTCTAAAGGGTTAGGTTTTCCAATCCAGGCAACCTCTTCTTCTTGCCTCCTCCAATTAGAAATTTTGGGGGCGTACCCAAATGAGCTCAGGTGATGTCGATACTTGTTCTGCTTCACAAGATGTTTAAACGATTCACCCAATTTGATGGCTTCAAGTGTGGTCTTTTGCCGAACAAACTCCGCCTATTGGTCTGGTGTAATCTTTCCGTATTTATTAAAGGGTACCAAGTCTTCATAAAGTCCTTATTCAGCTCACTCTTCCACCCTCAGAAGCTCTTTCCCATAGTTTTTAATGCATTCTGTTTGGCGACTTCTTCTATTTCCGAGGGAAATCTGATGGTTCTCTACAATGTTGCCCACAGGAACTCCTTCGTCTCACCCGGTAACAACCGCCAATTAGTTATTGTGATTGGGACGTACTCCTTGATAAGAAATCTACAACTATTGTGGAATTTGGCACAGGCCTCACGAGGTGCAACAGGCTCCCCTTCAATACTAACTTGCATTATTGTATAAGTGTCAGACGGTAATTTATTTTTGCTTCGCTCGCCCTGTCTTCATTTCAGCATACCCCTAGAGGGACTCGAAGTTTTGGGGATAGAGGAAGCGGAAAGTTGTGGCGCAGATGATCGGCGCGAAGATATTTGCACCCTCACCCTCTAGAGAGAGAAAAAAGAGAGTTGATATAAACAAAAAATATTCCTTCATTTAAGTAGTATAAAATGCCTTGACTTATCTCAATACCTTATCGTTGGGATCGTATTCGGGGCTACTTTTTTTACGTCAGCTTTCCCACTTGCACGGACAGGGCTCAGGCTATGATACGAGTCTAAGCTTTCGCTGCTACCGGAGGAGGATGACTGGTGTGGGCTTGGGCTCCTATCTGACCTCCTGCTTATATCCACCCCATTTTGTGCCGAGGCACCCTCTATTGCGAGCATCCTCTGTACCAGGGCGTCCTCTATTGTGAGCATCCTCTGTGCTTCTAGTTTCTTAGGGGGGCTTGAGCTCCTATCCGACCTCCTACTTATACCGCCCCATCTTGTACCAAGGCACCCTCTAGTGTGAGCATCCTTTGTACTTCTGGTTTCTTAGGGGTTACTTTCATCTTCTACCACATGGTACTTAATCGACCAGTAGATTATTGTTGCCTAAAAAAATGACAAGTATGCAATGGTTCATTAATGAAATTTCTCATTCCAATATGCTATTGTGAAGCAAGATGTTGGAAGATTTTTGGCAAACGACCATAGTTGCAAGTGTACTTTGCAATTTTACCAGAAAATCTACGAAGAATGAATCAAAATGGAATAGCGTCAAGATATAGTTTTTACAGTAACATACTTTGGTTCATCCATCATCAATACAATGTGTTTTGTTGTAACAAATGATAAATCATTCATGACATGATCGAATTACTAAGCTTGATATAAAGACAATGACTTAGAATAGTTCAAAAACATATAAAACTCAGCCCATAAATATTTGCACTCCAATTACGGAGGCTCTTTAGCCCATAGTAGTTCAGGCAGCTTTTACATTCATGTTCATAAAAAATGTTTCCCTGACACTAACAATATGTGAATATATGATATTGATAAAGTAATAATGTAAAGAGCTAACTGAATTATTCTTATCAAACTAAAGTGATGTTTTATCGGTTCGGTTGCTAAATATGTAAATATATGATACGTTTCAAACATATAATAACCTCATCTGTACCACTAAATGATTGCAAGTGTTAGGAATACCAAGCCACAAGGTTCTCGGAACTGATGAATTTGAAGAATGATATTTTTACAAACTTGTGGTTGTAAACATAAAATGAGGTATCCAAGACAAATGGTGCTATGTAGTGTGAACAAAACTACACACTATCACATGGCTATATCATGTAACAATGCAGGGTCTAACACAGATGCATGAACAATCAATACCTTTAGTACAAACCATTATCTCAAAAATGGACCTCGGGATACCACCAGGACGAGTCAGAATTGTGATCTCCCTCTCAAAAAGTATCATGGCTTACTTATTAGACAAATTGTAACAAGTTACATATATGGTCTGGTGCCATGCCCTAACTTAGAACAATCTTAGAGCATGCTTTGTTGGCTAGTACATTGTTTGTGAATTTTCATCAAACAATAGCAAGTACGGGAGAGGTAGCTAGCTTGCATCAAATTCAACATGAAAAACAAGTTTAATAAGATGATAACAATGGGTGACTTGTTCCTTGAGAAGAACATGAACTTTCGCAAAACATTGTTATTGATAAAGTTCAAATAACAATAATGTAACTAAGGCTCCATTGGAACTGTACACTTTTTAGTTGGTAGAAACATTGTTACACCATAATAGAAAAACACTGATAGATTTAGTATACATCTCTCTATAACTAACTATATATTAAATTCCCTAATGCATGTAGCACATCACGACAACTGCAACTGAACCGATACAATCTAGCAAATTCAGCAATGTTGTGTCATATGAAGGGAAGATTTCTATGCAGTCATAAAGGAAAGCACGGCAACACGATGGCCAGGCATCACAAAGAGCACAACAGCATGATGGTTGGGCATCACACAGAGAAGAAAAACGGACCACTGCTCGACCGGAGCACTAGCTATGATGGCTCGGCTGGGTGACCAAAATGAGGGGATGGCTACTCACCATGGCGAGGTGGTCCTCGGTGTTGGCGTTGGTGGCAGCAGTGACTCCTCCTCTATGGGGGTGACGGTGGTGCGGGGTGTGGCTCCTCCTTGGAGGCAACGGTGGCATGGGTGGCTCCTCCTCTATGGGGGTGACGGTGCCGAGGGAGGCTCCTCCTCAGGGGCGGCGGCAGCACGGGGAGGCTCCTCTTCCGTGGGGGTGACGGCCGAGGCGGCTTCTCCTCCGTTGGGGCGACGACGCTCTGACTCCGCGATGACATCGGCTTCGACGGTGACGGACGTCGTTGGAGGGAGAGGGCAACCGGTGTGGGACTTCAGCAGCCTGGCAGCGCGACTGTCTACTCTCCAATAGGATTAGGGTTTAGGGGTTGTGTTGACTCCATATATATACAATTCATTTCCACAGATGGTTAACTTCACGAACCACCTATGAAAATGCATTTTCACACGCGGTTAACTTAACGAATCGCCTGTATAAATTAATTTCACAGGCGGTTCACTTAACAAACCCGCCTATGAAAATCATTTTAAATATGTTTTTTTATTTTTTTCCCAGAAATATAAATTAAAGCATGCCGTAAATACATGTATCTAGTACATATTCTATATGAATATATTTAATAAATGCCCTAAATATAAATTAAAGCATATTATTACTCCATATGTGCCCTCGATATAAGTTAAATATGTTTTTATATGTTTATTAAACATTATCATTTCTTGTCACTTTTGGGAATCAATAATCACATTGAAAATTAAGTTACATAACATGAATTTCACATTGACAATTAAATTACATAACATGAAAATCACATTGCAAACTAAGTTACATAACATGGTACTATTTGCGTTGAACTGTTTTTCCTACACCATTAAGGCGCATGTAAGTCATAATAGATCTATTGAGGGTTGCTTTTACAAGTTTGATCTTTTTTGGATGTCTGAAAGGCGGCACGTCATCGAACTGATTTTATTCTTTCTCATTCTCCACATTCTAAACTCCTATAATTCCTTGTTTTCCAGCAATAACTACATGCTTCTTTTTATTCGGAGGGTCGATTATATAGAAAACATGTGCAACATGATCAGTGAGTACTCGCGGGTCATCTTGGTGGCCTACAATGCTGAGGTCGATAGTTGTGAACCCGTAGTTGTCCATTGCCACACCATTTGGGTATTTGACCCATTTGCACTATGAAGGGAATCGAGGATGTCCTAAGAGGGGGGTGAATTAGGACACTTAAAACTATTAGCTTCAAAACTTTCACAAGATAAGCCTATCTCAATTTCTATCTAAATGTGTTCTAGGCTTATCTAGTGTGTCTACTCTACCGCTTAAGAGAATTGTAGGTTAAATTACAAGTAATTAAATACGAAAACGTAAATGAGGTAGAGAGACAAACTCGGCACGAGGGATTTTTATCCCATGGTATGGTGGCACACAAGCCACCCCTAGTCCACGTTGAAGCTCCACAAAGTATATGCTCCTGGTCGCCAAGTCTCTTTCGGTCACGACTCTTGAGATACCAACTAACCAAGACAAGACCTCAAGCACGATGAGCCACCAAGCCATCAAGGCGAGGTCTCACAACTAACCTCTCTTCCGGTTACTTATATGTCGTCTTCGCTTTGGAAATTTAGTCACAAAAACAAGGGCCTCCACATCCCCGCACAATCCTCTTGTCGCCGCTCCACACCAAGTCGGAGGGTCAACAAGTTACCAGCGAGTCACAAAGATTCCAAGGTGCCGGCATACCAAGTGGTACAAACTTGGATCACTTCTTGATCCACACTCTAAGTTGCAGCACTTAGCAACTCTTCTCTCTGGGACTATGAGCACTAATCACTTACTAATAGTGTGCTTAATTGCCTTGGATAAACACTTTATGCTCTTGGATGGCTTGGATGTCTTCTTATGTGTACAAGAGTTTCTCTGGACTCCAGCTACTTCAAATGAATGAGTGGAGGGGTATTTATAGCCTCAACCCCGCGGACTAGCCATTATCCCAACGGCTCACATATTCTGTGAACACCGGATGATCCGGCGTTAATAGAGCTCCAAGCACCAGACCATACAGTGTGTACATTCTCAAAAACTAGCCGTTGGAACTCCACTCAGAGTTCTTCTGAACACCGGATTGTCTGGTGTAATCTTCAATCTATCACCGGACTATCCGATGAGTTATCCTGAGCCAGACCGCGCTAAACTTCTTCTCTGCACAAAATACTCCAGTGTGCACTGTCTTCATCACCGGACCTTCTAGTATGTAGAACTTCTTATTTTCTAGGTTTTCCACACTTTCTGTTAAATACTCAGGTGAAGCCTCCGGTGTGCACTATCTTCATCACCGGACCTTCCGGTGTGTAGAATTTTTTCTTTTTTGGTTTTCCACACACTTTGTTAAATGCTCCGGTGAAGCCTCTGGTGTGCATGGTCTTCGTTACCGGACCTTCCGATGAGTGTAATCCACTCTGACCCCTTCTGACAGAATTACTCTGGCATGTATATTTTTTATCACCGGATCATCCAGTGAGGCTACCTGCCGCTGGACATAATGCTCCGATGAGTACAATTCTTACAGCGCCAGACCTTCCAGTGAGAACAATTTCTCTAGGACTTTTTCCAATTCAATCAAATTTTGTCCCGGCTGTGATGGCTTCTTCATGTATTATATCCATGAGACCTACTAACATATATTCTTGACAAACATGTTAGTCCCAATGACTATGTTGTCATTAATCACCAAAATCACAATCTTGGCCTAATAGGGTCATTTTCGCTACAACTGAAAGACGAGGACCTGCAGATTCACTCCATAGTCGAGATCCCAAATTTGATCAATGAACCCATAGTAGGTGCTCTTTTCCCCTATTATGTCATAGGATTCTATCCGAACGCCGCCATTTTGGCCCAGTGCAATTATCTCATTCATGATGTGAACCAAGAGGTGTACCATGACATCGAAAAAGGATGTAGAAAAGCACATCTCAAGTTGGCACATAGTCTCTACCAAGTAACTATGTAGAGCACCCAGTTTTTTTGGCATTGATCACCTTCTGTACAATTGCTTTGAAGAAGTGACACAACCGTGTGATGACTACCTTTATGTATCCTGGTTTGATACCTCTGATTGTAATAGGAAGCATCTGCATCATCATCATATGACAATCGTGAGACTTCATACCGATTAGCTTCAAATCTTTCATTGAGACTAGTTTCTTGATATTGGATGAGTAACCAGTCGGGACTCTCTCCCCACGTAAGCACTTGCACAGTGTCTTTTCTCCTCATGTATTAGAGAGTAGCTAGCCGAGGGAATGTAATGTTTCCTATTTGGTATGTCTTCAGGGTATAGCTCTGGCCCAATTTCAAAATGCACCCAGTCCTTACGTGACTTCATTTCATCCTTTGTCTTGTCTAGTATGTCATGTAAGGGGCCAAGGATGCTATCACATACATCTTTTTTCAATGTGCATGACATCGATGATGTGGCAAACGTCCAAGTCCTTCCACTAGAGCAAATACTTAAAGAAAATTGCATCTTCTTCCACAGCATGCCGGTCGGTGTCTCACTTTTCTTCCTCTTTTTACCCTTCGTCGGCTTCCCAAAAACAACATTAATGTTCTTGACCATTTCAAACACTAGTTCCCCATTGTGAGGTTTTGGGTCAGTACCATGCTCAGTTGTATTTGTGAGTTTTGAGTAAGAACCATCAGTGTCGCATATACACTACCTTCTGTGAGTATGAAAGGTACATAGATGTGGTTTCATCCTAGCATACTACACATCCTTACTTCCCTTTAACATGTCCCGATAGGCAAAAAAGGACGGGATAATCACTGATGTAACGAAAATCATGGCTTTTAACGTGAAGTACTGTCGTCGAAACTCATCCCACACCCGGAACCCATCATTCCACAGTTTCGCCATATCTTCCATCAATGGTTCCACAAACACATCTATATCGTTGTCAGATTGTTTCAGTCTTTGGATAAGAATGAACAGCATAAGGTACTTTTGTTTCATGCATAGGTATAGAGGAAGATTGTAGATGGCCACAACCACTAGCCAAGTACTATGTGAGGTGCTCATGTCACTAAAAGGATTCATTCCATTGGTACTCAACGCGAACCTTACATTCCTTGGTTTCTTTAACATCAACCACAAAATATGATACATAAATTAATTAATAAGAAAATCATAATAAATAAGATTATTTTAAAAATAGGAAAATTGGGCTTGTTATGATTATAATATGTCTACACAATTGAATCTACATTAGCACAAATTTATGACTCGGAACAATATAGATTTATTACTCCCTCTCCCTCTACATCTAGATATATCAAAAAATCTCCATTCATGATAAAAACCTCCTAGAGACTAAAAACATCAAATTCTAGCTACATTTTTTAAATATAATGCTAGAATCATGTGAATCTACATAATTAAATCAACATTTACCACAAATTTTAGCTAATTCGAGGATCTAAATGGCTAGAACCATGAGCATCTCTAGATCACATATAAACCCTAATTATACCTTAAATCTAAATCTAAACTTCAAAAAGATGCTAGCTAGAGATGAGATACCCTTACTTGAGATACCCTTACTTTACATGGCTCCTCCAAGAAATTCAAAAATAAAATCTTCCTCCTTTGTTTTCAAAACTCGTGGCCGCATCTGAGTTGTTCTGTTCAAACACAATGACCCCTGTCTGAATGGAGCACTACTACAAAAATGCCTAACAGTGCCGGTTGAAAAACGATTTCACTGTCGGTTTTTCAACCGACACTCTTCACTCGGCACTGATAGTTGGATACTATCAATGCCGGGTAGGCAACCAACACTATTAGCATTTCCAGACAATAAAAAAGAGAAAATTAGCGGCGATGGGAGTGGCATCCGAGCCGGCTCGAAATCAAGCTTACTCGGATGCCACTTCCATCGCCGCTCCCCCACCGCCACTGCTGCCACCGCTCCGCCGTCGCAACTGCCGCCGCCACCACCACCGCTGAGCTCCCCTCCACATACACAAGCACGACAAGCATGACATTGCAACCCAAAAATCAAAACAAAACCCCAAAAATAAAAAACAATGGATCTGCGTCATAGCCGCGCTTTTCGAGGTCCTTCATAAGCCGAAACCCCACCCACCCTGTCCACGCACCACCACCCGCGCCTTCGTCCTTGGCGATGACGGTGAGGGTCATTAGAGCCCCCGCGAAGCCACCAACGATGAAGCACTCGAAGGGGTCAACCAGGCCGAGTGGGGTTGGGGTGTCATCGTCAGAGTCTGGGGAGGCTGCTTCTGCAGGGGAGGGCGGGGTAGGATCCGGTTCTTGGTCATCATCGCCAGACGCGGTGGAGGCGGAGGTGAGGGCCTTGAAGGTGGCATCGAAGGTGGCCTTGGCGGCGACGGAGTTCTCGACCTTGGACATGAGCTTGGCCTCCTCAGCCTGCCGCATCCAGATGGTCTTGGGGGGCTACCATGAGAGCACGGCTGCTACTGCTGCTCTCGCCGAGCCTACCAAGATGCTCCTCCTAAGCTCTGCGGCTTCTGCAGCACAGAGAGAGTGGAGAGAGTATGTGTGGAGTGGAGAGAGAGGAGAGTGTGTGGAGTGGAGGAGCCGGTGAAAAATATCGCGTGTGACCTGAGTCGGACATGAGTGCGTGGAGCCTCATCGATGTAAAATTTCGGGTCTGATGGTTTCACTGTCGATTCGTCCTACAACGGGCACTGATATGTTGATATCAGTGTCGATTCATGTTACAAACCAGCACTGATGTATTAGTGCCGGTTTATAACACAAACTGACACTTATATCAACTATCAGTGCCGGTTTCTAGCGGCTCTACCACGATTTGGGTGTGAGAGGTTAAGAACCGACAGTGATACGTTTTCACTGTCGGTTTTTACAAAAGGCAGTGATGAATAATAACTAGTTTTGTAGTGGTGGAGTTTCCCGCGGGGAGATACTGTTTACGAAAAGATTATCATAGGTGATTCACATAAGAAATCATCTCTGAAAATTAGTTTTCAGAGACGGTTCCTTATGTAAACCATATGTGTAAATGACGCATTTCTGCAGACAGTTAACATAAATAAAAGTCTTTAGAAATGACGTATTTCTACAGGCGGATCATTATATGAACCACCTGTAAAAATAGATTCCATTATCATAAGCGGTTCTCATAAGAAATCACCTGCAAAAATTAATTTTCACATGTAGCCCAAAATCGTACGGGATCTCAGTCTACTACTCAGACGGTTTATCATATAAACTGACTATAAAAATAAACTCTAGGTATCTCGATAAATAACTTTTGTAGTAGTGAGTCAGAACGGATTCTTCGTGCAGGTTCATTTTGTATGATCTCAGAGCCGTCAGCGCCGGAGCCTGAGCCGGAGCCGGTGCCTGCGTGACCACCAAACCAGCTGCAGCCTTGGCGGCCGCGATGGATTGGAAGATTCATCCGCTTCGGGACGTTTCGGTCATCCCACTCATCTCTTATCTAGCTGCTTTTGTCAGTCATCGCCTCTTTTAGCTAGCTAGATACTATATATCTTCTCCGGCACTTAAACTAATGCAGAATTAAGCACCAACCGCACATAGTTAGGCTCTTTGACATGTGACCTCGTGCTGTGCAGCTAGTTTAATTTCTTCGTTATTGCTTCAAAGCATGGGTTTGCAGAGGTAGACCACATCGAAAAGTTAGCTGCATGCATTCTTTGCATTATCTCTTTGCATTGTCATGGTACTATGATGGTTTGAAAGAGGTAGCCAGAAGCATGTAAACAAATGGGTGTCTCCAATGAGGAGACTTTCTTAACCAAATGGGGCAGGATCAACTAGGCTTATCTTACTGAGCATGTCATATGTGGACCATCACGAACCGTGCACATATATAAAATAAGCAAGTGGTCGTATTTGAGCAACGTGCGCCGGCGCCATCGTCGTCATCCGGTGTCTTTGCGGCCGGCCATCAGAATACCATTTGTTTCGGTGATGACGTTTTGCCATTGCATTGGTCCACCGACGCATGCAGCATGGCTATGTGTGGCCAAACATGCAGCCTTCAGCGTTGAATTATGGATTCTCAACTGTTAGGAATAGATTGGACGCAAGAGGCACAACATTTTTACGGAAATTAAATTGATTAGTTTGTCCTGAAGTGTTTGTCTTCTGGGCCTTGGTTTGGAGTGCGGTGAAAGATATGAGCAAGGAAGGATGTTCTGATGTGGTAGAACTGATGATACTACACACATGGAGGAGCTATATAACTAAGCTACACGTCGGTCATTGCATTGCTAGTATTAATAACTAGGTCTACGTACTAAGTACGGCATCTCTCGTTTTCATCTCTACAATGGTATCAGCAGGAAGCAGCTAGGTATATTCCAACCCACTGGATTAATCAACTGCTTCTCTTCTCACCAAACTGGATAAGGATTCAAACAGCACATGCAAAAGATACCAACAAGAAACGTGGTCAACATTCATTGATCTCAAGATGATGGTTTGCAGTACACCCCTAATTTACAATCTTGCTTTTACATGAAAATAATGAAAACGAACAACTTCTAAATCCCATATGGGAAATTCCGATTATTTGTTCCCTGCAAGAACAAGACTCCTTCAGTCTGCCTGTCTACCTGTCGTGAGTCTATACAGGAAGTTCAAACCCCTGTAGAGATAAAACTCCGCAGCTGATCTGTTTGTCCAACGAAGTTTTAGTTGCATCAATTCACAGGCTTGCTACTGCAGCTCGAGGTGGTTGTTCAGTAGCAGCTGCTGCTGGTTCAGAAACGGATGGCTCAGCAGGCTTCTGTGCTGAAAGCTACTGGTGCCTACAAGCTGCTGGGTGCGGTAGCTGCTTGCGCTGCCAATATTGCCATTCCTTGAAACACTTGGCAGTTGCAATTTTTTCACGAAATTGCCGCCATCATCGAAGGAGCCAGCACCATTCATCGTCATTATTCTCTTCCTTTTCATGCCGTTATAGTTGGTACTATAATATGAAGATGCATCTACTTGTGGTGTCATACTGATGAGTCTATTATTCACGTAGTTGTTGTAGTTAAGCTCTTGGCATGCGAGTATTCCTGTTGGATAGATTAGTGGGCTTTGCAGTGGCTCAGCCTCAGCTGGGGCATCAGTAGATGAGCCGTCGAGGAGCAGCTGCGAGAGCACCGAGTAGTCGATGGTGTCGAGGAGATCGGTGAGCGAACATGACTTGCTCATGCTCATGGTCGTCGGATGGAACTGATCGTCGGCAACAGCTTCAGATTTTGGCGAGGATGCAACAGCAGAATTCATGCTGTTGTTTAGGGAGTAGTCTCCCTCCACAGTTGAGCCCGCCTGCTCCTGATCAGAGAACTGAACGTTGTTGCTCTTCTTGTAGATTCTGCACAGCACCCAGTCATCCAACTGAAACAAACAAAAAAAAGAATGTTAAGAATTCAGGAAAATTGCATAGGCCAGCTGGTGCAAGTAACTGCAAAAGAATATTATTAGAAAACACATTCATCTCACCCTCATGGAGGATCCTCTGCTGCGCTTTGTGGTCTTGTTAGCTCCTGTGAGGCGGTACTCGTGCATGATCCAATCTGTCTTGGCACCCTTGGGAGGCTTACCCCTGTAGAACACAAGGGCCTTCTTGACTCCAATGTTCTCACTCGTCGGAGTCGACAGGATGGCCTTGTCAGTGCCGGTGGCCTTCCAGTAGCCTGATCCGGCGGCGCGATTCGGCCGGGCGCCGTTCGGGTACTTGCGGTCCCTCGGGCTGAAGAAGTACCACTCATTCTCTCCGAACAGAGCTTTGGCTAAAGAAAAAAAAAGAGAAGAAAATAAGTTTAAGAATGAAATACAAACAATCCAATTTTCTTTAAGGTAAACCGGTGTTATGAATTGACCATTTGGGGTGTTGCTGTTAGCTAGTAATTACCAGGAAGATCCCATGGGTTGCACTGGTAGATGTTGACCTCGGCGACGATGGGCACAGGGCATGGTATGGAGGCAGCCTGGTTCATGAGGTAGTGAACGATGAGCTCCTCATCTGTGGGGTGGAATCGGAAACCTGCTGGAAGAGCAGGCAGTCTACTGGTGCTGGCCATGGTGAATGTGATCTGGTGTCTGCTGTCACAGTGAGCTAGCTAGGTTAGGTAGCGTGGCTGGAAGAAGATGGCTACTGCCTCCTAAACCTTAGCTTATGTGGTGTGCTATTCAGAAGGGAAGCATGAGATTTGAAATTTTTGAGGTGCAGGGACTGGGCCTTGAATTTATAGATGGATGCCATCCACGCCTTGTCTTCTAACGAGTGGGTGCAGTATGTATGGGTCCAATATGGATTAGTATGACGTACAAGGGCACAATAGTCAATTACCACGTGTCAGGAACAATGACCCAAGCTTGGTATCTGACTTTGGCCCCTTTCCACACTTAATTAGGCAGTATCAATTGGGGTATGTGCTGCAAGCTAATGGATTCTTAACAATTAAGTATAGCCCAGTTGATTAAGACTATTTGTAGTAGAATATGTTCACTAGTTCAAGTTCTAAACTCGGTATGTATGTTTATATTTTTTTTAATTAGATTGTAAAAGAAATAGTCTATATATATACAGGTTGATTCAGCGATCAAAGTATATATCCGTACTACATTAGATTTTACACTCAGTCTTATTTAGATATATGGATGTGAGTGTGATGTGGGTTTATACATCTGATTTGTACTTTAAAAAGCTAATAGATTCTTCAGACTATGTTGTCAGAAGCAAGCTAATGGATTCTTAACAATTAATTAAGTATAGCTCAGTTGATTAGGACTATTTATAGTAGAATATGATCACTAGTTCGAGTTCTAAATTGGATACGTATGTTTATATTTTTTTGGATTAGATAGTAAAAGAAATAGCCTATATATGTGCAAGTTTATTCAGTAGTTAAAGTGTGTGTCTGTACTTACGTTAGATTATATATTTAATCTTATTTAGATATATAGGCGTGAGTGTGATGTAGGTATATGCATCTGATTTGTACTTTAAAAAGCTAATGGATTCTTCCGACTATGTCGTCAGAAGCAGCCAAACAGGGCGACGATCGATTGGGCGAGCGAGTAGAATTTACGAGCTAATCGAGTACTTGCAAGTGACTAATTTGCCCTCGGGCGCGTGCAAGGTTATCGGCGTGGCTCCACGTAAGGCAGCCGGGCGTGTGCAAGGGGGGAAGAACGAAAGCAAAAGAATGATTTGATAAGATGAAGAAGACGATGTGGACGACGACCACGTGTCGACCTGTCCTTACCGCCAATGATATGTGCGATGATGTTTGGCGGCTTTAATTAATTTGCGGCGAGCTCCATCAGCTCGTAGATTTTGACTGGCTCTTTGTTTTCTGAGTGGGTGGGGCCCACTCTATGGAATTCGTGCACTCCCTCGATACTAATGGTATGTTTGTTAAAGCTGTTTCTTACCTAATTTTTTAAAAGATACTTATTTTTTAAAGAAATTAAGTTATTATATTGTTGAAAGTGATTTTTAGATAAATTCTACGAAAAAAGTGATTTTATATGAAAAGTGAATTAAAATAAACTACTTTTTCCACCTCGTAGCGTCTAGTTCATTCCAGATAATCACTCTCACAAATTCTAATTAAGAGTCAAAAATTAAAAAGTTGTTTGACAGAACTCCTCTGGTTCTAGTCGAGGAGTTACTTTGAGAACTCTGCCAAATAAAATCCTAAATTCTTGTGTGTTTCTACTTGTGGTTATGATCGTGAAAAAGGCCAAGAGATGGCCATACACCTCCATCATATTTGTGGCTGCTTCTAAAGTTTACAGTAGAGATTAATTGGTAAAATCAATGTGTTTGACTTTAATTATCATCTAAAACTGTTTATGATTTCCTAATATGTGGTGAAAGCTTTTCGGTTGGCCCTAGACCTCATAGCGAGAATGTAAAGTACGTTAGTTCACATGTTTATACCTCAACGACGATTCTAATTTTGTGCTAGATTTTCTGTAGATTAGATCCTAAATGGTCCAGCGCCACTTTTTAATTTCTTTGTTAGTTCTCCACTATAGATTAGCATACTACTGCAGAAACCCTCTTCACTGCCGGCTTTAAAACCACCTTCACTGTCGGTTTTAGAGCCGGCAGTAGGCAACGGCCAGTACAACTATCACTGTCGGTTCGATGGATCGGTAGTGAAGAACCTTATCACTGCCGACTCAAGAATTCAGCTAACAGTGATACCTAAGATATCATAAACCCCTATATATATACTTGTTGTCTAGCTAGCATTATCCCCTCTTCTCATTCCTATACTCTCAATCGTCACCTCCCTGAACCCTACACCGCAATTGCTTAATTTGTTGCCTCCACAGCACCTAGTGTGACCAATGCTCCCCGGCCAGGCGCCCCTCCACCTCGCCGGCCGGCACATTGAGAACCTCTACAAGCTTGATCCATTGCGCCTCCGGCCCCCATGCATGTCGTTTTCCCTATCTCACGTTTGATTCTATCGACACTCGAGTGTTTACGATAAACTTCATGCATGCGTTACAAGCGGATTCTAAACAAGCTAGCAGCTATATAGGACACATGCACACACACCAGTCCAATTTGCAAATGCCATGGCAACGGGGCGCGTGGCTCCAGATCAGGGAAGAATGAAGGTCGAGAATCTGGACGCTGACGACCCAAGTGACGAAATGTGCGAAAAGGACGCAATGTGCCCGTATGAATTGCTTGTGCAAGTTAGAGTCTATTTGGCAGAGTTCTCAGAACAGTTTTTCGACTAGAATCAAATGAGCTCTGTTTTTTTTAGAAAGTCGGCGGGAGGTCTACCGTTTTATTAGATTAGGAGTAAAAAAGATTAAAAACAATATGAGGATAGGAACACGGTCCATGAAGAAAACAAAATTCAGAATTGGAGCTCACCTAAGTTCTAGTTAAGCTACGACAACCGAAGGAAAGGGAAGAAGAAACGGTTACAACCAAAACGAAAAGACTAAGAAACTGCAGGCAACGCTACAAGGATGTCGTCGATGTGCTCTTTGAGTAACAGTGCGACCTTGAGCGCCTCTTCTTTTTTGTTTTGAAACGTTATTTGATTCTGCTCCTTCCAAATATTCCACAAAAAGTAATCACAATTTCATTGAAGTCTCGCCGAAGTTCTTGATCAATCACTCTTGAAGAGGCTTTCCACCAACCAGAAATGGTTTGGAATTGGCTGAGAAGCAGCAAGTTTTCAAAATGCAACCAATGTGAAATATGCATCCAAACCTCCCTAGTGTAGACACAATCCTTGCACAAATGCATAGCGGTTTCATTTGCTTGATCACATAATTGGCAAATTTGGTTGTGTGGCCAACTTCTTTTCGCCAAATTGTCTGCGGTTAGAATCTTATTTTGCAAAAGGATCCAAGCAAACATTTTGCCTTTTTGCTCTGCTTTGGCTCTCCAGATATCCTGCATACTATATCTTTTAAAACATCTTGCAAACTGGATATCGTAAGCGCTTTTAATGGAGTACTGTCCGTTTGTTGCCCATTTCCAAGAGACGGAGTCCTAAACATCGTCATGTAGGATAATATCACGCACCAGACACCATAAGTCAATTAGCTGCTGAAGCCCTTCATCCGTTTCCAGGGTTTGAATGTAGCGTAGCCATCTTTGTTGGGTAAGATCGACTTTCACATTGAAATTTTTCCTCCAGGATTTGTTGAAAATGAGAGGCGCAATGTTGCGAGGAGCATTACCATTCAACCAACTAGAGAACCAGAAAGAGGCCCTCTCTCCATTTCCCACTGACACTATGGTCGACGCGTTGAAGAGGGCCTTGTCGTTTGCATTGAATGGAACCGGCATGCCCTTCCAGGGCCGTTCTTGATCTTGCCAATCAAACCAAAGCCAACGAATTCTCAGTGCCCTTGCGAACCTTTCCCATTCTAAAGTACCCAAACCGCCAAGACGTTTTGGCTTGGTGACTGAGGTCCAGTTTACTAGACAGTGCCCCGCATTCACATTTTCCGGTGTTTCTCCTCTCCACAGGAAACTCCATCTTATTCTATCAATCTTCTTTTGAATCAAGGGAGCTCTATCAAACAGCAGCTTTCAGCTTTTAGCTCCCTTAGTGGAATCTATGGAAATGATTCTCTGAAATGAAATAGAAGTTAGGGGCTGAAAAAAACAGTTTTCCCTGATTTACTTCCCGCACAGAATCATTTTCTCCATATAGTTTATTCTAACGAATCACTGTAGAATCACTTTCAGCCACAGAATCACTTTAATCAGATAATCACTCAAAAAAATTAAATCAGAAAAAGTTTTACCAAACATGCCCTTATACTTGTCGTCAAATTCAGACAGGTTTGTGTGGCCGGCCGCCTAGCTTGCACTTTTTGACAATCTAGGTCTAGCTTGATTAGCTGCTTACATGCATGGCCTGATCTGTGTGGCGCCGATGGAGCTCTCCTTGAAAAGTGGCGCGTGAGTGCGTGCGTGGGCAAGTGTCACTGATGAGCTATCTATATCTGCAGCGCCACCTGTGCCGTCCTTGCTTCATCGGTTGGCTTCGTGCATGCGACGAGATAAGAATCAATTATATATCTGGTCAGTCATCGATTGATGGATTATGGTACGTTAGCACGTTCCTACGTCGACAGAGACATGCATGCAGAGATCACACACTCATACATGGCATGGAGTACTATACCATGAGGATATATTAGAACACGTACGGATGCATGCATTTCGCAGTGCGCCCAATGATCTCCTGCACCCTGCGCGCGGTGTGCGGTCCAGGTACCAACACGCCGACATCATCCGATCATATCCATCCCGGCCATGGCGACCATGCATGATGCATCCATGAAGGGATATGATCGACCTGCTCCTTAATTTTACAGTATCTTTTATGAACCTTTCATTCTTTTTTCTGAAAGCACTGGAAGATGAAGAAATGTTTTTTTTGCCTTGTTTTTTGTCTGGTCCTTAGGCCCCTCATGCTCATGGTCGAGCAACTCATCTTCATCACCATAGTCCCATCCATCGGAGGGAGGGCCCGTCGGGCCATCATCAACGACGAAACTCAGGTCCTCGGGAGAAGGTGATTTTGTAACATGCACAACTAAAAACAGTATCTGTTTTGAGGGGCAGAAATTTAGCATCAATTAGATGAATAGATCCACCTCAAGATGAACTATGACATAACGCCACAGACATTATATATCGATATTATGTGGTGCGCCAAGCACGGTATCAATAGCCTAGGTAGCCAAATAGTACCGGTAAACAGGAGAAATTCCCAAAATGTGCACCAAACCTATCATACCTCAATGGTCTCACACTTGTGCTTCATAATATGTGTATAATGAGATAACGAGGGCATAATTATTAATCATTATCGTATTTGCACTCTCATGTTACTAAAAGGCATAGTAAATGTTTAGTAGGTGCATATGCATTGTTTCTTACTAACTTTTCTTAGATTTAGAACATGCATGTTTTGTGTGCATTGTTAGTGTGGGCATAGCCATTACGTAAGAAATAGTTTATTAGTGATAGGTGATAACTCTTATTAGTGATGGGTAAAGTCTCTGTCACTCCGAACGTGTCACTAATGTCAACACATTAGTGACGGGTCCAGACCCGCCACTAATGAAATATCAATGATGGATCTGGATCTAGATTTGTCATTGATGGCTATACATTAGTGACGAGTCTGGATCTAGATCCGTCACTAATAACTATACATCAGTGACGGGTCTGAACCGTCACTAATGTGTGTTTTAAAAAACAAAAAAAGAAAACATTTTTGGCCCGAAAAAATGTTTGACACTGACCAGACACTCGACCAGTCATAAGTCATCCGACCAGTCATAAGTCACCCGACCACGCACCCAACCAGTCACAAGTCACGCGAAATACACACGCATAAGGTTGTTGAGAATCGAACCCGAGACCAGACTCCTTGCACGAGGCTGCCTTACCATCCCACCATAGAGTGTTTGCTGATGGCAATAAAATATGTTTTTGTTTTGTTTCCCATTTATTAAAAATCGTTATAATTATTTGGGCATCTATATGACTTTAAATGAAAAAGTTATCAACCACAAAGTTGTAGACCTCGTCGAGTTGTACAATGTTCATATAAAGTTTGTCTCCATCCGATTCTGTATGAAAAAATTTGTGTCCAATCCGTGCAATGTTCAGTAAAACAGTCATAATTTTTACATATGAAGTCCGATTTCAATGTTCGACTTCTATTTTTGTAGGACCGAGATTAGCGACTAGAAGAGAGGTGACTAGCCATCTCAACAAATTTCTTTAGAAATTGATGACATTCTCCTATTTAATCACTCCACGCGCCACAAAATCTCAGCGGAAGTGAAAACACTAGAGGGATTATTCAAGAAATGAAGTTCCGAGGCAATATGACTTCACGGATGGTATATGACATATAGGTTTCATTCAAGACAATTCTATGTGTCTTTGTGCATAAAAGCACGGTTCAAAAAACCGACGGTAACCACTCAAAAATCGCGATAACCGACCTTCTAGGTCCGGTTCGGTTTCAGAAACCGAACGGTAACCGAATTTGAATTCAAAAAATTCGAAAAAATTCAAAAAATTCAAAAATTCAAAAAAATTCTTAAAAAAAACTAGACACAATTCTAAGACCTTTTGTGAAAACAATTTCAAAAACAATGTTGTTTGCATCATATTCTATAGGGAGGAAGTTTGAAAAAAATGAAAAAAAATTGAAGCGTGCGGCTCAGTTATTAACTCATGTTAAGAAAAAGTTTAACATGCAAACACATATTTTTCTTGTGTAAAACGTATTTTAAGAGAATCTTTAAAATTTATTTCACTTTATTTAGAGTTTTATTAATTTCTCTATGATTTTTACAAAGTTCACAAGCATAAAGTGAATATGTTAAGAAACAGCACTGTAATTAACTTTTTCATGTCTACTATTATTTTTTCTACGTAAATCATAGTATAAATAAGCTAATGAAAGTGGTTTCACTAATTTTTGAGGTGTGATGGGTCAGTTATGAATTAATCTAGTCACAACACATTTACACAATCATGCATGTTACAATAACTAATTCATGAGTTCATGTATTTTTAAAAGACATAGGATCATGTAAGAAGACTAACAAAATTAGTTTCATGATTTTTGGATTAGCAAAGAGTAAACTATGCATTTAACTTGGTTTAAAAAATACAATTTCTCACAGAAAATTTTGAACTTTTTTATGAGTATAAATACTTTTATCATGTAGATCATGTTACAAGGAAACCAACAAAAAAATTTTCACTTGATTTGAAGCTAAGATGAATTAGTTATTGATTTTACAAGATTGAGATAATTTTTGGGTTTTTTGTTGAACTTCACTGAAAATCGAGAAAACCGCTCGATAAATCGAGAAAACCGAGCGGTTACTGACAATACAAAAAATTCGAGAAAAAAGCTCGATAAATCGCAAAAACCGCTCGGTAACCGGTCCAAACCGACCGGTTACTGAACGGCTAAAATCGTGATTTTTTTCCCAAATTTCAAATTTTGCAAAATGAATTTTATCCGATTTTTTTTGAATTTTCGACCGGTTACTGCGGTAACCATGAATTTTTTGTTACCGTCGGAGCTCGGTAACCGAGCTCCGGTCGGTAAGGTGAACCTTGCATAAAAGCTTGCAACTTTGAATCAACACGGGCTATGTAGAGAGAAAAAACCTCAGTTGATGGAATAGAGGCAAGAAAATTTAATATCCACTTGTATATATATATATATATATATATGTTTATGTGAATTTTATGCCTCTAACAACCAGAAGAATAGCCTCAATAAGGTGAAAACATTTAGCTCAAATAGAAAAATAAAAATCAACTTGAAAGCTAGAAAGACTTACACTTGAGGCAAGAGAACCAAAATAAGGAGACTAGAAGGAGATAAATATGAGCAGATGTGAGAAAATAAACTTCATTAAGCACAAAGGTCAGCCCTATTTTAGACAGATTACAGAATATTTTCCCGTCAAAAAACACTAACCCATTACAAAGGCTAAGCCTATCTTCTCATCTCCTCCAAAACCTATCGCAAGGCTCTCAAAATGACTGGCTCTAACCTTCCCTATAACCTACCCCTCTACTTATAGGCCTAGGGAGGTAACTTAGCCCTTAAGCTTCTTTGTTCCCAAAATACTCTTCGCTTACAATGGCATCCTACCTACCACCGGGGCATTTTGGTCTATTTTCGCTCCGTCCATCGAATGTCCATGACACCTTCACGACTTAGCTTCGCCTCGACACTAACTCTGCGATGATGCCATGAGCACTTCACCTCTCCACGGTTTTGAGGCTAAATCGCGAGACCGTCTCGCACACTTCTCAAAGCGTGACTCACAGCTGCTTGATTTGACCTCAAGCAAGCATTCTGATGCCGATGTGTGTACTCCCTCTTGCGATCTTGATCACTGACAAGTCTCTCCCGCTCCTGATCCCTCGAGCCAACTTGTCACTTATATCAACATCCCTTTCACTTGACTTTGTCAACACATCGTCTTCATCCATCTTTTCAAGCTTTACTTGATCTACATGTGCATAGCTAGGATCACCCTCGACTCCGCCTAGCCTCCTCGATTGTCTGGCACCAAACATCCCGCTTAGCCCTGATCATCTTGCCATTGGCCGTCAAGTTGTATCTATCACCTACATATCATGAGACAAGCAAACATATATCTCCAAAATACCATGTAAACTTATCACAAGTTAGTTCAAATCAAATCCCTGTTGAAAAAGGCAGTCCAAAGAAAAACGTGAACACCGAATGTTCCGGTGTGTACAGTCTCTGAACATCGAACCACCCGGTGAGTATAATGATTCTTTCTGTGGAAACCTCATGAAAAAACCTCTTGTGAGTACAAGGTCCACCACCGGATCATCCGGTGAGTACAACTGCATCCGACCTTATTTTGCAACATCTCTATTAAATGATCCGATGAAGCCTTTGGTACTCACACAACTCATCATCGGACTGTTCGGTGTGCATCTTCTCTCTAGCACCAAAAAGAGACTTCTCTGGAAAACTATCCGGTGTTCAAATCATGAACACCAAATCGTCCAGTGCAACATTTAAATTTTTCCGCCAAATAAAGAATACTTCGACGTGCACCGCCTCTAATCACCGGACTATCCGATGTGTACAGTCTACTACAAACCGGACCATCCGGTGAGTATAATTTCCCTAGACTCAGAGATAAAACATAAACTCCATTTCCTTTTCACTTTAGGCCAGACATAGGCCTGGCAACGGGGCGGATCGGGGCCGGGTGCAGCCAGAACGCACCCGACCCGAAACCCGAATAAAAAAACCCGACCCGAACCCGAATCACATGTCGGGTGCAAAAATGAACCCGACCCTGAACCCCGTGGGGACCCGAAACCCGATGAGGACCCGAAACCCGACGAGGACGTGACGCGGGCTGGGCGTGCGGGGTGCGGGCCTGCAAGGCTGCAACGTAAATGGGCTATCGGCTGCCTCCACGGACGTGATGCGGTGACGGGCCACATACTACTTCGGGCCCCCGTGGAAGTCCCGCGGGTGATAATTTATCCCCGAACCCGACCCGAACCCATTTCGAGGACCCGACCCGTGACCCCCGCGGGTCTAATTTCGCCCCCGCCCCCGCTGGGTCTAAAACCCGCGGAGCTCCGACCCGACCCGACCCGTTGCCAGGCCTAGCCAGACATGATTATATTTGCAACATATATACATGCTCAAGCAATTCCAAATCATCAAACCAAATCCACAAACTTGTCAATCACTCATCACATATAAACCAAAGCACATTTCAACTTGGTTTCTCAACTTTCAGAGCTAACGAGGAGACACATCCGAAAAAAAATACATGTCTTTAGACATGTATATTTCTTGACCTCCAAAAAAAGGCTCAAAAGAGCATCAATAGGACCTCTGAAGTTTTTTGTCGAAAATTGACCTTCAAATTGTTTGAAATTTTTTGGAGACATAGTGATACATCTGGAAGGCCGGTGATGTGCAGACATTTCATCAATCCGAGATACCAAACTCACGATAAAAATCTTTGAATTTGCGGTTTTTAACTTTGTGGCTTTGTGTGTTGTTTTTTCAAGCTTTAGTTTTACACTAGATACAATAATTTAGTTTGTGGTTAAGTGTGAGGTTTCCTTCGACATTTTTTAGACGTTCATTTTTGTATCTATATAGCTTCAAATAAAAAGTGATCAACTACAAAGTTGTAGATCTCGCCAAGGGCTATAAAATTCATATAAAGTTTGTCTTCATCCGACCCTATATGAAAAAGTTATTCATTTTCGAAATGAGCTATTATCCGTCACTAATGACTCAATCTCGAGCACTTCTATGAGCACTCAGTCATTAGTGACAGGTAACAACTATGATATATCACTGATGACTTTCACATGGGTGACGGGTAATAGTTATCACCTGTCACTAAGGACTAGTCAAAATCTCATAAAGTGCTTGAGATTCCGACCAATCATTAGTGATGGGTGACAACTATTACTCGTCACTAATGACTTTCACATTAATAACGGGTCATAGTTGTCACTAGTCACTAATAACTGATCAAAATCTCATAAAGTGCTCGAGATTCCGACCAGTTCATCAGTGACAGATGACAACTATTATCCGTCACTAATGACTGGCCCTAGTACTATGTGGCCAGAGGCTATCTTTTATGACGTGTGTCATCTCTACCCATCATTAGTGTTAGGCTTTCATGTGAGACGTCACTGCTGTCTTTAGTAACGAGTGATTTCCTTTCCCGTAGTGACGGGTCTTGATCGAGTCCCAGCCTAAGGTCACATTAGTGATGGATCGCCATTGGAATCATCACTAATAAAACATTAGTGACGTTTTTCGAGCGGCCATCACTAATATTGTGTCTCCTATGTTGGTTTCTTGCGTAGTGAGCTTCCACAATATCAACGTAAACTAGTACTACTAGTATATGGATGCAGTGTATGTTGTACTGGGTTCCTACAAACATGTTCCTAGTGTGCATGTGTGTTTATGTGTATTGGTAGTGCTATTCTACACCCCGCCCTGCCTAGACCACATGCGCCATAGCAGCCAGTGCGCAACCAAGGCATGCCACGTGGCGCGCCAGCATGCCCACCCCTCCTAACGCGCCTACCCCGTGCCACGTGCCCACCTAATAGGTGTTGGTAGTTATCCAGTAATTGTAGCTCAGTAGTTGTCGCTTAGTAGTTATTTAGTAGTTGTCCATGAATGCACGTGATGTCGTCTAAAGAGGGGGTGAATAGGTGTTTCTTGAAAATTAAAAACTTCACAACGGATTACAGATTTTGGATACTCCGGGTCAATCCAGAGAATTCGGAGTCTGGAGGTTCCAAGCTCAAACTGGATAGTCCGGATGGAATAGAAAATCAAAAACTAACAACACCTAAGCAAGTCTAATTGAATCTAAGGGTTACCACAGGTTTCAAAGGAAGCTTAAAGATAATTTCACCAACTACCTGCAGCTACAAACTCGTAAACTAAGGTAGTGTTTGGTTGGAGAGCGAGGTGGGATGGGATGATTCCATTCATGTATTTAGGGATGGAATGGGATGGTCCGGAATCAGATGTTTGTTTGGTGGGTGGGATGGAACGAGTCCATTTTAGATTTCGGGTCCACCGTCAGTGACCCGTCCCAAGTGGGATGGCTGCGTTCAGCTTTTTTTTTGGAACGGATCCGTCCCGAATCTTTGAAGAATATTCTCTGATTCAGAACCATCCCATCCCACTGAACTCCAACCAAACAGCTCAAAAACGGGATGGAACCGCTCCGTCCCACCCCGTCCCACGAACCAAACACTACCTAATAGATCGGACAAATTTCCCCAAAGATCAACTAGAACGAGAAAGTATGCAAGAAAGTAAAGGAGACAAGAATTTATTTCCCAAAGTTTGGATCAAACAATCCTACATCTCCATTGAGGTCCTCACAAAGAGACGAGTCTCTTTCAACCCTTATCCTCACCAAGTGACAACAAAGATCAAGCTTAGGCTTACTCAAAACTTCCTCTTCCCTTGCGGAGGCGGGGATGACCTTCACAACCTTCTCGGGGCACTCCACAAGCTTAGGTACTCTTCAGGTGACATCTAGCCATCTAGGAGCTCCAAGCTCCAAGAGTAACGAATACGAATCGATGGCTTTATGACAAACTCAAGTGCTCAAAGGATGAATTTATGCTCACTAGCACTCAATCTCACTTTCCCAACCCAACTCTCAAAATCTTGCAAGATTTGATGCACTAGATGAGTTAGGAGGGCTGTTGAATGGCTATGAATGTATTTGTCTCGAGTTGATTCAGCAATAGTAGTATGTTAAAGAAGAGTGTGAGGAGGTATATATACTCTCCCCTCAAAATACTAGCCATTACAGGAATTTTGTACTTACCTGGAGTATCTGGGTTATACCCAGAGACTCCGTGTAAAAAAAATTAAAAGAGCACCCCTGCCAGAGCTGAACTCGGAGACTCTGGCTGACACACCAGAATCCGGAGTATCCGGGTCAGCTCAGAGACTCCGGGTCTAGACTAAGACATTTGACTTTCCTGTGTTCATGGAGTGATTTGTGACTCTCTTCTTTGGTCTAGATGGGTAATTTGAGCATTGAGACATCTTTAAGTCAATCTATATGCATCTCTCTTGATAGAACGGCATACATATACTCAAATTCGAAAATAAAATCAATTTAAATCTATTGAGTAACTACATGCTACTTCTCTTTTCTTTTTGAGGGACACCAACGTCATTTAACTTCTTTGATGAGACTAAAACATGTTCATAACTTTGATAAACTCATTAGTCCCTTAATCGTTTGTCATCAATTATCCAAAACCCACATAGGGGACTAGATGCACTTTCAGTCTAGCAGTTATTCAGTAGTGTACAGTAGTTGTTCAGTGGTGTCAGTAGTTTTTCAGTAATTATTGTTTAGTAGTGTCAGTAGTATGTTCAGTAGTTCCAAGTTATGGTAGTTTTTGTTCAGTAGTTATTCAGTAATGTCAGTAGTTATCCGTAGTTATCCAGCAGTTCCAAATCAAGGTACTGACACTACTAAAAAAATTAATGATACCACTAGCAACTACTGATAACTACTAAATACTACTAGCATAAATTACTGAATAATTTTACTATGACTTGAAACTACTGAATATTGAACTAATAATGACTACTGAACAACTACTAAACAATTTTTTTATGACTTGAAATAACTGAACAGCTACTGACATAACTACTGACCAAAACTACTAAAAACTACTGAAACATCCAAATCATAGTAAATTTTCACTATTAAGCACTACTGGACTACTAAACTATTGATCGCTACTGGACTAATAACTATTGAACACTACTGAGTAACTACAGGGCAGCTACTGAACTACTATACACTACTGGACTACTAAAACTACTGGACATGTGCGGGAGAGTGGGTGCGGCTGGCGTTTCACTAATGGAGCATCTCAGCCCTAGCCTTAAGGGGTAGTTGGGCCAGCTATGGAAGTTCTGTTGGGCCGTAGGTGTAGAATAAGTACACCTAGTGTGTAAAATAGCATGTGTGTGTGTGTGTGTGTGTGTGTAGTATATAGTATATCTATTTTGCATGTACACTGCATGCAGAATACGCATAGGTCACGTGTGCGCTCGACCGAGCAGCCAACCAGGCTCTGACGTACGCGCCAGCCCCACCAAACAAGCGCGCTCCCACCCACCTACCACCCATGCATGGTCAAAGGCCAGTCAAAAGAATCCGACCATCCCACCTCTCTAATTCTAATTTTTGAAACATTTTTTCTCCTAAACAGTAACTCTGATTGACAAAACGCTTGAAGCATCTTACTTAAAAATATACTCAACAAAACTAGATTCATCATGGATATGTTTTGACAAACTTTGAAATAATTGCAACCATATAGTCATTCCGTTGCAACTATAGGCATAGAGCGGTTATAACTATATGCATAGCGAGATTGCAACTCTTAATTGTCCAGGCTGACTGATTGTAACTAATTGTGACCATGCTGCAATTGGCAATGTTGTAACTATATTGTTTAGCATGTGATAACTAGAGTGTCTACCATGTTATAACTAGTCTATTACATCGTAACTAGATTGTCTATCATAGTGTAACAAGAGTGTTCACCATGTTGTAACTAGAGTGTCTAAAATGTTATAATTAGTACTCATTCAACAATGTTGCGATCATGTTGCAATCGGCAATGTTATAACTATATTGTTCAGTATGTTGTAACTAGAGTGTTTACCATATTGTAGCTATATTACAATCATAAACTTCATCAAAATATAGCTTTCATGGATCTTGTTTTGTTAAGCACATTTTTTCTAATAATATACTTCAAATAGATCAAAAATTGGATATACGGTTCTAGAGATATTGCAGTTTAACGATTGGAATCAACAAAAAATTCCTTGTATGCATGCATGCTTTCTCTTGTGGGTAGGTTGGATGTGTACGTGGCATCAATGGATTAGCTCCCATAGTTTGTGTACGGCCAGGGTGCGCATGGGGAAGGAAGCAGGGTTCAAAAACTCATTGATAATCAGTCGATAATCATGATAACCGGCCAATTTGCTCCCCACCAAATTCAGAAGTCGACCGATTTTTGAATTTAAATTCAAAAAATTCAAATAAGATTTGAAAAAATAAAAATTTCCATAAAAAACTAGAGGTAATTATAAGGCTATCTGTGAAAACAAATTTAAAAAAAATATCATTTGCATAAGGAAATACGTGCTCAAACAGTGAGGAGGCCTTGAGATACAATATTGTCAAACAGGAGTACAATTCTTTGTATCACAATAATAGAGATACCTTTAACATGTATATGGCACTTGTCAATCGCATAATGTATGATCTAACGCATGGGACCTACGTGAATGCTGGTGATACACTCTTACCACTTGCATTCTTATAGTACTAATGTTTATGGTACTAATATTTTGGTCATCAACTTGCAGCAGCCATATTGAATCCCCGCATGCCCTACGCGTATGGCATGGGTCCAACTTTGCTCGAATATCTCTAGAAGGCATTTCGAGAGGATGACTGATGTTAATATTGTCATGGATGCACTTAATGCGGTTGAAATATATCGGACAAAGTCTCAGTCATTCGTTGGTCTTCTCGCTTCACGGATGGCATGTGATAGCAAGACTCAACCTGGTACGCATTGCGTTGACATATCTGACTGTTACATCACTTTATCTACTTTTCTAAACGTTAGATCAGTTTATCTACTTGCATAGCATTGGTGTTCTATCTTCGGTTCGTCTACACCTACACTAACGATGTTGTCCAGGCACCTAGTATCTCAGTACGCTTTATCTAGTGGGTGTGAGAGGAACTGGAGCATATTTGCATTTATACACACAAAAGTTCACAATCGGTTAAGCTACAAAAAGATTCATAAGTTGGTATATGTAAACTACAACCAGAGAATAAAGAATAATTTGGATGCATGCATCATGTTGACTGTTGATGATGATCCATTTCAGCGGCTTATAGAGCTCACATTGAATAAGTAGAACAATCCGCTATGGGACTGGATAGAGACAGGTAGATCAAATGCTACCTCAGAGATTGATGAGGAAGACACAGACAGTGACATATTCCTGCCAACTCACCTAGTGACAGACACAGCAAACCCACATGATTTGGAACAGCAAACTGGAGAACGTATACTATCACAGTAGCCTGCTAAAGTGGTAGGTGACACACACACGAAAAAGAGGAAGAAACAAATTGCGTATCCAAAGAAGGCCAAGAAGATTAAGGGTAAGGGGAAAAAGACAAGTGCAAAATGATGAGAGCACAGATAGTGGCTCAAAGAGCCCAACTTACCAAAAGTCTAATGACAGCATCTCAAAGATAGATAATGGTGACAACGACGGTCAGAGAGGCGATGCTCCTCAACGCCCATCCTCTGTCATTATTCCTGTGCAATTCATTGCTAAGAGTCAGTTTGCACTTGCCACACAGAACCAGGACCACGTTGCCCCATCCTTACAAAGGCATGTCATATATGGTAGCCATGATGGACACCAAGATAGTGAGCTATTCCAGTAACTATGGCATATAGAGTAGTTCTAGATCATATCCGTACAACTATCATATCCTCAATGCTCAATCAGAGTCTCCTATTCAGTGGGTCTATGAGTGGTAAGACCCTGAGTTTTATACCATATTGTAAGGACAATGGTCAATTACTTCTGCATGGACGGGTCAAAGCTGGGCAGAGTTTAAGGTAGAGTTGCTATCTACACAACGAATAATGCTCATGTCTACTAAGGAGTACAATGCAGCCAAATTTAATCCCCCTGTTAGAAGTTGGTGGTACTGAAAGTGATGATAATTTACTTTATATACCATGGTATTGTACTAACTTTTTTTCGATCTCGTAGGTTGCACGTGGCTCCGATACTATGGAAACTACATTTCAAGTATCAATCATCACTTTGGTAAGTATTGATGGATGGCATGTGATTGTGTTTCTAGTTTTTTATAGACAATTCGACATATTTGTTAATTTGAGGTGTTATTTATGTAATGTATGCATATATTCAATGAAATAATTATATGGTCATGCTCTATTGCTATTAATATCTATTTGTTTCTTTGAAAATGTCTAGTAAAGGTCATGCCAAAAAATTTCTTAATTTTTTACAAATTTCTCCCCTATGTATGATATATGCATAGAGTAGATGGTATGATTAAACAAAACATAGCAAATCTCATACCATATTTGTTTCTATTTTTTCTGCATTTTTTGCGATTTTTTTTGCTTTTTGTTGAACTTCGTAGAAATTCAAATAATGCACTCGGTAAATTAGAAAATTCGACTAGTTACCGACTAATTCGTTAGAATTTTGTTCAATTCGGTCAATACGGAAAATGCGGGAAAACCAGTTGATAAATCGGCAAATGCGCTTATTATTCGATGCAATTCGCTCAGTTACCGGTAATTCGATTTGGTTTGGTTTTGTCTCCGATTTACAAATTTAACCAAATAAATTTATCTGAATTCTCATCGAATTTTGACTGGTTTTCACGATAATCGTGAATTTCCGGTTACTGTTGGGTCCCGGTTTTCGGCCTCCAAACAATTTTGTAAACCTCGGAAGGAAACTCAGCTTGATTCGCAAGCCAGTGCGCAGTCCATGTTTGTTCTGCACGTGTGCACAGAATAGTGTATATATATATAGACACACACAAGTATGTATATGCGCGCGCGCACGGTTCCTTAGCGAAGAGCTCAATGTCGTCGCCGATTCCGACGAGCTCCATCTTTTTGTCGAACCTGAAGACGTGCACTCGGCTCCCGGTGCTGCCGGCGTCGAAGATAACGGCGTACGTCTCCGACCCAGCCGGCGCATTCTCCGCCGGCCGGCTCGTCGATGATTCCGGCCTTCCGGCCAAGCACGGCATCGGCAGGTACCGCGCTGGGGGTACGACGAGGCCAGCTGCAGTAGGACAAAACGCCGCGATGCCGACGACCTGATGAACCATTGCTAGCTAGCCTGCTGCTGCGTATTGCAGCGGCCATGCGCGTGCTCCAGTCACCGTCACAGCGCACAGGAGAGGAGTGAGATACTAGGTACCGAGTGTTGCGGCGGAGTTTTGCACATCGGCACCTCTGGTATGGTTTGCTCCGCAATTCAAGCCCCTGACAAAACAATACAGATTAAGTTTGTTGTTTTCACATGCACTACATCAAGAAATGAAACAGATCTGTATGCATGGGCTTCTCCATACTAAAAATTTCCAAAGTGTTCAGGTGCTGATCCTATATTACACAACCTCTTCGGCATGAATTAACAATGTTTGCCTGGATCTCCAATCTCCATGCATACCACGTTCATGTTTGATTACATATTTTTCCCTCAATACCTTTAACTTTCAGGGAAAATCATCTTTCCAACTTTTGATGGTGTGTTTTTTCTTTATCAAAAGGATCATGCATGTGCAAGAGGACAGTAAGGCCTTGTTTGTTTGGGCTTTGGGTTATAGATCAGCAGCTTACTGAAAAATCAACTTACTTTGCTTAGCTTGACTTTACTGTGCTCTTTTATTAGATTGTTGGATAGCTTACTTATGAAAAGTCTGGATTATCACTTGTGTGCATTTGGTTTCAATGATCTTTCATCCCCTTTAATCTGATATTGATGTCAAAATTTTGTTTAAAAATATAAATTACATATTTAAAACCAATATTTATAATACAAATCGGATTTTGAATTCTGAAATTCAGGTTTTAGAACTTAAATTTAATTTGAAAAATCAAAATTTGGAATTATTTATTCAAAATCCGAAATATTGAATCCGCAGTCTAACTTTAGGGGGCTTGATATTCTGAAATTTAGATTAAAAAATTTTAAACTTTTCAACACAAACTTTGGAATAGATGAGGTGTTAGTTGCATATATAGAAATTTGGATGGTCCTAGAGGCAATGGCATTATTAATTCAGACTCCTTTATTTAAAGGAAAATCATAAGAGCTTTATTACAGTAATGTAAGATTACAATCACAAGCAGTTATCTAAACTGCTCGCGTAGCACATGCAGGAATTTTTTTCTCTTTCCAGCTAAAGCGAGAAAGAGAGTAGTGCTTTGTCAATAGAAAGAAAGGTGTCAATCCTAATGTTATCTTGTATTGTGTCAGAGAAATCAAGTGGATAAATGTTGTAGTTGATATATGTGATCAGTTATTGATAATGTTTGAATTGATTTGGACTTGATTAGCATGTGTTTGTTAATACTTGTTCTTTTTTATGACTAACCCAAGTTGAAGGAGAATGGAATGATTTTCTCTGAGTCCAGGTGATTTGTTCTCATCGGATTATTCGGTGCCTAGGAAATTAGCTTTCTCAAATGATCCGTGATGCTGATGCCAGAGGTTTTCAGTTTAGCGGCAAAATTTGAAAGACATCGGATAATCCGATGTTGGCTACTTGTGTTCATCGGACTATTTCCAGTAGAGAAGGATCCAAACTGAGTTCTGGTGAGTTGTACTCACTGGACAATCCGGTGATAAGCTGTGTGAACACCAGATCTTTTCTTACAGAGAGCAATTTTTCAATGAATAAGGGACTTTTGTGCATAGGATTGTCTGGTGGTGGACAGTGTGCACACCGGAGTTTATCACCGGACTAGTTCTTGCAGAGAGCAAATTTTCAGTGTGAAGAAAAAGCTACACTCACCGGATAGTCGGCGTTTAGAGGGTGAACACACCGGAATATCTGGTGTTCATGATTTCTGCATGATGTGCTTTCATTTGAGGATTTTTGTTTTGAGATAACCTGGAGATGGTTTTGGAGTGGGAGAAACATGTTTGCTTATTTCATTGTGTGCAGGTAATGGATGCAATTTGACGGTCGACGGTGAGATGATCGGGGCCAAGTGGGTGCTTGGAGCAGGACGATTAAGGAGGTCGGATGGAGTCTAGAGTGATCCTAACAGTACACATGGAGGTCAAGTGAAGCATGAGATGATTGATGAACACGACGTGTTGACAAAGTGAAGCGAAGTGGATATCGGTGCAAGTGACAAAATGGCCTAAGGGATCACCAGCGGGAAAGAGTTGCCAGCGGTTAATATCACAAGATGAGAGACATACGTCGACATCAGAGCGCTTGCTTGAGACAAAGCAAGTGGCGGCTAGTCATGCTTTAAAAAGCATACTAGGGTTTCATGGTTTGGCCACAAAATCGTGGGGGGACTGGAGGGTCACGTGGCATCCTCCCGAGGCTTCCATCAAGGCGAAGCTAAGTGGTGAAGAAGTCGTGACCGTTCGATGAACGTAGAAAAAATAGACCAAAATACCCGGTGGTACATAGGAGTGTATTATCGGTGAGGGGTATTTTAGGAACAAGAAAATATAAGGGGCAAGGCATCTCCCTAAGTCTATAAATAAAAGGTTATGGTTATAGAGGGAAGTTGAGCTAGCCATTTGATAGCCTAATGATAGGTTTTAGAGGAGATGAGAGGATAGGGTTAGTCTTTGTAATAGACTAGAGTTTTTGTGAGAGAAACAACTTATAATCTGTTTAAAATAGGACTGACCTCTTTGAGTAATGAAGTTTACGTTTTTACATATACTTAAATTCCTTTTTTTCTAGTCTTTCTCTATTGGTTCCCTTGCAAGTTTGCAAGTTTTTCTTTTCAGTTGTAATTTTCGTTTTTCTTTTGAGTTGCAGTTTTTTCATCTTTGTGAAGTAATCATTCTTATTGTTAAAGGCATAAACGTTCATATGCTTATGTATTTGAAAGGATCTTGAATCTTCTTCCCTCTAAATTATTAACTGGGAGAGTTGCTTCTTTTAATGACTATCTTTTTGCTTTATTCTTCATTTGAGTTTCAAGCTTTTGTGCACAAAGATACATAGAAAAGTCTTGAATATAACATATGATCCATATTCTATCCATGAAGTTATATTGTCTTGAAACTTTCGTTCTCGCTTTGTGTCTATAAAATTTATACTTCTGTTGTGTATTTTTAAGAGTATTAAGCGAATAAAGAGTAAACTATTTATTTTTAAAAAATCTATAAGACACCTATTCACCTCCTCTGATCATATATATCGTCCTACAATGTCTTTATGCTTTGATTCATGGCTGTCTTTGTAGAGGATTACAGCTAGGCTAGCTCGGTGCACGTATATATGAATCCATCGTGAAAGCTCAGTATGATCTGTAGCTCTCTTCCACGGCCCGGCCAGGGCTTCTAGCAAAGTGTGGTGGCCTATGCATATCCCACGGCACAAATGACTTGGTGGGCCGCCCATCTCACTCGACAGGCTCACTAACTGAATTGCCTTGTCATGGATTCAACGGCCCGTTGAAAGTCGCCTGAAAAGAGTTCATGTCTGCAAAGAACAACCTAACAAATTGTTACTTCGTCTCAAAAACAAATTGTTGTTTGTATTTCGCCTCTGTTTATTGTCTGCGTGCGACCATCCGCACCAGAAAGGGTCAGAGCAGCTGTTTATCATCAGCTTCTCTTTTTTAAGAGAAAGCAGTTGATTGGTAGTACATGATTCCTCTATGTTGAGCAGGTTAAGCTGGCCATACAACTTTTCTTTTTTGAGGGCATTCAGCCTAACCTTCCTGTTTGCATGCGATTATCATCGCATATTTTCGACCTCACTGGACAAATAGTGAAACGGTTGTGCCTCGCAATCATGTTGTCCAGAACTTCAGATGGAGATGTCACCTGTATAAGCATTTAAGAGATACTTTAGGAGTAGCACCAGAAGGCACACCACATGTCTGAAGAAAAATAAACTGTTCATGCACAACAAATTTTGGCAAAACAATTGTTAAAATTGCAGTTACTGAGTCCTCTTTGTGTGATTGATTGCTTCCTAGTTCCTACTAATATAAGCTGCTAGCAAAAGGCAAATAACTGCTGTAGCATGAGCAAAACCAACAAACCTGATGCATCCTGATATTGACAATAGGCCCCTGGCATATCATATGAATCATTAGCCAAATTTCAAACAGGAACAAGGACAGCTTAATCATACCTTCTCATGACATATTTAACTCCAGTTCACGTCGCTTTGGCAACGACAACACATTGTGGGGGTCACATCCTGATTGATTAGTTCCCTCCTAAAAAGACATCCTGATTGATTACCTAAATTGGGATAACTAGAAATATGGGGCGACAATTGGTGCGCTGTATGACCCCGTCTAACACATTCCATCTTCTGTTGTGTTATCCTTGAATATTAATTGTTTAAATATTTATTTGCAATCATTTAATATATACATATAAATGTTCTATTTGCAAATTTGTTCAAATATATATTGTAATCATGAATCCAGCACAGACTCTGCAGCATTATCTCGTAGACTGGTAGTACAAAGTACCAACAGGCAACTGCAAATGACAACTAAATTAACAATGTCTGGGTGAGTTCACAATCCCCCATAGAAGCTTCTTTTTTTTAAGGGATAGTACCAATGATACCGATGTTATTAAAAAAGAAGAGAGTTGATTTCGTTTATGAGAGAAACTGGGCTAAAAAACTTAACAACTGGCTGGCTGAAAACCGACAGACAATCTCGAGATGACAATACGACTTCAACTCGAATAGAACGACACCCACACAAAAAGACACAACTAAACAACAGACAAGATCAATTCAACTCAACTCGCGCACTGACCAACCAAACAACTGCCTCCTTCACAACTCAGATCGACACCTGCTCCCATGCCGCAACCCGATCGGCGGAGCCCTGCTCCCATGCTGCAACCCGGTCAACGGAGCCCTGCTCCCACGCCGCACCTCTCTATCGCACAAGTTGTCAGCGCATCGCTTTGGAGGAGTGCGCATCAGACCAGAACGATGTCGTGAAGCACCAATCCAGAATGAAGAGTGGCTGAGAATCAAGGACGTAGTGAAAAACCTACAAAAGAAGCTAGCAGATCAAGCGAAAAGAGCAGGGGCTTCTATATGATAATGCCACCTCCAAAGAGAGAATGATGCCCAAGGGCATCAACAACATTGGCAGCAACTGGGCCGAGCTTTCGCTCATGGCTCCCTACCCCAAAAACCTGCACAAAAGGAAACAAACCAACAACCAAGGCAGCAGCTGCGACACCCTCACCACCGCGCCAGCCCAACGAACAGAAGCTCCCCTTGTGCCTGGCCTGAAAAAAAAGAGGCGACATGGCAAGGGGAGGAGCAAACGAAACACCGGAAGACCGACCTCGAACCACCGACGCGCCACCAAACTCCCCACATGTCCAAACTCTATCTAGAAGCTTAAGCTACAGAAGCAACGAGACCATGCACTCTTCGACTTTGTACGCTCATATAAATTGTACGTGTACCCATAAATGGCTTGGTTGTAAAAAAGTAAGGAAATTATAATATCTATTCGTGTCTAATGAGCAGCAAAATACATTCTACCAGATTTATGAAAATAAACAATTAATAATTCAGATTCTTGAATTTGGATTATAGAATTAAGCTGTATTTTTGTATTGATAATTGTTTTAGTTGTTCATTTACAAACATCCTTTGTTCCTTGTATAAAAGACATCAGTATTACATGTTTTCTCATACGACCTTTGTATCAAAATAAAGGTAGGGTTACATACCATACGACCATATGGTTTAATAGAGAAATAGCAGATCGACTAGCAGTTGAGCAATCTAGTGTCATTCAGGGCTTGCCTACAGCATGCATACCTGCAGGGCCCAGGAGAATAAAGTGTCAGCTGTGGATAATATTATAAGGATAGATTCTGAACAGTGTTTGTCAATTTGGAGAAAAATATTAGCTGTAATCGGGTACCAAATAATCTTAGGGACATAACAACCAATCAGGGCTCTTATCTGAAGTATTTTTATTAATTTTTGCCCTGCCCTCTTTGGTCGTTTCTTATACTTTGCCAACTGCCATTCTGGATTGTGTCGTATGAAATACTAGCTGGTAGTATTTGTTTATGCACATGTCCTTTGTCAGATTCGGCCGATGAGCAAACGGGCTTAATACAGGAATATCGAAAGCGAAAACAGTGATCCTCCAAAAAGCTATATCAGTGAGAAGCGGCGACACTTGACTGTCAAGTGGCTGAGAAGAATAAAAACTCACCTGGACGTCGACAGAGAACTTTTCTACTCGTGTATGAGGTAAGTGAGTTCTTACGAATTGAAAATGGTTGGTTAGGACAGTAACAAGGCCGTCGCATTGATCATGGCAAGCCCAGCATCAGCAGCATGTTAGCTGCATGCGTGGAACTCAAATTCGTATGCTTTTTGTGAACAGTTAAGCAGCTCATTTTGGAACAGTTGGATGTTTACAGCATAACAGCGGATGCGCTGATGACTCACCCTCTCATTTTTGTGTGCAATTAACTTTTTAAACTCGACCACTTATACAATAGAACCAGTAGCTTTGCTACATGCAAATAAGTACATCATTAACTAGTAGAATTATCGTCAAACTATTTACACCGACCATACAAAAATTGCACTTCTCATAAAAAAAAGTGCCCGCTTTCAAGCAAACCACATACATGCTCTGTAAGCAGTGCGTGTGGTTCTATCTAGCGCATGTTGAGCAAGTTCCAAAATCATCAACACACTAACCACTGTCTTTCTCCAGATAATTTTGAGAGCGACATGACACTCTCCAACTGAGAGTTGGGGATAACATTGTTGGCTGGGTTGTGTCGGACATTCTAACCCAAATCAATCAGGTGCGAATGATCTTTGGTCCACCGATTTTCTCACTGAACCAATAGCAGCCTAGCAAGTAGGACTAAAACTGTTTGGTGCACCAAACAGAATAAATGGACATTTAACATTGCCAACTCGTCTAACTGTCCCTGCATGAATTGTGTGCAGAGAAAAAGAGAAGGGGAGAAGATAACTTACACGTTTGAATTATATACGATTGAGAAGCGGCAAGCTGTAGCTTTGGTTTCTGGTCCCATACTTGACAGGATAAACTACATCTCTAGCTCAAAAAGTTCTGAAGAATTTGGGGAAAAAAAATGTAAAAAGTTCATCTGGCCCTGTCGGAATATGGAAATAGCTCTAGATTTAAGCGAAACACAATGTATTTGTTGTGAGATTCTCTAAATTTTACATGAAATCTTTTATTTCTAGACCAATCCTTAGATTCAGATTTGGGCCTTTCTTTTCAGGACCCATGAACGATAAAACATAGGAATAGAGAAAACACGGGTTTTTTTTAACTCCGGACCCCTCCCCGGTGCCTTCATTGAAGGTATTAAATGGGACTGTATCTCACGCTACCCTAGGCATCGAACGTGGGTGGCTCGGGGGAGCTCCTGGCTCCCCTGTCGTCGCCAACCGAGCCCAAGCTCGGATGCAAAAAACAGATAATCAAGTCCAAAACAGAAAACACAGTAACACAGTATTTTAGGCATACAAGTCCAAAACAGATAATCAAAAACACATGAAAACTGCAAGAATTACTGTTTGTTTGGAATGCAGAAAAAAATAGAAATTTAAGTAGAAATAAGAGACGAAGGAAATTTTCGTTAGGTTAAACCTCATATTGATTTTCATTTAAGTTCCTATAAGATTATGATGCCACCACTTTGTTAGATCTTTTGAAGAAAGGCATTTATGCAAAGAGGCGTATAAAAATATTTCATATAAAATTCAATCATAGGAAGTTCCGTCATAAATCCTATGTTTTGCAGATTTTTTTTAAGTCAATTTCAGCCTCTGCATGTGAAAATTCACGCAGCATGGTTCTTATTACATCAAATCAGCACCACACTGAATTTAGAAAGAATAAAAAAGCTGTTACATATTTGAAAATATATCAACCACGAGAGAGTCTATTATTTGAAGTCCATCCGCGCTTAGCAAATAATTTCATGGCAATGATCTCCAATGTGAAACATGTCACACGGGTCTCTTCCTTTGATTTCTCATGCTGCGACAACGCCTAATATCAGAACCAATAAGTACATATAGTGCTGCTCCCCTACCAAAATACTTTGTTTTTGCTTTTTCTCCATGCACCTAAGCCAATTGCTGACCATATGAAGCCAATTGCTGACCTTATGAAGCCAATTGCTGACCTTATGAGAGATGTTTCTAGGTAAGGGTAGACTGGTGGAAATTTGGACTAATGGCCAAATCTATTTGGAAACTGGCAGTTAAAAAATAAGTGTTTTATCATTTCATTATTATTACAAAAGAAATATTTCTTATTACCATTCTAATTTAATTTTGCCAGTTTATCCTTTGTTAAAATGACTCCACGCAGCAACACAGAACATGTCATCCGCGTCGGGTCATCAGTGACGGCTAGGCTAGAACCGGCACTGATGAAGTATTATTGCCGGTTCGTAACATCCCGTACTCGATCATTAATTGAGTCGGGTTGAACCGACACTAATACTCACTCTTGACACAAACCGATACTAATACTATCACTGTCGGTTTATAATTCGAGCCAGCAGTGATGGTTGGAGCGGACCCAAAATTTTGGTTCAATCCGCCTCATCGGCTCTCATCGGCCTTATTTGATCCCCCGTTCATCCTCTCTCTCTCTCATCACGTGATAGAGCTAGATTAGGCCACAATGACCTCCTCCATGGCTAGACCATGATGACCTCCTCTACCCCACCGGCCTCCTTCATAGCTTGACCGTGATGGGATCTAGCGATCCATATCTAGACACGGTGGAAGTGAGTTCAGCGTTGCCCAGGCTGGTGAGGTCGACGTCCCCAAGGTTGGCGAGATTGGACTCCTCCAGGCACGGCGATGGTGGCTGCGAGCTCACAGCAACAGTAGTTGCAAGCGTGCAGTGACGACGGCTGCGATGGCAGAGGGGAGAGTGCGGCGGTGAGGAACGGTGACGTGCTCAGAAGGGGGTGAATTAGGACACTTAGAAACTATTCGGCTCCAAAAATTTCACAAGATAAATCTATCTCAAATTCTATCTAAATGTGCTCTAGGTTTATCTAGTGTCTCTACTCTACCGCTTAAGAGGATTGCAACATACTCTAGCAAGGTAAATTGCAAATAAGTAAATGAAAAAACATAAATAAGGTAGAGATACAAACTCAGCACAAGGGATTTTCATCTCGAGGTATCGATGGCATGAATACCACTCCATAGTTCACGTTGGAGCTTCACCAAAGATATGCTCTCGATCGGTACCGATCATGACTATTGAGTCACTAAATAAAAACAAAACAAAATCTCAACCTGAATAAGCCACTAAACCACCAATACAAAGCCTCATTACAAACCTCTATATCCCCTGTAGACAACGGTGTCACCGGTGACAGAACTTAAGTTCAACAAACCTGGGCCGTAGCCCCCCTCCCACATTGAACAAAAGCAAATTAGCACTAGGTATGCAGCCATGCTGGCATACATAACTTCATTTTAGAGTTATTTTTATTATAATTTATTAATTTCATTTGAATATGTATTTTAAACCTAAGTATTGGAAATGCTAATGCACCGTTCTTTTAATGGCTATAAATTGTACCGTATGTTAGTATTACGATTTAGCTCTTGAATATTTTTTAATTTTCTTTGTTTTTGGCCCCCTTGAAATTTTGGTGCCGAAGCCAAGGCTGGTCGATGGCAAGTTGGTACTGCAGTGCAGTGTCGAGAGGGTGCAAGGCCATGCTCGCACGTACGCGTGGATCTCTGCTCCCCAACAGACAGAACGAAACAACTCTTGTCCCCCCTGCCGCTGCCACGCGGGTCCCGCAGCGCACGATCTTTTGCGCAGGCATGGGTCCCAGCAATTGACAGGTCGGTTCGGGCCCCGTGGGTCCCGTCTGTCAGTAGCCTAGCCCGACTTCCTGTTGTGGCCCTTACTTTTTCTGTGGGCCTTAGCCCTTTTGGACCGTAGCGAAAGCAACACCCACGCGGAGACGCAACACGAACTCCCCTAAACCTCACGACCATGTGGACCCCAGCTTTATCAGGGCCGACCTGTCAGTGAGAATAACTAACTCGTCAGCAGTGCACTCGATTTCACGTTGTGTGTACGTAGCCGTGGCACCAGGGGACAGGCACACACCACGTGACGGGGACCGCGCCCCAGCTAGTACACTCACGTACAGGTGGGCCCAGCATATATTGGACCCACCTGTCAGACGGGTTGATGGCTGCTGCTACTGTGTGGACTCATGCAGACTGTGTGCAAGTAAATTGTATAGGACCTTCACAGAAAGACTTCACGTTCTGATTCATATCGTTTTTTTCTTATTCAATGGTTAGCATGTGTAGTAGAGAAAGATGAAGACATGTATCGTGTTGAGAGAGATCTTTTAAGGACTGATTTTATAAAATTTCCTTTCGTGTATGTGAGGGAGACTAACCCCCTCCTGCCGTCCTACTCTCCATCGTACATACAGTATATTTCAAACTAAAAATCTCATAGAGAAAAAAGTGTTACGGCTCGTTTGGTTGGTAAAAATAAACAACTTATAGCATCGTATTTAATAAAATAGATAACATATTAGTTTATTTATAAATTTAACATGTGTATTTAGTATCTCGTGTATAACCTAATTTCAGTATGTGGGACACCGAAAAAGCGTGAACGTAGTAGTTTTCGACACCTAAAATATCAAATACTATATTGTGCAACATATTCGATATCTAAAATACCAAAAACTATCTATATTCAACACCTGCCGAATACTCTAAACAATGACGGTATTCAATACCTCGGTTGCCCAATAACACCGCAACCCTGCACGCAATGCAAGCGCGCATGACATCAGTCGTACCTGTCAGTGGCGGGCACACCTAGGTATTAGAGTTCATGGAATAAGCATTTTTCAGGATTAGAGTTCTAATTTAAATCAAAATATTTTTATTACAAGTGACATATACACACATATCACACTTACACATACATTAGTACGCCTATCTTTTTGGGTTTTTAAATTTCAAACAATTGTCACCTTCTTTATCTCATGATCTAATTGCATCGTGTTATGATCGTGGCTTTGTCCAAATGGTTTTTTTTTTAGGTTTAATGATTTTGTTTGAAATTTTTTGGCGATCCTGTCATCAATCCATATGGCAATATGAAGTTGCCAACCTTTTGCTAAAGGTTGCAATCATATCTCCATATGGATCGGCGATAGAGCCTCTCGCCACACAGGCATGATGACATGACCTCCTATCGTCATATGATTTGGTGACTGATGAGCCTATGACTCTTTCGGATACGATCAATACCGTCAATAATCCTCAAATCATAGAAGGTCCAATTAAAAGAGCACGTGCACGATAATTAGACCACCAGGTGAACTCGTTTCTCGCTGTTCATGCTTTCTTGGATAGATTACTATTGAATTATTGTGATGTTTTATTGCTTATGAACATAGGAGAAGCACTACAACCTTACCCGGATATCACCCCTCAAAGGTCAAGTCTACTCAGAGTCGAGGTTGAGCTCTAGTCGTGGTCGTGGTTGAGTCGCATGACAGCACGTCAGTAAAACAGGCATAACTCTCTCATACGAAGTCCGTTTTAGGCAATTTTAGACATTCTGAAAAGCTTACGACAAGTACTTTCCAATGGATATGATCATTAGCATCTTATACTTAATTACTTCCATATTTTTTCTCTTCAGCGAAGTCGAACTTCTCTAACTTATTAGGCCATAAGACGTCATTCTTGATCGAATCAGGAACCATGTGCGGATCACCTCGTTCGTCAGTCCCCAATCTGTAGCTGATGGGCACGTGATCCTTAACAACAATCTTATAAACTCACTTGTATGACCCTAGAACTCTCTCTGATGCAATTAGCTCCCTTGTTGATGAGACCTTCGTGACCACTCCCGTAGGAATCTTCAAGGGACCTCGGACACGATGTCACTCCTGTGATTCCTCATTATTGTGACCCTCCGGAGCATCAAGCATCTGCTCATAAGTGAAAAAACTATTGAGAATCTATACGATAATATGTAGAATAGATGCATTCATCTACTTATGAATTACCTCATCGCCTCTATAGGCATCTGTTTGGTCCAGGTTGAGGTAGTGGCTCAGGCTACCTTCTTCAATGTTTGACGATGGCACAGCATCTTCTTCTAGCACCTAGATTAGATTGGCAGTTGGTGATGCCATCCCTTCCTAGGAGTTCTGCATAAGATAACGACGAGTGGTTGAGTATTGTACATATAAAGAGCAGAGGAAGGAGGGAGATAGAGATAAAGCCGACGAGGGAGGGAGGAATGTTGTCAAAATAGTGAGATAACCATGAAGGAGTCGATAGATAGAATGCATACACATATAATATTTTAGATGAGTACGTTATGACCACATTTAACAAAAAAAAGGCACATCTCACATAGCAAAATAGGCATAAAGGTACTTACAGTTGACACATTGATTTTATAAGTCACATCGATTTTATAAGTCACATCATCTTACATAGAAAAATAATGATGATTACAACCAGAACTAGAATTATGACATCTTTACACATAAAATTACATTGCTTATTTTTGAAGTTAGACAATTTTAGCTCGGCTTGAATGACTTGACTGTTATATACCACAACAACTTCATGTTTGGACTTGTATCCTTTGTAACATCCTCATTTGAATCCATTAACATATGCGTGGTATTTCTTCCAACTGGAGAACACTCCACTTTGTCGACCACAATGAACAACATACTACATCATAGCAGTTCTAATTTTCAGAGAATATATATGCAAAAATGATATACTACAAACTACACTAACACAAAAGACCATGCAGACATAATTCATGAGCCAAAAATTCTAATTCTAAAACAACCTTGAAAAAACTGCACTCTATCCACAGAGTCTCTACCAAATAAATATATAGAGCACCCAGTTTTTCAGTATCGATCACCTTCTGTGCAATTGCATTGAAAAAGTGACATAACCATATGATGATCACCTTTATGTATCCTGGCTTGATAACTTTGATTGCACTAGGGAGCATCTGCATCATCATCACATGATAATCATGAGACTTCATGCTGATTAGCTTCAAATCTTTTATCGAGACTAGTTTCTTGATGTTAGATGAGTAATCAGTCGGGACTCTCACCCCACATAAGTACATGCACAATGCCTTTTTCTCCTCAGGTGTTAGAGAGTAGCTAGTCGGGGAAAGGTAATGTTTTCCATTTAGTCCATCTTCAGGGTGTAGCTTTAGTCTGATTTTAAAATATACCAAGTCCTTACGTGACTTGATATCATCCTTTGTCTTTTCTGGTATGTCCAGTAAGAGGCTAAGGATGCTATCACACACATTCTTCTCAATGTGCATGACATCGATGTTGTGACAAATATTCAAGTCCTTCCAGTAGGGCAAATGCTTAAAGAAAATTGGTATCTTCTTCCACAGCATGTCGGTCGGCGTCTTATTTTTCTTCCTCTTTTTACCCTTTGGCGGCTTCCAAAAATAACCTTGATGTTCTTGACCATTTCAAACACTAGTGCGCGCTGCGAGATTTTGGGCCAGTACCTTGCTCGATCATATTATCAAAATGTTTATTCATCTTGTGGTATTTAAGAGTTTTGAGTAAGAACCGTCGGTGTCGCGTGTATACTACCTTCTGTGAGTATGGAAGGTACACAGACACGATTTTATCCAAGCATACTACACATCTTTGCTTCCCTTTAAGCTGTCTCGATAGGGGAAAAAGGGCAGGATAATCACTGATGGTAACGAAAATGATGGCTTTCAGCGTGAAGTACTATCGTCGAAACTCATCCGACACTCGGACCCCATCGTTCCACAGTTTCGCAATATCTTCCATCAATATTTTCAGAAACATATCTATATCGTTGCCAGGTTATTTTGGTCCTTAGATAAGAATGAACAGCATAAGGTACTTCCGTTTCATGTATAGCCATAGAGGAAGGTTGTAGATGGTCAGGACCACTGGCCAAGTGCAATGTGAGATGCTCATGTCACCGAAGGATTCATTCCACCGGTATTCAACGTGAACCTTATATTTCTTGGTTCTTTAGTGAAATCTGGATACATGGCATCGAACTTTCTCCATTGTCTAGCATCAGTTGGTTATCGAAGCTTAGTTTCATCCTTCTTGCGCTTATCAAAATGCCAACTTATTAGTTAAGAGTCCCTAGGGTTCGAGTACAAACGCTGCAAGCGGGAGATAACTGGCAAGTACCACATCAACATGGTAGGATTTCTTCTGTTCTTCTTCGCGTTGGAAGAAGTATTTTATTCATCACAACTAGCATTAATCTTCTTTTTCTTCACGTTGGTGGAAGCATCTTCGTCCTCAAAATTATCATTCCTCTTGTACCGACTCATATTGCACACTGGATATCTATCCAAGCCTTCGTACTCTTTGCGGTAGAGGATACAGTGGTTCAGACACATGTGTATTTTTTGCACATCCAATGACAATAGGCAGATAAGCTTCTTCGCTTGATAAGTAGTGGTGGACAAGGAGTTATGCTTCAAAAGCAGTTTGCCAAGATACTCAACAGATCCGAAAAACTCTTGTCGGACCATCCATTGCTAGCCTTCAATCTTAGAAGTTCAAACACCAAATGCAACATCATAAACTCCTTATCACACCCATTCAATTCTTCGTATAAAAGTTCCTTCGATGCCTTCTGTAACGTCTCAAGATTATCTAAACCTCCCATGTCTCTTAAAGCATACGGTTCTGCGTGGCGCAACATTTTCTCCAAATCGAAATCAGCATCATCATCCATCGTAACATCAGTGTCGCATTCAACTCCCTCGTCATCACCATCCACTTGATCAGCAGCGATGTTGTTGTTTAGTTCGCATGTACGTTGTTCGCCGTGTTCGAACCAACATGTGTAATTCTCGACAAAACCTCTCAAGATCAAGTGTGATTATGGTTGGTTTGTCCCACAATTTTTGGTTCTTGAAGTCAAAATATGGACAATGTATTTCCTTTATCTTCTTAGTCAAAGCGTTATTCTCGGTGGCTTGAATAAAAGTAGAGTCCTTTGATGCATATTTATCCATGTCTTGGCGCATCTTACATCCATGCTCTGTCCATCTTTAACTTCAACCACAAAATTAAATACATAAATTAATTAATAAGAAAATCATAATAAAAAAGAGTTTTTTTAAAAAAAAATGAAAATTTGGGCTTGTTAAGATTATAATATATCTACGCAATTGAATCTATAATGGGAAAAATTGGCTCAAAATAATATAGATTCATTACTCTCTCTCTATTCTACATCTAGATCTATATCTAGATCTAGATATATTCAAAATTCCCCATTCATGATAAAATCTCCTAGATACTAACCTCCTAGATACTAAAAACATCAAATTCCAGCTATATATTTGAAATATAATGTTAGAATCATATGAATGTACACAATTGAATCAATATTAGTCACATATTTTAGTTAATTCGAGGATCTAAATGGCTAGAACCATGGCTAGATCATATCTAAACCCTAATTAAGCCTAAAATCTAAATCTAAACTTTAAAAAGATGCTAGCTAGAAATGATATGTGGTTTACATAAGAAACAACATGTAGAAATGATTAATTTTCATAGACGATTCTTTATGTGAGTCACCTTTAGAAATGGAGTTATTTCCACATACAATTAACATAAGAAATCGTCTGTAAAAATTAATTTTCACATGCGGCCGAAAACCGCACAGGGGTCTAGCCTACTACTCAGACGATTTATCACATAAAACATCTGTATGAATGAATCCTGAATGTCTAAAAAATAGCTATTGTAATAATATTTTCAAAATCTAAACAAACCGACCTTAAATAATTATCATTTGTGAGTGCAGAAGCAGATAAGTGTGGACATGCAATGTGAAAATGGGAGTAGTCGGAAAAGCATATCATCTCTGCATGCATGGATCGATAATGTATGAGTGGATGTACTAGGAAATGATGGACCTAGCTAGCAGTACAATCTATATCTATAGAATCTGTATGTGAGCATTGCTTGAGTTTTAAGATTTTTTAAAGCAATATATTCAGAGTTTTAGAAATTTATAAGTTGAACCTAAGTGTATATTAGGATTGTTTGGGTGAATCATCTTATTTATATTGTAGACTAGAAGTATATACCTAAATCATTTTATATTCACATATCAGCATAGATTTGAGGTGAAGTTAGGAGTCGGAGCTCTGCTAAATAAAGTCTATATACGTTGGAATTTGGATGATCGATGAGTGAATTTAAAGCTCAAATCATGTAAACTATGTATGCCATTATATGGACGGTATTGATCATTCTTACTCTCCCCTTGTGTTGATCATATTTTGAAACGCTCAAGGCTATTGAAAAATATAGTGAAATGGATGGAGTAGTTACTCCTCTCGATCGAGCTTGTCATGCATAGATGGGTGCACAGAAGCTAGTGGACCCTGGTACGTCAACATTATTTGTATCACTGAAACCCAACAAGTGCTGAATACTGCACAACATTGCATACTCGCGTCTATCTCCCCGTACTTTCCTCGCCAATTTAAGTTAGATTAGTCGGGCCTCTTCTTTTTTGCTTATGGCTGGGATTTGATATCAAGCAAAATTTGGACCACAATGGTAAGCAACAAACACGTATAGCTTTTGGATTCGGCATGAAAAAATTCCACTAATCCTTGAGCATGTATATACTGTCAAGAGCGTTTATTTATATTAAGATTCATGTTGAAAAAATAGATAAAAAATCATATGATATATGAGAAAATAAATAAATAAATAAATATCAAATGTAAAGAATGAGCTAATAGATAAACCATATGTTCACACCAACACACCCCTTGTGATGTTGACTTTTTCTTTAGATTCAGGTAAATGGAAGTAAATTTTATAAGACTCGATCCTATAAAAAAACTTTCTTCTCACCCCATGTGATATTGACTTTTCCTTTAGATTCAGGTAGATGGAAGTAAATTTTATAAAACTTGATCATATGAAAAACTTTCTTCTCTGTAATGACACATATCAACTTACTCTCAAATAAGCTATTAGATCACATGAAGATAACATAAAATGACACATATCAACTTACTCTCAAATAAGCTATTAGATCACATGAAGATGACATAAATGAAGATCTTTCTAAATAGAAACATATATAATTTACTTTCGAGATAAATAACACTGATTCAAATAAAACTCCCGTAAATTAAAGCCACCAAACATAAAGAGTGTGAGGACAAATGTTGCATGAATGCATGTCGGCCGTCCAAGCTCTTTCAAAAGAGTCAACACTCAAGGCTGCATCACCTGCACTGAAGCAAACTCCAACCACCCCTCTCGTCTCCTGAATGCACGCAGCCGTTCCTCGGCTCGTCGCGTCTCGAAACAGAATTTTGGCACCTGCATGCGTACGTACGTACGTTACCGGTGTAATTTGTAATCTTGCAAGCTTTATCATGAAAGGCAGTGACACACGTCACTACTGTTTAGTATGAGCACATCCTACGCATCAGCATGCACTGTGCAACGACATTTTTAGAAGCAACAGTATAACTCGAGGATAAAGCGCAAACTCATACCACCGCACACTCATACTTTGCAGTGACTTGATGAACAAATGAAGCAAAACATCGAGGCGTGCATGAAGGATATGATCCGGTTGATGCCAAAACAGTTTTGTTTCTGGCAAGACAGCCTGGAACTGAAAGCAAGCATCTATTAAGAACCACCAATAGGCTTGGCAACAAGGCGGGTCAGGACCGAGGTGCAGCAAAAACATACCTTGACTTAAAATTCAAATTGCAAAACCTGAACTGAGCCCGAAACAGCTAGCGCGTGAAAATTCACCCATAGCCCTGAACCCAATGGGACCCGGAATCAAGGTTTTGCTTACCGACCGGAGCTCGGTAACGGGCAATCGAAAATTCGCGGTTACTGCCGTAACCGAACGAAAATTCAAAAAAAATTAGACAAAATTCATTTGAAATTTTTTTAAATTTGGGGGAAAATCGTGATTTTACCCGCTCGGTAACCGGTCGAATTAGACTGGTTACCATGCGGTTTTCTCGAATTTTCCGCATTGTTGGTAACCGCTCGATTTTCTTGATTTATCGAGCGATTTTCTCAATTTTCAGTGACGTTAAAAAAAACCCAAAAATTATCTCAATCTTGTAAAACCAATAACTAATTCATCTGAGCTTCAAATTAAGTAAAACAAATTTTGTTGGTTTTCTTGTAACATGATCTACATGATAAAAGTATTTTTACTCATAAAAAAGTTCAAAATTTTCTGTGAGAAAATGTATTTTGTTAAACCAAGTTAAATGCATAGTTTACTCTTTGCTAATTCAAAAATCATGAAACTAATTTT